>NW_027466879.1:13505000-14222500 GCF_046128005.1 Genypterus blacodes | reverse complement strand
TCCGGTCACCCAGCCAACTCTGGCCCTAACGCCTGCACCAAAGCCTGAAGACGGACTGATTTGACCAACTCATGGACTGACTACAACCTCGGTGGAAAAGCTTTAAAACTTAAGAGAAACAAAGAGAAACTTCAAAAGACCTTGAAGCAACGTTTTGCCCTTAAACCTGTACTATATTGATATTTATAGTATCCAAAGATGAAAAAACAAACCAAAGACTTCTTCGTTGACCTGCTTTCAAATGTTTGTTTCAGCAACACGTTTATGTGTAACATACTGCAAAAAGACTATAGTTTTACCCCCCCTCACACACACACTCACTGTCACTGGTCTCACAGCTTTACTACACCCCCGACCTCCCCGCCCAGTAACAATCTATCATTTACCATCCCTATCTTTAATCTGATTGGTTGGTTTTAATGACGGGTCCCTAAATGGAGGTTTAATCAGCCTATTGGCAGTCTGATCTGCAGCTGTCCACGCCCTTGAGAACAGCCAGAATGTGGAGCTCCGGTGGGATTGGCCAATCATCTCCAAAGAGAAATCCTGCAGGAGTGGATTGTCGCGCAGCCTTTTTGGATTGGTGGACTGTCTGTCTCTCTCTTTGTCTGTCTGTCTGTCTGTCTGTCTGTCTGTCTGACTGTCTCTGTCTGTCTAACTGTCTTTTCTATCAAGGGCAGACAGGAAATGGCCTGCGTAGACTGCTAACCCAAAACTGAATCTCATACTGAAACCAAAACTTTCACCTTAACCCACATAGTAGTGCTTTCTTCCAACATGCTGAAGCGTTTCGAAATATTTTAAAAAGCCTTCCACCCCGTGCAAAGTAATTTGACCAAAGATATATCATATTTTGTAGCTGATAATCTTTTACCTCATATGACAGACTGTTAATTAGGCTCAGCAAACAACAGGACATCGCTGCTCATGGTCCATGCAACATTCTGCGTCATAATTAGTTTTGTGTTCTCTGCAATTTACAAAGCAAAAACAGTTAGTATCAGACATTTGCCTTATGGATGCCTTCTTGAATCAGAATGAATATTCCAGCTATATATTCACAATCAGTCTCGCGAATGTCACCTTGTAAATGCTTATTGTGAAGAGATGACGTACGGTCGACCTGTCGTTTACTCCCGGGTGCAGTAAGTGTGTTTGACTACTGTAACTGCTTACGCTTACAGGTTTAACTCTTATTTATGCATCGAAACGCCACAAGCTGGTAACCAAAGACAAATCCAACACTAGATGCTGACTCTCACGCTGTTCCACGTGGTTGAGTTAGACGGCCGGGAGAGCAAATACGGCATCGCTTCAATAACAAGCATTCTGTATAGGTGTGTGCCGTACGTGTATTTGATTTGATCGACTCCCATCCCCCATCTTGCTTCACTATGGTGGTAAGCTATGCATTTCAGCACTAGGAGGAAAGCACTACACGAGGAGAGGGGGCGGCATAGGGCAGCGCAGCGTTGGGTATCAGCTGACCCTTTGCCATCATTCCTCCTCGTGGCCAGGGGTTAGCAGCTCTACGTTCATCAGAACAACTGCTGGAGGAGAGGCGAAAGAGAGAGAGGGAGAGCTGCTTCTTCGTGTCAGAAAGAAAACCAAAAAGATGACAAAAATGTGTTAAGACCTGCTGATGTTTTATAGTGTGAACCAAAGATGCTACCTCACTCAAGTTCCATACGTGATTTCTATCACTTTGATGATACCAAAGAAAACCAAAGATTTTTTCTCATTGCACGGCCTCTACGAGTGATGTTTAAAAGATGATGTACGTCTCCCCTTCCCCTGTCTCCTCTTCCTCCCCCTGTCCTTTCTCCTGCCCTCTCTCCCCTCCAACCTGCACTTAACCCCACACACCCCTGCTATGCCTGCTCTTGCTTCATCTGTGCTCTGATTACAGCTCCATAGATAGTCATGCTGATGTAGCTATAGGGAGATACAATATGCTGATCTAGCCATAGATACACACAACCGGGGCAGGGCAGAGCTCTGACACACGCGCAAGTGAGATCGGCCCAGCCCGTCATTGTGCTCTTTAGCAATACAATGTTATTCATCTATACCAATTTACAGATCATTGGCAGACAGAAAAACAGGCTATTATGTCGACAGGCCAACAACAATATACGTTAATCACCTCAAACTAATCAATGTCAATTTGACCCTGCTAGAGCGTCCGTCATCGCTGCGCTGTCTCTCACTTGGCTCTGCCTCCCGGTGTGTATCTATAGGCTCCAACTGTTAGGTCAGACCTCTTTACATGACAATTGACAGACACGTTGACATGGCCGTAGGCAGAATTGTCGACTCAACCATGGGCAGACATGTTCCTGAAAGTAGACGCAGACATGTTGCAATCTTTCTAAAACTCCCAGGATGAGTGCCTTGCTTGAACCAAAGTGTTAAACCGCTGTTGACCTCTCACCTTTGACTCTGTGAATACCTCAGCCTGTAGAAGGGCCACTAATGAAGAAAACAAGGAAAAGGTTTTTCTAATCACACAGTGGTGCTTTTGCCAGCGCAACCATGCAATGAAGACATACCAAAGGAATTTCTGTTGTCCACTTCTACAGATAAAACCAAAGGTCTTTGTTTCTCCTCCCTGTTACCCTACAACCCTCTGTCCCTTCTCTTCTTCCCCTTTCTTCCTCCTCTGTCTGCTGTGTGTAGGAAGGTCCAGCACTCTTGGCCGTGCATGTCTTTACCAATGTCTCTGAATACCTCATAGTAATAATTCCTTTGAGTTCTGCATTGAGAAGTCTATCTGTGAGTACGGCAGAACTCCACTCGTGTGGTAATTGTTATTGTTACTTCAAAAAGCTGTAGGATTATCTATTTTGAAGTTGTGTATTTTGTTTTGTTTTTTCGGCAGAAGTGCTCTGTTTCGAGTCACGGAGGACAAGTTTCAGGGTTGATGTATGAAACTTAAGCGATGGGAGGGAGAAGCATATTTTTTATCAGACATTAGGTTTTTGCCAATATTATGATGGTAGACTATTGCTTTTACAGGGTAAAACCAACTGCTGTGATATTGTGTTCATATTTTCCCTTTTCTCTACTTCCGTGTTGTGATTTTAATTTAATTGCATTTTTGTATTGGTTAACCACTGCTTTAATTTATGCATTTGTAGAAACTCTAGATTTGTATATAGTAGGTTTTTGAAAAAAAACAAACAAAAAGACGTTTTATGTTACAGCCTTATTTCCCATGCTTAGATATAACAAAAAGAGTAGTTTGTATTCTTCTTCAGCTAAATCCTAGCCGGCACTTCAATATGTGTTTTAAACACTGCCAGAAACCCAGACAGTTGATTTGCCGAACGCAGACAAAGTTATACAGGAGTTACTTTGTGGAACTGCTGGCAAGAAAAAAAGCAGTGTGTATGTGTGTGTGTTTTCTATTCTTTTGACTTTTTAAAAAAACTGTTATTTTATGGGTATTACTGCACATCCAAAGATTTTTAAAACAAACCAAAAATAGGAAAAAAATATGTATAATGTTAAAAAAAGCACTGGCATTTGTGAGGTAGACTTGTTGAATTTTGATTTGCCATTCGCACGGGTATAGAATGTAGAAGGCGTAGGGCTTTGTAGACAAGCTTACTCTACCACCTGGGGAATCTCCTGTTCAATGTACAATCTGAAAGCATTTGAAACGAGGGCTGCAAGTCCCGTTCACTTTGCTGTCTCATACACAGAGTGAGGTGGAGCGCGGGCTGGGCAGCCGGTCTGCCAGGGGCCGTGTCGCGGAGCTGGGTCTGTTTTTATTGCCGTGGCACCGCCGCCTCGCTCCACCTAGTATCTGTTCTTTTGGTACGTACTCGTGTAACGACTATGAGCAAAGTCTAATAAAACTGCAAAGAAACTTAACAAAGGAATCAGTGTGTGAGTGTGTATGGGAACGTACACCTGGAGAGTGCATTTCCTTGGTTGTGTGAGAGCGTGTGTGTTCATTGTGTGCTCATATGCATGTCTGTGTACCGCGTGTTTGTCCGTTGTTAGATCTGTGCGTGTTGGATATGCTCTTGCTATCAGCCAGTGTGTGCGTGTGCGTGCACGTGTGTTTGTGTGTGTGACTGGTGCATATCACAGCAGTAAGCGTGACTCCCTCCGGGTGTCAGAGGCCTTACTGTTAGTGCTGCTTCCACTCTGTCATGCTCAGACAGCACACTATGCTCCAAGGACTGAGGGTCACAAGCAGAATGTCCATGACAGATTACATCAGTGTGTTGCAGTTATTGTGTCATAGCTTGGAGAACTTTTTTTCTGTTACTGGTGCTTTTACATCAGTGTTATTTAGGCCTGGACTTCAGCAGGAATGGATGATGCTGCGTGGACCTAATTCCCCCTTTTCCTCACATTTTTGTTACTTACATTGTCCATAAGGAGTTCCCATATGATGGGTTAGCTTGCCTACAAGTCTCATTACAATACTGCGGCGCCTAAGACAATCATCTGGATCTTTTACGCTGGGGAATTGAATTTCACACCCGCAGAGGGGTGTCCTCAAGCTATTCATAGACAAAGATGCTTGGAGGGTTTTAATAAACAAGCATATTTGTTGTCATAGACATTTAGGAAAAAATACTGATAGTAGTTCATCTTGCACTTGCATTTCAACATGAAATCTCATTGCTGCAGTCAGCTCAGCCTCGTGCTCTTGTCAACCTTGATCTTTTCTTTTAACTCACAATGCTTCTTCAGTTTTCAGTGCGTGTGCGCGTGCGTGTGTGTGCATGTGTGTGTGTGTGTGTGTGTGTGTGCCTGAGAGAGGCAATACTTAATGGTGTTACTCTCAAATGTATAACTCCATGTCTCAAGAATTGATTTGTCATTGCTATTTCCCAGCCTTTGCTACTGCTTTCTCAGTGCCGTGCAATATCATCTGTTGTGATTGCTAAGCAAATGGAAAAAAGAAAGAAAATTGAGAAGCAAGTGATGATGTCATCCAGCGCTTTTTTCAGTGTTCAAATGTTTCAACATTTCTGTAGTCACAAAAAAGTAGAAAATAAAACGTTGGTATTTCCAGCTTCTGAATCCTGGCTCTTGTTATTATTCATATTATTTTCTGTGGAACGTTTTCTGGCTCAGACAGCGAAATTGAATCAGTAAACCTCAAATCGGATAAGGAAGTAGAGGACAAGACATTTACTGCAATACCTCATAAATTACTGGGCCCTGAAAGGCTTATGAGCCTGTCTTGGAAGAGGATGTGCATGTCAACTAGCCTCAGAACAGCAGGTATAGAATTTCATGGTATGAAGTATAAGGTATCCTAAAAATATATGCCCTCATGCCAAGTCTCCAATCACTGTTTTCAATCTAAATAACCATATAGAGTGAGTACATATCTATTATGTACATTCACTATATTCTTAACTTCAATAGTAAGAAATGTGTGTACAAATCATCCTAAGAGTCGTATTGTAAGAGTTGGGGACATTTTTAAATAGTACACAAACTTAAAGGCCGTAAAATAATTTGTGCGTAATTGTATACAGACATTTTAGCTTCTACGATCAATACTACTATTGGTGTATTTCATTTCATTTGAAGATCTGATGTTTCTGCAATCAGTCACTGAAACATGTTTTCCAACAAAGCACAGGCTGATGACCCCAGCCTTCATTCATATCCCAGATGTGTGGCTCTACACCTTCACTTGACACAGAATCACATGACTAAGCTGAGCCAGCCGCTCCTTAACCCATCAGCATTTTCATCACTTGAACTCAGCAACGCGGCAATAGAAAAGCTGAATTATTCAGTGGGTAGATGGATAGAATTTCCCATAGGTTTTCTTTCTCTCTTTCTGTTGTAAACCCCACATATTCATCTATTAGTAATCTATCACCCAAAGGTCAAAGGGTGCATACTGATTTAAAGCTTTAAACCATTTCATGTAAACTGTGTAAATGGGAGACACCAGAACTGAAAGTAATGATTTCTCTGTGCGTGCGTGCGTGCGTGCGTGCGTGCGTGCGTGCGTGCGTGCGTGCGTGCGTGCGTGCGTGCGTGCGTGCGTGCGTGCGTGCGTGCGTGTGTGTGTTGTGATACATGAAAGCTGCTCCACTGTCTATTTATGGAGGTAGTTGCCTTGAAGGAGGAGTTGGGACAGTGACCCAAGGGATTCCCAAACTGGCAACATGTCTGCACTGTTTCACCTCAGGCACATTCTTTATTTATATCATATTTGTCTTTCTCTCTCTGATGTTGCAGCTCTCATTCTGCTTTTGTTGCAAAATATAAAACATAAAGTGATTTTTAAATGTATTAACTATTTATCTGTTTTAACTATTTACAAAAATGTGATATGGTGGTGATAATGAGATGATAATAATTATGATGATGAGAAGTAATCGTTAATTTGGATTTAACTGATCTTATTAGACAAGATAATAGGGAGGTCCAATCCAATGGAAGGGGATGAGAAGAGGTGTATAAGGAGCCTGTTGGTGTACAGTGGTGCCCAAAAACCTCGACTCTGGTGGGACTCGAACCCACAACCTTTGAATTACTGTTCCTGTGTAAGACTAGAAGTCCAATGCGCTATCCGTTGCGCCACAGAGCCACGTGCCTGTCACTTCATCTGTCTGTCTTTCTATTTTGAGATTTGAGAGCAATGACAGGTCAGGAAAATGTTCAAGCCGTCTTGCAAAGTGTTGTTACGAGTTTACGCTACACAAGAAGCTGCATGGAAGCCATAATACTCCAGTTTTCACTCTACAAATCCACAATTTTGGTCCTCAAATACATAATACCATAATAGCACATAGTCTCTCCCCGCTCTACCCACACCCAACTACACTACTGGGGGAGTTTAAACAAACTCTTCAGTTCAAGCTCTCAATGAAGTGTATGATTTAGCTAATCAGGTGTGGATAGAGCAGGGACACGTGAAGGAGGCAGCTGTGGTACTACATCAGCAGGATTGGGGAAACACTGAAATATGAAATAACTAGTCATATGTGTGTATTACTTCAATCCTGCCACTAGATGGCGCTATGACACAGATTTTCTCAAACTCAAGGGCTGCCCTGTGTTACAGTTTTAAATATCCAGTAGGGGAAAATCCAAACACACAATTCACTCTGCACTGGTCTGACAATTTTGGACAGCAACCAATATCTTTAAATAGATTTTAAAACGTTGTACGCAAAATTCACATAACAAAGACTTGAATTGATGATTGAATCGGATTGCAGTTTCAAATTCCATTATACTATCAATCATTGGTCGTGTCTGCTGGACTTTCCCAGCTGGATAGTTTATAATTCTGAAGTTGCATGGATATTTCATCAGTAAAAATGACCGCAGCTGAAGCCATGAGTCAAAACATCAGCTGTCACCGACTTTCACAGTAAAAATATCACGACCACTTTGTTTGAGATTAGTCTGTGGTTGCACCATCACAATGCAATACGAAAATAGGACATGGTTTAACACAAATGAGCTTTGTAAAGTAATTCCACTTTGCCGGCAAATAGGAAACATTCCCTTGAGGTTTTTCAGGACCTTTAAAGAACCTTGCGGATTCAATCCCATTTGATTTGTCGGTTATAAATGTGTTCCCATAGGATCGGCGTATGCCAGTCCCTAATGGTTGTATAATTAACCACAAGGAATGTTATGAATGTCCCTATATCTTTATTTTTGAAATCCTTTACAGAACCTCTGGGGACCGTTTCCATTTCTTGAGTGCCCTGTTGTGGTAAAAGATACAAGGGCACAAATGCTTCCATGAGAAATCTTCTGCGTATGTTCATTTGAATCCCTCAGTGAACATTCCTGTTACCTTCAGAAAACCTTACCATAAGTCCTTAGCTGGCCTTTTTTTTAAACTTGTAAATTGTCACTGCAAAGGCAGGGACGCCATGGCTATTTTCAATGGTGAAATTCAAACAGCACATTGTACAACACTACAGCTTGGTTAAATATCGTTTTAAATATCGATGGCTAGTAAGACAGTTTGGTCATGAACACAACAGCTCAATAACAACACAGTAAATATTTACAAATTTATGAAACCCCCCCACGCTGAACACTCTCACTGATCCTGTTAATGATATTTCTAAATTCAATCCTTTGTAGAAACCCACATGATTATTTTATTCTGCCAAACAAAGGGCCCTTGACTAGCTGACAAAGATCAGTGACAACAGCCTTGTAAACTTTGCTCCCTTGCCAGCAAAACACCCCAATCAACTCATAGATTATCTGAGTCAGTGGTCTCTTGAGATCTAGAGCAAATGATAAGTCAATAACAAAGAAATTCCATGAAATTCTGAGGGCAAATCTAAATTCTACACGAGACCTTAACAACGATAGACTTCTTTCCTGAGTATCTTTATCAATCCAGTTAACAATAAAAGTGCATATTGAACCTAAAGGGCATGAAAGCATGACTTCTCTGCAAAGCTTAAAAAACAATAACAAAAAGTGCAATTGCATCTGTCAAACAGATTGGAGCAGATTCTGGTGTCCTCCTTTTGGCCTTTGCCTTTGTTCCAAAGGGTTTCGAAGCGAGAGGTGTGTGAAAAAAGAGCTCTCCCTCTGACATATTTTTCAGCACCAAAACCACAAACGATCTGAGACAATAAGGACGGATGGTCCAGAAGTTTGAAGCCCATAGTTAAAGTGACACAAGTCTGTGAATACTGAATACTGTAGACATTTTGAAGATTACAGTTAGGGTGGAATGTAAGGTTATGTAGGGTGAACGCTATTTGGTCGTAGTGGAATCAGTCCCTTTGATCACACAACGCTGAAGGTCTCCTTGAGTTCTCCTTCCTCCTTTCTCAGGAGTTGGTGGGCACAAGGACAGAAAGAAACATGGCTCTAATGGGGTACTACTGTGAAACCTATATACCGAATGTGCCAGAAGTGAACCCCTTTGCTAAACTCACTCTTCAAGTTCTTCTGTCCTCCTGCCTAGTCAAGGATTTGGTAGCCATTTTGTGCCATGTTGGAACACTTGTAGTTGTGGACCTTTGTTGTCCTCTTGGACAAGCGCCAACCTTTTCAATACACAGTCTTGCCACTGGACATGTTTAATTAACTTAACATAACTTTGAATACGTCAGAACTTTGCGTTAGCTAGCTTGTTTAGGCTTTCTGAAACCTAGAGGCCAACAATAAATGAATGTAGCCTCATATTTTCCAACTAGTACTGCTTAGTAACAACTCTGATAGACCATCAGAACCCAGACATTGTATACATTTCGCGCTTGCTTTTAAAGCGTCTCATAAGGACTTAATATAGCAACATGAAGAACCACAGAGTGAATTATCTCTTCAACACACGATCTTTTCCTTCACGCTGACCATGTTAGCCAGAACAAAATGTTCACGGCGGAAAAAAACGAACCCTCACGTGCTCCCGTGAACGCGCACTGAACCTCGCGGTCCAATCACATTAGCGCTCGCGGCTCGTCTCTCCGCTCTCATGCATATTCATCCATGTCGCTCACGTCTCTAAGTGAAGATTCTCAAACACATTTCCATCCCACCTCTTCTTCGTCTTCTTCAGAGTTATGGCACCGTTTTCTAACTTAACAGTGAGTGAGTTGCTATGGCTGCAAGTTCATTTGAGGCTGACAAAGAGGGAAGTGACGAGTGTGTCTGTTGTTGGGACACGTGACTGGAGCTGCACTGATCTGTTTTGACAAGCAGCAGCCAGCGAGAGAAGCGAAGAGGGAGGCAGACTGGAAGCATCACGTCCAGGACCGCTCACTCTTCTTCTGCATTTCGCTTCACTTAGATCCAAACCTGACCTAGACTTGTTTGACCTGTCAGCCTGCCCCTGTCAACGACTAGAACTAGTGGGACTCGAACTAAACCTCCGCACTCGTCACCGCCGCGTTCGTACGAAGTCAAGGCTATTTGTTGTTTGCCCAAAGTTTTAATGAACATCACAAAGAAAGACAGCGCAGGTGGCGTCGGAAAGAGCGCCGTCTGTGGATGATACACGGGCTGTATTCGTCAAATATCACCGCTTTCGATGATGAGCCGCTGACTATGCTTCTCCGTGTAGTTACCGAACCGAAGACCGTCATCGGTGTCGGTGTTTTTAGCTGAGCAGTGGCTACCTGCGCCGCGTTGGGGGTTGGTGTGTCTGTGTTTGTGTGTGTTTGGGAGGTCGTCGTCACTACAAGACGCTTCATCAAACACAGCCGGTCAGTTACTTGGTGAACGTGTTTGCTACGTAGCTAACAGTGGTCGCGTCGTTACGGGGGTATAGAGACAGAAACGTAACTATGTTTGAGGTGGTGGAATCCGGGAGTGGCTACGAGACAAACCAGCTGGCTAGTTAAATTACACGTAGCCAAATTGATTAGACGCTAGGGAGCTGACTGACAAAGCCTTTACCGATCACGAACTGTACGTGGCGTTCGCTATCGGCTCAGAACGACGGGATGGACGCGTACAGTAGCATGCTAACAAAGCGACGCTTTGTTGTTGGATAAGGGGGCAGCTGGCAGCAGCACCCGGGCTCACAGCTGATATTGTTGCTTAGCTAATACAGTGCAATCCGTACAGAGTTTACACTCACACACACACCGTTTTAGTACAGGTGAAGCTGTAGGAGTGTAGTGAGGAAGACTGAGAAGACCCCGGCGGAGACGGTAAAGGCAACCTGATGACACTGGACAACATGAAGCCCGACAGAGGTATGTGGAGACTCAAAACACACAAACACAGCAGCAATAGATCAAAGTGAGTGAGTCCATAGGTTCCCCAAATCGCAGTAACTGTAGTTAGTTATTCCCCCTGAGAGGAGAATCGGGGCAGATGATTACGTAACAGCTGCTCGGCCTGGTCACTGATTCTATGAATTAACAAAGCCTGACCCGGTGAAGTGAGGACGTGTACATATACACTGTGTTGTTGCTCCAGTTTCGATCGTTGACCCTTATGTCACCCTGCTTTGGTTCAGTATGTAACTTAGAAATGAGCCTCTCGTGTCAAACACTGTTGTTTTTAAAGGGCTGCTGTGCGGGCAGGCGCTTCACATTGTGGTTGCTGCAAAATGTTTCTGACACCCACCCTGTTGAGGAAATGAGGAGCCTTATGCTCTGCAACCTGTTTACATGTCGCTGTCTGCAGCAAGACGCAAAGCAGGAAAGGGGAGCTCTCTTGTTCTCTTGTTTGTTTCTGTGTGGTTAAGATATTCACGCAGTGGCATGATTTGGTAAAGGGGAATCCATCACCCCCATTTCTGCTCTTGCACAATTAACATTGTGTTGTATAAGCTCCTCTATTGTATAAGCTCCAAAGTGAATCAGCTGGTGATTGATTTTGCATGGTGGTTGGTGATCCAGGGTCAGTGGTGATGTGATTTGTTGTCAACAACACAATAGCACCATACTTGGACGCATTGAATGGCCACTATTTTGTCAGTCATCACAAGATTAACTGCAGTCTATCAGTACTAGTCTGCTTGTATGCATATGTAATGAAATAGCAGCCAGGCTGCTGACTGACCTGTGTGAGTCCCTTCCCAAGTGTGCTAGTAATGGGACTCCACAACACAGAGAGTAAACAAGCGCCCTATATGGGCTGGGAGTTTTAACCCTAACTTTGCCTGTCAGATCCTGAGAGCCTTTATATAGACGCACTGACCTAGACATGTAGGTGAATGACTGGAGGAAAGAGCACGATGACTGACACTCTAATTTATAATTATAGTCTAATAGTGCAGCACAAGCTGCTCGCTCAGCTTTTAACAGCAAACAGAGGTGCTGCTGTTTTGTGTTGTTGTATGGGTTGGGACAATGGCTTTCACACTGGGGGATGGTGAGATGATTTACAACTAAATGCATTGCTCTGTGTTTGCATGCCTGCCATTTAGAAGACAAATGATTGAGAACTGCCTGCTTGAGGCACACTGAGACTGAGTTCTTCACCCCTTACGGATTCTATCCCTGTCGAGTCGCCCTGCTCACGATCATGTTCTAATTATGCAATCCTGTTGCTGTATAAGCCGCTCCGCTGCAGTAGCTCCTTGTAGGATTGTCTGATACTGCTGTTTTTTGGAACGCACTGTACTGTCCCTATAGTGAAGATAGTGGATGGCTTCATGCTCCGATCATTTTTCCTCACATCCCTCTCCCACCCCTGCTCTTAGAGGAAGGGACTGCAGTGGTGAGAGGAGCTGTTTACTTAGTAGGCTGAACCACAGCAAGGTCGTGTGGAGCAGTCAGTTTCACAGCTCTGATGCTGGACTGGAGGTTCCTTGGAGAGCCCTAGTTAATGCGGTTGTGGAGGGTGGGGGGGCATGTCCTGGCATGTGCTTTGTCTTGCTACACTCTCCTGACAAACCTTGCAGGCAGCAGTCTCCTGGGGCCTCATTTAAACCGCAGTGTACGCACAAAACAGGGGTTGAAACTTGCGCACCGGTACAGAAACTTCCTCCATGCCTACACACATTTTTGGAGAAAGGAGGTTCTGGTGACACAGATGGACAGGCGGTGAGAAGAATCGGCATAACAAAAGTCCACACCTTTGTGTCAGAATGTCTGTAGTTTACCAAATACACTCCACGCTCCCAAACAACTCAACTCTCCATAGTGATTGCATGTATGTAGGTGTGTATACGCCAATAGAACTGATCCGCAAAGGTCCTCATCAGAGAAATAGCAGCATTTAAATCTCTGATTGACAGTTGGTTTCGATAACTTATCGATCATCTCCGTCGAATCCCAGAGTAACAGCCACTGGTCTTGTGTGCGCTTCACCCCGTTTCCAGACCCTCAGAGCGGAGATAAGAGACGCCTGTGGTGTGAGCATGAGGAGCTGCTGAAATGCTGCCGTGTTCTGTGAGAAAACAAAAACTCTCCTTGAGCTAAAGAGAGTGAGGTCATCGTCAGGATCCTCCACATGCAGCACGAATCCAGGAAGGAGTTGTTCTGCATCTTTTAAAGAGGTTCATAGGACACAGAAACATAACTTGACTAACTAACCCACTCAAATCAATTCTATTTTCACTCAGCTTTTTATTTCTTGTTTGTTTTCCCGATGCTGTGGGCGATAAGAACTCAGCATTTGTCTCATCTCCACCTTCTTCTTTTAATCTGGGGTTCAGGCATCGCCATTCCGAGTAACAGCGCAACAGCGACAAATTTTTTATACGCATTGACCCATTTGCATTGACCATATATGGCAAGTGTGCAAGTTTTTTTGCTCGTGTGTTTCTTGCTCCACCTGTACCGACTTGGCACAGACCCCAGCAGCCCCTGAAAAGAGGAAGATTTGATAGTGGTCTTGTTCCTCTGGTGTACTTTTTCACACCTGCACTACGCCAGAGCCGGAGCGTGTATTTCTAAGCGCCGGCATTTGTGTGTCATAGTGATAAATCAAATAGTCTTTTATTGGATTTGGATCAAAGGCGGCAGGTTGGTTAGGGACGGCTCTTTTCAGATCTGCGGAATGTCAAGGTCATAGAAAAGGTCAAAGATTCAGTCTAATGCAAATGGATGGGGGATATGTTGAAGATGTCATGATGATTCAATGACAATGATTCCTTTAACAAAATTCTATTCTAGTATTCTGCTATCAAAGCAGTTGCACGGGTGGAGCATCTTTCCGTTTGAGGTATGAAGCATTTTGTCAAACCTACAGTATGTCGCTTTGATGAAGAGAGTTGCCAAGCGGTTTTGTTCTGCTCAGGGGCCTGACAAGAGTCATCTGACCCCCCCCCCTTGTTTTTCTGTGTGTTGAGCTATGAGTCAGGACAGTGTGTGAGTGTACACGTGGGAGTGAGTGAGCGAGCGTGTATGCAACAGCTTTCTGCTGGTCGTAATGAGTGCTGTACTGTTGAACCACGTGGCCGGACAGCTTTTTACTGGTCTCTTAAAGAGCAGCTATGGGAAAACTCAAATGATTCACCTCAAATAGGTCTACGGCTGCTTTTGCTTAAAAATGTTGCATAAGAATTGAATCCAAGCAATCCAAACTATATCGCTCGCTCCACTCGTCAGAGCTCGAAGCGACACAATCAAAAATAAGAACCCGGTTGTTGCGCAGTGATCTCCTGCATTAATAAAAATAATGCACGGCCACCAAGATAATGAAGTCGTGTCGGTGACTTACTGCAAGGCACAGCCACGCCAGTTGTAATGCTGTCTGGCACGGCGGAAACTGAATACTGGCTGCTGCTGATCCTGGCACAGGTTTAAAGACTCTCTCTCCCTCTATGGCAATATCCAGAAAACTATCAAGCCCCTGCTTTGATAATGCATTGAGGTTTATCAGGGCTTAAAATAAATAAAGTGACACCCCCCTATTTAATCACAACCACATCAGTGAAAATACATAAGAAAGAAAAAAGAGGCCCCTTTCTTTATACCCTGAACCTGAGCTCACACTCTGTCACACACAATCAAACAACACAACCCGATGACCTCATAGACACGGACATGTTATTTGGTGTGTTTGTATGGAAGCGCTTCCTGTACCAGAGCTATTAATTCTTAGCCCTTGAAGGGGACTTGGATGTTCAGCACTCCCAGCCCCCCACCCCCGCCTGGCTTCTCTCGTGTGCTTAGCCAGATTACAGTGCCTCAGCTGCCCTGAGACGTCCCAGACCAGTGCCAGTGGATCACAGTTTACACTCTCACTGAAGAGAGGACCCAGATAACCCAGAGCAACGCACGCTGGGATCCTATATGACACCTGTCTTGTGTTGTCTTTGCCTCCCCCTGTTTCCCCATAGCATGGAGCATCCACAACAGGTGTTCTCCTCTTTCTTACTTTTCTCCGTCTTCGTCAAATTCCTGTGCTGTAGTCTTAGGAACATCTCTCAGCTTCACACACAGGGCTTGTCCTGGTCTGTGAACATGTCACGGATTAAAGACAATTAAATATTATCCTGAGGAGTTTCATTTGAAATGAATTGACATTTATTTTGAACTTTTGGTTTTAAACTGGCCATTTGTTGAACTATTTGATTCCCTATTGTACAGCAAGATTGAGAGCTGCCATTCTCAGTGGATGCCACTGCTGTGTAGGCATTCTTAGTGGCCTTTTCAGCTGTGAGCAACTATGTCGGCCCCCACAGAGATCAGCCTGAAGCCATTGTTTTGACAGATTTGACTGTAAGTAGCCCAGCATAGCTCCTTCATGGGACTGGGCTCCCAGTCCTCCCAGTCCAGTAATGCTCTTACGCAACGCTGCAACATCACATGGAACACACCGACCCTTACGCACCGTTCACAGTTGTCCTCTAAGGTCGTACATAGGCTTAATGCATGAAGCTGCCAAAGCCGCACACACAAACACACGTGTGCATTAAGGCTCAGGCTCAACAGACCTTATAGGCACACACAGCCAGGGAAGTAGGGCTTAGGGCAGGACTCACTGAAGCTACAGTAGGCGTAGCAGCATGGGTTGAATTTCAGCTGCCAAGGTGCTACTGAGCCGGTGATGTCATTGCTGGTGTGGTCGTCATATCCTCTCGCCCCTGTGTCTCTTCATAGCCAACCAGCACAGTAGGAACAGGAAGAGCCATCTGGACCTATTGGTATACTGGTTTGTGTGTGCTGGTGGAGATCTCTGTCTCTCTCTCTCTCCCCCTCTCCCTCTCTGTCAAAAACAGATTGTTTGCAGGCTACATGGCCTTAAACACACTTAGAGGACTTACATTGGTTGTGTCTACAATTGCTGGGTGCTCACTTGAGTTTAAAGGAAACATTGAAAAGTCGTTAAATGTGTTCAGAAACCTGCAGAGCTCTCCAAAACCACAAACTAAAAATAAACATGCCACCAACACCTTTTGCACGAGTTTGTCTTTTCGAGCATTCGTGTCCCAAAGATTTCACCGTGGCTGCTGATTTCGAAACCAAGGCAGCTGTTTGCACACCTGACTAGCATATAAATATGAGCGTGTTAGGGCTTTGTGGAGGGTTTTATCCTGTAAAGCCAACCTCAAAGTAAAGATTTCCCTCCCACTCCTCTCCGCTTAGGCCTTCCAACTCCTTAGTGTCCATTTTCAGATATGATGTAACGTTGAGAATAAATCCACTATAGATAAAGCTAAAAAAGAATCTAAAGTTCTGTCCAATGTCACCCCACAATTGTGCTCCTTAGACTCGAATTCCAGATTGTCTGAAGAGGGTTGAATCCTCTTCAGGTGTTAATGGCAGTTACCAGACACCACAGATCTTTGGTTGCACGGAATGATCACCAACGATACCACTTTAATCAGGTTCTCACACACACACACACACACACACACACACACACACACACACACACACACCTCGACACACCTCGACGCATTGCACACCTCTCTCAGCTGTTCCTGTGTTCTCATGCTGACAGGTCAGTCTGGTATTGTGTGATAGTGGAAAAGCCACCATAAGGACAAAAAGGCTGAACTGCTTTGTTGAGGTGAACACCTGTTATTAAGCGTGTGGTATGGTAATTGGACTCACACACCCTCAGATCATTGAGGTGCTGTTCCACTGACAAATAACACCACAAAATCTGTGTTATAGTATGACCTAATGCGTTGAATACTAATGATTAAGAACGGGTCTGTCCTTAATTTCACAAAGAAAAGACAGATATTTACAGAGAAATCTGTGACGGCAGCTTGACCATTATTGTCATTAATACCAAACTAAGTAAGGCTCAATAGTCCTAACTCCTTTTTTAGATATTGTTAAACTAGACTTGTATGTGGAAAACCTATTTAACCCTGCAAATTCATTGTACAGCAGTATCCAACATCAACTTCTGTCTATATATAGATAACTATTGTAAATAATTGAAGACCATTTTATGCAGCTACTTCTTATCTAGACAAATGGTAGTTTCGAGCCGTATTTGTTGATGTGCACCATAAATGTGACCCCTGCCCCAGTATATATTTTAATCCAGCAGATCAGGATTAATGTCTGGGTGCTAAATTTTATCTGTGGATATTCCATCATAGGATACTTGTGGATTACTTCTTTCAGTAAACTAGATCTTTTTCACACACAGCACATAGACAATGTAACTACAGATGTAAGCATAACCTCCGTAATGGAGGTCATTAATCCACATGTCACTATCTGTGATAAACTATACATATTTGGGGTTTTCAGCAAGTAAAGTGCCGATTGTCAGGTGTTGGCAAACTCGAGTATTGGCTAATAAATACTGGTAAAGCTAAAATCAAATCTCCAGAAAATGAATAATTATTTTAAATGAAATAATTTTTACCTGTATGCAAACAGAAGTTTTCTCTGTGAGCAGAGAACACCTCAGGGACCTGTTGTGCCGCGTTAAGCACATTGTTTATTAACAATAGCGTATGGTCGAGCCAAATTTGAGATGTATTACAGCTATCGCCTTTCCTTTCCTCTTTTCTCCATTGTCTCACCTCGTCGCTTTGAGACCGTTAGCTGGCCAGGATATTGAGTGAGACAAATCCGCTGTCACCTGCCCAGTGTTGCCTTGTCCTCACACCAACCAGCTGACACTCAGTCTATCCTCTTTAACTGGGTTAAAGCGCTTCCTTCCCACTTTAATTCAAATAGATCTCAGTTATTAGCTTTTGTATTTGGCGTCCTTACAAGAGCTCCAAATAGATGTTTACTTTTATTACTTTTCAATGATGCTATATAAGCCCTTAAATCATAAATAAATACACAAAAAATCCCCCTGCAACACAATGGATCGGTTTTTGAGTTCATTCTGCGTTTTTCCTGGAGTCATGCTAAAGGCTGTGACATTTAGTTTTTTTGGTCTAACCAGTTAATTCCAGTTAACAGGTTGCTCAAGCTGCCTGTGCCACAGCTGACACACTTTCCCGTGGCCTTTAGACATAGTCTGCTTAGGTTACTCAATTCAGACTCCTCTTTCTAGACATCGTCATTGGTGGCATATCAGAGTTGAACTCTGCTATGCCGCCTGCGCATCCACGTTGGACTGGTTGGCTCCTGTTACAGAGATAAGTTGGTTTGTCCTACTGCCCTAGTGTCCTGTATCCACTGGTGGTCAACTAGCTGAAATTTAAACTACTTCAATACAAAATGTAGTGTGCCATATGCCAAATACTCAGTGCTGGATCTAGTAATTATATGGGATGGGTTTGCCTCAGCGGATAATGTCTATGTCTATAAATCACTCAATTTCTAATTTTGGGTTTAATTGAGGACTAGTCTAGACTAATCCCCACCATACTCATCTTGTGCAGTTTTACTGTATTTGCTACACTCCAGGTTACATAATAGGCATTAGCAGAACAATGACTTTGCTAAGGGTCACACTTGCGTGGTACAGTGGGCTAACAGGGGCTTAGGGGTGCCAGCCAAGGTGTGTGCACTGTGGAGGACATGACAAACACAGGGTTTACACTGGCTTTTATTAAGGTCTTAGGAACTGTCGTTCTTAGAAAAGGTTGGTTCGAGAAATATAAAAAAATAAGAGGGGAAAAAAAAGATTCGAAAACTTCTCTGCTTTGATAATGAGAGGAAGATGGAGAAAGAGGGGTATGAAGAGCATGATCCAGATTTATGTAGTATCACTTTAGCCTGCACAGCATCAAGTAATGTTCAACTGCATGCATTCATCAGTCTTTTGTAGTCCAAGTGTGTTAATGTGAGGGTCACTTTAGTCCAAGCAGTCACCAAGCAGTTGAGCGTGACAAAAGAATGAAGAGCCTCTAATGTCATAAGAAATGACTTCACCGTGACAAAGCATAACATGAAAATTCACAGATAGAGTGCAGAGGTGCGAATGTTGCTTTTCTTAGCATATATCAAATAAGCAGGGCATATTTTGCACCGTCATCTTCCAATTAAATTGATCACAAAAGATTAGATGTCAGACTCGGCACAGTAGATGACAGTGACTGATGAGTCGAGCCACATTTGCTTGTCAGTAATTAATCAAAACAGCATGTCATTGTGTCTGCAATAAAACAAAAACTCTTCTGAGTTATCAGGCGGAAAATCTTGGAGGCAACTCAATCTGTCAGGGATCTAACTTTAAACCCTCTACAACATCTTCAATATGCCAACCAAACATGTCTGCTAGGCCTACGCAAAATCAGAAAAAAATATCATATTTAACATTTTTGCAGTATTTTTGCACAGAATTTCAGAAAATGTGCCATGTCAGGAATCCTTGGTAGGAAGATCCTTTGATCCCTGTTAGTCGCTACAGCAATCTCACACTCAATCACCCTGTTCATCATCTGCACCACCACCATCCT
This sequence comes from Genypterus blacodes, assembly GCF_046128005.1. Lineage (NCBI taxonomy): Eukaryota > Metazoa > Chordata > Actinopteri > Ophidiiformes > Ophidiidae > Genypterus > Genypterus blacodes. Next base: position 14,203,287 of record NW_027466879.1, on the reverse strand, counting down.
GGTGCCGTCCTTGAGAGTTCGATCAGGATCCGCTGGCAGGTTCCTAAGCATCATGACTGGAGGTGCGAATTTCATTTTCATTTTATGGTCATGTATTCCAGAGGGTGTCAATACATTAAGGAACTTGACAGGCGCATTTTATGCGTCCTTGTGATTGTCTTCCAGAACTGAATCAGCTGAAAAGTAGACTCCATCTTCTCAGGGACACAAAGCCAAGCACATGCTGTTGATGCCTCTACGATCTCTGTTCAGAGGAGTGTAAACAGATTCTTTCAATAGGTTCTCTTTGTCATCCATTCTGGAGGTCAGGGAAGGGTCTCAGCAATTAGTCTTCAGATCCTGCACCAAGTAATTTGGAGAAATCTGGACCTGAACTTCCCTCTCCCTTCCCCCAGACATGTCAGCGTTGACATCATTGATGATGTCATTATGCAGGGGGCTAGGGTGGTAACAATTATGTCTCCCACGACTAGAATTTGGAATCAGACTGCTAATTTTATGTAGATGAAATGAAAAGCACCCTATGCAAATGCAGGACCCCTGAACTAATGTTTTTGGCACATTTGGAGGTAATTGTAGGAATGGTGCTTGTTGCAACGGCACACAGACGAGCGACAAACAAACAGACACACACGTCCTCCAATTAACATTTTAAAAGTATACTTGTATCATTGTGTTGGCTTGGGGAGCAGTCAGAGTGGGTCACACCATCTTTTAACCACAAGGAGTCTAGGAATTTGATGCAGATACATTTTGATGACTAAGCTAAAAAGTAATTATTAATAGACATGGTACACATGCTTCTGAAGAATAGAATGGCGTCGTCTTCCAGAAAGCTCTTTGTTCCCACCAGCTGAGATCAAATGAGTTATTTGTCTTTTATGCTCTAACCAGTCCGACCTGATCATGTGAAGTTTTTTCCAGTGGCTGAAACCTTGTTTACATCTGAATCAGATGGAGTTACTCAGCTTTCAAACAATGGCTCTATTGAAGTTTACAGCAGACAATAATGAGTGTGAGAGGGCAAGGCAGTGTATCTGTCAGGGTTTGTTAAGTGCGTGTTTATGTGTCGCTGGTGGTAGAGTGATAGCAACCCAGGTCACAAGACAGAAGAAGGGTTCCCCTCTGCTGGAACTGTACTAACAGCCCTCAGCCAATCAGAGTGTAGGGCTTGTTGCTATGTGTACTGTGAATCTGCCCCTTTGTGTTACAAAGTGGGAGACACCCAGAGAGGGAAGGAGAGGGAGAGGAAAAAGTAATTGCCCAGGTCCTTAGTTTTGAACATTCTAAAGCAAATGGATGTGGGAGGAAACGAAAAAGTTTTCAAGCAGACAACCTGAAGGGCCCAAAGACATATCGGAACCTTTCAGACTCTCTTTCTAACTTCATTTCTGAATGTTTAGAAGTGCATTGCAGATGTGAGTTGACACTTTATAAAACGATTTGAAGAAGCTCAGTAGCTATGTTGTGCCAATTGTGTGTTACAGGGAGAAAAGGTTCAAGAGTCAATCACTCATGTGATCACAGGATAATGTAGACAACCAGGCACGCGCACAATAAAATCAGTGACCACAAATATAGAACCATAATTGAGTAATAGGACAAATTTAGAAAAGACGAATAGACAAACTATGAATAAATGTGTACTTATGTGGCATGAGAGTCAAGGTTTCCATCATAGACAACCTGTAACTGCTTATTTGATTCATACACAGGAGCTTTGGTCGTCTGGTATGGTACTTTTGCGGTATGTAGACATCTCATAAAGGATCAAAATGCTGTGGTGTTCGCAGTTCTGTCTACAGCAGACAGCAATGCAATAATGATGACGAGACATCTAACCCTCTGTTGGAGCTTCTCTGTAAGACAAAAAACAAAGAATTCCATCAACTTTTGTCAAGGCACTGGGACACAGACAACAACATCTTGGTGAGAAGTGATGACAGAAATGAAAGTTAATGGGGGGGGGTAAGCTAGCAACATCTTCTGTAATCGGCAATGAGATGTATGGAAAAATAGCACTTTACAATTAAGCAGGTCTAGCAGACCAGCTGGTCTCCAAATATAGTCAGACTGACTGCAGAACTGGCCATGGAACAGAAATACAGCTTTGCAAATAATTCCTATGGTGGTAGGGAAATGCAGTTTCCAGAGCTGCTGACACAACACATCAGCCACCTGCTTTGCTGCCAGTGCGTTTGATTACATTGAACCTCGTTATGTGCTATAACAGAACCTTTGGATTGACAGACGGTGAATATCAAGAAGCCTAAACAGTTGTGGTTCTACTGGAGTCCCACAGTTTAAGCAACACCTTTTTTTTTTTTGGGAGAATTTGCTGAAATGCTTTTATTACGCCTTGATAGGAATTCATAAATAGTGTTCAGCAAAAATGATGTCCCTGTAGTGCTTCGTACTAAAGGGATCTGATTTGTGAAAAATGACTGAGCCCAAAAAAATAACCATAAGGGGAATCACACCTTCATTTGTCAATCAAGTCACATGTTCTCAGGTGGGAGGAGTCATGGATGCAGGACTGGGGTGGAGACTATATAGGAAGGAAGAGCAGGAAGTGGTATCTGAAGGTCCTCCCACCTCCACAATATTACAAAACTCAAAAGCTGCAGAGCAATTGGCTATAATTCACGGAAAATAATTGGCTCCAGATTTTGATGGATTGTGGAAAAACATTGACAGCTTGATACTTTTTGCTTTATTATTTCAGTTGTCAGGTATATTGGTGTGGCAGATGTGTCAGCGTTCAAGCAAGATTGGTGCTCGTAACGTTCCTCGCACTCTTGCGAATAATTTGATCATTGCCTACACTTTTACGTCAGGCTTTCACTGCTTTCGTGCCCATGTTGAAAATTGATTTTTGCACTACCTCCACACATCATCAAACAGTCATCGAATATTTTTTGTAGGCACTTCAACTTTGAAATCAGAGGGAGAGAGAAAGAGAGAGAGGGAGGGAGGGAGGGAGAGAGAGAGGAGCTGAAAATGAGAGCTACCAAGCTGTGCCTATGTTTGTCTCACTAGGGGCTCCAGTAAGGAGCTTTTGCATGGATGAACTGTCAGTGTAATCTCCCATTCTGCCTCTGCATATCCATTATGGAATTGCAGCTGCATGTGCACGCGTGTGTGTGTGCCATGAATGTATTGGCTCCCATCCATGCACGTCCACATGTGCAGTCGGTGGTCAGATCATGAACCCAGAATTTCCTTTATATAGTAAGCATTTAGTCAGCATACCTAGAGTGAATAATAAGCATGAAAGGCAAGTAAAGGTGTGCTTGGTTCCATCTGGGTGAAGCACCTTGCGTTAAGCTGACACACTTCGGTGAGTTCAGCTGACTGCTGCCCCTGCTGCAGTGAAGCTGAGGTGAGAATGTCCTGGACACACCGCCTCCTGACTCGCTGCCCAGTTATCTAGGGAGGCTGCGGATCCTACAAATCTGCAAATGTCTCTAATTGTATCAAAGCAGCGTTTCAAATGCAAAAAGAATTCAACAATCTGTTTCTACTTGACTACATGTTTACGACGAGCTAATCAGGACTTTGTACATCCAAAAAAGAGCTCAGTAAAATATTTGTCCACCAGTGTCTCTCTGGTTCCAGTTCTGTAATCATAACCTGACATGTTAAGGCTGTTGCCAAGGATATAAATGTTTTCATTTGGATATAAAGGTAAAAGCTTTCAAAAATGGATCACTTACTTGTCAAATACAAATTGATCAATAACATTTATTTGACGGTTTAATGGAATCATTCCTATTTCTTCCCATCCTGCTTATTTGAGACACCGTGCGGGTCTTATTATTTATTCTTGTCTTGTCTCTCCTTGGTCACTGCTCTGTAGTATTGTGTGTGTGTGTGTGTGTGTGTGTGTGTGTGTGTGTGTGTGTGTGTGTGTGTGTGTGTGTGTGTGTGTGTGTGTGTGTGTGTGTGTGTGTGTGTGTGTGTGTGTGTGTGTGTGTGTGTGTGTGTGTGTGTGTGTGTGTGTGTGTGTGTGTGTGTGTGTGTGTGTGTGTGTGTGTGTGTGTGTGTGTGTGTGTGTGTGTGTGTGTGTCAGGCTCAAACCTTTGATAGCCAGCAGCTCAGATTTAGGTGATCTCATCAGCGTTGCTTTCCCACTCAGCCAGCCTTTGATCTGTGATTCTCTCTCCATGTCTGCTGCTGGCTGGTCTCTCCCTTCCCCTGAAAATCTCATCAGCAGTGCGGATGAGAACAAATCCAAAACGAGCAGTCTGATTAATTTGAATGGAACACGGTCTTTACAAACAGCCACATATTTTGCCAAGTGTGTATACAGCATTCAGTGAATACGAGGCCACACCACACAGATTAACAGGTCACTTTATCTGATTTTGTGTGTGTGTGCGTGTGTATGTCGCCTCTTCCATGTACAAGCAGTGCGTGTGTTTCCAGGAGACCCATATCTTGTACGTAGACAAATACTAACATTGAAACCACCAGGCAACCTTTCAGCCTTGTTTGTTTTCCTTGTTCACAAATTAAGGACTAAATTGTTAATTTTCTTCCACCGACCCTTGGCTTAGTCTGTTTTTGCACAAAATAGTCCTATTTAAATCAGAATATATCAGCACAAACATGTCAGAACACTGTTTTCTACTCATTGGTCTGAAGCGTGTGAAAAAAAATGTTGTTTTGCTGAAATTACAAAAGAACATTCAGCATGAGTTTTATTAGGAAGCGGTCCTAGTCATAGTTTGATTTTGGTCCATATACATGCAACACTGTGCCAGCAGACTGATGAAAGTGAAACCCATTTGACTCAATATGTTGTCTGGAAAAGCCCATATTGCTTCAGATTATGTAAAGAGGACGTGCTGCCTTTAGACGGCTGAACAAGATAAATGGAGTGCGTGTTGAGCAGATAAACAGGCTGCTCCCGAGTTTGTTTGGAATTGAACCAACAAAATGGTTGTTTTGGTGCAGACCTGAGTGTGTTTACTGTGTTCAGGCCTGCTGAGACAAAGCCTAACAAAGGAGGGAAAGAACTTTGGTTTGATTGAATCGAACAAAGTTGGTGTGAAAGCAGCCTTGACGCTTATACTGTATAATACCTGTTAGGTAACCTGCACACAAGCCAGTCGCCTCTTGTTCGTTTGCCTTTGTGACTGGTGTGTGTGTGTATTTGTGTACCAAGTTGTGTATATTTCCAACAGTGAGTTCTGCTCTTGTCTCGGAGGCCTTTTTTTTCCAGCACGCCCGACTCCTTACTGTGCTGTCGGCCCTGGGGACACGGTCTCAGCTGGGAGGTGTGTGTGCACGTGTGTACACACATAGGCCAAACTAGCTGATCTGTGGGCGGGGTTCCAAATGCAATTGGTGGCAGGCGGTCACAGGTCTAATAATACGATGCTCTGAATCTAAATCTGACCTGTTACATAATTCACATCACACATTATCGGGGCACAGAGGAGAGGTCACATGCTGCTCACCCAAAAGTGTTCCGTTGTGTTTCCTTTGCTCTGGACTGGATCTAAAAGAATTTATTTTTGATTCTATACCCTTCGGTATAGGATGAAAAATAAATCGGGGAGAGAGAGACAGAGAGAAGGAGAAAAAGGGAGGGGGAGAGACCTCATACAAAGAGACAAAGAGAGCTCAGACAGACAGTAAAAAGAATAAAATTACAGACGCGAAGAGAAGAGTGTATGCATGTACACATTCATCTCATTCGGGCAGTACATATATAAAGTAATGAGGTGCAGCTTCCATATACAAATACATCAAGAAGAGCTGGAGGAGCAGGAATGCATTGGTCACGCTCCACTGGAGAAATGAGGAGGAGGAGGCGGCAAAGGAATTGGCAGGTTGAAATCTGTGTTGGTAAACACGAGCGCTCGAATCCTCAAACAAACTCCTTTTCTCATTTATTCCAGAAATTGGAATTACAACTGTTTAGTCTCAACAACTCCAAGTCTTTAATTATTTCCCTGGCTGTGGTGCGGCTGCATTTCGCACACATCACCTCTTTGCCTTTCTCTGCCGTTGTTGTTGTTGTTAGAATCCTGATCACATCCCTGCTCCCTTTTTTAGACTGTGTTTCTTTGTGTTGATGCGAGTGTGCGTGCAAGTGTATGTGTAGGCTACATAGGAATGTTCTATTCAACCACAACGCCCTAAAGAATGACAGATCTCATCTATACGCATGCTGGTGGGGCCCCTCAACCAAACTCTCCCTCACTTGGCCCTTTGTTCTTCGTTGCATATATGTGTGTGTGTGTGTGTGTTTTGCTGTATGTCTGTACACAAGTGGGTCAGTGTGTTTGGCGGTCTTGATCAATATTTGCTTTCCTGTTCTATATGCGTCATTATTTTAAGTAGTGTGTATTTGTTTCTGTAGTTGCTTTTCCTAGAAAACGGCAATCTGACACCCACTGTGCACATGACTGGGGCCCTGTGTGTGTGTGTGTGTGTGTGTGTGTGTGTGTGTGTGTGTGTGTGTGTGTGTGTGTGTGTGTGTGTGTGTGTGTGTGTGTGTGTGTGTGTGTGTGTGTGTGTGTGTGTGTGTGTGTGTGTGTGTGTGTGTGTGTGTGTGTGTGTGTGTGTGTGTGTGTGTGTGTGTGTGTGTGTGTGTGTGTGTGTGTGTGTGTGTGTGTGTGTGTGTGTGTGTGTGTGTGTGTGTGTGTGTGTGTGTGTGTGTTGGAGGGATACATTTTAGTGAATGTAAGCTGATTTTCACCTGGACAAATTAAAGAGTCTTATTAAATCTTTGTGGCACATCTCTTACTCACACTTGTGCTTTAATTGCAGTACAGACAGACAATTGCAGTATAATGCGTATAGTATGTCAACCTGCTGACTCCTTCATCTCCCTCACATCCATTCATGCCTCCTCTCTTGTGTCATTCCTCACTTTCCCTCACTTTCCCGTCACCTTTAGCCCAAATCCCCTGATGGCTGGCGGCACCGGACCTTTGCCCATTTCAGACTGGGACTCTGCCTTCCTGCGTGAGAGCCAGTTAGAGCCCACTGTGTTCAGAATGGTCAAGCCAACCAACCAGCAGACGAGCAAAGGTGCGTGTCTGATGGACTCTGTGACCTTCAATCCTGACCTTTGTCGTGTATCATCATTCACCCCCTCCCCCACCTTACTCTGCCTCTCTCTCTTGCTCTTTTCTCACTGACGGTCCTTTGTTCCAGCCTTTTCTGATTCTAGCTCATGAAGGAAACGAGTTAGTCGCTGAATATATAGTATACACTGTATACAAACATGTACTGTACATATTATACCTTCATATTTTCACATAGCCTCTCCCTCTCTCAGGCTTTTCTCTTGCCCTGTGCTCGTTTAGCCTACAGCTGGCTTACAGACCCCCACCCCCTCATGTTTTTGTGTTGGATTGCGCCTCTCTCCACGTGCAGCAGCAGCAGCAGCTCAAAGGCACGTAGGAGGAGTTCCCTAGGAGGAATGTGCGTGACTGGCTGGCTGCGATGCGCACACAGACACACACACACAAAAAGCAATAAGAGCTCTCTTCTACAGAGCGTGTTTGTGTGTGTGTTATTGTACCTATCCTTATGAGGACCTGGCACCCTCGCATGAAAAATATCCTCTAAATTGCGTCACTTAATGGGACGGCAGCTTCAGGGCTCAATGCGGTTCAGCAGGCGACAATTTGAGAGCGACTGTAAATCAGCTGCTTTGCTTGTGCGCCGGAGACAAAGGAAGAAAGCTGTGATTTCTTAATGCTGTCGTTTATCACCTGACCTCCCGTGGGATTCTGGGAGTGTTCCGTGGAGGGGAGAAAGAGTTACGACACGCTCTTCAGCTTTCAGATAAAAAACAGGGCTTTAGATTTGCACATGGTTTTAGAGACTAAATTTCGCAAGGAGACAACAACGAGCCAGACCTTCCAGCCGCACATCATTTCGTAGCATTTGATTGGTGGTCGTTTCACACTCGCTGCACAGGATCCACCATCTCACCCCTTCTCGGTCTGTCATAAAATCACGCTTCTGTGCAAAACATTACGAGCAGTTATTTGAATGCGACAGCCAGTTGGGTAGCTTCTTTAATCCATTATAGCCGTTAACTGCCTCAGAGGTTAGCAGTGGACACCCCGTCTTCCATTTCATACAGTCGGAGGGCCTTTCTCCTGAGTGGTGGAAGGTTGGTTCAGGCTCACACTGTCCTGCCAAGACCTGAGCCTCCCTGCCTGCTCCAACAAACCCCACCCTGCCAACACTGGCACAGCACTCCTGTGTTATTTATGTCCCGGGCTCATAACACTTGTGTTTTTGCTTTTGCGAGTACCATTATATATGTGACACTGTCAGTGCTGCTATTGTGCGTAACGGCATGTGTGTGTGCGTGTGTATAAGAGGGAGAGAAGGCTGCGTATAGCTTCACCACTCGCCTCAGCTGACATGGAAGTTCTAAATATATTCCTTTAAAGCAGCCAAACTGGAAAGGTTGTGTCATCTGCAGTCGTGCCTCACACCCCTTCACTGAACAAACCTTTCCAGCTGTAGTTAGCCGCTTGAATGGAAACATTACATCCACGTCTTTGTCGTGTCAATATAGGATGCAGTTGGAATATTTAGGAGTTTAACTGTGAATTGTCTTCGTTCTTTGTGTACAGATCTAAAGCAATTTCAAAAGCCCTGCGTGCTCACACTCTCTTCTCCTGCTTTGTATAGATACATTGGAGGAGTTTTTCGAGTATGACGCCGAAGAGTTCCTGGTGTTCCTGACCCTGCTCATCACAGAGGGAAGGACACCAGAATATTCCGTAAAGGGCAGGACCGAGGGGCTGCATTGTCCACCAGCCCAGTCAGCCATGCCGCCTCTTCACAAGCATGAATGCAGCGACAAACTGCCCCAGGTAACACACGTGCACACACATCCTCATTCACAGCCAGTCCCCGGTGTGTTTGTGCAACGTATCGAGAAGGCTGCTGTGGCTATTATTTCTGCTTTCATTGTGCTGAAACTTGTTCTGCTTTTTTGGGAAGTCATGAACGCGTAGTGAAACTCACTCATCAAATGCGATCCACATCTATAGACATTTCATTGAAAATGGTAACAGTGAGCAATTAAGATACTATTGTCCATGTAAAATGAAATTAAAGTGGAAGTGGCGGTATCATTTCAACTTTTCTGAAATGGCTTTAACATGGGGAGATAAAGGCGATGTCATCAAAATGATTTGGACAATTTCTCTCTTGCGGTGACTTTCTTCTTGTGGTGAAACATTTTCAAAAACTGGCCATAAAAACTGTAACAACGATGCAAAAATCCTTCGTTGCATCTTTGTTCCAGTTATTTTGGTCAGTTCTTGACGTGTCACAGGTGGTGATTCAGCTCAGGGGGATTTGTCGTGACCGTATCTAGTGGTGCTGTTAAGCCGCATTTTAAAATGTTTCTCCGGTGCAAAGATATTTAACTTAACTGTACTTCCTGTTGCTGTATTTGCTGCAAGGATCCAAGCCATATCTCTATAAATGAAATGTGTGTCACTGTGTGAGTATTTATGGTTAATATTGTATAAAAACAGCTGGAAAACCTTTTGAGCACTTGACCCCAGACCAAAATAAATTGGTGAGAATGTCAGACTCGAGTCGAACTCTGCTGGCTCTTTTTGGGTCCCATCTGTCTTGTAGCTAAAGTTCAAAGTCGTGGTGTTGACACACACTAATGAACACTAACCTCCTACTCTCCCTGCGTGTGTGTGCGCGTCCAGTGTCGGCAGGCCAGGAGAACCCGCTCAGAGGTGATCCTGCTTTGGAGGAACAGCATCCCCATCATGATCGAGGTCATGCTCCTGCCAGACTGTTGCTATGGTGATGAGTGCCCCCCCAGCGACCCCATCAGTGACCCGGTCATCAAACAAGATGCTTTGCTGCTGGAGAGATGGACCCTACAGCCAGTTCCAAGACAGTAAGGCAGATGCGGGCACATGCACACGCAAACACACACACACACACATACAGTATGTGTTATACCATCACATTGCACAAAAAAATGTGCACGTATCTTCCCCTCACCTCACTTGATCTACTTCCACAACTAATGCTCACACACATAAATTGAAGTTGCATTGCATTCAAGTGTCAAGTGAGCAACTTCAGCCAAAATGTGCTAAAGGCAGCAAATAAACACAAAAAAAGAAAATTTGTGATAAAAGATATCCATTAATTATGATTAATGGCTTTTCCTCCTAGTGGATTAATAATTAGCCTGACAGATTGGCCCATTTTTGTGTTCACATGCGTAGGAACAGGGACCACTTTGTCTCTGTGAAAAAAAACACACACTGATCCCTGAACTGTTTTCTCATTAACCTGACACACTGGCACATTTCCGCCTATTTTAATTTTGTTTTTTGGCAGAAGTGGGGATCGTTTCATCGAGGAGAAGACCCTGCTGCTGGCTGTGCGCTCCTACGTCTTCTTCTCCCAGCTCAGTGCCTGGCTCAGTGCCTCCCATGGCATCGTCCCCAGAAACATCCTGTATAGGTAGGACTCCACACTTTGACCACGATGTCTAAGATTACACTGTTTCTGCGGAAAATCTATAGATATATATACAAGCATTTCAAATCCCAGTGGTTTAGTCTGTTTTGTTTTGATGGAAATCCTGACAGTGTTGTAGTCTGGGTGGATCATTTTGTTTGCAAATGAAATCAAGATGGCCAGGTAGAAAAAATGCAGACAAGCTCATGATGTCACACAAAAAAACTGTAATTGCTAGGCAACAGTTACTGGTTAGCTGCATACAGCATACAGACACAATCACACATGAAAAGAAACACCCAGTTTTCCATTTTCCAATCGCTCTCTCTTTCTCCTTTCTCAAAAAACAGGATCAGTGCTGCTGATGAAGACTTGGTGTGGCAGTTCTCCCAGCCTCCATCAGAGCATGTTTTCCCTGTCCCCAACGTATCTCACAGTGTAGCGCTGCAGGTCCGGGTCCAGTCCCTCCCTCGTCAACCCACCTACCCCACCCTGGCCTGTAGCATCCATACAGGCTTGTCGCCGCTCTACAGCAAAACGCCCAGCTTCAATCCAAACCTCAACAGCCATGGTGGACTGCCCACCCTCAAAAAGAACCAGGACCCCAACAAAGGAAACTTTCTTCTCAACTCGAACCTGCCCCACTTCAACAGACCCAGCCCCATGCCCGGACATCTCATCAACGGGTTGCCTGTCACCAATCTCCCCATCAACAACATTCCCATTAATAGCCTTCCACATACAGGTGTGCCCCCTTCATATAGCAAGAAGGAACCAAGTGAAAGCCATAGCCATGTGTTTCAGAACGGAGAGCTTCCACATTGCAACATTGCCCACTGTCAGGCCTCCCCACTGTACCACAGGTCCTACCACTCACCCACACCCTCACGCTCCCATTCCCCCTCTCCACTTCCTACAAGTAAGGCAGGAAAGTGGCTGTACTCTGCCCTGAATGGCTCATCTGACCCCACACAATCAGGGGAGTATGGGCCGGGCTTAAACAGCAATGAGAGGTCCAAGACACCCATCCCCGAACCACTGAGGACTTTCAAGAATATTTCCCTGGCTGAGCCACCCCGTTGCCCCTCCCCCAGACCTGTTGAGACAAACCCCCTGATAGGCTCCCTGCTGCAGGAAAGACAGGAAGTGATAGCCCGCATTGCACAGAGGCTCAACTTCTGCGACCCCACAGCACCACCACTCCCATCTGGCTTGTTTACTCCTGACAACCCTCCCAAAGCCATGTGGGGTAGTAACCATGACGATGTCAGTAAGACCAAAGAGCCCGAGGTACCGCTCTATGAGCCGTTGGGAGGTTTGTGGCCCACCCCTCTCAACACACCAGTGACTGACGATTCGTTCAGCAAACGGGAGAGCTCCTCCCCTAAACCTGCAGCCTGCAGGAAGCTGAAACTGACTGAGACTAGAGAAAGAGACGGGGAGAAAAATGGAGCGACAAAGAGGGAGAGAGACAGACAGGCGGAAAGAGAGAGGGAGAGGGACAGAGAGAGGGAGAGGGAGAGGGACAGGGAGAGGGAGAGAGACAGAGAGAGGGAGAGGGAGAGAGACAGAGAGAGGGAGAGAGAGAGAGACAGAGAGAGGGAGTGGGACAGAGACAGAGAGTGGGAGAGAGACAGAGAGCGGGAGAAACACAGAGAGAGGGAGAGAGACGGCTCTCTCATCACCCAGGCAGTAGAAGACATTACCAGACTGATCCAGGAGAGACTGTCTGTCCCCTCTCTGTCTCCCAGGCACAGCAGAAGTGGCAGTCCCCTGCACCACACCCACACAACCACGGTCACGCACACAGTCCGCACATACTCGCACACAACACACATCCCACAAGCCTCACACACTGCCGCCACCAATGGCTACACCAACGGCCACGTACCCAGCCATGAACCTCACAGAGGCACGCAGCACAGCGCTGCCACACACACGCCAGTTTGCACAGACAAGTCGCGACTCGATCCGGGGACCGAACGCCATTCTACTCGGGCCCAAAATGGTGCTCATTTTACACTTGAAGACTCTTCATTCAAAGGCCAGCTCCACACCCTGGCTGGTCAATGTTTACGGACCACCCCTAAGGAGAAGCTCAGAGCCCAGAAACCCAGCAGCCATGACACCCCCTCTGCCTCCCCTTACCCCGGGAACAGCCAGAGGAATGCCCAGATTTGTCGTTGGACATACACCGATGCCAGCCCGGTCCAGAACTGTAACATAAGCCAGAACCACAATAAGCCTCAGTATCAGACGCAACTTCAGGCACAGACGCAGATCTGTCCACCAGTCCAACCCTCTGCCCTCCAGGATGAGAATCAAGCACCTGTGGTATGTGGCAGCTCCAGCACCACCCATCCAGAAATGACACCCCAGGGTGCTGTCCTGGTAAGGGAGCTCATTTAACTGCTTCAAGTCAAAGCTTCCCACCATATTTACTTCCACATCCCTCCTTTTCCACTGCTTAGTTCCCATGAGTGTTTTGTTGACTACAGTCAGGATGTTGTAATTAACTGTAAAAACGGATGATATTGTTTTTGTCTGAACATTTCCCCATCTCTGCGCCCCAGCGAGCTCACAGCCCCTCCCCTCTGCAGCCCTGCAATAGCTGGAAGAAACAGAATCGACACTCACTGGACTCCACCGCCACCAAGGCTTTCCACCCATGTACCGGCCTGCCCCTGCTCTCCAGCCCCGTACGTCTCACACACACACACACACACACACACACACACACACACATACACACACACACACACACACACACACACACACACACACACACACACACACACACACACACACACCTTCACACTCGATTCAGCCTAAACTGGGACTTGATGATGCTTAAGGTGACACTTGACACTCGCACATACTGACTGACATCACGTAATTGTCGTCAGTGTCGGTGCATTTACATCATCACACCGCTCTCACTCACCCTCACTCCCTGTACTTTCACCAGCCTAAGCTTTAAGTGTTTGTCAAAAAGAGACTCTTGATTTATTTGTCAGCTGTGTCTTCTGCTCCTGGACCATTGGGTTGTTGGCCAACATTAACACACGCACACACACACACACACACACACACACACACACACACACACACACACACACACACACACACACACACACACACACACACACACACACACACACACACACACTCTACCAGTTAGACCAAGTGACTCATCTGTGCCTCATTAGCCACAGTGGCACTTGACTGTTCCTGTTGGACTGAGATCATCAGATCAACAGACTCTGAGACGAGGCCCTGCTTCTAACCATTTCCTGTTTTTGAACAGTCTGATCAGTCACACATATACACACACAGACACACACACACGCAGACTTTTGAACTCGCATCCACACCAGCAGTATCCACATATGCACGTGATCACAGCAAAGTAAACAAGTGAAATGGACACCATAAGTCATTCTAGTATATGTACACTCGATGAGAAATTAGAGAATAGAAGAAACACCTTTTGAAGATGGATCAGTATTATGGACCTGAGAGGCACTAGAGACAAACATTTGAAGTTATTTGTACAGCGTATGCATTTCTTACAAGACCTCGATTGAAGAAGAAAGAAAAGATAAGAGAAACTTTTCTTCCATTGTTTCTCTGTGTCGTCCTAATGGGTCGTCCTTTGTGTCTGTTGCAGGTTCCCCAGAGGAGAAATCAGACGGGATACTTTGACCTGGACACATCTCTGGCTGTCTGTAAGGGTTTGCCTTGGGCCGCTGGGAAAAGGTACACATCTCCTCTTCCCTCGCTCTTTGTCATTTTGTCATTAGCAGACACCAACTCACTCGCTTGGTCCAGATGGGATTTGTTTGTACTTGTGTCACACAGCCTCCTGACAGAAGATTTTTGTTTTTCAGTTAATGCCACCTGAGTACAACATTTGTCACCCGAGGCTGTGATGCATGTTCCATATAATTTGCATCGTAATTCTGAAAAACCCACTCCTTTTTTCTCACTTTGCCACGTTTCAGCTGTCAATGTGTGCGACTGCCAAAATGGAAAGCTCGATTAGTTTGGTTACATTTTGCCTTTTGAATCGCGGAGACATACAATTAGCCTGTCAAGTGGAAATATATATTTTTGGATAACTTCTGTTTTCATTCCCGGTGAATTTAATTTACATAACAGTTGGGCGTCCATGTTGAGCGATTTAATTGTTGACTATTTATTCCCACAAACTGGAAACCTTCCTCTGTTGTTGCTGCTGACATGTTATACTGAGAAACAAGTTTAGGTTATTTATGGGGGGAATTGAACAATATGGGGCCTACATGAGAAGTGAGGGTTGCTTCACTTTATGCCGTGGCGACCCTGAGACATTTTTACCAGCAGCGCCTTGAGACTTCAGACAGTAAGTTAGTCTGAATAGCTGGATTAACTTAGCCCCATTCTGCTGCCACCTGCTGAAACACTGCTCTATTGTGACTGTGCCTATACTCACACACGGTCAGCTCCAAAATGGCAGACAGAACTGGAGTGGCTTTATATACACACACAGCTCCATAGCACGTCCTACACACAGCAGAGGTGGGTGGCAGCTCAGTGCTTCTTTTGAGAAAGTAGATGTTTAACCGATTTGACTCCCAGAGTGGAAAGTTCATATCAGTCACCGGCCAAATTCTGGTCAATGTTGCTAGGGCTGTAGTATTTTTTTTTATCTCTGTTGTTGGTTGATAGAATATGTGACTGTACTTGTGAATGTAGGGATTTGTTGGCCTGTGGAGGCAGTGTGCTCTGACAGGGACAAATGGATTCGTTCATCCAGAGAATTAAAACGTCAGGACATAATTAGTCCCAACCTTTGTGAATGGTAGATAACATTTTCATTTGACACAAAATAACTCAGGCGTAGACAGTTTTTCTTTTTGTCTTGTGCTGCACAAAGATGTTTCATAGGCTCAGAATGTTGCCGTATAAGCCCTTAAGATGCAGTTTCACACATTAAGCGTAGTAAATAAATTGACCCTGGTGTGCATTTGAACCCTTCAGGGTGTGTCCAAAGAGAGAGGGATACACGGATGAGTCACAGCAGCTGTTCAGTGCCAGCGCTCCACCTGCAAATCTCAGTTTGCTGGGAAACTTTGAGGTATAACACACACTCTCACCAATTCGCCGTCATCTCTCAGACAGTTTGATCAGTGGATGAGAAAGCTGTGTTGGGTTTGCTTTGTGGCAGGAGTGTGTGCTGAACAACCGCCTGGAGCCTTTAGGGATGGTGGACGGTTTCACGGCAGAGGTTGGAGCCAGCGGATCCTTCTGCCCCAGTCACCTGACCTTACCCGTGGATGTGTCATTCTACAGCGTCTCCGACGACAACGCTCCCTCACCATATATGGTGAAGTGACTTTCCCCACCATACAATCAATAATGGAATCATTTTGTGCTTGCGTGCACGACTTAGCCTTATCTTAAAGCAATATCCGCATCTGACGTTGTTCTGTTTTCTGACAGGGTGTGATCAACCTGGAGTCCCTGGGGAAAAGGGGCTATCGTGTACCTCCATCAGGAACCATTCAAGTGGTGAGGAAACTTTGTTTTTGATTTACAGCTGCAGAATTTTTTTTTCAAAGTCATACACATATTTTGGCACGGAGTGGAAACGGCTAGAGCACAAAAGGCAAATTGCAGCCTGTAAAATAAGGAAAGGGAGACCCCTATTGGACACCAACGGAAATTCACAATGCTGGATACAAACTCGAGAACACGCAGACAAGTTTTTATTGCCTTGATAAATGGCCCATTAAAAAGGGCGAGAAAAGCCTGTAATTTAAAACAGGAAAGAACAAGCATAACCAAGCTTTATTTGTGATAGGCTGAACTAACTGCAAGCTTCAACGAGCAGTTCCCCAAGTAATAAAAGGGAAGAGTAATATGTTCCCACAAGCACCATGCCAGGGATATGTTCACTTAAAACGGCCCAACATTAGCACGGACCTTCTCCAGACAGCTTATGCAACATCATCTGAGCATTGATTAGACAAACAATGGTATTATGGGTCCAAAGATCAAGCATTTACCCTGTGATCTGCTATATTTTCCTCACTTCCAAAGTCCTGATCGCATTAAAACTGGAATATGTTTCAGTCTTATTTATTATTGTCTTACTTAGAAATAACTAAGATGGATCTGAAAACAAGCTTCATCAACCATAACCACTAAAGTAGCTCAGAGTGCTTTGATTTTCACATTGCTGATCAATATTCTAATACTTTCATAATACAACACACAATTACATTACATGGCGACTGTTTGTTAATTTATCTTGGCTGTTACACCTGTGTAGAATAGCTGGGGGCATTTTTGTGAATACACGGTGCAGTTATCAATTAAATTCACAATGATGTTTGTCATAATGGAACATTTCACTGCTGACAAAGGTGACAGAAAACCGTGCAAATGGGCGTGTGTGAGATGTTGACATGTAAACTAAAACCAGTATTTTCACTGACATCAGGGTGAATAGATGAGGTCATTTCTGGGCGTACTAATGTTTTAACTCGCACGATTGTTAACCTAACCTTTCGACCTTATCTCAATTATTTACATTTTGCTGATGAGAGATCCAAGTTCCCAAGAAGATTTATATTACTGTTGCGAAGATTTGTATTACTGTTGAAATCCTGTTATGAGTACAAAACATTTCACTCTCTGATTCTGCCAGACCTTATTCAACCCGAACAAGACGGTGGTGAAGATGTTTGTTGTGGTTTACGACCTACGAGCCATGCCAGCTGGACACCAGACCTTCTTACGCCAGAGGACATTCTCTGTTCCTGTCCGCCGTGACACACACTCTCAGACCAGCAGGAAGCCCCTCTCCCTGGGCCAGGGACGCACCTTGCGCTACCTCGTTCATCTGAGGTTTGTGAATTTTTCTAGGCTTTTGCTGAGACATTGCTCACACTTGTAAGCATACGCTCACGCCCTGTTTCCTCTCCCCCGTCAGGTTCCAGAGCTCGAAGTCTGGAAAGATCTACCTCCACAGGGACATCCGTCTGCTGTTTTCCAGGAAGTCCATGGAGGTTGACAGCGGTGCCGCCTATGAGCTCCAGTCCTCCACAGAATCCCCAATCGACCCACCATTCTCTCCCCGATGCTGAGGCCAGACTCCTCCTCCATCCAGCAGGCATCTACTAAAGCTTAAATCACAACCCAAAGCCAGACATTGACTCTTACTAAACCTAGGCTAGTATTTGACTAGAATCAGAAATAAAAGAGGTGTAAGGAAGGTGGTCGAGACTAGACTCACCTGGCCTGTGCCCAAGATCTTTACATTTTTGCCTCTTCCTGTAACCCAGAAAACACCTATGGGGTTGTAGGAGCCTAGGAGTGTTTACACAGAATTACGAAAATTAAGATTTTAATTGGAATTTTTCTCTACATTATGAATACGTGTTCAATCTCAGTTCAATTTTTCATAATGAATACAGTGGTGAAACATTTTCGAAGATCCCTGAATATTAGATTGATTGTGAAGCGATTTGACCTTTTGACCTTGTGATTCCTGAGCTCGGGGCAGAGAGAGAGAGAGAGAGAGAGAGTGCTGATATGAATAAGGAAGAGGATGACGGACTGACCATCTCCATGCCCTTCTCCAAAAAAGACAAAACACACACCATGGACCACTGAAGAAGTCGAACAAGCAATCAAACCAGACTGAAAGAATCACAGCAGAACATCAGAAGTGCACTGTGGATTATTTTTTTCCCATTATAACTGGAAATAAAACAGATAATAGTAATATTCTAATACCTTTTGTACTGTTACAGAACCACTTTATTGGAAGTGTTGCAATAGAAAGAGTAATGTTAGTTTAGTGTTTACACATTCAATTTCAGTTTACTTATCATTAGTTTATTTAATATTTAAATTAATATTTCAGTTACAACTTGTGACGTCTGTCATGCTAAGATGATGTAGTGCAAACTGTATATCATAGTATGTATTTTTGACATGAATATTCAAATCTGAAAAAAAAATATCTATCTTCTAAATCAATCCTGAAGTCTGTTTGTGTCTTTATTTATTTCCCTCCCATGTGTTGTGTGCTGTCACGCTGTCGTCGGTCACTTAATGACGGGAGAAGGAAGAACTAAATGCATGAGATATCTGAGGATTTAGTTTTGTTATCGTATGAGAGGGTCTTAATGTCACAATAACTGACAAACAACTGTATCTCCACAGTAGACGAGAGGAAAGTACACAGAATTAAGGATAATATCTGACCCTTAACACATGTATTGTCCTTTGAGTGATCTGTGGTTTTCTTGTGATATCGGCTGATGACTGATTAGATAGATAGTCTACACTGAGGGTATTAATGCATAAATGACAAAATCCATTACGTAGATTCATGGTTTTCCAGTATTATCTTACAGTATACTCATACTAAATCATACAACACTAAACATAAATAACCTGTTTTACCATCATAAATTGAATGTGAAAAAAGAGAAACGTTTCCAGTTTTATCCCATGAAGATGAAGCAGTGGGGGGAAACAATATTTTCTGCATGCGTGTTGCATGTTTTAATGTTATTTTGACAAAGAACAGATGGCCGCTGCATTGACTTCTTGTGCAATTCCACGGTATTATCTTTCAATAATTATTATAGCCAATATAGAGGATATCTGTGTTATGAACAATTTGTACAATTCTCTACTCAATGTAGGGAATCGAAAATGTGACGTCATTGAAAACGGTCCTGGATCTCGGGTACTACAGGAAAGCTGCTAGCTTAAAGAGGTTTAATCTTTTATCCATGTGCCATTTCGGCCCCAAACAAGACATTACCATCTATTTTTGTAGGTATTTTTTTAAGCAAATCAATAAATTCTCGAAGCGGTAAGGGTTCAGCACAGCATAAATACAATCCTTACGTCATTGTAGAGTAAAAATGATAATAATAATGAAACCGATGAAGATGTAATGTGTGTCGGTGACGTTTGCATACACGATCGTGAAGGAAAACACTTGAATAGAAAAGCACGTGAGGATAAACTCTATCCGCCTGTCCTACGGCCTCCACATTCGAGGATTAGGTGACTGAAATCTGGATTTGAGTTGCATGCACATGTGTGTAACAGCTGATCTGCTTGTTACGCAATACAAAATCCTCTCCCAGTTTGGCGCGAGGGGTGTCCGAGCGTGAGCGCGCGTGGTGTCTCCGCATGTGACGTAAGCACAGTGCGGGAGTCACTCGGTAAGGATTCGTATGGGGACGAGGAGTCAGAGCAGCGGATTTGTATAGATTTGCACATTAGCGGGCGAGATTGTGATCGTATTCGAAATGTCAGAAGAAATCGAGGAAACGCAATCGGCGGAGGAGACATCGGTGGAGGAGAAGGTTCGTTTCTATGCTGCAGCACGTTGCGTCTTGTTAGCTTGTGATCACGTTAGCTTGTGTTAGCTTCTTCGGCTAGCGCTCATCATTGTTGACATATCAACTAAAGCTAACCAGTAGAGTTAACATCAGTTGTCTGGCCTCGAAACAATTTCGCGTTAGCGGGTAGCTGAGCTGCCATGTCAGATTGTTGATACCGCGAATGTTTTCACTCGCTTGTGTGAATCTCACCGGTGCGTTTAGCTGACAGCTAGTCGGGTGCTGCTATTAGCTGTCATGACATTCATTGACTGGATGCTGCTCGGTAACTGTTAGCTTAGCTGCTAGCGAGCCACCACAGCCTTTTTAAGTGTGTTTGTTTCCACACCCAAACCGCCCCATCTGGTAATCCCAGAGTGATCGTGAGGGTGACTATAACTCTGGTTAACATTCAATTTTCAGATTGAGTCCTGTCATTACATTTCAAGGCGCTGCCATTGTTGTAACACTGCAGATCTGCCTCCCAACGTGTCAACGCCGTAAACAAATGCATGGTTTCGCCCGATTAACCATCTTTGAATAGATTTCATAGTCGACTGTGTTAGTTTGGTGTATAGTAAATGATGTGTCTGATCAGGCTGGGGCATTGCTGTAGCGATCTGGGCTGTTCCACATGTCAGTACATGTATGGACGCGGTAACCAGGCTCAGATTAATTACCCAATAAATATTGAGTTTCTGACAAGGTTAAAGAAAGTCATTTAAAGATTCATCTCAGTATCTGCCCCCCTGGCGTGTTCCTGTGCAGAGTCACAAGCATTTTGCCTCAAAGAGAGAGGTAGTTATTCTCCTTTAAAGAAGAATCTGAGCGTATTTGGATTTTGAATACCTGATATCTTGTTATTGTAAGGACTCCAATAATTGTCAAGAATGACGGTGTTCTTTTTAATTGGACATATTGTTTGTAACTGGCAAAACCTAGCTAAAAATTGACCAAAGAAGCCCACCATTTTTTATCTTTTTTATTACTTTATCTTCCGTCTGTACACTAAAAGATTAACTATAACAATGTTCACTTTCTTTTCCCCTTAAATTATTATTATTATTATTAATGTTATTTTTTTATTTATTGTGGGATTGTCAAAATGCAATTAATTTCGGTATTTGTATTTGTCTGCAATCTGTTTGGATTGCTGTGTTAACAAAATGTTTTTTAAATGCTGCATCATGTCAGCAAACGTGTGTATGTTGTGTATTTCAGTTCTCTCTCTCTCTCTCTCCGTCTCTCTCTCTCTCTCTTTGAACAGGACAATGTGATCACTCCCGAGAAGGCGGAGGAAGCCAAACTGAAGTCCAGATATCCAAATTTGGGGAACAAACCCGGGGGCTCTGATCTGCTCCGCAAACGCCTCCAGAAAGGGGTAAAGTCATCAGTCATTCCAGGATTTGTCTCCTCACTGGCATTCCTCTGGGATCTCTTTTGCGTTGCCACACCTAATGCTCGATTTTCCCTCTACAGCAAAAATACTTTGACTCAGGCGACTACAATATGGCTAAAGCAAAGATCAAGAACAAGCAGCTACCGACGGCTGCGCCAGAAAAGACGGAGTTTACAGGGGAGCACATCCCCACCCCTCAGGACCTCCCCCAGAGGAAACCTTCGCTCGTCGCCAGCAAACTGGCAGGCTGATGCACGCCCGGCGTCGAGTCAGCACCTCCTGCATCACCTCTCAGCTCCCCCTAACCCCTCTACACTCAAGTCTCAGAGCTGTAATATTACCTCTGCCTCCCCTCACGCTACCCTGCCCTCCCCTTCTTCCCGGCCTATCACTTGCCTGGACCCGACCCAACAGGAACCCATATCTAGCACCCAGCGATGCGGTTGGCTGATACACTTCAAATGTTTGTTTATTTTTGTCTCCAACCCTTTGGCACCATCTTCCCTGCATCCTACCCTCGTTTCTGAACCCTCCCCCCCCCCCCCCCCCCCCCCTCCTCACCCTCCTCCTCCTCTGCACTAGTTGCCCTCATGTCCTCCCATCTTCTCTTTTCCCCCCTATACTCCCATGTATGATACGCAAAATCCAAGTGTGAATGTGATGGGATGGACTGTGACGCCTCTTTCCAACTGACGGGATGACGGCTGACGTCATGTTTGCCGGCTTAGGAGGGAGAGTTAGGGGGGGGGAAGGGTGGAAGAAGCCGCACCCCATACGGTGATCGGGATCCCTCCGTTTGAAATGTACATATTTCCTTTTTTGTTTGGCACAGATGCAAAATTGTCAGCCTTTTAGAACATTTTACGTTAGATTTGTATCATTCACTGTATGTTCCTATTCTAAATTATGCTGTTGATGTGCTTGAGTGATCGACTGAATATTATAATCAAGAGGCCAAGTTCAGTTTTGTTGACATGTGGGTTGTGAAACAGAGGGAGAAAGAGAGAGAGAGAGAGGCTTGTACTTGGGGGGTGGAGGGTTCTACACCGCAAAGGCCAGAGCATCTTATGGAACTGCATGTGTGACGCAGGGCTTCCAGCGGCAAACTTTCACCGGGCTTCATTTGAATGCACTCAAATCTGTACAAAGAGGCTGAAAAAAAAAAAAAGAAGCTCAGGTCCACCGGTGACATCACTGGGTGGCCCACAGTTTAGAGGATGCATTCAAAACACCTCGCAATTGAAATGGAATTGAAAATAGAAGAAAGCAGGTTAAAGAAGAGGGAACTGTGTCGTCATCTCAGTTTGAAAATTGGGTGACGAAACGGCGAGGCGTCTTCCCGCATTTCAACCTGGCATGACGACACATTCCAAAGTTTGTAGTTCAAAGTTGCCGTTAATTAATGAAGCAAAGTGGGACAATGACACACTATATAAGTAAATATGAAACCTGATTTCTAAATTCTTGACAGGAAATTTGTCAAAAAGGAAAAACTCTTTTTACTGGCAATCATGTTAAATAAATAATAAATTGTGTTCGGATCTGATTGGGAATAAAAATAAATATATATAACGTAACAAACATAAAGATATTTTATGTTTATGTACCTGTATGTGTAGTGTTGCCAGGGTTCTTACTGACTGGATTTACCTGCAATGTGGTCTGTATATCAAAGCTTGCACTACATCCGTCTGAGCTGTGCATGTATATGGCTGCCCTGCTGTCACTTTGTGCCATTTTGTAAATAAAATAGTTTTGCACAAACATTTAGCTGCTTTGTCTCTGTGTGTGATGTGGAGATTGTGATGAGGCATGACTGATAGGGATAATATGAGTCCTGTCACTCGGTCTGACTCGGTGCTCTGGGTCTTAATCGCTGATGCTGCCAGCTGGTGTACGCCGCCATCTCAGATATTTGCTCATTGGAATGGATGTATAATCTCCTCGCCCAATAAATACAATAGATTATGCTGCCATATAATGGTTATTTCATATGAGTAAAAATATGAAAGTAGTTGTGGAGGAGTTTAGTCCATCAGATCCGGACACAAATGTATAATATAGCACCTCTTGATGTTGTGAATTGAAAGAAATGAACAGATAAAAACAACACTCTCACAATATAGAAACTGGACTGGATTGAACAAAGTTTCAGTCAAATAGGTTAACAAATAGGTTTGATTCTGATATTATACTGGTCTTTTTGCCATACAACAATATAAACAATATGCACAGTTTTGTATGTCCACAAGCTGTTTCTGTTTTTCTGTGTCTCACACACATACACATACACACAACCAGCTTTATGATCTTTTGATTAAGGCTACATAACTGGACACACTGACACAACTTACAACCAACCACTTCACTGCACCTGCAACCCGGCAGCAGTGTCCCCTGTTCTGGTACCGGTGATGATAATGCGTTTTGACATTGAGTTCCAAAACATTTCTTCCTGGAAATGGATGAAAATGAAATTATCACATCTTAATGCAAATGTAATGTAATGTAAATGCCTCCTTTGTTTCACCCTTAATCATATTTTTATGGAGCCATTTTTTCCTGAAGGGTATGCCTGAATATTTACTCGAAAAGCACCCGTAATATAACTCCCAAACCCATAAGTTATGTACATGTTTATTATTTGCTTTTTGGTTTGCTGTGTCGTTTGTTTGTCCATGTTTTAATGGTTGTTCATAATATGCGACTAGCTTTGTTAAAAAAAGACTCCTATGTTCATTCATACTTTGTGCTGTGTTAAGTTGAGTTAAAATGTTGATGTTTGAAAAAGTGATGTGAAAATCCGTAGTTCCTTCTGAAGCTTATTCCATTACAATCCCAGTATGATTTTAAAAAAAGCCTGTTTTTTAATTTGTATCTCAGAAGTACAAATATTCACTGCATAAACATGCAACACGAAGCTGCTAATTAGTCAGTGTAGAGATTTGGTGTTTTAAAACAGTAAAAAAATAAATCTAAAGTAAGTAAATCTGTAAAAAAGAAAAAAGTAAGCAAAAAAAGAAAAGAAATGTCGGTGGTTCTGGATCAGTATTTCTCCATTCTACCACGAGGGGGCGCGGTTCTTCTACAGCAGCGGCAGCACGACCAGTTTGGCTGAATCATTTCATCCATCATACCCAGAATGCAAAGTGAGACACCGAAACCTCAGCCAGTCAGTCCACAAGCTTCCCAGGTTATCATGGCGATAAGAGGCGCACATTCAACGTGAACCCTCGGAGGTACGAAGGATTCGGGCCCTCGGCTACATGAAAACACACACCGAGTCCCCGTGCAGAGCGGAGTCCTGCGGGAGTTTGAGCCCAGACCGGTGAGAGGACATAGCGAGTGACCGTCATGGCAGCGTCGGAGCTGTACACAAAGGTAAAGCAAGTGTACATCTGAGCGCATATTGAAGGAGAACTGATATCAGTGTGTGCTTACATTTCACAACACATAGTCCTCACACACGCTAACTGTTTGCTGAACGACGCCGTTAAAAGGTTAATTTTCAACCTTCAGTGCGATTGAATGCTTACAATGAATGAAAAAACGCGTTTAAACCACAGAAAACGTGCGAGTGTGACCGGCGGTGTGATGTTACGTAGTTTAAAAATAGACCCCGGCTAAATGTTGGAAATGGATGCAGCTGCGACACTGGATTTCTCAACACGTTTGTCATTGTAGTTGCCCCAATCTTCGTTTTTATTGATTGTTTATTTGTCATCAACTGCCTCGGTTGTGTAGCGGAAAGCATCACCTTGATATTTCGCATCACTCCCCCGCTGAAGGCGATGGGTGGGATGATGCAAAGGCGGTGCCAGCCATCATGGAGCCTGTTTTTGACGCTTTTATACCGTAACATTGGCCTACGAGTCAAACCGCTGCAAGTCAATATCGCCGTTTGACAGACTTGTATTGGATCTCGTCGGGTGTCAGGCCGTGCTTTTGTGTGTGTGTTTGTTTCTGTGTGTGTGTGGGGGAGACTTGAAGGTTGAGTACCGTTAAAGATGCTGCGATGATAGCGCCGCATCCGGGCACTTTAGCATCCTTTCTTTGCATCCTGGAGGCCCCAGAGGAGAGAATATGGCACAGCTGCTTTAAGGATAAAGATAGTCAAGATCAACACTGATGCTGCTTATGTTGTGATTCCGAATGTGAGACAAAGACGAGGAAGGTGTGTGTTTGTGCTTATGTGTGCAACTGACACACACATACGCACACACACACACACACAGAGCGAGATCTATGACTCACCCATCCCCCTGCTTTACCAGCTGGTGTATTCAGCTTGAATAATGGTTGTCGTGGAGAGAGAATGTGTCTTAGTGTGTGTAATTGCTTATAAATATATACCAAACAGAGCTACTGCAGTGATGGAACCTTGTTTTCAGCCTTTCACTGTCGTCTCTGCTGTCCGTAGTTCTTTTGTCGAGCTCAGCAGAACGGTGAAAGGCTCAGGCGGTGATCCAGATCTAATCTGAAGTGTCATCTCAGCACAGCAATTCAAAACCAAACTGATATTTATTGGTGATTGGGAGAATTATTCTGGAGATAGAAGCAGAGGGAGATGTGCTGGAGGGAAACAGACCTTAGGACCTCGCAAGTGTTATTTTATGGTGATGCTGATGCCAATGATATCACAAGCTTCAGTTGCTCTGCATGACCTATAAACCTTGTTTACATGAGAAACAGGTTTTCTTTCAGTTATCAGTAAAGCACATAGTGATAATTTTACACTTGGAAGGCTTCACCTATAGTGATTTATGTGAATACACCTATAACGCAAAGGGTAAAAACGCCCTTATTTACCATTGTGACATCTTAATCTTGAATCAGACAACTCTGCTTTGAAAGGCCTTGGTATACGTCATCAGAAGTTCAAGTCTTGACAGGCTAAAGATAAAGATGTTGTGGCTCTTTCGGTTCTTTCCAAATTGAACCATTGTCTTCTGAATTCTGATACCTCTCCCTGTCTTTAATATGTCCAAATCTCACATGGCAGACTGTGTGACCACCGGGGACCCAAAGCTTGACACATTTTTAAATCACTGCCTATGTACTGTAGCTCAAGCCTGGGACATTACAACTAGCTACCAATCAAATGGTTGTAATTTTGTCTGTGGCATTGTACATCTGGTTCCTCTGCCAGCAGGGTTTGGCAGACTGGCAGCCCTCCATGTGGTTAACTTATTACATAACAAACTTACTGCCTCTTTAAATATTTTTAATTGCATTACTTTTTGGAATTTATATGTCCGTGTCGCTGAAAGAGGAAGAGTCTCTGCCTTGCACGGTTCAGTCAGTCAGCCTCTGATGTCAGACCCCTCTCTGTGATTTACTTTTCCACCACAGGGACTGGAAACACTCTGTTCTTTGTGTGTATGAGTCAGACTTATAGAACCTTATTGAGAAGGTCTGAACTGCTGCTTGCACACACACACACACACACACACACACACACACACACACACACACACACACACACACACACACACACACACACACACACGTCCTCTTTCTCAGACTGTTGGTATAAAAGTGAGTCAGAGGTCAAGGAAGATTTCATAGAATAGTGGAGAAAGAGGAGGCATCAGTTAAAAAATCAGTAGTTTCTCTCAGACTTGATTCGTGTCGGCCTCTGGTTCAATAAATTAAACAATTTACTGTAGGTGGAAGTGAATGAAAGTGTTGCGTAAGAGTCAGACATGAAAGATAGGGAGGATAATCCCGTTGAAACTGAGACTGTGCTGACCCTTCAATCTCAGTCTTTGGGTATTTTCCATTTTCAGTTGACCTATTTTGTTGTTCTAAGTAGATTTGATGACCCTGACAGCTCAGGAAGCTATTCCACACAAAAAAAAGTAAAATATTCGCTCCATGTGAAGACAAAGCAGTACAAACTCTTTTCCCTGTATGTTTCTGCTGATTAAAGCTCAGACCACCATGTCAGTGCCGGTGTGCTTTGTTAGGCTGTTGTAGGGAACAGTAGCCCGCTGCGAGACACTAATTAGTTGCGCTCGCTGCACTCTTACCAGGCTCACCAATACCATTGGAGACCTCTTATCCAACACGGTGAGGAAGAAACAGGGCGAGGAACCGCAGGAAGAGGTGCTAACGGCAATCTGAGTCCTTTGAATCTGCTCCTGATAGAAGAATGCAGTATTGACCCTGAAACGGTGTGGATTAGCTGCCTTTTCTGTCACTAATTTTGTGTGTGAGGCAGCAGGAAACGCCCCAAACGTCACCCTCAGATGCACTAATCTCTAATCGCTTGCTTGTCACAGTCGCCATGTTTGTTGTCGGTGAATGTGACTAAGTCAGAATGCAAAAATGGACAATCAAGAACACAGGCACCATGATAAGGACATTTCTCTTTGCAGGCATCTTGACTCGACTGGTAAATAATGCCATTAATAGGGCATATACAGTATGTATGCAGGTGTTTCAGTTGCAGAGCCCTGATGTGATGCCTCCTTGTCAATACTATTGGCTCACTGGCACACACAAGTGGAACAGAGCGGTCGTTAATGTTATCCATTTCACCTGTGCTTATCCGGCATCGTTAAGACAGAATATCTGCTGTGAAAAACACCTGTTGGCTCTTCTACAAACTCGTGACAGTACGTCATCAGTGATGTCACAGGAGAGATTAAACCATATCCGTGTTTGAAATCGGTTCTGTAATTCGTTGTTGAGTTTAACTGTTGCAAGGAAGTCTGATATGGAAAGTAGCAAATTGATTTACATAAATAAAGCTCATTCAATAAAAGATAAGCATTAATGCATAACTGTGTCTACATAACGCACATTGTCTCCTTTTTTTGAAGGTTAAAAAGCAAACAAATGGGCTGCGTGCATTTGTAAATAATGTGCTTGCCAGAAAAACACCCACTTCCACTTTAAATCCTGACAAAGAACATTCGAATGTGTGACGTGATAATTACAACTTTCCAACTGGGAGCAGAAGCTTTCTTATGAGGTATTTGAACCAGGATAATTAATATTTGTGTATACATATAAGTTGGTTGAGTTCTCAGTACATACAGGTGTAGATACCCCTGAGGGTGCAGAATGTAACGGAACAGATCAGTCATGAGCACGTCTTAAGCACGTCAGGTGGAGAATCTTGCATTTCCTAATGTCTCCCCAGCTCTGAGAACATGTGCATTAGATTACCACCATAACCTGGTTAGAGTAATTGTCCAGTCATGTTCTATATGCACAGGCATGTAGTCATCACACTACCATCCCACATACACAAACACAAACACAAACACATAGAGGGATGCATAGAGTGGTATTCCATGTTTAAGCTTTAAGAAATCAGGCTCCACTATCAATGATTGTTATTTGTTGCGTTGAGGAAAAAGCCTTTTGCATCTTATCGCACAATTCTTGTTTATAATCTCTGCCGACATTCAAAAACGAAGAAAGCTTTACAATAGGAAGGTGTAAAATATATATTTAGAAAGCAAATGTTGTGACTTTTTTGCTTACTCTCAGTCCATCTCATTGGATAAGGAAGTTCGCTTCTAGTGTGTGCAGTTGTAAGTTGTCTCAGTTGAATGTTTGTGGGAAAATGCTGTTGGGAACTCATGTGATCTAGGCAGGGCGCAGCTCAATGTGACGGACAGGGAGGACAGCCAGTAATCTCACATAGGGCAGGGAGCTTTTGGGAATGTCGGTGAACGCTGCTCATTCCCGCAGGCACAATGGGAAGGTTTTATCAGCCAGCGAGTCCTGGAACTCCGTGCTTGTTCAGTTAATGTCCGGTGGTCTTGCGGCCGAAGGCGTCTAGATTTGCAGCAGAGCCGCAGCATGAGCGAGGGGCTTCCTCAACACAAAAGATGAACCGGGAGTTGGAGTTTATGTTTGTTGATGTAAGTTTTTGCTTCTTTAACTTTTGTTCCCCCCTCCCCATCCCCAGTATTTGTAGCCTTAAAGTTACTGTGGGTGGTAATGATGATTGACTCTGATCAAATTGTGGTAGTCTGAGGAGGAGTAGCCGCCATTTATTCTTGATATTTATATCGCTGTTCTCGGCTCAAATTTGGATTTTAACTGGAAACGCAGAACTCCAGACCTGACACGCCCTTCTGCTGGAGTCATTTATGTAGTAAACAGTTTTGTCAAATCAGCACGGTGTCAATGAGTTAGTTTGGAGTCATGATTTACAGATTTTTCACTGGAGGTTTGAAATAGCTGTACCCCTGTCTCAAGGGATGTGTGTTGAGTTATGACTTGAATCCCACTGGGCTTGAATGGAAAAGGAAAATATTCTGTTGAAAGATAAACCTGTCACTAGTCAGTGTGCTGTAGAATTACAGATGTTCTCAATCATATTCTTCAGACTGTTTGTTGGAGATTTTTTGCACAGTGAAGGTGCAAAAGTAGAGAGAGAGAGAAAAATTAAACAACAATTAAACGGCTATGAAATTCAATTGTTTTCCATCCACCCATCCATTTTATATACCTGCTTATTGTATCCAGAGGGTCTGTAGCCTGTACTAGAATACAACCTATACATGTCACCATTCTATCACACACACTAACTCTAACTCAACAACTTAACTCATTCAAACACATTGAGTTAAGATTCCAAAAGAAAACAGACAAGATTTCTTCCTGTGGTCTTAATGCTGCTGATACATGAAGCAGGAACACAGCTGTGCACTGACCTCCCCTTCATCATACTGATCTGACCTGCTCTACATCAAGGGTTAACACCATCACTGGTCTAACGTGATTAACGGCCGGGCTGTGTCACACTTCAGTGCATCTTAGTCAGACACTGGTCTCTCTTGGCATTCTTCAGACATTTGCAAACCGACCATGCCAACAGTTTCGTTTGAGAGCGGCGTTGGGTGTCGTGAGACAAGCGAGGAGGCGTCCTCTCAAACTGTCCAACCACCGCTGAAGTCATGAAGTCTTGCTATCATGCTGCGTCTGCACAGCTGAGCAGAAAAACAGCAGATTCTCACATGAGGGGCATCATGTGACAAGGATTCTGCAGTCTGGGACTCCATTGATGGCTTTACTGAGAATTTGTGGGCAAAACACTTTTCACATACCATTGCAGATGTCTAGACAGCATCACAGCAGGCCTGCTTCTCAAAATGTGCAATGGTTTGTAATCTGTGATGGATTTCGATGAGCGTTATTAAAGAGTTAGGATTACATCACTCTTGGTCACTTCTCCAAAACAGGACAACAACATCCTTCATAGCACTTACAAAACGTTAGATATATCAAAACACTATACAGGCATTATTTTCATTGACGTGCAGGCGTTAAATGTATGATTAAGGGATTGCAGTTTACATTAGATAACACAAACACGATAAGATCGGTGTAAATGCTGAGAGGATTGAGCAAAGTCACAAAGGGCCAGTGAGACTCCAGTGCAAGAGTAAACGCTTAAAGCTCAGCATTAACACGGCCACTTCCTAATCTGCTCTTGACTTTCTGCAGATTTGTAAACGTGCCCACGCCCCACATGCACACACATATACACACTTTCCCCATGTCAACCTTCCCTGTGTCCTCCAAAACCTCAATGCTCCCCCAGTGTCCTTCAGAAGCAGGAATGAATCGAGAGCAAGGAGGGCTTCAGATCCAATCCAGCAGGGAATTAATGCAAGGTTGCTAGTTTAATGTCCGCTTGTTATGACCTTTTGTGAGGTGTTATGGTTTTGCAGTAATTTGTGGGACACTGGTTTGGAAGGAACTTGATAAATTTGCATGTGTCACATTCAGTACAAGAGGCAGAAGCAGCTGAAGTCGTGTTAACTTTAAGGCGAACCTGCCACCGTACGTGTATGTAGTAAAACAGCAGTGTAGTTGACTGGAATAAGATTATGTGATCTTTAACCCTAAAGTAGGATAATCTAGTCTTCATTCTGTGTCCCTCAGGCTTCTGTGAGGGAACATGAACATAAACATCAATACTTCAGAAGATGACCCAGAAGAGATCGTTTCAGGAAGCTTAATTTCAGGCGACTGGGCACTTAAAAATCCACATACAGTATGTGTGTGTGTGTGTGTGTGTGTGTGTGTGTGTGTGTGTGTGTGTGTGTGTGTGTGTGTGTGTGTGTGTGTGTGTGTGTGTGTGTGTGTGTGTGTGTGTGTGTGTGTGTGTGTGTGTGTGTGTGTGTGTGTGTGTGTGTGTGTGTGTGTGTTAAATATCTGAATATCTAAAAATGGCAAATTAAGTATTCGAGTTTCTTATTAAAGTGATGATTCAGTGGCAGTACAGTGATTCCCGTTCACCTGATGTTCATGTCTATGGAAGTGGAAGGAAACGTGCAATGAGCAAACTCCACACAGAAAGCATTCCAACCCTGGCCAGTCTTGTTGCTTACCATCACAAAAATGCTTAAATGGTTTACTTTATGCAATTAGCCAATTATCAAACTACTGTATTCATCAATTCATTCGGGCTTGATCAAATTCTCACCGGAAAGCTTTGGCATTTAGGAGTGTTTGCATTTGGAGGTGGTATGGCAAGTGTTTATGTCATTATATTCCACTGCATTGACAGAGAATTTAATGTCTGCAATAATAAAATTTTGCTTCACACTGAATCAGAATGGCTCGTTAGCAGCTTCACTGGCAGCCTCTGAAGCTAAATCGACAGCGCCGTAAAATAACGTCGTCTGATGAGAGTGAACAGCCATAAAGGCTCAACCGTGTGATCATCATTAAGTCATCGAGAGGACAGACCTGACGGAGGCCTCAGAGCCGAGCACCATCCTCAGGTGGGAACAGATCCCGCCCAGTAAATCAACCTCAGAGGCAAAGTCATTCATTTGTAATGAGAGCATCTGTTAGTGGTCAGACGCAGATGCAGTCAGCGTCTGAAGCATTAATGTGTGGAATGCTGCCTGTTGTGCTCTTCCTCAGTTCTAGAATACTAATCGGATGAACACAATACAGCTGGACTTTAAAGCGGCACAAATCCATCAGTCAGTCAGTCAGTCAGTCAGTCAGTCAGTCAGTCAGTGTGTGTGTGTGTGTGTGTGTGTGTGTGTGTGTGTGTGTGTGTGTGTGTGTGTGTGTGTGTGTGTGTGTGTGTGTGTGTGTGTGTGTGTGTGTGTGTGTGTGTGTGTGTGTGTGTGTGTGTGTGTGTGTGTGTGTGTGTGTGTGTGTGTGTGTGTGTGTGTGTGTGTGTGTGTGTGCCTATTGCAGAGGCACTGGAATCATGTGATTGCTGGCGTCACAGATGAACTAGTGTCTCTGCTCCTGTTTCCTCACTCCTCTCATCCCCATCCATCCATCCCTCCCTCTGTCAGGCAGACTGAGTGGCTGCACGGTGACTCATCACATTTTTCACTTCAGATTTCAACTGCTTCCCTCATCCTGCTTGTGTTTCATTGTGTGGAACGATGCCCTCCAAACATGTAATTGTCTGTGTGTGAGTGCGTGCAGATTGCTCAGTATCACCCTTCATCTCTCCTTGTTTCTCCTTTTTTTAGCACAGGGGAATTGTTCTTCTATAAATATCATTCAATGCTCCTGCAGCTCTCGTGCTCTCACTCCCCCCCCCCTCTCGCTCACCCTCCCTCCCTGATGGAGAGAGAGTTGATTGGCAGCGTATCATCAGTGTTGACAAATTCAGGAGAAACGTGCTCAACACCTAGTGAAGTGTGAAGCCGGTGTGTACTTGATGTGTGAGGTGATAATCAGGATCAGGAAGTGTGCTCTGCAGCACTGTGATGCCTCTCTGAGGTGTGATGTTGCTCAGAGTTTGCTGTTGCTATTTTTAGCCCTAAATTTTGTCCGCCCTGCTCCTCCTCCTCCTCCTCCTTGTCCTCATCCTCTGTGTCTCTCTCTGTTGCTAGGAGCCTTGGTTTTGGGGACCAAACACTGAGACAACTGAAAAGGTGGAAGGGAGGGAAAACACATTTATGAGATATAAGATTTGATCAATAGATGGTTGTCAATAGAGTGTTATTGCCAGTTTATGTCTTTTATGTGTGGTAATGTTGTTTGCCTCTCCTGCTTTTATTATTATCTCAGGAAACAAGTACATGCAAGTGAATGTACAACAAAAAAAAAAAAAACTCCTGTATTATTTGCTAATTCTGCGCTTTCGTCTGGGTTACATGTCAGATATTGGAAAAGAAAACGTCTGTATAATCTTTAGTTTCCCTTTCTGAACACCACACATACTCTCACTCTCTCCACCTCTATCACATATGCTGTATCCACAAAATGCCCTCACCACAGTTCAGTTCCTCCCTCCATTCATATCGGGAAGCTGTGACAAATGCAATGTTAGACGGTAAATTGAGATGAAGCATGTGTGTGACCGTGATGTCATGATTCAGATGATCAGCGGACCCAATTGCTGCCTTCACTTCCGTTGTGCTCCTCCACAATGCCGTCTTTCTGTCGCTACTCCGGGAGAACATCCTTAGATTCTTAAAGCATTATTACTAGAATTTGATCAGATCGGAAACATGATTGAAATTTATTATTAGGTCTTAAAACTTCAGAGTTGTGGCAATACTTATTTCCATCCCCTGCAGCCTACAGACGCGCACATCACAGAAACACATATACACCTCTCCTCCTCCTATATCCACGTTAAAATGTCACAGTATGATTCTCTGATTCATTGCTCAGCCATCCTGTGAACTCCTCCCGCATTAGTAGCAAACGTCACCGTGCGTTTGTATTAGAGCATGTGAGTGTGTAGTTTCCTTGTTGGATTCCTGAGACATATGACCGGCAGTATACTTCACAGTGTTTTTCCATGCCTGTGATCAACTGATTGCCGGCGGCCTGCAGCACTTATGCAGTGATGCTTTGCCTGAATTCACAAGTTATCACTATGCATTATCCACTATTGCATTTTTCAGATGTTTCCAACTGCTTGCTGGCATATCTCTGACAGTCATTACCAGCCATTGTGAGTGTGACTATGAAAACACAGCATGTAGTGTTTTCTACTTGGTTATGTCATGGTTTGCTTAACAGAGGTGACGCAAACCTGAGATGAATTCTGTCTCCAAATGATTCCTGTTTACTTCAGCTTGCAGCTTCCTAGGGATTGTGCACAACTACATTTTGCATATTTGCACGGTGGTGCTGTGAATGTAGAAATCTGATCAGGTCAGTAGACTCACTTATGTTAAACATAATCAACCACCAATGTGTGTCTTTTGTGTTCTATTTTCTAAAAGTGGTGAGATCCGCTGCATAGGAGTAGTACATGCGCGCACACACACACACACACACACACACACACACACACACACACACACACACACACACACACACACACACACACACACACACACACACACACACACACACACACTGATGACAGGAGAGATGTTTAGATGAGAGGCAGAAGGTTTTGACACACCACAATGAAAGGGTGTCCAACACAGCCGGTGATATACAGTAATTACAGTGCAGCACAGTGTTCTTCCTCCTGAATATGTGGAACAGTTGATTATCTTCCAAGAGAAATCTCAAATTACAGCACATCAGTTATGGAAGTGCACCATTTTTAATTTCCTATTTTTGTTTCAGTGTTGGCAGTAAAGTGTCAGTGAGTTATAATTACAATTAAAGCACAGACGGCTTCAGCATGAACATCAGATTGTATTGAATCACATCGTGTCCTGTTGCATCGTGAGCGTCTCTCTCTTGCACACCTCTGATGTCTACACTGCGGTGCTTATTGTGTTGTAATATTTGGGAAACTACATTCAGTTGGCACCTTATCAACCAAAACAACCTTGAAAACCTTTATACTGCAATGCTTCCTTTTTCCTTTTTTTGTGTGCAAGATGCTTTCAAAATCCTATAATCGCAAATCAATCAGTTCATTCAGGCGTGTAAACATCTTAATCTGAGTTTGACACCTCATTTCCTCTATAGGAAGACTCACCTCATACTCCGATTACATGATGCCTCATATGTTTACATAAAAAATAGGAGAATTCTGTGCATGTATACGTTACACAGTATTGAGTGTATGCAAACATTTACATGTAGGACTGGAGCGCATGAAGGGCGTGGCAGCCTGTAGTGATGTAATAATGTTGGTGTCTTTTGGTGCAAACACAGAACCTGCACCTCTGTCTGGATGTTTGGAAATTGGCTTTTAAGCAGGGAAGGGACTTGATAGATGTCCTCTTATAGACCTTGGAACGAGAAATTACTTTTTTGAAGTCACAGTATGTTCCTATAAACTCGTCAAGGTCTCTTAAAACAAGAAAATAAATCCCCTTTTGTCTGTGTCCTTGTCTTTCAGCGTGCTCGGGTGTGGATCCCCGATGCGGAGGAGGTATGGAAGTCCGCTGAGCTGACAAAGGACTACAAAAATGGCGACGCCTCCCTGCAGCTCATGCTCGAGGATGAGACGGTGAGGAAGATGGGACCGTTGGCTGTGGAGGAAGGGCATTCCACACTCCATCCTATGGAATGAAATGCAATCGTTCAATCTTTTCTCCTTCCAGTTCGTTCTGTCGCTCTCTCTCTCTGTCTCTCCGCCGCTGCTTCAGACGTTTAAAAGCACTGCATCTCATTAGTGGTTATTTGGTTTTCCCACGAGCACTCTCCACAAATGAGACCTCACTGTAAAGATGCCCTGAGGAGCTTCGTAAATGTATGGGCATAAATTCTATTTCTCAGAATACAAACAACTAGTGGCACACAGTTCCTCATGCAGATGGTAAAGAACCTAACCCACTCTAAAGACCATTGCTGCATCTAATGAATTGACATTTATCTCATCAAATGTAAATGTAGGCGATTGTATTTTACAAGCTCAGATTTAAAAAAAGATACACTTGACTGGTAAATATTTCCTTGAAGTAGTGCACTGAAAATGGTGATGCTGAATTATTCCTTAGAAAAGCATGATCATAATGTGACCCCTTGACAGTTATTTGTTGCCATGAGGCTGCCGCAGAGCTCGCTTCTGATATGATTCACTCTCACAATACAAAAATAGATTCTTTATTTACTATAACACTCAAAAGTTACAAAGTTGACACATTTATACAACTAACTGGTGAATTGAGTTGGATAATAAGTAATTCTTTGTGGTCTACTAAGTGCAATTGCAAGAGCAAGGCAATGTAACAATAAGCATGTTAACCTAAGTGAATGGCCGAAATTGCGTATGGTGGTGATTTCTGAAGCCTTCAGAAATTTGAGGGTAAAGTAAATATATGAATGCTCAAAAAGACTTGGCCCTGACTACCACTGACCATGGTTTCTCTTGTGTGGTGTCACTGCTCATTTGAAAACACTGTTAAACACGTTGTGTAATTTATCGCTCTGTTGTCATGGTCACCCTTAGTGCATCGAGCACATGCTGGACCCGAAGACCAAGAACCTGCCTTACTTACGGAACCCTGACATCCTGGTGGGTGAGAATGACCTCACAGCGCTCAGTTACCTCCATGAGCCGGCCATATTGCACAACCTCAAAGTTCGCTTCATCGACTCAAAGCTCATCTACACTTACTGCGGTATGTTGTTAGTGCTTTGTCATGACTTCATACTTCAATTGACCAACTGCTGCAGATATTTGTTTCTTTCTTTTTTCTTCCGAAATTTGGAAATGTTACCATCTACTCAAGTGAACTGCATTGTTAGAAGATGACATTGTTACTGACTTCTGAGAAATCCTATATGGCTGTTCAAATTCTTACTTTGGCATGCTGAACCGTTTTACAATATTTCATAGTAGCTAATTAGTTAATTCGTTATGCGCTGCGCTGACGTCAGTGACCTTCAAATAACCTCATTGCATTTAGAAGTCAAGTATTGTTTATTGTCTCCATTGAGTGCATATTACTCATATGATTCTGTTAAATATGAAGGCCTCCTTGACAACATAAGAACATAATTGCAAAAGTATCATTGAATTTTGAATTCATATTTCATCAGTGACACTTCAGCAAATGCGCTTTAAATTTAATACATTTTTATTCCATTATTTAATTTTTGCAAGTTATTTTCACAACAGCCCTTATTGCACATGACTTGGCACTTAAAGTAAATTATGCACACTATGCAGGATCAGGGCAATATGTACATTCATTACGATTCGTACTGTTACAATACTTTGAAGCACAATCTGATATCTGCTCGTATGTTTCTTCCTTCCCTGTGTATTGTGTGGTGCAGGAATCGTTTTGGTGGCCATCAACCCATATGAGACGCTGCCTATCTATGGCACAGATATCATCAACGCCTACAGCGGTCAGAATATGGGAGACATGGATCCACACATCTTTGCAGTGGCAGAGGAGGCTTATAAACAGATGGCCAGGTGTGTGTGTGTGTGTGTGCGCGTTACCAGGGTAGTTTTGGTTCTGTCTTCAGGGTTTGTAGGTCAGAGCTCAGCCTGAAATAGATCCTTGGTGGTCTCTCTCGCTCTCGCTCTATCCGTCTGTCTCTCTCTCTGTCTGTCTGTCTCACACTCTCTCCCTCCCTCCCTCTCGTTCTCTATCTCTCTCTTCCCCGCCACATTACATTACATTACATTACATTACGAGCATTTAGCAGACGCTTTTATCCAAAGCGACTTACATTACATTACCACCCTTCGCAGAGGGGGGAGCAACTGGGGGTTCGGTGCCTTGCTCAGGGGCACCTCGGCAGGGACTCAAACCAGCAACCCTCCGGTTCTTAGGCGGAAGCTTAGGCGGAAGCTCTACCCACTAAGCCACTGCCTCCACTGCCACCATTTTCACACACTGTGTCCCCTCTGCAGGGACCAATCTTTTACCCTCCTCTGCATGTTCATGTCATTGGCACATTAACATACTTGTGTGCAAATCGTACTGTATTTACTTCCTACCCTGTTTTATGACCTTTCACTGACCCTTCAGTATGTTCACTGGTTATACAGTTAGTTGTATGTAGGGATGCATTGTAATTGTATGTTTAATTAGATTTTTGTTTTCATAGTGATCTCAGAATGTGGTGACAATTTAATTTCCTGTTCTGCATCTGCTCCTCAAGTGATTTATATATTATTCCCAATTCTGTTGAAACAATATTTCTGGACGGAAATTAATAATTGTTCCTTGTAAGCCAGGAGGTCTCTGCATTCTTACAGCTCATCCAGGCTCATAAAATGATAATCTTATTATTTGTATAAACTATACCAAACAATAACATGTCTCTTTTCAATTTGTCAGGGACGAGAGGAACCAGTCCATCATTGTCAGTGGAGAGTCTGGAGCAGGAAAGACTGTATCTGCCAAATATGCCATGAGGTACTTTGCCACAGTCAGCGGCTCGGTCAGCGAAGCCAATGTAGAGCAGAAGGTGCTGGCTTCCAACCCCATCATGGAGGTGAGGATGCAACTCACTGACAAAACCCTGCATTACTTTCAGAATTTTAAAAAGCTGTTTCTGACTGAATCATTTCTTGCCTTAATGCCAATAGACCTTAATACCTAAAACCAGAAGTGAACTACAAAGGCCAGGTTCCAAAAATTTTTCGGAATGGTTCCTTCTATTTTATTTCTTCCAACAGCTCTCAGATATTTATTTGGTATTTCGCTCAACCTGTAATATTCAAACACTTGATTTTGAAGTCTGAGATCCACAAAAACCCTACGTTATCAATTCATTTTAGCAATCCAACTTTTGTCTCAGCAGTGTGTGTGTGGATGTGTCCTTGACCCAGTATCAATACTAATACTTATATCCTCTATCAATTGCTTTGGTGCTTTGGTAATTTATCTCCTCTCCTCTCCTCTCCTCTCCTCTCCTCTCCTCTCCTCGCCTCTCCTCTGTATTAGTATTATTCCTCTGCATTATTCCTCTGCATTATTCTGCACCATTTGCCGCCTTAGGCTACTCTCTGCTGTGAGGGCTCAGGTCTTATCATATGCCTATGTATGTCCCTATATAAAGACATAGCGACAAGAAAGACAGGATAGCTTTCATGTGTGCATATGTCACCAGCCCCCTGCTCCTTTCCCTCCCCCACCCTGTCCTTTCCAACCGCACTGCTGACATCACCCTTTCCTGTGTTTCGGCCAATCACAGACAAGCTGACCGAATAAATAGAAAGCTTTCTTTCATCACAGTGATGTCACCTCTGCCTCCAAGTCTGGATGTGGTTTCTGTAGTCGCATGAGCCTTTTCAATATATATCCTGTGTGTCTGTATGTGAGCGAGGATTTGTGTGGTGAAGTCTGTTTATATGTTTGGCTGAAGCAAGGAGAGATTTGATTACCAGCTCGGCCTTAATAAAGCTGCCTTGTCTGCACTGAAAGAGTGTGTGTTTTTGCCTCCACTCCACAAGGGCAATCTGTGCTCACACACAATTGAACTCTATTCTAACTGGCTTGTTGGATAGCTGGGACATGTGTTTTTATGTGCCCCCACCTGCCAGGTTACAACCCCCAACTGAAAAATGTGGTTAAAAAAACATCAGTCTTGCACATACTTATACTATTATAAAAATACTGTAAAGATAGGCAAATAAAATGCAGTCAGTGGGATCTGGGACTGGAGATGAATCCTTGAGCTTGACCTTGAAACAAAATGGACCACAGTATATGTAAGGAAGCACCTTCAGTGTGTGTCTTTGTTTGCAATACCAGGCTATCGGAAATGCAAAGACCACCAGAAATGACAACAGCAGTCGCTTTGGGAAATACATCGAGATCGGCTTCGACAACCGCTATCGAATCATCGGGGCCAACATGAGGACATATCTTTTGGAGAAATCACGAGTGGTGTTTCAGGTGAGCGCACAAATCCACGTCTTAATTTGCTGTGATGTACTCCTGTTCACTGACTCACACTCATTCCTTTAGTCATTACAGTCTGTTACCTCCATGTCAGCCTTTGTTCACATACGGAAACAAAACTTCAACTGTCAGTCTGTCCTTGTTATTCTTTAGAGCAGAAGAACTTTGCAGCAGTAACTTCCTTATCCACAAAAACAAGTAGAAAGAGGCGCCGGAAACTCATCCTTTAACAAGCTATCTGGCACTTTACAGCACTTTTTTCATTTTCCCCATTCTGTCCTCTGTCTTTATTGACTTATTTTGTAATATATTTTTAATGTATATTCACAGGGTGTGTTTCTCACCTGTAAATCCAGTCGGGCAGTAAATAGATAAAGAACAAAGATTTTTATCTTAACACACATGCACACACACACACACACAACTTGGGAAAGAGGCTGTTGGGAAAGGTAACTGCTGCATTTTTCACATTCTTAGCTCTACAGTAGTAGCACACTTTTATGTGTGTTTGCATTGTGTATCAGTGTAGTAGCACTAATGTAGGGCACAGGTTGGACATTACAGAAATTGGGGCCTTCGCCGTTTTGTTTACCAGGAATATGTCAACTTTATATTTCTGTGTGACATTGTTTTAATATGAGAATTGTTTTACATAGAAATGGATCAGAATCTCAAAAGCGTAATTTTGTCTGTGTGCTGTCATTGCCCTTTTTAGTTATTTATGCTTTTACATAGCAGATGGACTATTAAGTACTGCAGTGACCAGTAGTGTGTGATTGTGTTTGCACTGGAGAGCTTCCAGGTGATAAAGTGTGAAGCAGCGAGCCACCACAATGAAACAGACACGTGAATAAAGAGCGTCAGTGTGCGTCTTCCTGCTCTCTTTCAGGCAGACGAGGAGAGGAATTACCATATCTTCTATCAACTGTGTGCATCATCCCATCTGCCCGAGTTTAAGGCTCTGAAGCTGAGTAAGTGACATACATACATGCTGTATTCACACACAGTTGATAGTTGCTCAAACTGTACATTCACACCACAAGCAATTCCCGAAACCATATTCTTCATAGTGGCAAAATCAGGCTAAAGCTGAATTCACCAGTGTTCAGTCATAAACCAATATTATCTCACTTGAAGCATCCAGAATCAGTAGTTCCTGATGATATAGGCAATATTGTTTGATATCGTTCCAATAATTTAGCTACCACAGCCAAAACACTCACTGTCCACATCTCCCCACCAAATTTCTATATGCCACATTTCTAAATTTCATGTCAGTTCATACATTTATGATGTAGATTTTCCTTCCTTGGGCTCGCATCAGCTCTGACCTGGCTCTGTCACAGAGAGCTCCCACTGTGGACTTGCACCTGCTCATCCTAATCCAAGACATGACACACACACGCTCACGCACTCTGCTGGCATTGGTGCCGTCACTCTCTTGCTCTCATGCACACTCTCTCAAACATGCACGCACACACACACACACCCCTGTATTCTCCTATCCTGCTGACTTCCTGGCTCAGTAAATGGTGTGGTTGTCAGAGTCATATCAGTGCCCCTTGTTGCCAGGCAACAGGCCATGCTTTAATCCAGTGTGAAGTCAGTATAAAAGGAGTGATTGTGAAGTAGAGTTAACGTTATTCTTTGACACAAGTCTTCTTTACTTCACTCTGAGCTATCTATTAACACTTGAGCTGAGTGTGTTCAGAATTCACAGTCTCAATAACTGGATCTGATTTTGAGTTTGTGAAATAATGCATGAAATAAATGGTGCAAATGTTGTAATGTCAACGAAATCATGTAAAACTTTTCCATGCAGTCCTGACGCTTTGGATAGGACATTTCCAATCATGCTGCTCATGTTACAACTGCGTACAGTATTATGCATGTTTTCACCTTCTCTGTCTCCACTCAGGTAACGCAACTGATTTCCTGTACACGAGGCAGGGCCGCAGTCCTGTCATTTATGGTGTGGATGACACAAAGGAGCTTTCCAGCACACGCAATGCCTTCACATTACTGGGTAATGCATACAAACACACACATATAAATATTTACTTCTACAAAGATTAACCTAAACACACTCAGCCAGTATGGAAGGCATTCAGGTGGCACCCAGTTGTCACATCTAAAACAGAATATTTTATCAGAGTTTTAACAGTGGCAGAGCTTCAATCACAGTAAAAACATGGTCATTTGGAACCAGGTTTACTGCTTTTCAGTGTTAACCTTTTGAAAACCTGTGTGTGTGTGTGTGTGTGTGTGTGTGTGTGTGTGTGTGTGTGTGTGTGTGTGTGTGTGTGTGTGTGTGTGTGTGTGTGTGTGTGTGTGTGTGTGTGTGTGTGTGTGTGTGTGTGTGTGTGTGTGTGTGTGTGTGTGTGTGTGTGTGTGTGTGTGTTTTTCCCTGCAGGTATTAATGACAAGAATCAGATGGGGTTGTTCCAGGTTTTGGCTGCAATTCTTCATCTGGGAAATGTGGAGTTCAAAGACAAAGATTCAGACAGCAGCTTCATACCGGTGAGAAAAATGTTTATACTGCATATAGCAAGATAGCACGCCATATATTATTTAGATGTTTAGATGATGAAGATCTAGTGTTTCTCTCACCACTGACATCATTTGGCCTCTCTGTTTTCAGGTTGTCTGAGAGCAATTGCTTTATGTAGTTCTGACCAATGTATTCAAATTCAATGTATGATTTTCTATATCTTTGCATTGGTTTATCTTTGGTGCATTTTATGGTAGACTATAATAAACAAGAGTGTAAAATTTAATGGACAATTTCCAAAGAAATGTAAATTGTGATTCTGTTGGACATTGGTGAGAGCCATCCCTTTCTTTCTGCTTTAGCCCAACAATCGCCACCTGACAGCATTCTGTGAGCTTGTAGGTGTGACCTACCAAGACATGGCTCAATGGCTTTGCCACAGGAAACTGAAGACAGCCACAGAGACATATATCAAGACCCTTCCCCGTCTGCAGGCCACAAACGCACGGGATGCTCTGTCCAAACATATTTACGCTAAACTTTTTAACTGGATAGTTGAGCACGTCAACAAGGCCCTGATCACCAACATCAAGCAGCACTCCTTCATCGGGGTCCTAGACATCTATGGGTAAGAGGATGAGTGTGTGTGTGCATGGCATTAGTTAAAAAGGAAGAACATAGGACCGGTAATTTGCATTGTTCAACCTGTTAACTCCTCTGTTTTTCTTACAAGGTTTGAGACTTTTGAAATCAACAGTTTTGAGCAGTTTTGTATCAACTACGCCAATGAGAAACTCCAGCAACAATTCAACATGGTCAGTTGCACATTTTACTCAGGAATATAAAATGGTGTTTGCTATTTGCAGTTTTTGAATTTGATTACACACTAGTTGTTCTGATAGACTAAACATAGTAATGTAAATAGTATTTTTTTTAAGAAATTCAGGACAAAAGGAGACAGCCTGAGTCTAAAGTGTCCAAGTACAAAAGCTTAAGCTCATATCTACATAAAACTCTTCAAAATTCCTGACATTGTTTCTGTGTCATTGCACATTCTGGATACTGCAGAGGGGAGTTGCATCTTATTATTCTCCGTGTGCTCACAGCATGTGTTCAAGCTGGAACAGGAAGAATACATGAGGGAGCAGATTCCCTGGACTCTTATTGACTTCTATGACAATCAGCCCTGCATCAACCTCATCGAGGCCAAGATGGGCGTCCTGGACCTGTTGGATGAGGAGTGCAAGGTACTTACAAAATGTCTCTTAATCTTTAATTAAATCCTTTACATTTCATTTCAAATCACTTCAAATTATTTACAGTCAGCTATAATAGTGAGTTAGCCTGAATTTGACTCACTTGACCTTAGTCTCCAACATCTGTACCAACAGCTTTTACCTACGGGAAGGCAACCAGCATGCTTGTAGAACTTAAATGACTGTTGTTAATGTTGCTCATAGCAGTGTTGAGTGAAAAACGGTAAGAAACAGTGCCTATACTTGTACCAGAGTACATGCTTCCTTATCTCATCCAAATCTCTGACCTTAACTTAATCTCTGTGACTGCTTGCACTGCAAGGCAATTGATTGCCTATTTCCTTTTGAGACGGTCTTCATAGACATTTGGGTTCTTACACGGACGCACAAGGTTTCCTCTTTGATTTGGGATGAGTGACATATCGATGTGTGTAATTACTAGATGTCCCTCCTCTTTGTCTTCCAGATGCCTAAAGGGTCTGACGATTCCTGGGCTCAGAAACTCTATAATACCCACCTGAAGACCTGTTCCCTCTTTCAAAAGCCACGAATGTCGAACCGCGCCTTCATCATCCAACATTTTGCAGACAAAGTGAGCTTGACTGCCGTTTATTTATATGTGTGCGTTTGCAGAAAGTGTGCACACAGTAAGATGATAAATCGTGTGGGTCATTTTGTCCCTTTTTCTGTGAGAAAGGTAACGATGTGGTTTCAAAGATTAGTGTTTTTATTCAGAAACAAGTTGCCTGCAGGATATGTTGCAGTGCTT
Source organism: Genypterus blacodes (assembly GCF_046128005.1). Taxonomy (NCBI): domain Eukaryota; kingdom Metazoa; phylum Chordata; class Actinopteri; order Ophidiiformes; family Ophidiidae; genus Genypterus; species Genypterus blacodes. Next base: position 14,158,746 of record NW_027466879.1, on the reverse strand, counting down.
GTCAAAGATATTTGTGTGACAGCAGGAGGATGCCAGACTCTAACCCTGTATTAACACGGACACATACACTCTCAGGAGGAATTCACCCAATATCCCATCAGCCAGCAGGTTTACTGACAACAGTGCAGACAACAGTGATGGTAAACATCGGGTATAATTGATACCTGCAGGAATGGGATGAGGAACACAGAATATCATGTTCTATCTCTCAATCGACCGAATGGATCTTAAAGGTCACTGTAGTACGCCCTCATTGTTACTTCATGTTTTCTGTTGCCGAGCAGGTCGAATACCAGTGCGAAGGCTTCCTTGCGAAGAACAAGGACACAGTGAACGAAGAGCAGATCAATGTGCTAAAGGCTAGTAAGGTGAGTCGTAAGAACACAGACAGAAAACCCAAATAACAATCACAGACACACATGAATCTGGAGGTCCAAAGCAGACCTTGTCAATGCAACTAATGTGAAAATACACCCTAACTGCTTTCTGAGGTCCTTCTCAAAACCTACAGGCCTGAACCCTGTGGAAAGCTCTGTGGTGATGTGTGTGGGAAAACTGCAAACAGACGCCACTCTGCTGACCAAACAAAGTCAAATGTTCAACCAGAACGCTCAGGGGAGCAGTGCCCCCCACTGGCAATGTGAAGATAATGTTGATGTAGGCAGTGTTTACGTTTTCCCATTTAAGTTATTGTCCATGAGATTTTTTTCAAATTTAAAGCTGAATGGGCACACACACACACACACATAAACGCACACATCACATTGTGGATTATTCAGTTTATGCTATGGCTGAAATTTAACATCACTTGGTTTCTCACGTGTGTTTTTGATTCAGATTTCAGTTTGATTCAGGGATTTGAGCTTTTAGGTCCTGATTTGGTTAGACACTCACAAAGATGTAAGCTCACACACACACACACATTTATGTTTGTCCAAATAATCGCAGTGACCTCTGACTGTTGTGTTATAGACTTCACCAAGAACAGTATTAGGTAAGCATTAAGATACTGTGTGCTCTAACCTGTAACACTTAACACAACCCCACACACATGCACACACAGACCTTAGATCATGGGTGTGCCTTCTCTGTGTGTTGCCTGGGAAAACAGTAAGACTAAAGCAGTGGGACTTTAGGTATCTAGTGGGACGATGGGTAATTAGGTATCTAAGCATTTCAGTTTTTTATCTGCATTTCTGTTTTGTTTTGTAATGGCAAATGGATGATCAGAGTGTCATTCAGTGGTGAAGGTTGTGTCAGGACCTTCAAGACCACACAAGTCTTGCTTTTTTGCAGTCCTGACCACCATTAGCAAGTCTAATCAATGTGGGGCATTCAAGAAATTCCCGTTACAGTGATTTCCCACGATCCACAGTCTGGTACTGTAATCAATATCGCAGCAGATCAAATGCCTTTCACGCAACATTTTCCCACAAGAGAAATAAAGTACTGTGCATTTCCTGTTGGCTGGAATGGAGTTCAAACTAATTCCATTATGCCCTTCTCTCCATAACCATGAGTCTGTCTGGTTTTATTTCCCTTTTTCATTTCAATCATAGATGTGTATTACAGTTCTGTGGTGGTTATGATGATTTGGAACGTGACCTTTGGGTTTTTGACATTTGGGTTTCCTTTAACCTTTCCTTTTAATGTCATTGTGTTTCTTTTGTCATTCTCCCCGTGTGTTGTCCATGTATGTTTGGTTCTGTCCTCATCATGACAACCCTCCCCTGCCAGCAGAAGGTAAACAGAGGCGGTCTTCCAACGCTGGCCTGCCCTTAGTTTCTCCTTTAGCTGTTTTTCTTCTTCTTCTTCTTCTTTCCCTATGATCACTCTTAACACCATTGGGTGTTTGAGGTTGCGAATGTGCTTTTTTATGCTGCATGGGGAGCACTAAAGCACTTTGAGAGAAGAAGTGGGATTGGACCCTTACAACAAGGGATAAAGGAAGGAGGGTATTTGAATTTGTTTCAGAGAGATGCTGAGTGTGAGCAGCATGTAAGCCTTGGTGACTTTTGGTTGTCCTGCTTCATGAAGCTGGGGAGACACGCAGCATGGCAACGCTCTAAGCACAGCAGGAGCACCTGATGCTCCCAGCTTAACACAGCATCCTCCTTTATATAACCTCAGGGTTATATGGCAACATGTCTGATGTGTATGTGCTTTACCAAAGGGCATACATTATTCAGGCCATGATGCTGGTATTTAAGTCATATTACCATGGCAAAATATTGTCATGCAGACATATATGGCAAAGCATTTTGTCATATATGAGGAAATATAATATTTTCATAACTCTAATAGGCATTTTATAACACTGTAATCACTCTCTGACGTTTTCAATTGCTAATCAACAAATTAAACTACTACTACTACTGAAACTGTTTTAACAGCTTTACATCTGTCTTAATCATCATGGCAGTGTCAACATATTGACATGTCCCTTATAAAACTATACACCTTTTGAATAATAGGCTTTTGTATTGAATACCATAAAATGAAGCAAATCGCAAATGCTCTGATGTAGCCGTTATCACGCTTTGTAAGCTCATGCAGTACCTAAGTAAAATCAGAGCGCATGAAGAGATTAAAAGAAGGTACATTTTTATTTATGAACTGTAGCAGCAATAAAACCTCATTGTTGTAATGCTTTGCCATAACCATATTTGTTAATCAGGATTGCCTGAGGTGTCTGATCTTACCATGAGCTTGTTTGTAACCACAAGTGGACTGCTGTGCCTAGTTTGACCTCCTGGTGGAGTTGTTCCGGGATGAGGAGAAAGCCACCAGCCCCACCGGCCAGATGCCCGGGGCAGGAGGTCGAACCCGCCTCAGTGTCAAACCAGAGAAGAGCCGGGCTCAAACGACCAGCAAGGAGCACAAGAAGACCGTCGGCTGCCAGGTTACTACTCACTCTCAGTGCAGTGCAGATACACAGCACAGTGTGTTACGGACCATATACAGCACATTGTGTAGACCACAACGACCAGGGCAGATATTTGCAGCCTAGTTTAATTGCATACTGGTGATATCAGGCCACAGATTTGCTTATGAGATAATCACTGCCCTGAAATAAAACTTTAAGTATATCAAGTGTATAGATTTTCAGAATTTCCTCTCTCCTTGCTAAGAAGAACAACATGATGGTGATAATTATCATGACAAACAGATTTTCTAAACAAGCAAGCAGCAAAAGGGATGATGATGACGACGATGATGTCTCTCCCACAGTTTCGTAACTCTCTGCAAATGCTGATGGAGACATTGAATGCAACCACCCCACACTACGTTCGCTGCATCAAACCCAATGACTTCAAGTTGGCCTTCTCGTGAGTCTCCTCTGTCTGTTTAAAATAAAAATATGCTGATGTATTCATACTCTGTAAGTAGTAGCAGTAATGCTGCATTCTTCTAATCTAGCAACATTACAATTGTGACAGTTTGTCCCTTAACACAGTCATCCTTGTAATTTGTGTGTGATTCAGTGTATCCATACTGAATGTGTGCATTTGTTGTCACCAGGTTTGATCCCAAACGTGCTGTGCAGCAGCTGAGAGCCTGCGGTGTCCTGGAAACCATCCGAATCTCTGCCGCAGGCTTCCCATCCAGGTACTGACACAAAATGCTAATCTGCAGTACAGTCAGCAGTCCTCTGTACATACTTTATGTCTGAATAGACTATTTTTTTTACAGTTTGTTATCAAGCATCTCCTTATTTGGGCATACGTCAGTACAGACTGCAAATTCATTGATTCTCAGGGCAGAGAGCCTTCTGTATATCAGTCTAGCAAATGAATCAGGGATTAGTTCACTAACTATCTAACTCACGCAGGTACATTTCTCAACGCTGGGATTGATAGAAAAAGGGTGTTCTTTTCTGTTCAGGTCGCAACTAACAGATACTGTAAATCTTGCACATACTAGTTTTGTTCGATAGTACAACATTTATCATCTGTCCCCAGTCTGTTCCTGCACAAGCGATTACTTTCCTCCTGGTAGAGAAGACTTTCATTTGGCCTGATTGTGCATGCAAATATCAATGCTCGAATAAACACATTCGATTAATTCCCTTTCCTGTGTCTGTGTAGATGGACCTACCAGGAGTTCTTTAGCCGTTACAGAGTTCTGATGAAGCAGAAGGATGTGCTGTCTGACAAGAAGCTGACCTGCAAGAACGTTTTAGAGAAACTGGTGCAGGTCAGAAATCTGCAGAAGCGTTGTTGCTGTTACTCCAAAAGAGACACTATTATTGCTTTTAGTCACTGCTCAAACCCCAAATGGATTTGAGATGTGTTTGCTTAATGTTTTTATGATTGTTTTGTCTACCCCTTTTAGCATATGTACACAAAGCCCAATTGTGAACATCCAAAACACACACATTCATATTGTTTATCCAGCTAATTACTATTTTAATCCTCAGCTCTCTTTGCGTTCTCCCTCAGGATCAAGATAAATACCAGTTTGGTAAGACCAAGATCTTCTTCAGGGCTGGTCAGGTTGCTTACCTGGAGAAGCTAAGGGCAGATAAGTTGCGGGTAGCTTGCATTCGCATCCAGAAGACCATCCGCTGCTGGCTGGCACGCAAGAAGTATCTCCGCCAGCGCAGCGCTGCCATCACCATCCAGAGGTTCACCAGAGGCTACCAAGCTCGCTGGTGAGTAATGTGCAAAGCGATCATTCACCTTCCTTTGGTTAGTCCCAATCAGAACCTTCAGAAGCACATAGGGTTTAGAAAAAATGGAAAGTAACAAAAAATATTTATACAACTTCAGAAAGCTACTACAACTCAGACAGTCAGAGGGGTCATACATTTTTTGTAGCACATCTGAGGTGATGGGAATACATTCAATAAACTATATGTCTAAAAAACATTTTACATATTAGTTTCTGTCAAAATGTGAAGTACATAGCATAAAATTAGACTGAATTACAACTGTCATGCAACGTGACAGATGTGCAGTCCACTCTGGACTCGTGAAAATTTAGATCAAAGGTAAACATTTAAAAGGAGATTTCTTTTCTGTCTCCTCTTCTTAGCTTGGTCAAGTTCATGCGCCGCACTCAGGCAGCCACCACCATCCAGAAGTACCAGAGGATGTGTGTGGAGAAGAAACGCTACAGGCAGAAACAGGCTGCTGCCTTGGCCATGCAGACAATCCTCAGGGCATACATGGCCCGGCAGACGTACCAGGGGGTAAGACACACACACAATTGAGAGACTATTCCATTTATACCATGATTCTGCACTGACAAAAAAATAAATGTATTATTATTATTTACTATATTTAGCTTATAGGGAAATCTCTGAAACAATCTGTATTGTTTGCAACTTGTATTAATTTGCCCAAACCTAACTACTCTCTTATTGTTATTATTTCTCTCTACCTGTAGCTACTACGAAACCACAGGGCAGTTATCATTCAGAAGCGCGTTCGTGGCTGGTTGGCCCGGTGCTGGTACAAGCGCTGCCTTAGCTCCATCGTCTACCTTCAGTGCTGCATGCGGAGGATGAAAGCCAGGCGGGAGCTGAAGAAGTTGAAGATCGAGGCACGTTCAGTAGAGCACTTCAAGAAGCTCAACAGAGGAATGGAGAACAAGATTATGCAGCTGCAGAGGAAGGTTGATGAGCAGGTGAGAGACTAATGCCAAGCCATTGTAGGTTTATGATCATATTGATTCCCTTATATAAATGTTGATTTCTTTCCCATCGTAAAATCCATTCTACACCTCTAGACCAGGGAAAACCGTGTAGTCAACGAGAAGCTGAATGGTCTGGAGAACTCCTACACTTTGGAGAGCGAGCGTATGCGCACCGAGCTGGGCCGGCTGCGAGGGTTTGAGGAGGAGGCCAAGAACAAAACCAACCAGGTCACGTCTTTGCTGGAAGAGCTGGAGAGACTGAGGAAGGAGCTGAGTTCCACACAGCAGGAGAAAAAGACCATCGAGGACTGGGCGCAGAAGTACCGCGACGAAATGGAGAAGGTAAAGCTGGAATCCACCTATACCACGCACATTTATTGCCCTGCCTTCTCTTCTCAACATAGTTTTGTCCTTGGTAGTGACACATATGATGTCATAGCTGTACAATTACAGGAGCTTCATTTGGTCCTCATAAATAGATTGCCGGTATTCTGTTTTTGCATAAATATACATATTGACGTCACCTTAATGTAGGAGCCAGGGCGAATGTGGGGGAATTGGGCTCATGGTGGGCACAGAGGCCAGTGTTGCCCCGGGGCAGGTGAGCACAGGAGCTAGACTAGTGTGGTAACCATGATATTTGTGTGTGGCAGCTACTGTCGCATGCGCGTGCGTGTGTAATTGATAGATTGAAGTCTGTAGAGCTGAAACTGTAATGTTTTGTTGGCCTTACTCTTCATTGTCTGGTCATGAACAATCTGTACCCGTCTGAGAACAAACAAATTGGGTAAAGAGAGTGTTTTAGATCTCACCAACCGCCCAGCTGAAAAATGCTGTAACACGCAGCTTTACATCTGAGCCAATAACTCTGGATCTAGTTTGAAACTTAAGATTTAGTAACTCACCACATATCTGTTGGGTTTGTTGGGTTTCATTTCAGCCTTGGCAGTTTTGCTTGCAACAGAGAATTCCTTAAGCACTGGTTCTAACCAGAATTTGAGAATGCAACGATTAAGGATTTTTTTTGTGTGTGTGTAGATGGTAGCAGAACTGAAGGATCAGAATGGCTTGTTGAAGACGGAGAAGAACGACTTGAACAGGATGATTCAGGAACAGAGTCAGCAGATGACAGGTATTCATTACCAGACGCATCCTGCAAAACATTTCATGCAACCTTCACACAGCGAAAGTAGAAGTATTGGCGCGCTCTTACACTGCTTAAAATCCAAGACTTCTCTCATTTTGAAATCTTACAAATATAACACTATACACCATGTCATTGACATTTTTTAACTTGTCTATTAATCTTCATAGTGCTGGTATTTCTATGTTTGAGAAAATTGAGGGATCATCATCTGCAATATCTAAGGAAATTCGTAATAAATGAAATGAATTTGCCTCCTGAAATGTATGTGTCTGCTCTTACATTGTTGATCTTATCTTGTGCTCTGCCAGAGAAAATGACACGTGCAATAGTGCAGGAGACTCAGCAGCTGGAGACGGATCTGAACGAGGAGCGATCTCGCTATCAGAATCTCCTGACAGAACATCTTCGCCTCGAGGAGAAATACGACGACTTGAAGGAGGTGATGGCACTTTCTTCGGTGAGAAATGCGCGTGCCCACTCACACACATGGCCATTTACCACTTGAGTGAGGTTAAGTTATTGATATGAAGAGTGTGGCTCATCAATGCACAAACAGGAACAATGGAGAAAGGCTCATCAATGCATTTCAGAAGGCCACAGTAGGCTTCATCTGACACACTGGTCAGACAGTCAGATGGGGGCAAAAACCAAACCTCCTTTCTGCAGATCAATTTAGGGGGGCCTGCATATGACAACATTTGTAACATACATTTCACTCAATTCGCCTTATTTATATAATTAATCATGCAAAGACACCCCCCCCTCCCTTTATCACTGCACGATTCTCACTCCACCTTCTGGTCTGGGAAAAGGAAAAAGTACCAACACATTTATCATCTGACCCTGTCTCTAGCTGAGTTACTGGCTGCTTCAGATCAACCATTCTGTGGCTTTAAGCTACAGGCAAGGCAAACATATTGTCCCTGCCGTGATGAGTTTGAGAAACAACCCAGCATTCGTATAGCCATTTAATAGAACACAGACCATTTAAGATTGCATTTATTTCTCTTGAAAAATATGTGTGTTACTTCTTAATCTTCACCAAAACACACGACAAGCTGGCCAGGAAATATATGTGGTTGTACGACATTTCTAGACATGAGGTTTGCTTTCCCACCATATTATACCACATGTATGATAGGCAGAACAAATTGTAATGTAAATCACTCTTGCTATTATAAGTCATATCGTTTTCATTCAAAGCAATGTTTTTTTACGTGTCATGTCTAGAATGTTGCCAAACCGGGGCACAGGAGAACGGATTCTACCCACAGCAGCAACGAGTCAGAGTACACCTACAACTCGGAGTACGCCGAAATGGAAGAAGGTTCCCGTGCCGCAGAGGTATGGAAGTTGACGATAAAGTCATTTGAATTTAATAGGAGGGAAAATTGACCAACGCAAGGCAAATTAAATTAGATATCCATGCATTGAAGCCGAGCAAACCTGGATGAAGAAATATATATATACATGCCAAATAAAGTTGTTCATGCTTGAAGTGTCTATGTCTACATGTTTTGCAAGTGTTCTGTCCTGACATGTGTCCTGTCATGCAGGACGTGACGCGTGGAATCGATACCTCGCTGACCCTCAAGCTGCAGAAGCGTCTCACCGAGCTGGAGCAAGAAAAGCAGTCGCTCCGCAACGAACTGGAAAACAAGGAGGACCAGTTCCAGCGGGCTAGAGCCCGGGTACGGATCCCGAGTTACTCAAGCAGAATATGGTCTAAGTGTATATTGATCTATGAAAAGTTGTAAGAACATAATAATAATAGTATGCAATAGGGGAAATAGTTTATTTTTCACAGATATTTTCAATGTTTTCATCAAAGTCTTGGACAGGATCATTTCGTACTATAGTTCAATACTAATTTAATAATAAAGGCTAAATGTATTTATTAGATTACACTCTTCATGTTACTTTATGTATTTCAAACAGTACACACTGTAGCAGTCCTCTTCAGTATGATGTGTTTCTTCCTGTTTCAGGATGATGCAGAGTTTAAGAAGGCTCGTGGGGCAGAGCTTGAGTACGAGTCCCTGAAGGTAAGGCTGAAGTGGAAATGCTACAACACCAGTGCAGTTTAACCCAGAGCCCGACCACAGATTTGAGTACTGATGCCCTGCAATTATGACCTTACATCCAACATTGACCCTCTTCACTTCTCAGCGCCAGGAGCTCGAGTCTGAGAACAAGAAGCTGAAACATAATCTGGCAGAGATGAGGCAAAGCCTCCTGGGTAACGCAGCTACAGGTTCTGGGGCTCCAGGCTCTCCGCCGTACAAGGTGCTCCTGGACCAGCTCAACTCCTCCTGTGAGGAGCTGGAGGTGCGCAAGGAGGAGGTGCTGATCCTACGTTCACAGCTGGTCAGCCAGAAGGAAGCCATGCAGCACAAGGTGAACACCTCAGTTCATTTCCTTTGCTCCTGGGGAGAAAGAACATTGATTCTCTCCAGAAGTCAGTGTATGATAACTGATAACTTAAAGAGAACTGACTTAGCAACACTTTAGCCTGCAATCATCCACATGTGATCAAACACGTGTTTAATTACATGAAGCTATAATTCGTGTTGGTCTTATCCCATGTTTTAGCATATAATTATGCAATGCAACCACCTCATTAGATTCATTTGTTGTGTTCTTCACTCCTGTTTGCGTCTTCAGTTTGTCTGTTTGTCAGTAGGACAGGTCATGTATCTCTCAACTATCTCAAATATCCGATTTGGTTGAAATTTGACTGAGAGGTGACACTTCTGGAAGTTGAGCTATTACTAATTGGAGAATTTAACAGTCTAATCTGAAATTTGCCCTCTAATGATGACCTTTTTAGTCAGCTGTGGATTTATGGCAAAACATGGAGAAAAGGAAATTGGATTCTCCCGGATAAAGTCTTGAGTGTTGCCATTATACCCTTGGTGTGTCTAATTCTCCTGTGTTTACATTCTCTCCTCCATTCATGCTTTCCTACAGGATGAGAAGGTACAGTTATTAATTGCATTGTGCATGAGTATTTGACCTTTATCATTGTTGATTTACATTAGATATGAAATCTAATGCAATCAATTTGATCTGCACCTCGCTGTAAATGTAGTGATGTTGTCGACTGGCAGGCTGTCCAAAATGTCCATACCAGTAAATGGAGGGACAGTTTATCTGATGTACACTACACCAGAGTGGTACATGCAATGAACAGATAAATTGTTTCACTTGGTACACAATCCCTACCCATACGCTTTAAACTGACTGTAGTTAATGCCAAGCTCTTAATTCTGTGATTACCAAAGGTGCCTCAGGATCTCTCCAGGCAGCTCATGTTAGTGACTTAATGTAGAGCACTTTTAAACTTTGCAAACTTATCATAAATGAAGTTATTACTCAAATGATTGCAGACAGATGTGGTGAGGTCAGTGCATTGTGTGATGGCTTGTCACTAAGTCAGCCTTGTGGCTCCAGCTGGTTGATGATTGTCATATTAAACAGTTAGACCCAGCAGCTACACCATGCAGGCAGGCTGCCAAGTGCCCACATGCTGACAGCCTACAGCGGAAATACAACAAATATTATGAATGTGATTGCTTACATGCTTGCTCTACATTCATACACATAAGCTGTTTGTGAAAATGCCGATGGTTATGGTAATATTATTGTTTGTGCTTGTGTCTCTCCCTCTCTCTTCTCCAGGAGACCATGACGGAGCCATCTGGATATGTGGAGGATGTGTCCAAACTGAAGGATACCGATGAAATCAAACAAGCTTACGTTGGCCTCAAGGATACCAACAGGTACAGTCGGTACTCCTCTCTCCTTGCATTTTATTTCATCACAATGAAATTCACCCTCTTCCTAGTTGTGCGTCTTGTATTTGTCCAGCTTCCGGTGCCTGTTGATTTACTATTCCATGGTCAACACTGCCATATGTGTGAGAGAGTGTGGAAGGAAGGAAGATGTGTGTTTGTGAATGTGTCTTTGCTCTGTGCAGATCTCCTAGGTTCATGCGTAACCCGCTGGACGTTGGTGATCTCCTGAGTAGGCTCAGGTAACCGATGAGACGTGGCCTATGCATCATGGAACTCAGCATGCATGGCCACGCTGTTGCTGAACACAGAAGGGTTACATGTGGCTGACATTAGCTCAAACGGCTGATTCCACATTGTAGTGCGAACAAACGCTTGGGTAGTCGTAGCTTAGCGTGTCTGACCTAACAGCATGACGAAAACACACTGTAGCAACGTATGTAGTATGTCTGTTATTATCTAACAAGACTGGGGTGAATGTTTATGTGTTTACTGAAGTTAAGGGTGTAAGGTGGATTTTAATTACATTTTTGGATTTGTATGGAGGGAAGTCCAACTGGTTCCCACATGACAAAGCTACTGTAGGATGTTGTTATGGGCTTTGGCAGCACTGGTCTGTATCTGGAGATGCGGATGACCATTTTAGGCTCAGTGCAGTTAATGCTCCATAGTCATTAAACTATGAAGCATGAAAGCATGAACTATTTGAGCCACAAAGAATCCTATTTTCGTTCCTCTTCAACATTTCTTAAGGCGTAGATTGACAAAGTGTCTTTGTCAGACGCAGCAGTGACGCATTAGGCTTGATGCCGTTGTAGGAGGCCTCCCGTTTCAGCTTTATGGAATGAGTTTGGCATGAATCCTGCATGGACACGCTCATCTGTTTCTTTGTTTATGGAGGCAGAGATACAAAGCACACTACCAAGTGTATGATGACAGTATATACAGTATGTACACACTAGGACCTAGTGTTTTCAATCTAGTCTAATCTTAGTCTAATGTTTTTAAGGAATATTAATTCCCAATCTTGAGGGAACATCTCAGCATTATTATTCATCATCAGAGTTGCCTTGAAAGTTGTGCTGTGTGTCACTGCCTTCACACCTCTGTCCTACCCATGTTGTTGTTTTTTGTTGTTTGTTACCTTGTCTGTTCCTTACATTCAGCTTTCATCTCTGTGTTCACAATTTAGGTTCAGTCTATAACATCTCAAATCAGTTCATTCACATTTAAGTGCAGGCACATATTTACTGTTCAGATCATGACGGTGGTGTAAAACTAACTTACACATCATATAAATCTACAGTCGACCATATACACAGAACAGTTCTTAAAGAAAGTCTGTAAGTGTTTATACAAAACACACAAAATGGTAAGCATTCAGAGCCTCACCAACACATCCCACCATTTTGTGTTGTTTCATGTTCCTTTGTGTTCTGTGTCGGTCAGATCCCTCGCTCCAGACTTCCATAAGCTGAATGAGGACGGAGAGCTGTGGCTGGTTAATCAGGGGTTAAAGGAGACAATCAGGTGTAACTGTGTTCAAAACACAGAGCCGTGTTCAAAACACAAAGCCGTGTTTTCAAGCATGACGCATTTGGCCTTTCACGGGAAAGGATCGATGCGTTCTCTCTGTTCTCTAATTCAGATCTTTACTCTCTCACTTTGCTCACTTTGTCCAACACTACAAGTGTAAAGAAGGTTTATGTTCTAGGATTTAGAATTAAGAGAACGGTAGGTTGATAGAGAACCTGTCGATGTTGGTGAACTCATAAAATACACAACCATGAAAGGTACAAATGATGTTGCCATATTCACAATTAAGGTGACAGTGGGACCTTAAAACTCTATCTATAATTCAAAAAGAAAAAGGAAAGTATCATGTTGATTATAAACTAAGATCAGGGAGCAGAAAATCACTGAGCTCCAGTTAAAGCTCTGCAGACATCATTGGTGTGCAGCTTTCTTAAAAGGTATTTATCTTATTCTTTGCACAGGACAGGTTTAAGTCACTCTTTCTTTAACCTCATGTACTCACCTGTAGTGACAGTGTGTTGACTGTTCCTGCAGAACTCAAATAGTGCTTCCCTAAGTATTTGATGCTTTCACGCTATATCTTTTTTTATATGAATCCTCCTCTTCCATTGAGTTTCCAGACGCAGTGACTGTGTGTGCCCCTCCTAACTCCTGCCCACCCTCTCCCCAGGTTGCTGGAGTCCCAGCTGCAGGCTCAGCGGCGAGGTTACGATAACGAGATCGAGTCGTTACGTGGCGAGTTGCAGAACGTCAAGGAGGAAAACAATCGTCAGCAGCAGCTCTTGGCCCAAAACCTTCAGCTGCCTCCAGAGGCCCGAATTGAAGCTAGTCTGCAGCACGAGATCACACGGCTCACCAACGAGAACCTGGTACGCAGATACACACACTGGATACACTTGTTTATAAATTGTGAATTTGATATTCAAAGAGTCCTTGATACTTACTGGAGTACTGCACTACTGAACTATACATCTGATGAACTGGTCAATTATTTGAGTATTTTACTCCATGTTCAAAACATCCTAATTTCTTTCATTACTGACACTACATCCTTATATGTAGCCACATCAACATCTCAAGTTTTGTGTTACATACTGTATGCACATAAATCCAATGTTAATTGTGTCATCTGGCTGTTTTGGTTGCTAATTTAAATACAAGGGCATCAACAGGTTAATATATTCAAACCAACCAACCCAACAGTGTTGTATCACACACTCATTTGTGTGGATGGTGTTACCATGCAGGAAATCATGGCTGATGATCCCACAGCATCCCGAGAGGCTCGAGTCATCATTTTGCGACGGATGGTTGTATGTAGTGTGTTGATGCATCTGTGTGTATGCATGCATATCCATAGTGTGCACTGGCATGCGTTAGAACTAACTGAGGGCTGTGTGTTCGGAATGAAAGAGTAGCAAGTGGAGTGGCGTCTCTAACTCTCTACATCAGTATCTTCTAACTGACAGTGGAGCGGCTCTGCATCTTCCTCTCTTCTAACAGCCAGCAAGGGAATCCTGCAGCCTTTCTTCTTCTGACAAATCAATCAACACCGCAGCTCACCTCTTCACAGCTGTTCCTGTCTTTTCAAAGTCACAGAGTGACAGTTGATGACAAGATGTTTCCTCTAATTCATATCTCTTGGTCTTTTTATGCTTTTTTCTTGACTGGCTGCTTATTTGTTGCCTTACTGACAATAAGACAAGTTGTGTCTGCCTATAGAAACTGGAGTGTTCCTTTTTGCCACTGGGGGGCACAGTGCCAGTTAGCCTGAGCTTCATGTTTGTACACGTTAGCCAGGCAAGATGCATCACCTGTCCTCACTGATCCCTTTCTCTGTTCTTCCCCTGTCTGTGTCACTCTCCCTCACTTCAAATGCCTGCCTGTATCAGGATCTAATGGAGCAGCTGGAAAAGCAGGACCGAACCATCCGCAAGCTCAAAAAGCAGCTAAAAGTGTACTCGAAGAGGATTGGAGAAATGGGAGGTGAGATGTGGAAAAGGCAAAACAAATCAGTGAAGTAGGTGTGACTGTCTGTATGTTTTGCTATATGCTATTCTGTGGTCTATCTAACATATCGTTTCTTTCCAGCCGGACAGGCGGAGGGCCAGACATCACCAGGACAGATGGTGGATGAGCCCATCCATCCCGTCAACATCCCTCGCAGGGAGAAAGACTTCCAGGGAATGCTGGAGTACAAGAAGGAGGATGAGCTCAAACTGGTCAAGAACCTCATCCTGGGTAAGAAGTTATGTTGGAAAGCTGATCTGCGTCCATGGTGAAGTCATCCTTTAATTTAAATGCTAGACTGGAGTTTGAACACATATTGGGATTATAGTTTGAATTGCCACAGACAGATTACAAAGCTGCAATGATTCCAGTTGGGCCTTTCTTAACTATACCAAAAATCCTTTCTCCTCCGTCTCTGCAGAGCTGAAGCCTCGTGGCGTTGCAGTGAATCTGATCCCAGGTTTACCCGCCTACGTCCTGTTCATGTGTCTGAGACATGCAGACTATGTCAACGATGACCAGAAGGTCCGAACTCTGCTCACCTCAACAATCAACAGTATTAAGAAGATCCTAAAGGTATGTAGCTGTGTCCTTAAAGGTTCTAAATCTATGAAGATTTCATTAGCATTGATTCGTGTTAGCTCAAGTTTATAATGTGCAACACCTTGACTTCTCTCCCTGTCAGAAACGAGGAGACGACTTTGAGACCGTCTCCTTCTGGCTCGCCAACACATGCCGCTTCTTACACTGTCTCAAACAATACAGTGGAGACGAGGTGAGACAACACATTCACACACAAGACGCTTAAGTAGAACTAAGGAACAGATCAGGTGTGCTGTCAACTGCTGAGACTGCTGAAGTAGCAAGATAAGATATGTAAACATTTCATTTGAAACTTACTTAAACGTAAATTGTTTAGCTGTGTTTATTTCACCTTTGTGTGTGTGTGTGTCCCTCAGGCATTCATGAAGCACAATACGTCGCGGCAGAATGAACACTGTCTGTCCAATTTCGACCTGGCAGAGTACAGACAGGTGATCAGTGACCTGGCCATCCAGATATACCAGCAGCTAATCAAGTGCATGGAGAACATTCTTCAACCCATGATAGGTACTGTGTGTGTGTGTGTGTGTGTGTGTGTGTGTGTGTGTGTGTGTGTGTGTGTGTGTGTGTGTGTGTGTGTGTGTGTGTGTGTGTGTGTGTGTGTGTGTGTGTGTGTGTGTGTGTGTGTGTGTGTGTGTGTGTGTGTGTGGGTGCGTGTGCGTGTG
Organism: Genypterus blacodes; assembly: GCF_046128005.1. Classification (NCBI taxonomy): domain Eukaryota; kingdom Metazoa; phylum Chordata; class Actinopteri; order Ophidiiformes; family Ophidiidae; genus Genypterus; species Genypterus blacodes. The sequence goes on along the minus strand of NW_027466879.1, from coordinate 14,143,351 downwards.
TGTGTGTGCGTGTGGGTGGGTGGGTGGGTGGGAGTAGTCGAGTGGGTAGAGCTTCCGCTTAAGAACCGGAGGGTTGCCGGTTTGAGTCCCTGCCGAGGTGCCCCTGGGCAAGGCACCGAACCCTCAAGTGCTCCCCCCTCTGCGAAGGGTGGTAATATAATGTAATGTAAGTCGCTTTGGATAAAAGCGTCTGCCAAATGATCGTAATGTAATGTGTGTGTGTGTGTGAAGCTTGTGTGTGAAGCTTGTGTGTGAAGCTGTGTTTAATTATAATCCTACTGTGTATCATTGATGATTCAAGAAGGCACTGGGATTTGTTTTGATACTATTACCTAGTATGTCTGTGTGTGTATGTGTGTGTGTCCTGCAGTCTCTGGCATGCTCGAACATGAGACCATCCAGGGTGTGTCGGGGGTGAAGCCCACAGGCCTTCGCAAACGGACGTCCAGCATCGCCGACGAAGGCACCTACACCCTGGACTCCATCCTGCGGCAGCTCAACGCCTTCCACTCCACCATGTGCCAGCACGGCACCGACCCCGAGCTCATCAAGCAGGTGGTGAAGCAGCAGTTCTACATCATCGGCGCCGTCACCCTCAACAACCTGCTGCTACGCAAAGACATGTGCTCCTGGAGCAAAGGCATGCAGATCAGGTAGGAGCCTGAGCCTTCATTTCTCCTTGCTATTTGATTAGTGGGACCCAGTGAGTATTAAACAAAACAATTGAAGAGTGTGTGTTCATATATGTAGGAGAGTATAACACATTTCTTCCTGTCTGCACACCTTATACATCAATGAGCACAATGATGTACAAGGTGTAGTGAAGGAAAAGTGTAATGTCCACATTTGAGGACGCAGGGTCTCAGGTGGTTAAAACAAATCCCCAGTATGCTGACGACATGGTTTATGATGCTCAGGGCACAAAGGGAAGTACCGGTGTGTGTGTTTGTGTGTGTGCAGGTATAACGTCAGCCAGTTGGAGGAGTGGCTCAGAGACAAAGGTCTGATGGTGTGTGGAGCCAAGGAGACTCTGGAGCCTCTGATCCAGGCCGCTCAGCTCCTGCAGGTGAAGAAGAAGACCGACGAAGACGCCGAGGCCATCTGCTCCATGTGCCTGGCCCTCACCACTGCTCAGGTACACCAGCCACGTCCAGACATCACTCGGTCACCCAGGCTGTTGCCACGGCAGCCATCCCTCAACAGTGGGAAGGCTTATCAAACTCTGCAGTTGTGATGAAGTCAGAAGTTGTTGTTGTTTCTTGTGTAACCGATCCCATCTCTGCCTCTCTACAAGCCGTTAACGTGTTACTGAAACAGTCTTCCTCTGATGCTTCTCTTCCAGATTGTGAAGGTTCTGAACCTCTACACTCCAGTCAACGAGTTTGAGGAGAGGGTGTCGGTCGCATTCATACGAACCATACAGGTGAGACGTCCCTGGTGGCGATATGGCACTGGCTTTAATAAGTCCGTTTTCTGATTATTATTAAAAAATGTTTATCTTTTCTTTTCTCCCTTCAGACTCGTTTGCGAGACCGCTGTGAAAGTCTGCAGTTGTTGATGGACACGAAGATGATCTACCCCGTGACCTTCCCCTTCAACCCCTCCTCCCTCGCCCTGGAGACCATCCAGATCCCGGGCTCCCTCAACCTGGCGTTCCTCACCCGTGTCTAAATCCGGAACAGACGCCTCAGAAAAACAAAAAAAAGACACAGCCGCCGCCGCCGCCGCCGCCACCACACGCTGAACTCTCAACACACACACAGGCACCAACCTTACAGTCTCTTCCACACTACACACACACACACACATACACGCACACAGTACCAATCCATTCTCTGCTTGTACAAACGCCTGCCTGTTTAGAGAAGAGAAGCCACAGGTTCAGATCATGGCCCGTGTCAGCGGCGACGACCCCACGCCGGTTTTGCCCGCGCTCAGTCCCTCCGCTTGTCATTACAATCGTTCTTACCGCCATCGTTTCATCCGTGAAAGCAGGATACACGAGAGGCCGTTTCATAACTGGCAGGATCAGGCGCTAAAGGCGTTCACGGCGAGGATTCACGTGGAAGAGATAAGCAGGTTCTCGTCTTTGTGGTGCGTGTGTGTGTGAGGTCATTACATGGAACCGGACCCGGATCTTTTTTTGGTTTCTTTAAGTAGTCGATTTATCCTCTGAACGCCGTCAAGCCAAGACAGAACTTATTGTGTGTACGATATTATTTATACATATATAAATATATATAAATATGAATAATATATGTCATGTATTTTATTTATTGCATTTACCTCCGTCCCAAACCTTCGCCTCTTAAGATTTGAAGCTTCCCCCTCTTTGAAAACGAGTGCGACGTGACGGACGGGACCATCGGGATGAAAAGCTTTGTGAAGACAGACGAGACTTAGATAAGTAGATGCTTGTTTGCAGCGCATGGCCGTCTTAATGCGGAGATGAGGCTTTGTTGCATTTTGTCCTGCGTCTCTGACAGGTGAAGAGTAGCGCAGGTTTGAACTGAGGAGTCATTTACAAACTGCTCGGGTTTATACTGTCGACATCTGTGAACATTGCACTGATGGGAACTCCGCAAAGTCACACACACACTCAGCTTGATGCTGTGTCGTTTAATGGTTTTGCGCTCTCCTTCCTCTCTTTCTTACTCGTCTCTGGCCGCAGCTCCAATTTTTAATATTAGTAACGTGTAATTGTGTATTCCAGTATTGACATTTTCTGTCAGATATGAACGTTAGCGAGTCAAACGCAGAGGTTGGGTTTCCCTCAGGTCGGTTTTCGGAGAGCCGGCCTCACATCCGTGCAGCTTTTCCCACCTTTTCCTCTTATGTTCCCTTTGTGGACCCAATCCTCATTTCTCTCCTGCTCATCCAACCCAAAGCTTTCCTACTTCACAAACGCCACACAAGCTTCTGTTACCAAAACCACAAACAAGCCAACACCATTGATATTTTCTGTCGTTGAAATTGAATTTCACGTGACTCAACACTAGGTTATTGTTGTTCTTTTGCTGGACATTTTGAAAATCCTCTGGACATATTTGGACACAAAGCAGAGGGGGGGGGTGATGAGCTGTATCGCATGCTACTGCACTAACTAACCAACCTGCATGGGCTTTTGTTTGTAACCAACAACAGCTACGAGCCATTAACCCCACATGCTTCTTATTTGTTTACAGAGAACAAACCTGGTGTAGGCGAGTTAAAAGGATGCGTTTCAGGGAATCGACCAAACTTCTGATCCTCGCTGCTTGGTGTTCAGCACTTTTTTATTTTAAACCGACTTCCCGTTGTGCCATTAGTATTGACAGTGGATCGGCCAAACCTGCCTCTTGTCCTTATTTTGCTGAACGACCTTACCCGTTTAAAATGTTCTACCACGTAAATAGAAGAGCTCCTTTTTACTTTAAACGCTCTTACATCTGAACTTAAATTTGTCATGCGTCTGTGTCGTGTATCTAACTGAAGAAACTGGCGGATGTTTGACAAATGTGAGGGACAAGCTACAGATGAAGATGAGTAGTTAGCGAAGAGAGAAGTGACTGTGTGAAGTTGTTGTGACGGTGGATGATTCGGTTTTTTATCGGGACCATTTGTTATGAAATGGCCTTTTCCTTTGCGTAGTTTGGGTTTAGATCTGCAGACTGGAAAGGCCGCAAAGCAAAGGAAGTCAACTTCTGAATGTTTCAAGTGTTTTAGCTGTACGTCGTGGAAAAAGAAGCCTTATCTGAATGACACATTATCAACATTGTGAGTTTATTCTTGTTTTTGTTCTGCCAGTGCCGTATGTTTATGTTGTTCTTCTGTGACAAATGACTTTCGATCATCGGATGTGATCGCTTTTGTGTCTTGATCAAGCTAAACGTGTTCTCGTCCTACAGTCGGTGTCAGGTTAGGGTTACGCCGTCGGGTCAAAATGCACTTTTTAAATATTGCAGAGGAAGTCCAACAAATCATGCTGTAAAAAGACGGATCTCACACCGCGGAGCTTTTCTTACTTTATGATTCCCGTTGTCCTTTCGCAGGACTGCGGCGTAGCGGCGAACTTCCCCGATCACATTCCCTGCGAGCGTGGGACAAACCTTTCCCTCTGCGTCTGTTAAGTTTGAGTTTCCCCCGCTGCTCTGTTATCAGTCAGCGGAGGCGAGGAGGCCGCATCATCATCACGTGATTAGAACTCGGCCTTCTCACTCTCGCCCGGACCTTTCGTTCGTTCGTCGTCTGATGAGGGTGTAGAGCGGGAAGGCCGGCCTACATTCAACCCCCCTCCCCCTCCCCCTCCCACCTGGGCGCTCAAAGAGGAGAAGGTGTCATTCCTCACTCTGCTTTTCTACATGACAGGGAAGCTTGTATGAAACCAGGTCCATGTTATAAATTACCATTGTTCTTATCAGCACTAGCATTAGCATTGTGCCATTTTAAATAGATAAATACACAGATGTATACCCCCTGCCCCCCTGCCCCCATGCCCCCCCTCTCCCGTCTGTGGTACTGGTGTGAACCTGCTGAATGAAGCCAGTCCACCATGTTTCCTCTCTGACCCATGTGTACATTTGACAAACTTGACTTTGTTTGTAGTCTCTGGTAGCTGTGCTTAGTGAATGTGTTCACCGTTAAGAAAACTTAAGGAACTTGGAATAAAATGTTAAACCTGTAAAAGTAAAATAAAAGAATTCAGCACTCTGCCTGGTTTCTTCTCAGTCTACTGGGGGGGGATAATGATGATGATGATGATGGCAACAATGTGATGGGTGTTATTGGATAGATTTTAAATCATCTGGCACTGATAATTAACTATATAAGATATAAACGTTTACGTAATTTCACAAAATCCAGGTAAATAAAAAAAATTATTGCATTACTGTTTTGGATTGAGCTTTTGTTGATTAAAAATTAGAGCTGTGTAATTAAATTTGAGTGTTTAATCACAGAGCTTTCCAAAAGATTTATCAACACAAACTCCACACTAATTGTTTACTGTGATTCTTCTGGTGTTACTCTCAAATCCATTCCCCTGGAAACCGCAACCCGACTCGGAACTCCTCACACAAGCGCGAACATGTATTTCTCCATCTTCCCCACAGGGAGGCGCCATACTATTGTCACATACTAATAAATATTGGGGATGGATTTGTAAACCCCTCCTCCAAAGAGACAAACACCAAAGATGTGTTATTAGAAACACACCTACTAACTAAAAATTCCTGAAAATGCACTGTGATTGTATTTGCTGAAAAGTTTTGCCAAATGCCTGAAAGAGTGTAAAGGTCTGAAAAATTCATTAATTCATTAAAACCGTAAAGGAAAGAGATTAAAAACAACTAGAAATTGATACACAACAGGTCATTCAAGTTAGAATCTCATCCTTCTTACAGGTTGACATTGGAATGAAGCTGCAGCAGCATCGTGCAGCGTGGAGGTAAAAAGCACAGCAGTCACAGCTTTAACACTTCACTAAGAAGCTTAGTGTTACATCTCTGACAATCCTCTTCACTGCAAACTCAAATCAGCTCTGAGCACAAATAACTGCTGCACGGCAAAGAAAAACACTTCTGTCAGGTTGGATTTATGACTCTTTTTGTCTTCTCATAACTTTGCGGTTTGTTTGTGCAAAGACCCTTGATTTAAGGTGGTATGGTTGAATTGTGTCTTAACATGTAGGCTGCTATCGGCTGTGGAATCAGATTTACTAACAGCTTGAACGCTACAAATCTAAAGATGGAAAGTCATTGATTTGATTTCCTGCTATACGCAATTATGTTGCAGGATCGTCTCATACTATCCTATAATTACATGTATTTTTATATTCTATTCATTAGTGGAAAAAGCATTAGACCAAAATGGGGCAAACACACTGTCATGTCTAATGTTCCTGTGTCCTGGGATCATTATGATTAAGGTGTCCTGTACAATTTATGTTTATTTATATATCTTAACTTGTATGTTTTATATAGCAAAAGCAATTATTGAACAATGGGATTTGAGCAGTACTTTTGTTAAATAGTTTTTTTGTGTTACATGTTTGTGATAAGTGTTGGATACTGAGTCTGCACTGAACGTCTGCAGCTCTCAAAATAGCTGCGCTGCTCAGGGAAGGATCAGGCTGGACTAGATTACCAACTACTTATGTCCTGTTCACATAAACACACACACACACACACACACACACACACACACACACACCCACACCACACAGGCCAAGTATAGAACTCCAAGCAACTATCAGTTGTATAAGAACTGGTGTTCATCTCTGTGTTTGTGTGTATCTGCAAGTGTGTGTGTGTTTCCTTGTGTTCCCCAGGCGTGTGTGTGTGTGATCATCTGCAGCCATGTGTGACCAAACGTTTGTGGCTGACACCTTCGGCCCGTGTGAGCGCTGCACCAAACCGAGCCCTCTGTTGAACATCTACCTGAACAACGAGGCCATCAACTACTGCTCCTTCTGTGTGGAGATGGTACGAAGCTCACACAGCTCATGTGACCTCTCAGCCAATCAGAGGTCAGGTGACCACTTGAGAGATCCCGCATTATTTCAGTGCAAATCCTTTGGTGATCCTGGTCCCGATTTCATTTTTATTGACGTACAAATTTGTCACAAAATCACACATGATTGCGCAATAATCAGCAGCAACCTATGATGAAGGTGCAAACAATGTAAACAACCTACACACATCTCTCCACAAATCACTTTATAATGACTTTTGTTAACTAATTAACTTCAATAAATCATTTATATTAATTTATCTATGTATTTATTTTGTTATGTGTTCAGTTTTATGCAGTAAGTTTTAGAAAAGGTATGTTAAAAGTAAAACTCCCATGTAATCTAGTTAAAAGAGATTTTGCTAAATGTTCTCGGTGTGTGTGTGTGTGTGTGTGTGTGTGTGTGTGTGTGTGTGTGTGTGTGTGTTTGAGCGAGAGAGAGGGGGGGTCAGATCGGTTGTGCGCAGCATCAGCCGCGCAGGAGAAGGACAGTTTCACAGTTTCAACAAACCTCTGTAAATCGGACTCGTTTTCCACGTTTCACTTTTTTCCCCGTGTTTTCCTCCTCTTCCTCCTCCTCCCCGTGTGAAGATGGCCTGCCAGGGGTTGCAGAGAGGAGAAAGTCTGGCGTCTCTGAAGAAAGAGAGCGACACTCTGAAGAAGAAGCTGGAGGAGGAGAGGAAGAAGCTCAGCGACGTGGAGCGTAAGTGACGATATGACAACTTTAGAGTCCACATCAGTGTTATTACTACACATTATGATTACCATAGCAACAGGACTGTGTAGTATCAGCGCCCCGTAATTTAGTTGAAGAGTTGCTGCTTAGAGCGTGAGATGTATGGAAGAGAGTCATGATCGGTATTTGTTCAAATTAGTTTACTTTTTAAAAATGCATTTTATAATAATAATAATTTTAAAAAATGATATAATTATATAATATATATGTATAAATAAAATAAAAATAATAATAACAATGACTATGATTGATATATGATATGAATAGTGATTATGATTATATGATACATTTATAATGTTTGTATATAGAAGCTCACAAATGTGTAACTGTGTCTTTGATATGAGATGATTAACGGTAGAGTGAAGTTGTGTTTGTGTGTGAGTGTGTGTGTGTGTGTGTGTGTGTGAGTGTGAGTGTGTGTGAGTGTGAGTGTGTGCAAAAGTCAGGATTTTCGTCACTTCCCTCTGAATACTTTTGAAAACTACAATCCTTGCATACTCATACAGTACGTTAATGTAGTGTGTATGTATGTGTGCGTGCATGCGTGCCTGCCTGTGTGCCTGGGTGTGTGTGTGTTCACTGTTGCCTCAGTGCACCAGGTGGCAGAGAAGGTGGAGGTGCTGGGTGCTTTCTCCCTCAAACCCAGACGTGTACTGAAGGGTCACGGGAACAAGGTGCTGTGTATGGACTGGTGCAAAGACAAACGCCGCCTCGTCAGCTCTGCACAGGTACACACACACACACACACACACACACACAGACACAAACACACGCATATAATATGATATATGAAGATAGAAGGTTACTTAATGTAAAACATATACAGGAACTATGAGTGAGATCTGCCTGTATATTCACTGATATGAGTGCATCCTGATTTTCTGTCTCTGATCTAGGATGGGAAAGTGATTGTCTGGGATGCATTTACACTGAATAAGGTGAGCAAGACTGAGCACAGAGAGAATATGACTGACGACCGCAAAAGATACTAAAACCTGTCCGTCTGTCTGTCTGTCTGTCTGTGTGTGTACCTGTGTGTGTCTCACAGGAACACGGGCTGAGCCTTCCGTGTACGTGGGTCATGGCGTGTGCTTATGCTCCCTCTGGTTGTGCAGTGGCATGTGGGTGAGTAAAGACAATTTAGAGCATTTAGCATCTTTACTGTAACAGGTCCTGCTTTCCTGCTTTACACTTCTATTCAAGCTGATACTCAAATCACAACAAACTGTCATAACTAAAGAAGCACTTACTAATATCCTACATAGTTGTAAACACAGATGATTGAGTGGGTTTGGATATGAGATCCATCGTTTGACCTTTGACCTTTTCCTCTAAAAGCGGATTGGATAACAAGTGCACCGTGTTCCCACTGTCAATGGACAAGAATGAGAACCTGGCTGCCAAGAAGAAGTCTGTGGCCATGCACACAAACTACGTGTCAGGATGCACCTTCACCAACTCTGACATGCAGGTACGGCCCAGTTTAGCATCCAAGGCCCATTAGAGACACACAACCTAAATGTGTTTGTGCACTGTGGCTCTGGGTGAGGCAGAGGAGCAGAGTGAGGAGAGGAGGAAGATGAGGAGAGGGCAGAGTGACGCTCCTCCACTGAGGGTGTATTAATAGACGCTGAGTGGCCTTTATCTAGGAAAGAGTGGAGCACACTGACCTGAGGGTTAACACACACATACACACACACATACACACGCGAGGATGTTGTCTCTGACACACATAGAACACATGCATGAACATGAGGCACAGTGGTGTGTATCCAGAGACTAAGGGCCTTGGAGCACAAAGGAAAGATCACGCTGAGGGTTCAGAGATTTGTTGATGTTTACAAATCATTTTACCCAGAAGCACCTGAAACATTCCACTTGTCTCATGTGGTGTTTGTGAGGCGTTGTGTTTCTCGAGGGGGGAAAGGAGAATGCTGTGCTGACTTAATAACCCAGCGGGCACAAGACACACAGGAGGGGGCTTTAAAAAAGGCTTTAAAACCAGTGAAGAAGAAGTGATGCAGAGGGAGAGAGCGTGCAGAGAGGCTGTCCCTGCCATCTGTGTGTGTGTGTGTGTGTGTGTGTGTGTGTGTGTGTGTGTGTGTGTGTGTGTGTGTGTGTGTGTGTGTGTGTGTGTGTGTGTGTGTGTTGTCTGTGTGTGCCAGAAAGTGTGTCCCACTGATAATTGTGTTTATGTTGAAACAAGTGCTTCTTCACACACTGCGGGATGTGGTGTGTGTGTGTGTGTGTGTGTGTGTGTGTCTGTGTGTGTGTGTGTGTGTGTGTGTGTGTGTGTGTGTGTGTGTTTGTGCCAGAGGTCCAGCAGGGATTAGTGTTACCTGTGTGTGTCTCTGACTGCACACAGTCTGTTTTCATCTATTCATCCGCTGTATTCTATTCTATTCTGTCTATCTATTTCTGAATTGTAATACTTAAAGGACGCAACAGGGTTTATAAGAGAATTATATAACATTTAAAATGCATTGTTTAAGTCTTTGTGATGAAATATATGCGTGGAGGTAAAAAGCTGCATTTAAGATCCACAGCATTCTTTATTTCTATGACCATCAACACCTTTTGTGACCTGTAGTTCTTCCTGTCTAACACTAGAGGGCAGCATCAACTCTCACTTTATCTGTCACTGGCTGTGAAAACGTCCCAAAAGTCTGAAATGAGGTTTTGTTTCGTTTCTCTCTCTCTCTCTCTCTCTCTCTCTCTCTCTCTCTGTGTGTGTGTTTGTGTGTGTGTGTGTATGTGTGTGTGTATGTGTGTGTGTGTGTGTGTGTGTGTGTGTGTGTGTGTGTGTGTGTGTGTGTGTGTGTGTGTGTGTGTGTGTTAGATCCTGACATCCAGCGGTGACGGCACGTGTGCACTGTGGGATGTGGAGAGTGGGCAGCTGCTGCAGAGTTTCCACGGTCACACAGCTGATGTCTTGTCCCTGGATCTTGCCCCATCGGAGACGGGAAACACTTTTGTCTCTGGGGTGAGAGACGGAGAGTTTCCCTGTAAAACCTCATAACTCCATTGTTAGTGGAGTCGGGAGTTATGATCTCATTGTTCTCTGTCAGTTTAGAGGATTTTAAATGGATTTGAGGAAATTTGTGAACCAGCTTTATTTTGACATTTTTAGGATAAACAATGACTTTGAATGTTATCCCTCTGTAATGTGTGTATATGTGTGTCTGTGTGTTATCAGGGCTGTGATAAGAAGGCCAATGTGTGGGACATGCGCTCTGGGCAGAACATCCAGTCCTTTGAGAGCCACGACTCTGACATCAACTGTGTGAAGTGAGTCCAGATCTTAGAATCAAAGAATAGAAACCACCACAACTCTCTTACTTATCTGTAAAGAGAAAGAAGAAGTTGATGATTTCATAATTAGAGCTTATAATGAAAGAAAGAACATCCGTCTTGTCAGTAGGATACTAAAAGCAACAGGCACATTGTTGAGATTTGCCTCATTTCATTTTCATTTTCAGCTTTCTTAATATAATTGCATGGTATTTATCTGCGTTTTTGCCTTTTTTTTCTAAAAAAAAAATTTGCAACTGTAACAAATGATGGACAATCAACAGGTGCAACATAGCCCAGATCCAAACTATGAAAGAATATTCATTTACTTTAACAAAACAACATGCAGCTACATTCATATTCTGCAGTATATATAAGCCAATCAATCGATCAATCATTCATCTATACAGCAAAGATTGAAACTTTTCCATTATTGATTAACGGAACAGTGAGTCTAAAGGAGATTAAAGGTTTAAAAATCCATCTAACAAGCGACAAACCAGAAACAAGATCTGATCCACATACTCTTGTATTTGTCTTATATGCTATAAGATATTCTATACCAACTCAACTAATACTAACACTAGAGAGACTAAGGCTGTTTGTCTGTGTTCAGGTATTACCCCAGTGGTGACGCATTTGCTTCTGCCTCTGATGATGGCACAGTGAGTCACTTCATATCACAACTGTTTGATTTGTTTGTGATGTCATTACTTGGTGTCAGGAGTCAAAGGTCTGAGCTGTCAGTCATGGGATTCATTGGATTTTTTTATGTATGTGCTCACGTGCTGCTGCTGTGTGTGTGTGTGTGCGCGTGTGTGTGTGTGTGTGTGTGTGTGTGTGTGTGTGTGTGTGTGTGTGTGTGTGTGTGTGTGTGTGTGTGTGTGTGTGAGTGTGTGTGTGTGTGTGTGTGTTTGTGTGCGTGTGTGTGTTGCTCAGTGCCGATTCTTCGACCTTCGTGCTGACCGTGAGGTGGCTGTTTATCAGAAGGACAGCATCATCTTTGGAGCCTCCAGCGTGGACTTCTCTATGAGCGGTGAGGAGTGTGTGAGTGTGTGAGGAGTGTGTGAAGCACCATGACACCTCACATCCAATCAAACCTGATAAATATTCTGTATTTGTGTGAAGAAGTTCACCACGTGAATGAAATACATTTATATGACAAATAAACTCATTTTAGTTTTTCTGCTGAGAAAACATTTATACACCATTTTACTTTAGTTTTCAAGATTTATATAATTATAAACTCACATTTCTCACATCACAGCAACATCAATGAAACTACAGATAAGATAAAAGACAGATATGAATCTTACATTTTGATGGTTATCTGTATTTGTAAAGCTATACTTTCCTTTCCTTCCCTTCGTTCTGTCTCTGTTTCTTCTCTCTGTCCGTCTCAGGTCGCCTCCTTTTCAGTGGTTACAATGACTACACCATAAATATTTGGGACGTATTGAAGGGGACGCGTGTCTCCATGCTGTTTGGACACGAGAACCGCGTCAGCAGGGTCAGAGTGTCTCCTGACGGCACTGCGCTCTGCTCGGCATCATGGGACAGCACCCTACGGGTCAGAACCAGCTTCACTGTTTGGTTCAGATGGAAGATGCAGAAACTTATTGTCTATTTTAATCACTTCTTTCTGTTAACCTGCCAACCAATTTATTAATACATCAACACACATTTTGTCTTTAGCCTTTGAGTGATACACTGATGATCTTTTGATGTTAATCCCCACAGTTCTGTTCTCTTCTTCTCTCCTGCAGATTTGGGCCTAGAGCTTGTTGTGATTCAGAGAGGAAATGGCAGCAACAGCGTGAGACCACCGACACTGAAGATTCCCACAGGAGGAGTGTGTTCATGCCACTCCTCTCTCACACACACACACACACACACACACACACACACACACACACACACACACACACACACACGCACACACACACACTCAGAGAAGCACATAAGCATTAGCATCATGTGTTGTAACTGTAGGTGAAGGCCGGAGTCGCTAGCTGTCGACAGTTTTGTATTCACAAACTGAATTATTGTTATTATCATTAACTATTATAATTATTATAGTAATTATGATTGATCAGGTCTATCTGTTCTGTTGTATAGACCTACAGACTGTATTGCTGATTATATTATTGCTGTTAAAACACACATTGATCCAGACACAGTGTGTGTGTGTGTGTGTATACAATAGAAACACGTCTTTTTATTGTTTTATGTTTCAGTGTCACCACACATTCCTTGTATTTCATTTTCACTTCAGCATGCAGTGTAAAGTCCTTGTAAGAAAATAAGTAAACCAGATTTGAAGTCATGATTTTGTTTTTGGCATTGCTGTTTTTTTGGACTTCTCATTTTTCCAAGTCACTGGTTCACATTCTTACCATCCACATACAACCTTACATGCTACATACAACACACTATACAACACACATCATCATTGTTTACACAGACACACACACACAGAGACAGATTTATGAACAAATGCAGCTTTATTTTGACTTCAGCGCCCAGATCATTTCAGTTGATTCTGCATTGGGGCCTCTCAGCTCTAACCTACATTCATTCAGCAGGAACAGAATTTGCATCCGCCAAAGAATGTAAACTAGAGCAGAGCGCCCCGCAGGCCCACATGGCGCTTTGCTCATCGCCCTCAATGAAAACCTTCACGCTGCCGATTCTCTGGCTGTGTAGAGCTGCTGTGAGCGAACACAGGCTGAGGAAGGTCGATGCCAACTCGCTCATTCTCTTGACCCTTCCTGACCTTTGTTAATGCATTCAGGTTTCAGATCCTTCGTCAAGAGATTTGGAGGAATCTGGACCTGAACTCCCTCTCAGTCCCTCTCTATTAATGTATTATTTGACAGTTAAAACACTATCACTGTAACTAAAAACACAATACTTGTAAATGACTGTTTTATTTGACAGTTATAATAGTGTGAGTCTTTTTCTACAGTAAGTAACCAGTCAATAACAACAGACTTGTTTTGATGGCAGAATTTATTTATCTCTTTATTTATCTCTATTTGGGAGAATCTTTGGACCTGTAGTTCCCACTGCTGTTTGTCCAATGAAGCATTATTGATCAGATCATTGATCTTTGTTGCTCAGCAGTGGTCAAAGTTCTTCCACATCAATGTTTCACAATAATTGTTTTATACATAACATTATTGTGTATTTTACATGTATTTTGTCCCAGTTTGGGATCAATAAAGTCTATCTATCTATCTATCTATCTATCTATCTATCTATCTATCTATCTATCTATCTATCTATCTATCTATCTATCTATCTACCTACCTACCTACCTACCTATCATGAGGTGAGTTTCACGCCCACACACACTCTTCTCGTTCAGTCATTCTGCACTTTCTGTGATGTTTATTTTAACTCGGTGGTTTTTCACTACCACTTCCTGTCTCAGTGTGATTTTGTCATGGTTAACTCTGTGCAGAGGAAGAGGTCGTGCTGTGACGGGAAATACCACCAATGTCACATGACTTGTAGAAAAGCTTTGGTCACTTTACTTTTCTATGAATTTTAATTTTTTCTCCTTCCTTTTTTGCAGTCTTTCATTTTGTAGAACTTCCTTAAGTCAATAGTTTATTTTAGACCTCTTTAAGAGATATTATATAATAAGTATAACATGTAAATCAGTTCTGTCTCCAAATGTCATGATTGAGTGAATTTTTTTAACCAAACCTTACTAATCAGTTTATATTTTCAAATGAATTAAAGCATTCATGCCACTTTACACAGATGATCCGTCCTTTTCTTCTCTCTAGAGTGGATCTTTACTCATCAGACCAGCCTATCTACAGTAAAGACTTAGTCTAATCGCTGAAATCTAATCAATTTGTCTTTTCTCATTGTTGGGGAAAACCCAAAAGAAGCCATGCAAAGTAAATGTGTGTAAAATTACCAATCACGTGTTTTCCCCTATCATGTAGGGGAGGCAGTGGCTCAGTGGGTAGAGCTTCCGCTTGAGAACCGGAGGGTTGCCGGTTCGTGCCCCTGAGCAAGGCACCGAACCCTCAATTGCTCCCCCCTCTGTGAAGGGTGGTAACTGTAATGTAAGTCGCTTTGGATAGAAGCGTCTGCAAAATGATCTTAATGTAATGTACTTTCACTGGTTTACATCTTGTCTAGATTTTGCTTCCTTGTGCTTGTGTTATTGCTAATCATTGAACTGGAATGTGTGTGTCTGTCATACAGAATTAGTTTTTAACATATTGTATTATTTGCTTTTGAGTTGTGAGTCGTAATTTTACCGTAATTTTTCATAAAGGTAAATGTCAGAGGTGAAAGAGCCAAAGATGAGCTACTAGATGATTAGTAATTCATATGGTTCATATTGCTCTGAAATGTATAGTTTAGTAACGCGCAAATGTGACATCAGTGCTAGTTTTAAAGACTTAATTGTTGTAACTTTGTTGGTTTGGACGACAGAATAGTTGTAAGCTTGATTTTAGATGGCATCATTACTGGGAGTTAGTTTGGATGACATCACTTAGTTTGATGACATCACTTGGTTAGTTTGATGTCATCAATATTGTTTGTAAGTATTCAAGTGGAGTCTGAAGACAGTGAAGCGTACAACTTGACTTCCTGCAATTCTGAGCTTTCTGCATCAACAATTCAAAGGTTTACCCAAGAAGCGACAGATAGACGCTCAAGAGGAAAACTCCCACTGCAGGAGGTTATTCCATGGTTTGTTTACTTCTCCCCTCATAAAAAAGCTGTACAGTTTTCGAAACTGTTGACAAAAAAGTGACTTATGCAAACACACTTTTTATACAGACACATGCACATAATTTACATTTGAAATGATTGTCTTGAGGTGAATGATATTTTTTTTTATAACAACTACAAGAGCCGTTAGAATAGCGCGTCGTTTGAGGACCCCGTTATCTCCATGCAAACGCGTAACGTAACGAGAGAGGGTCCCACGCGGGGATTTTGCGGGTTTTCCTCCACCTTCGCGCAGCCTGAGAGGGGGAGGAGCCGCTGCATAAATCCGTCTCCACGGCAGGAAGCGCCGCATCTAGCCAGGCTCCCCTTCCGCTGAGTGTGTGTGTGCGCCTGCAGAAGTCTGATATCGCTGGGAGGGTAAGCAGCATTTATCTCATTAAACGCTCGAAAATGTCTCTCGCCGCCGCGGTTCCGTGTGCCGCGGCCCCGTCTGGCTTTTACCCTCGCACGGCGCGCTCGTATTCGGGTTGAAAGGTCCTGTTTCGCGTGCGGATGTGATGCGGTTCTTTGTGTCCGTCCTCCATTGCGAAGCTGACAGATGCGGGCGGTTAACGGCTACCAAGTTAATCCGTTAAAGCGGAGAATTTAACGTTGCGCTCGCTGTGTAAAGTCGCGTTGTTAACGTTATGAAATCACCGACAGCTTCCAGAATCACCCGGTTAATATTACCGAGAGCCATTTTGAACATAAAGCCGTTACTGAAGCGTTTACGTGACTAAAAGCTAATGTGTTAGCTGACACGAAACGTTACGTTACGTTCGAGCCACATTAGCATTAGCCAGGAAACGGACAGATGCACGAATAAAACACCAAAAGTTAAATGAGGGGAAATATTAATTTGAGAAAAATATCACAAGTACCTAATAAATGTCTTTCTCTATTGTTGAAGCAGACCGTTGGCCGTGAAGTAGACCGTGTCAGCGTTGATGTTAATGATTGACAGCTGTTCCTCATCGTTATAACGTCAGTATATTATATATTTTATTTTATAACATCATTGTGGAAACCCTGTAAATTTTAAGTTTCATGCACACTCATCAAAACCAGAGTTACTACATTCGTGTTTACGTCACTTGTACTTAAAGTAAGCTGCGATAATGTCAGTTGTGTTTATTTTGCGGTTGAGCGTGATAACTGTCGTTAATGGTAATGTTTTAATAAATGTATGACACATTATTAACAACAGTCCACATTTGAGTAATTTAGCAGTGATGTGAAATGTATGAAAACGGTAACATTTTGGCGTTTTACGTGAAAAACGTCTTTTGGTTGTTAAGTGTCCCTTCATTATGATGTTTTCAGGTTTGTGTTTCGCTGACACAAAATGTCGTGCGGGCTGTGGAAAGAGACCCTGGCCCTGGCAGAGGACCACCTGTCCCCGTGTCGAGCCCCTCCACCTCCCAGCGTGTCAGCAGCGGCGGCCCTGAGGAGTCTGGCCCGGGACATGGAGACGCAGCACCGGGCTCGCTTCCACTCCCTCGCCCAGACTTTCCTCCAGCAGAGCGGGCCGGACCTCTGCTGCAGCCTCAGGAAGGTGATGGAGGAGCTGGTGGGGGACGGACACTTGAACTGGGGGCGGGTGGTGTCGATCTTCACGTTCGCCGGGGTGGTGACCCGGCAGCTGCAGGAGCGGGAAGAGGCCACAAAGTCCGGGCTGGACCGCGGGAAGGGCCAAAACGTGGGACTTGATCCCGGCAGCTGGAGGGGACTGGCAGAGACCATAGCTGATTACCTGGGGGAGGAGAAGAAGGAGTGGATGCTGGAGAATGGAGGCTGGGTGA
Organism: Genypterus blacodes; assembly: GCF_046128005.1. Classification (NCBI taxonomy): domain Eukaryota; kingdom Metazoa; phylum Chordata; class Actinopteri; order Ophidiiformes; family Ophidiidae; genus Genypterus; species Genypterus blacodes. Next base: position 14,126,290 of record NW_027466879.1, on the reverse strand, counting down.
GTCTCAGTGCTGCTTTTAACATGTTTATTTGAAATACAACTTTATTTGCAACATGTGAATGAAAATCCAATAATATGAACTTAAAGACATCATGACTATTTAAACTTTGCAATGCTAAATATTAGCTCCTCCTCCCCTGCAGAGGAAGATAATGGGACCCCCCAAAAAAACAATAACCCAAAAAATCTGAGACAAATTCATCATTTATCATCATCATCACTTCTATCATATGTGAATAGGCACTACTGCAGAACTTGGATTAGTGAACTGAGAAACGGGGACAGTCCAGTGACGTAGTTGTGTTTGGAATGTGTGTGTGTGTTTTGGCGGGGGAATGTAAATGAAATGGTAAACTTGAGAATAAACCGCAACTGGTGAACAAACATGTCCTGCTCCAGTCAAAGGTTTGCAGACCTCAGTGATATTGATACATGAGGACAGAGGAGCTTTCCATCTATGCGTGATGTAAAGAAATGAATGAAGGGACACACTGATGGGCCCCTTAAAGCACAACCACATCAGCCACTCTCACTCTCAGGCCCGGATTCAGTTGGTCAGTCTCATGAGGCTGCAGATGGAAGTAAAGTCACACACTAGTCTCTAGAGATGATGGAGCAGATAAGCAGCCATGTTTAAGTTATGAAATCTCTAACTTTAGCATTTTGGTAATAATACATTTTCATATCACGTTTTCTTAAATTCATATCTGCACTTATAATTGAATAGTGAGTTTGCTTGTGCTCCTTGAAACCCAAAAGGCAAAGTGAACATAAAGTGCTGCTCTCTAACTCTGCTGAGGCCTCTAACAAAGGAGCAGGCCTCACCTAAAAGAAGCACTGCTACAGTTGAATGTCTGTTATTGTGATGGAGCTCACCCTGCCTCCCTCCCAGACACGCACACACACACACACACACACACACACACACACACACACACACACACACACACACACACACACACACACACACACACACACACACACACACACACACACACACACACACACACACACACACACACACACAATTGCCCCCTCCCCATTTGGCAGCTGGTTCCAACAGACGTGTAACCAGCTCAGCCAGATGGACTTTGTAGTAACAGTCAAAGCTGCAGTGCGTTGAAAATGCTTTGCGTGACATGAAAAACAAGCAGCTGTGAGGCAGCAAACAGCTGGAGCACAGAGCAGGTGCACTGCACACACAAACACACACACACAGGGTTGACCTGACCCCCATTTGTATGCCTTCCTCACCTGTGGACTGGAAAATACAAGCAGTAGCCTTATGTTGTAACATTTGTCTTATTTTGGCGGGGTGTCGTTCTTTGGTTTGTCCTCTAAACTTCTTCTCCATCTTCTACAGGAGGGATTCTGTGAGTTCTCCCGCCTCGCCAGAGAGGTGAGCCAGGAGTCGTCCATGAAGACGGCCCTGTTTGCGGCGGCTGGCGTGGGACTGGCCGGGCTCACCTTCCTCCTGGTGCGCTGACCCGCCTCCCCGCCTCGCCCCCCTCGTCCACCGTCACCATTTCACCCGCAGAAAGTTAATTAGACATTTGAATTGTTTCTTTTGCCATTTCTACCAAACAGGTTAGGCTCTGTTGAGTTCAGGGTTGTGATCTGGAGTCGTCAGCTGAATGTTTTTGCACAGAAGTCCAGCCCCCCCCCAAACGTGTGATACTGATATTTTTTCACCTGCTCCTTAAGATTGTAAAAATGATCTCAATGCCTTTAGAAACGATGGAGTGAGTGACGTCCGTGAGCATATCGTAGTCAAACAGCTTCAAGACTAAAGCACACAATCACCTTGCTGTCAAAGTTTGTATTTTTCAACTGTGCAGCTAAAACGTGGCATTTCAGTTTCTCCCCCCTCCTGCAAGGGTTTTAGGTTTTATTGTGGTGTTTTTGTTTTTTAAAGATTTGTCAGCTGCCTTGACTTCACGTGTTTACCTGAGTTGTGTATGTGGTATAGAGCCATTCTAGTGTACAACTTATAAATTAATATATTATATTTATATGAAGTGAAGCCTAAGCAGTGGCCCTTTTCTAACCGACCCACAGCTGATTGAGTTGTTTCATTGTTTTCACGAGTCTGTCCTCACTGCCTGCAGCTACACACTCAGCACTCCGCGGTAGGTGTGTAATGCTGCACAATGACCAGACGGCGGTGCTATTTGTTGTGAAATGTTTTCTCATATCAATCTTAACAATCCAGGGACCAATCTGACTGAAACATTTTGTTAGTAGAACAAAGCGTCGCTATGGCGTTTCCCCCCCACAGAAATCTTAATTATATTTTTACATTGTTTTCATTTATTTATTTATTTCACTGTTTTCTAATAAAATCAATCTAATCAGAAGATGTGGAGTTTTGTATTTTTTTTATTTTAACTGCTGATCTGTTTATGAGACACATTGCTTCCTCATTCCACACAGAAGGTCAAAGTTCAGGAGGATGCTGTATGACCTTCATATGCAGACATGTCAGCATGAATAAGACCTCTGGATTGAGCCCAACAGCTGTTAGATACATTACAGGGAGGGAGGCAGTGGGTAGTGCTTCTGCTTGGGAACCATAGGGTCGCCGGTTCGAGCCCCTGCTGAGGTGCCCCTGAGCAAGGCACCGAACCCTCAATTGCTCCCCCCTCTGCGAAGGGTGGTAATGTAATGTAAGTCGCTTTGGATAAAAGCGTCTGCCAAATGCTCGTAATGTAATGTAATGTACAGGTTGCAGCAGCACCCAGACTACTGACATAGACTGACCCCTGACCCCTGACATCACCAGTGTGTCTGGAACAGTGATTCTGGTTTGCAATTGTGGTCACGTCTTGCTTTGTGTCTCTTGTGCAAACTTGGCACAAAATGTTTATTACTCGCACGACAACAGACCAGAGCCACTTCCTGTAAAAGTTTTAAAAACATCAAATTACAAAGTCCTGTGTCCTGGTCCTGTGTGCAATCAGAAACTGTCCCATCCATGTTACGTGACTCAGACACTCAGACACATCAAATAAACTAAAACGATTGATGTCATCTTAACTAACTCACTCAATTCTACAGTTCAGTGTGTGGACCTTATGAAACACTCATCATATCATCTTTATCATCTTTTCCTTCTACATGAGGTTGGTCCTGTGTGCGGTCAGAACGGCTGGGTGGCATTCAGTACATTCAGGCTGCCCACGTGTGTGTTGCTGCTGCAGAACAATGCTTCATCACGCTGAGAACATGCGGAAGCTGCGTGTCGCTCCTGTGTTCACCGTCTGTCGGCACAACAAAATGAGAACACTGTCAATAGAAACACGCCCTTTGTCCTCAGAATTCACACACACCTTGTCAAACCTGCATGCAAATATGTGGCTTTCACTAAAGGCTGTAACCAAATACATCCTCAGGTTTATTCCCAGGGTTGCAAACAGGTCTGAAAGCCCACATGGTCAGTTTTGAAATAGTTGAAATGTTTAAATTTAAATTACAGCTTAATCTCAGAATCCATGATCAGTTTTATTTTATTTATTAGTAAGAAACAAAATGAGTGTGTGCATGCCTTGTGCACGCAGTGAATTGTTTCACCACACACACACACGTTCACACACACACGTACACACACACATTCATATCCTCATTAACAGTTAGCATTGTTACTTCATTGTTTGTGAAATAGGGAAGGGCGTCTGTTTCTCATGCAGATCACCGCTTCCAGTTCCTTCTTTTTGAATCTAAATACTGCACAGACATTTCTGGTAAGAGGGACAACTGCCTGATTATGACTTCATCTGAGTGATGTCATCCAACAGGTTATTGACTTAACCCTGCTGACCAACTGACAAACTTTTGATTCTACGTTTGGTTCCAAAGTTATCGATCAAATCCAACTTCTGCAGCTAAAACGTGACATAAACAATGACAGCAGAGTTTATAACTGAGGGAGGACTTTGATGTTTGATGTCTTGACATGAAGATGGAGATGAAGATGAAGATGAAGCTCAAAACCATTTGTGAAAACAAACTGAAACCACCAAATCATCAGGTAAGTCCACTTTATTGAATTTAATGTAAATGTGAAATACCAAGTCCTCTATTGTAAGAGGCAGTTTGAAAGCGAGACTATGCAACTCCTTATCACACCGGTCTGATTTGAATAAACAGGTCTGACTGTGGGAGACTCCCAGTGGAGAGAGGAAAGAGCCTGCAAATGCAAAACTTCCCCAAACCAACAAGCTAAATGAAAATGGAGCAACTGGCACCAGTAAAGGGAATTTCCCTCACACTTCATATTCTGTTGGATTACTGATTGGAGTCACTGTTGAAGGTTTTTGGTTTGTCCTCAAGATCTCCACCGAATGTGCAACTGGAGGGTGTGGTGGTGGCGGAGGTTGCACGCGGCGCCACACTGGGCGTTGGAGCATGAAGTCAGGATTGCCTGAGTTGTGGTTATGAGCTCATTATCTAACTTTTACAGAAATATATATGCGTGACTAAAATGATCTCTGGCCACATTACAGATGTTACCTAATCTCGCTTTACAGTGCTGTGGATGTTTTGTGTCGGATGAAGTGTGTGTTCGGCACACAATAACTAGGCTATACTATCATATATTATTATAAATGTAAATATATAATTATAATTATTATATAATTTACATTTTAAAGTAGGTATGTATACAGTCCCAGTAGGTTCTCAATCCTGAACTTTGAGTACTACAACGCTGTATGTGTGTCCATCTCTCCCTGCGCCACACACACCTGATTTAGCCCATCGGGTGTGTGTGGAGCTGGGAAAGACGGAAAACATGCATTGATGTGTGTTCCAAGTCCAGCACAGAGAACTACTGATGTAAACATATTCTAGTAATTATGAAGACATGTCGGTTGACAGAAAAGTGTGGGGTCGTACAGAGTAAACATGAGGATCCAGGAAGTAGAAATTGATTATAAAACCCGTACAGGGAACAAACACACCCTAATGCTGTGTAAGGTGATGTGACCTTAAAGAGTGTTCAAGATCAGATCAGAGGGGAGTGAGACAAAAGGAAACACACTGGAGAAACACACACACACACACACAGACAGATATGATGAGATCGGCTCCTCAGGCTCCGTTTTCCTGACAGACTTCTGGACGTGCATCATGTTCACACCATGGTTTTCAGCTTGAACATTCATAAACAGAAGGCAGATCAGTGCCCTGAACCTCACAGCTCCTCCCATCATCTTTGTCTGAAGCAACTTCTTCAGTTGTATTCACACAGAATGCAATATGTGTCTGCATTTCTAAAGAATTTGGCTTTAAGTCTACATCCAAAAATGGGTCAAAACATTGCTTCTTTAATTGAAGCTCTAATTTCAAAGTCAAAGCACATTCTGCTGTTTCAGTGTGAATACAAACTGATGTTGAATTCTCTTTATTTCTGCGCCTTCTTCATCTCCTTCAGGATCTGCACAAAGAAACACAGACAAAATCATTTCTTTCATCCCAACAGTCAGAAATATGCAGGTGTGAGCCTCTTTACATGGTTACCACGGTGCCACCATCAGGCTGAGCAACCATGTGTGACAGCAGACGTTTAGGTCTCACAGTAAAAAAGCACATATGGGGTCAGGGGTGTCAGGGGTCAGGGTAAGGATATAATCTGTGTTAAATAAAATACACTTCACACTGACTGACCGTGTCTGCGCTGGGAAAAGATCCTGTTTCCAGTTTGGAGTAGACCAGCTTCCCATTCACCTTCACCTCAAAGCTTCCTGCGGGAATCACAAAATAAAAGCACTGAAATGTGTAAGGACATGGTTCATATGAGGACATACATCACAATAAGCCTCAAGCCAGTGCCTTTCAAACTGCACAGCTGCACGTTTGTGCTAGTAAGAGATGTTATATGTATAGTATCTGTATAAATCAAATACAGTATATTGGAAAGGAAGCAACTTACCATTCCCCCCGGTTCTTCCATTTATTTTCAGACCGGGCCATGCCTGTTTTAAGTCGCTGGCCAGTTGACGGAAGCGTGAGGCGTGACCTCATCCGCTACTGTAATACCAAACAACACAACAGGGACAAAATTCAGCACAAACAACCCTCTTACTGACTCTTTAGAAGTTAGATTTGCTTAGTGTGTCTTCTTGTAGGTATCGCATTTAAACCTGTTTTAGCATTCACATTTATTAATTGCAGGCGCAGGTAATTTAGCTGATCAAACTGAGGCTGTTACAGGCTTGAAACAATCCCTTTTCAGAGTTGGAATAAAGGGAAAGACTCACCAGTATTCTACATTGACTTCCATGGTTTTGCAGGGCGATTTCCTCCGAGCTGATGCAGAGCTGCGACTGTTTGTGTTCAGAGGTGAGCTGTGTAACGTGCAGAGTCATGATTGGGACTTTTAGTCTTTCATACACGAAGCCAAACCACACCCAGTGGGTTGGGAAACCAGTCTGTCTACTGCGTTTGTGCACAACAACACACAACGCCCTCATGAAGTGTTTCTTACAGCAGTCACAGATCGGGATCGTCTACACGGATCAGTTACACAGATCAATTACACAGATCAAGCCACATGTTTGTTACCTCATCAGGGAGGGAGGTTGTGTTTGTGCGCCTGTTGGTTCATCAGCAGGACCCAGGAGAAAAACTGATCTGCATGAAAGTTGATGGGCAGGTTGGACATGATGAAGGGGAAAATCCATTAATGTTTGGTTTAGACGCAATGTCTGAACCCAACTAGAATCAAAATGATTGTCCCTCCTGCATTAATAGGGTCAATCTGCTTCACCCAACACATTTTGAGTTTTTTCCAACATCTCCTCCAACAATTTGGGGTCAATTGTTTGAGGATTTGACCTGTCTGCTCCAGGTTTGGACATTTGTTGATATTCCTTAATGTTTTGCAATATTTGACGGCCAAAGTTGGGTGGGCGTGGCTTATTCCTAAAACAGATAGATGAGATGGTTCCCTGTAAGCAAACTTGGGGAACTACTTACGTAAACAATGAAACATCAATCAACATGATGGTGGCGTTACAAACAAAAGTTACATTTTGTCAATAACGTGGTTATGTCTGTTATGTAATAATTGAACTCCTTGTCTAGACTTAGACAAATCTAGAGTTGACTAGAGTTGTTACTTCCTCAATCAGAAAGTCAGTAAATTAAGGAACAAGATCTGCTTTGTTAGGCTTGGAGGAGTTATGCACTTTTAGCAGTGGTAGAAGCAGAAGCAGTGGCTTCACAGTTGCAGTATAGGATGGAATTAGAGAGTACTTGTTTATCAGCCATCTGATTATAAGCAGGCAGGTGCGTTAACGTCGGGCACACACACACATCAGGCTTCATTCAGAACGTATCAGACGAGTCAAACGCCTTTGTTTTTGTGTGTCAGCCCGACTCAGGAGTCTGCGGCCTCATTACAAACATCAAACCCTCTGCCTCCACCTGCGTACCGCTCAGATTTACCAGTTCTCATCTTACATGATTGACTCATAGTAGTATTGGAAGTACAAACATTGGTGGTAGAGATCCTGTTCTGTATGTGAATCATGGCTGAATGAGCTCCACTAATATACGCTGCATCTTAAGCTGCAGAAGATGAGCCGTCATCCATCACGCTACTGACACAGAGAACATTTTAACATTTTAATAGTTTAAAATGAGATACAGTACAAAATATATACAGTCATACCCTTACGTTTCTCATTTCCCCTGAATAAAATATTTGAATCTGCTCCGCTCATGCCAGATAACGGTATCTATAAGATACACTAGATCTTAATTTCCTCATACAATTTTTGATGACAAAGATAAAGCAATAGTACCTTTGTAACACGAACATGAACATTTTTGGTGGACACACTTTGAAGTTTCGATACAATAAAATGACATACATGTTTCTGTAAAAGTTGCATTGCAATCTGCCCATATTTTACAAGATTTTCAAATTCATGTATATTTTCCATTAACTAAGAGACAAAAAGAAGTGATACAAGTCTTCTATGTACATTTATAAAAACGTGCTGGCAAACTGCAGCCCTGCAGCGTGACTCTCAGCAGGCTTTCCTTTGTCAAGCTGCTGTAACAGAGATGTACAATGCACTTAGATTTGTTTTATTTTTTTTTCTTTAAACAAGGCAACTTCTCAAACTTTATAATAAATAACAGACCCTCTGTAGTGACATTGTACCTGTTAATATCCAGTTCATATATATATATATATATATTTATATAACATAATGGTGTACAAAATATCTTTAAAACTTTCCCCCGTTTATGTATTAAAAAAACATTTCTTTCCTTCCATGATGGTTGAATTGTATGTGATACAGCATGTGGGACCGACGGAAACATTACACAGTCTACATGCACAGGTTTCCATGGAAACACTGGTGTGATTCTTCCAGTTGATTGGATCGTCCTGCTCCTTGGCTTAGACTTGAACTTGCTGGGGACGACGCAGCCTCGGGATCTCTCCGCGTTCCGGGTGGGAACCCGATCACAGCATCAGTCGCATGGATTGGCGGGACTCCTTGCCCGCCCCACCGCCCGAGTTGGACGGGTCCTCTTGCGGGAATGTCACCTTATCGGGCGTGTAGTCGTTTCGCTTCAGATCTGGCAAACGTGAAGACAGAGGGAGGAAGAATGAATATCAGGCGACAAAACTATCTGGAGTGAACAGGGCGAGCAGAATACAGATAGCATGTAGTTCCACTGGGGGCCTGTGTTACTGAAACGTTATCTGAAATGCATAAAGCTCTTCCATATGTGACCCCATCATCTCAGCGTTGCTTTGTGAGGAACCCTGGGAGCATCACTCACCGGGAAGTTTGAGTTTCCGACAGCAGGAATTACAGTGGTGCTTTGCGCGGAAGTTCCTGATGGCATCGTCCCCGAGGTTGGCGGGTCCAAAGATCATGTCGTACGACCTGGAGGAGCCACACAGCAGCGGTTAGGCACAACATCACAGTCTGACTGCATTTGTCGGGCACAAAAGGAGGAGGAGGAGGAGGAGGAAGAGGAGGAGGATTTGTGTGAGGAAACACAGCACTTACCCCTTCTCACCGCTCTTTATGACTGAAGGATCTGTCAGGATCTCCCCAACCCCTACACACAAACAAACACACAAATAAGTTATAATGCAGACTAGTTTGTGAGTTTATTGTGGTAGATTCTGAAGTTATTGACAAAATGTCACTGTTGATGTTTTAGCACCACTACCAGATCGACAAACTGTTCTGGAGGTGTGTGTGTGTGTGTGTGTGTGTGGACTCGTGGCCCCTCTTACCCTGCAGGTCGAGCACCAGCAGCTCTCCTCGTGTGTACTCGTAGGTCCAGTGGCTGAAGGCCAGCATGGTCTCCTCCAGCAGGTTGGTGGGGACGATCTCATCGCCGTTGTTGTTGTTGAACTTCCTGAACTCCCCGGTGATGCACTCTTCTATGGCAAACCACTGACCAGCAGAGTGACAGTAGAGCAGGAACACCTCCAGGAACCTGCAAGAGAGGGAACGGCTCTTAACTCAAAGTCTACTGAGAATCTAATTGATTTATGAGTTTTTAGAAGTTGAGGCCTCGGCAACAACAACAACAACAACAATTGTGACGTGACCCAGTTTGGGAGATTTTCCCAGTTTAAGAATCTGGATCAGCAATAATCTAGGGTTTGTTACTCAGAGTCAGCATAGGCCAGGAAGTGTGTGTCTGTTGGACTGGTTCATGTTGATACTTGCCAATATCCATCACTCAACTTCTACCAAATAAATGAGTGTTACTTTGCCACACCTTGTGTGTGCACAGATGAATGATGGGTGCGTTTACCTTGGTGAATAAGGAATTGTCTTCGGCCTGATTTGGTTGAAGGCAAATGTTAGCTTCTGAGCAGCTCGTTGTTGTTGTATTTCCTGGAAGAACACAGAGGAACGCTGTTAAAATACACCTTAAAATAGCCACAGTACCTCACCTCTGTAGCACAAACACACTTCCTGTGGTGGCACAATGCTTCAGATGTCAAAGTTGCAGCGCTTTAGGCTGTGAGGCTACAGATCCTTTTATTCTACTAGACTGTCTGCGTGCTTCATATCAGTCACAACACTCTCCAATCTCACTAAAACTACGAGAACTGCGATGTTGAACATCTCACACAGAGCGGGAGAATGTCTTGTAGAATGTGTTCCCACTGTGATGTTGCCTTTGTGTGGTCCTTACCCTGAGACAAAGGTGCAGCACCGTCTCCTCCTTGTAGATGCTTTGCCAGGTCTGGACCACCTCGGGTAGGAAGGACTTGACTATGTACAGGTGTCCTGGTTTGAGGATGTCGTACTCGGACCAGGTGCAGAGCACTTTGAGGGCCCGTCTCAGTCCTCCGCCCATCTCCTCCTTGCTGAGGAACTCTATTTTGGCGCAGAGGCCCCGCTGGGCCCAGGAGGACATGCTGTTGTTAATGGTGTTGGGTGAGCTCTCCTCCAGACGGTACACGGTCACCGGCTCCCCTAAAGGAAAGAACGGAATGAATCAGACTACGCTGCCTCAGTGTCCATTTGCTCAACGGGCACACTGGCCTCCTCCTGCGTTTACGCAACAAATACAAGTCTGAGAACAGCAGTCCGTTTGATTCCATGATTTGTGCTTTTCATTGCATTAAAAGGACAAACACTCTTATCAAGTGGATCCAAACGAACAAAACCTACGTAGGTCGTTTTCACAAATCCCCCTCATGCTTCATCGCCTCAATTCAGAATGCTTAAAGGTTTTTTTGTTGGCAAGTAGGAAGCAAAAACGCTGAAAAACTCACAGGCACAGAGCCGTTGGCAAACATTTGTCTATTTACACAACCAGATGACACAGATCACGAGCACCAACCAATCCCCCGTGTGCCAATATTAATATCAATGGGTGTTTTTATCATTTTAGTTTCTCTGGCTGGACGGGTTTTTCCAGATTTCTACAGCCACTTATTTACTTTAGCTGCTTGTCATGCGACAACGTTCGAAGCGGCTAAAGTCCAGAACGTAGGATTCAAGCATAAGGCTGGGATTTGATACAGGATATCATATAAAATTCACATAAAAAGAAAAAGTTCATAAAATCCACACACACACACACACACACACACACACACACACACAGGGAGATAAAAAAAACCCTCCAGGTGTGGGAGTGGAGATTGGCAGCAGGAACCAGTTATCTTATCTGACAACTTCCTTATTCTAGAACAGTAAGGGGGTTGAACCTCTGCGGTGTTCTCGCTTGACCCGACATGTCAGTAAAGAATGTGCTGTAGTCAGGCTTTACCTCTAGGGGGCACTGGGGTGAAGGGGATACTCTGGGACAGCCTCATCAGGTTGTTTCGCTCCACAGCTGCGGGAGATGGAACAAAGAAGTTTGACCTTCCTGAAGTACATGCAGCGTTCCAACATTCATAACCAATATCCTCCTTTTATAAATGTTGGCATTTTAAAACAATTCACTGTGTACCTTACCAACAGACTTTAAAAGCATGAGTTTGTAAGAATCCCAGTCTCACCTGAATACTGGTAGCTCTCCATGGGCTTGAAAGGTGAACCAATAGCTGAGGAGAAAGAGGTCGGCTGTTAACATTTGTTTTACAAAGAGAAATAAAGTTAGTGATTATATGCCAATGGTAATAATGATTTGGACGCGTGTTTGATTGAAAACACACGTGTTGTTACAGCATCAGCCAGTAGATGTCGCTGCAATGCTTCATTACCGGTCTGCGGTCTCGTGCGCAGCCAAATCCAACGAATTGGACTTTTGTTGCGGGACAAAAATGGACTTTCATTGTGTCTCGCATTCATAATCAGGTAGCATGTTTAATAGAATGATTTGATGTCATGTTTCATCCATGTGTATTCTCCATGGATCGTCCCTGTAAATCTCCTGTATGAGAAATCCACCATCTCTCCTGCGCGCAAGATTAAACGCACCGTAGGGTTATCATCTGCAGATTATGATGTAATCAGGCAATATCAGGGTGATTATTGATCTTCCTGTGACAATTTCCATTATGGGGGTCTGGTGAAATTAATGGAATTGACTGGCTGGGGTTGATTTTGGGTTTGATGATTGACGGCGCTGTTGTTGGTTGGTCAGTGTTGGTTACTCACAGTCCTTTCTGGCTCCCAGGTGGGGGTGTCGTGATGTGAACTGAGACACTGCGGCTGTAACCACAGGAGGAGAAAAGCATGAAGCTTTCATCCGGCACACCTGCATTAACTATCAGCATCATGCGGCAGAGTTCACAGTCTGGCTCTGGAATCATTCATTTTTCCATTGTTCTTCCAAAAATCACAACACTCGGGCTTGCCACAACAACTGAAAAAAATTGTTCAGTCAATCAATTTTCCAGAGTTTTCCTGGTTTGGATTAAATTTCTAAGATTCTGCGAAAATGCAAATCCCTGGCAGCACTCGACACAGAAGGGAGGACAAATGTTTGAATCGTGTTTTGCAATTTGTGTTTGTTCTGGTATCTGCAGGACAACGATGGAGTATTTCACACACGTGACGCACATGGGATGGAGACATGAGGAAGCTTGAATGTCACTATAGAGTGTGTGTGTGGTATCCAGGGAATGCTACTGGACCCGCCGATCCAGAGGGAACGAGTCTGACTCTCTAAATCCTGCCGGAGGACCGAAGACACTGAAACTACAAGTCTTACCATTTAGTGTATCGTCCCCAGGGGCTCGGCTGACAAAAGGAGAGAGAGATCAGAGAGCAGATATTAGAGGGTTGCATATCAGTGCATGACAGAGACAGTGTTGGCAAATCTACATAAGGGCACATGTATTTATACACAGGGGTGTGTGTTACAAAACCCTGACATGGGCACTCAAGCAGCCACCTGATTGCTGAGCCTATGCATACCATGAGGAGGACGGCCATGTAGCACAACAGGGGGTTCAAGTAAAGTAACTCAAATCACAAAACATATTCTGAAAAAAAGTGTTTGAAAAGGATCTAACCTGAGTTCATTAAGCCAAACATGCAATCAACTATATGTGCTCAAACCACTGTAGTGAACCCTTTATACCACACAACGCCATCATCAGCAAGATATCTAATACAGCAGAGTGTGAAAGTATGTATCACTATGTGCCGGCTTTAAGCATGAGAGACAAGGAAACATCAGACGTGACATGAAATCGGATATGAACCGCTCCGTCTCTCACATACACGTGCACTTGTGTACATTTGCCTGCTTGTTTTGTGTGTAGTAGTAGTAGTAGTAGTAGTAGTAATGGTGGTGGTGGTGATAGTAGTAGTGGTGATAGTGGTAGTAGTATTAGTAGTGGTGGTTGTTGCAGCAGCAGCAGCAGCAGGATACTTACAGACTGCTGGCTTGTGCTGACTTGACCTGAACTCTTTCCTGGTAGATAAACAAAAAGTTGTTAAACAATGGCAGAAAACTGGAATCGGTGAAGTTAGCCAAGTTAAAATGTATATGGACTTTTTCTATTTTCTCGTGGTGAAAACACACACACACACACATACATACAAGTAACTGACCAGTATTGTAGTCCTGGGGTCCTCACGGATAAGGATGTCTTCGGCTGACACTCTGCTCCTGTCCTTCTTAGTGAGAGCTACAGGAAACGACACAATCAAGATGGCCATGAGTCGACAGGGAGACTGATCATTTAAGAATAACTTCAATGAGTGCTCTTTGAGTGCGACGATCTTTCTCAACAGACCAAATACTGAGCAGATACTTAGTGTTCATTTTTATTGTTAATGAGCTTACTGAAGTCAGGATGGAGGAAGGCCGGGGTCTTGTCCAACTCTGTGAAGCCAGCGTACGAGTTGACTGTTCTCATATGACCATGACCTTCAGGATGACCCTGTGGTCAGAACAAAACAGACAGGGAACAGAAGGTGAAGAAGGTAAGTTAAAGAATGATTTATGACATAAATACAGTCGATTAATTATGAAACTATCATTGCAACAACACATATACCATGACACATATGTGCACCAAGGATCTATGCACACACATACTTGTTGTCTGTTGCGTGTGGCTGGGCTTTGCCGCCTGCTGGAGGTGGCAAACTCTTTGGGTGAGGAGTGCTGGAGTTCCACACTGTCTTTATGTCCTGGATGAACCCAAAAACAGTCAGAGAACCATTGTCGGTCTTAGTTTATGCAAACAGGTGACCAGCGAGCACAGACGTCTGCATGCTCATTCCAAAGATTTATCTCAGAATGAGGAGTGACGTATTTTTTCTAATTTATATTTTACTTCCCTACCGTAAAGACAAACCCGGGCATATCTCAATTATATGTAGTTTTTGTATTACTCAGGTAAGAATACCAAATAAAGACTGCAGCATCAGCACAATTAGGACTCAGTCAGGGCTAATCACAATCTCAAACACAGCTGAAATCCATCCTCATTTGTCTCTTATAGTTACTTCATGTTTGTCTCATATGACATCAAATGTATTGAGCTACCCACTTTACTCACATCACCAGAATGCTGATTTAAGATGAGGTTAGAAACCCGTCACCTTCACCACCACCAAACAAATGATCAACAATTTAGGGTTAGGACCAAACACCTCAATCAGTCGACCAATCGTACCTGCCATCGTCACGTCATAATTTGAAAACTTCAGAACCACCAACAGAGAGAATAAGTGCCCACAGAAGCGATCCAGACAGAGGAAAAACAGGGAAAAGCAACAGCAAAAGCTCTATTGGGATCCTGATCTGGGAAACGGACATGCCCAACTCAGACTGAAAATCAAACCTCTCTTTGTGTCTGGCTCTCTTCCTGTCTTCCTCTTGTTTAGGGGGACTTCTGACCCACTCTGACCCTCATAGCAGGACTTTGGTGAAGCAGGTGGTCTGGACACATTCTCCTCCCTGCTCATATTTCTGTGGGTTCTCCTGGGTGCCACAGCAGGGGCAGTGACACAAGGCAGGCTCCTGTTTTCATTATCGCTCTGTGGAGGCGAGGTCATCTGACAGGCAGCCAGTGTGACTTCTGTTTCTCTATCCTGTCTACTCATAGAGCACGATGTGCCCTCATCATCGCAGAATGCCTCATTCACGTAACCCCCACTCACTTCCCCCCCTATGTCTCCGTTTCCTAACCCCTCTATGTTGTCAGGCTTCACAGTGCAAGCAGGCAAGCAAACAGGGCGAGCAGAGCTCGAAGTCTGGGAAATAACAATAACAGTAGGATAGACACATTCACAGTTTTCATCATCCTCCTCCTCCTCTTTTGTCCTCTGTTCAACACTACATTCACCTCCATTCTCATACTTACCCACAAATGCCCCAAACTCTACAGTGGTGCCCTCTAGTGGGACGGGCTGTTGGTAAAGCCGAGCTAGGGTGAGTTCAGGGTGGCTGGAGCCACTGGGCTGAGAAGGGGTGCTGATGTGGAATTGAGCTCCATGCGATGGCACGTTTGGCAGGCTGGAGGGGGAGTCGGAATGGCTCAGCTCTTGTGGACGGGTCAGCTGCCTCTGGGTGAAGGAGTGGCCTCGCAGACGTAGCTCCGGGGGGGAAATGGCCACGGCACCAGGGACGAAGGCACTTGAGCTGGTGCTGCTTGAGGAGCCAGCCTCTGCAGCTAGATGCCCTATCCCAAAACCACCCCTCCTTTCTGGACTCAATGCTGGGTTTAAGTTTGGGTCCTGTCCCGGTCCTGTCCCAAGCCCGACTCTTCGGATACTTTGTGGCCCTGCACCGATCCCAAACAGAGAATCTGCCATGTTGACTCCAGGTAGGGGAAAAGAGGAGCCAAAGTAGGCCCCAACACTACGTTTGCCCATCACAGAGGATTTGGAATGGGGGCCAGTGTCTGTTGCCACAGGGCCTAGGCTGGGGACCACGTTCTTAGAGAGACTGAGCTCCCGGGTGATTTGATTGTGGACATGGCAGGCCTCTGATGCCCTCTGAGCGGTCAGGCCCTTCAAAGTGTCCACGGTCAGAGCTGAGAGGTCCTGGAGGTGGCCGATTTGGGAGTCCAGTGTGTGCAAAGAGCGTTTTATAAAGTTGACTTTGTTCCCAACCTCTTTTAGCTGCATACACATGGTCTCAACTCTAGAAAGACAGAAAGTACCTTTAGTCTCCCACAGCTCAGCTGTTATTCTTTATGCATAAAACCATAAAATGCTATTAAAAGCTTTCACTCTAGGATCAGCAATGAGAATTTCACCTTTCTGAGGTAAGACGAATGCGTTCCTCACTCCCTGTGTGAAACTGATCATCCTTTTCATGAAAGTAAGTCTCTACACACTGCTCCTCAAAATCATGTAGCTTCTTTTGGTCTTCCTCTGTGAGAAACAGCTCTGAAGGAAAAGGGATTGATGAACAATGTTATACACACATCAAACGACAACTGAGTGCATATTTCAACAAAATCAATCCATCATTTATGGCAAAAAGACTTTAAAGACTACTACTAAAAACTTTTTTGTGCCACAAAACCGTCGGTTGTGTGTTCATACTTGGTCCGTAGGTATGCTCCTTCTTCCTCTTTCGACACATGCAGAAGAGAGAGTAAATATGGCAGAGGAGGATGAAGGGGGGTGGGAGGACAGGTTTCTCGTGGTAGGCCATGATGAAGTGGTAGCGCTGGTACTTCCACACCAAGTTAGAGATGGACTTGACTTGGATATACACATTGCTGCAACAGAGAAGTTAAGCGACGACATGGGCGATACCGCAAGAAGTGAACGTGCAGTTGCAGAAATGTACGAGACCCTGAAGCGCAGCAGGGTTTCACATGGGAGTGGCCTGACACTTTGCTCTTACTTGAAGAAGGCGATGAGAAGGTTGACCATCAGTATATACTGTACAAAGAGGTAGACTGCTTGTAGGAGTGGAGTTAGCCACACGCCAGCCTGACAAAGAGACTTCACTTCACTGTTATTGGCACACACTGTGAAGAGAAGAAGCCCATTAAGCATAATGTCCTACACATTGCAATGTTTTCAATCAGCTCCCTTATTGACACTTGAGTAGCTACAGACTTCAGTATACAATCAAGAAATACAATGCAGCTAGGAATAAGTGGAACATTAAAATAACTAACTAAACTGAACTTAATTGGAATCGTTAAGTGGTCATTTCTGTTTTACAGTCAAATATGAACAAATCTTAGCATTGCCTGAAAGACATCTGACTATTTGCCTCCTTCTGCCTTTCTAAGGATGAAGTCATAGTTACTGTGATAAACCGTGTGAGCAATTTCAGTGGTGTGTGAAACCTTAAGATGCCAGCTCAGGTTATGGATCACAGCCAGGTGTTTTATTCCACCTGAGTTTCACGTGCACCCGACTCAGGACGCTTTGATCACAGCCTTTTATCGGGACCATTTGCAGCTGAGTCGAGCCAGTCAATGCTGCGGTGCAGCCAAATGCACCGAGATGCGCCCAGTGCTGGCTGTTCCTGCACGTGAATCCGTGTTGTGTGACAGAGGTGGTGAGGGGAGGTAGTGATTAGGCTGTCGTGGGTTTGATTTCCAGTGTTTTCTTTGGGTGCCGATCAGCGATCATGCGGTGGTGAGAAACTTTGAATAAAACCGTCCTTACCCTCGTAATCTCCCCTACCAGTCTCATCGTCCTTACCGTCGATTTCATACGCATACACTTCCCCGTACATCATCCAGTATGGCTGAAAGACCACATCTTTGGCCAGCGTCCAGCTTGGCTCCTCGCTTGGGTAGAGAATGGCTTTCCTGGGTACGCCATAGCTCAGCAGCACAATGGCCATTATTACCACAATATAAAACATGTTGGCTACCTGTAAAAGATGTTACACATACTGAGGCACATGAAATGATACTTAGACAAGCAATACATTACCTGGTAAAAGCATGGATGAATTATGTTATCTAAATCTCAATGAGCAAATGAATCACCACATGTTAACATATGGCCTGAAACAACTGTTATCAGGTTTGTTCCAGACACGAAATGACTTTGATTCTGAGACTTACAGTTCAAAATGTATAGGCCAATATGTTACCGTGGTTCCTACAGCTCCAACTACAGGCTGACCAGTCCAAAATTGAATGGGTTTTTCCAGAAGCGTTAAAAGGAACAAGTAAATGAGAAAACCCTAAAGGCAAAGCGCTAAAACAATAGCATGTATGTGCTATCGTGCAGGTGTGTCTGTATGTGAAGATATTTCTGATCTTGAATCCAAAAGAAGATGAAAGCTCTGAATGAACCTTTGTAGGTTCAGATTGTCGTCTGACATGAAAGGTGTGAGTAAATGAGAGTATTGACATAATTAAAGCTGTGTTGACAAAAATAAATAAAAATTAAACACCACATAAAAACATTGATTTCAGTAAATTGGGAAACATCAAATATAGCAAAAACAGTCCCATCATTGATATGATCATGGTTTTGTTTATGGCAATATAATAGGATTATGTTTTATCATTTCTTATTGTAACAATGATGGAAAATTATGTCACCACTATTACATCTAGTAATATATGCTGCAGATGCAACCATAGAATATCTTTCAGCATCGTTTGATCATAAATCCTCTTACAAAGTTACCCATTTTACAGGAATGTAAAGGAAAATGAGAATGGAAAATGATCAAATGACCTAAAAGACCTGTTACACCGACATGTCCATCACAAAGTCAATGAGTCTACATGTACGCCCAACTCACTAGGATTAAGGCAAAAACACTGTAAGCAGCTTAATGGGCTTCTGAGCGGAGGCAAGTCAGGTGAGGACATGCACACAGACACCCATTAGAAGCCAAGGCCTTGTGTATATGCAAGAGGAAAATGACTAAAACGTTATTTCAACAACAACTCACCATTTTAGCAATCATCATGACATACGGTCCTGCTTGCTGGTTGACAGCAAGGATGTCCAGGAGGCGGACGTACCAGAAGATGATGTTCAGACAGTAAACTGTCCTCCCGGGGACAAAGGCTTCCCCTCCACCTAACCTCAGGCCAAAGCCGATGAAGAAGGTGAAAATGGCCAGGAAGTCTGAGACGTTGAAATAGTCACTGAACCACACCTTTATCTTCTGACTTATTTTGCCTGCTTCAGACATAAACATCTAAAAAAGGATAGAAGGATGAAGAGCGGTCATTTCACAGAAGGAGTCCAGGCTTGGTTTTGTCAAAAATTTGGACAATGACAGATTATTTGGAGAGAAGAGAGATCATCTGTTGTCTATGTAAAAAGTGACTACAAATCCACAAACCTCTCGAATCTTTTCAATGGCCGAGGTGAAGATGTAGAGGATGACCACCCACTCCTGAGGAGACGGCCACTCGGGCATTTTCACCAGGACCACGTAGGAGTAGAACATCAAGAATCCCAGGTAGAAGAGCTGACCAAAGGAAACACACACCCAAAGAGCATAATATATTATTATACATTATTATACAAACTAAAACCCCTGTCCAGCCAGAGTGGACCTCCAGCTTCATTGTGTGCTCCAAAGAACGGATTCTTAGGTTGAAAACTAATATGGGTTCTTGCCACGGTTGCTAAAATAGCTGAGGTTGTGTGTCGCACTCTACATCCCCCATAGACCAAGCATGGATCTATTACTCTTAAGCAATGTATTCAACCATAAAGGTATGCCAAAGAGATTACAAAGGCAGGATCACGCTCAAACAAATAGAAAATAAGTAGAAATAGTTGTTTCAGCAAAAAAGTTGGGCCACATTATATGAATGCATTATGTAATTTCTTAAGAGTATTTTTCATACAGATTTCCATGACATGATAATCAATAGAGCAGCCAATCATTTAACTACTCGTACATCTACTTCATAGCATAAGTAACCGTAAAGAATGTTCCTCACTCATTCACAACACATAACACCACTGTGGCCATCCACACATTTCATGTTGGCGTTGCATATTGATAGTTATGAAGGGATGTTTACAGTGATTTAACTTCTACTGAGGAAGAGAGGGTGGAAGATGGAATTCATAGCGGCGCATATCAAGGTCCTTTTCCCCGTTTTTCTATCCGAATTCTTACAGCTCAAAAGATAAGCAATTCAGTATCATGCTGTGATTGTATATCTCAGCTCTCAATGACGGAGACACAGAAGCGGTGTAAAATATTGGCAGAGAGCATCTAAATTCTGTGAAATCTCATGAGAGCAGGGTCAGCCGAGGCACACCGACGGAGATTAAAGCTCAGCACTTTGAGTCAGGAGCAAATGAGCTGCCGTATGCGCTGGGCCTCCGATCCCTCTGTGCTCAGTGGGAAGGTTAGCTGTGTGGATGAGGCCTGCGCAGGAGAGAAATTTCATCTTCCCCGTCTCCTGTGAAATTCCCAACTCTACGCAAAGTTCCATTCTCACAAGTGGGTGGGGAGCTCAGGAGATTATATAAAGAGGAGTCGTGCATGGTGTTTCTGACCGACGGGTGGTTTAAATGTAAATGCCCTGATGGTCAACACAGCCAGTAATACATTCCTAATATTTAAAAATTGCTTTGCAGAGAGAATATACTGCCAGAACCATCGGGAGCTGCACAGGATGTAAAGCGATTGTCAATAAAGAGTATTATCGCAACATTAAAAAATTGTTGAGACTTCTAAATATCTGGTCAGAGGGTGCAAACGGTATGTAATTGTTATTATTCATGCTATTATTCATTCTACCTGCTGAACTGCTGAACCTTGACATGAACTGCTGAACCTTGACATGAAAGGTGAGAAGTTTTGGAAAACCAGACTTTAACTCTCCCCTTTTATGGGTAAGTAACTGGTAAGTGTTGTGTGGAGCGAAGACTCATCAGTGCCAAGATCAGGCTGGAGGCAGGTACAGCAGATGTAGATAAGCTCTCGAATTAGCTCTGCTATGTAGAAAAGCAGTTTCAGTGATGGTATCAGCATGTCTCAGTCTTGAACAGCCTGAAAAACAACACTGACCATGCTAATAAATACCACAATGACTCTTGAGTCCTTGAGAACAAGCCCCAGGCTTACATGTATGAATAAACATTAGAGTAAGCCAGGCAAGATGAGTGATAATCTTTGTATGAAACGTGGGTGTGGGTCTGCTGCTCCAAGTGTGTGAGCTGCTTATAGAACAGGGTGTGCTTGTTTGCACTGAATGTTTTAGTCTGTGCATTTCAACATCTTGTAAGATGGCCAGCTTGCACCTTGCTGTCATAGAAAGCTCTGCGACAGCCAGTTTGGTTGAGATTTATGGGTCAAACAGAAATGTGAAACTCTTTTGATTGATGCCTCTATTTCTGTGTTACATCAGGGGAGGGGTGAGTGCGGGATCCTGTTCCTCTGCTCTTAAAAGCTTTTGTCCAGCTAAGCCATATTTGCTATTCTGTTATCAAACAGTGCCTCTTTCCCTAGGATACTGTTTAAATGTTCTCTAATCATCACCTACAGTTATCCAGCGTAGCTACTAGGACACGATCCCTCAGTCGCTCCCCATCCATGGACACAACTGATTGCATTTGACGGAGCGCAAACATTTGCTCTGTTTTCCTGAGTGAACTAGATGGATTGTTCTTTGTGTGCTCTAACTACGTAGGAATCACGTGACCAAAGGAAAGCCTTTGCGAAGGCACTGGAAAGAACAAAACAGAGCGAGCGATTTTGCACAAAGACTTGAGGCGTCAAAAAGAATGGGAAATATTTGATTTTCAGGTGCAGAATATCAAGACACAGCCAAGGAATAGGGGATGTTTGGTGACTTTAGGACTTCATTATGGTCCGATAGCCACAGTAAAGCAAACTTTATAACCCACCAACTATTGCCGATTATACCCAACCAAAATAAAAATGGATGGTTGGACAGATGAGTGTTGTGTGTGTGCATCATCTGCATACCGTGCTGGACCAGAACTTGACAATAGGAGCGTGGTAGAAGGCATATATTTTCCTAGTCAAGGGCAGTTTCCTAGAGCGAATATGCGTCTCCATGTCATTCTTCACTTCCACATGGTCCTGGGATCTGGGCTCCTTGAACACTTCCTGCTCAAATTAGACAAAGAAAAAGAGGAGGAGACAGAGTTATGGGTGAAAGAGTATAAATTGGGAAAGTGAAGAGGAATTGAATGTCATGAAAGCATATGTATGACAGCAATGTGACAAATTCAAGGTTAAAGGCTCAAAACAGATAATTGAACAGATTAAAACATGTAATGCTATAGTCTGGCATATTCTGAAGTGAATGACTATGTATCAAAGGGGCAACTACTGTATATACAAAAGCACAAATACAGACATTCTGAGTTACATGTAAGCGGATGTTTGAATCTAACCATTTGGATGTCATCGGCAATGTTCTGGAAGTTGTGTTCACTGTCCTCCATGGTCATCTGGTGGTCGTCCTGGCTCTGAGGGATGTGGGCCATCTCAGCCTTGGATTTGTATTCCAACAGGAGGATGGCAGGAGGAACTAAGATACTCAGTATCACCTACACATAAATACATAAACACATGGGTGGGGGCTGCTGGATTCATCATGGTAATCATTTCATTCATATATGCCAATTCTTCATACATGACATGCTTACACCCACACCAAGTCAATCCTGCCCCGCTGAAACATTAACCACAATTATGCAAATTCATTCAACAATCTGATGTTATTGGTCCCACAAAACAACACTTGTTAGGGACGTGCTGCACGTGTAGCAATTTCACCTGAGATAAACAAAAAGACTGATTATTCATTGTTTTGTGATGCAATTACATAATGGCTTTCCTAAAACTTAAAGCGCTACAACTGCAGCCATTCTTTTCACGCATGCCTCAAAACAATCAGGGTGTTTATCCAATATGTTATGAGGCATATATGTTTTAAACCTCAAGAGGTTTTGGATTTCACTTGAAAGCCAAATCTCTGTTCCAGCCCTGAAATGACATTCAATCATCTTGTAATAAAAAAGAAAGAGGGAACTAGATTGAACATGAACCTTGTACCAGGAGTTTTTCCGCATG
Organism: Genypterus blacodes; assembly: GCF_046128005.1. Taxonomy (NCBI): domain Eukaryota; kingdom Metazoa; phylum Chordata; class Actinopteri; order Ophidiiformes; family Ophidiidae; genus Genypterus; species Genypterus blacodes. The sequence goes on along the minus strand of NW_027466879.1, from coordinate 14,103,365 downwards.
TTAAGTCTTCCCATCCACATGTCTGACAGCAGCATCTGGGTGCAGGTGTGAGCCACAAAAGGTCGCAGGTGGGATGAGACAGCCAACTTTAAACAGGTGGAGTTGCTCCAGTTCTTCAGCTCGTAAGTCAGCAGCTTCATGGCCATGGTCTCATCCTGCCTGAAGGACTGCTCCAGCAGGTCCACCGCTAATGTCCCAAACTCACTGGAAAACATCAGTATGGCTTATTAACCCTGTACCTTTTAAATGAAATTTCCACTTTTTTTCCCAACCATCTGACGAGAATATTTACTTGGAGTATTCCTTGAGTTCTTCTGACGTGTCGTCCACAACATCACTCTTCTTGGCCTCATAGCCCATGGAGCGGCAGAGCTTGCAGGCCACGAGAGCCTTAGCCATGTTCTCCTCGCCGTGCTGCCAGAAGAACAGAGCCATCTTCTGCCTCTTCATTAACACGGCCCACACCAGCAGCTCGTTGAAAGGGTAGGGAAAGCGTCGCGTCTCCGGGTCGTCAATGTCCACAATCTCTTCCTTGCTCCTCTTCTTGCTCTGCTCCGTGGAAGACTCCAGCTGAGATAAGAGGGGAGAGTGAGTTTTCCCCATTTCACATGTCCTATTGAACAGGATGACTTTAATTCCCTATATTGGGACGGCGGGAGTTTACCTTGGGTTTGTAGGGCTGTGCAGTCTTGATGAAGTGATTGTGTCTAGTCTTCTCTTTCTTGTCAGCCTGCATGCTAAAAGACTCGTGGCTTTTCCTCAAATGTGAACCGGGACCTGCTGTGTGACGCCCCGACCTCTGTGTGGGACAAGTTCATGTTTTCATTATTGGCTTAAAACTGTCTGTACATTTGAAAATCTGAAATCACAGGCTACAAACATTTTGGAAGGTAAAATCTTACATGTACACATACCATCACTTCATGTATAATTATTAAGTATCTAGATATTGCTCATTATGAGGCCAGTATTGCATGGCCCTAATTTTTCAACTCACCCTACTGTTGCCATGGAGATTGTTGTAAATGATCCGAAAGCGTTTCCTGGTGTAGTTGCACCTGTAAGTCCCGCCCATCAGGAACTCAATAACCAGGCCCACATCAATCAAAGTGATCTTATAGTTTGGATGCAGGTTACCCTACAAGAAGTTAACAGTTACACAAAAATGTTAGCTCTGGGTAACACTGCCGTCCAAAGATTAAACTTAAGTGTGCTGACTAACTACCTGTTTAACATCTCTAACCAGGTGGAGGAGAGTTGGATTGTTCGGAGGTTGTTTCTAAAATAGAGGAAATGAGAGAGAAAGAGAGTTAAAAACTAACATTGTGCATTACAATGTTGCATAAAGATGTATTAGAATTACACCACAGCGGCAGGCGAATGTCTAGGGTTACCGTGTTATAGAGCTCCTCCAGCCGATTGATTGTGAGGAAACGATGCATGCTCACACCGTTTTCTATGAGCAACTTGACAAAGTCCACCCTGTCCATGACAAGTGCATCCAGCATTGCCTGCTCGAGGGAGCTCACCTATAGTCACACAAACAAAAGCAGACATGTTACTATGAACAGCTAAATCTTTATCAATAACAATATAGAAATAAAACAGTACAAACAATATAGATAAACATTTTCTGCCTTTCATGTAAAAGCTAGGAGAGCCACACTGAGGGCAGCTCATGAAGACAAATGAGATCGGGTTTATGTTACAGGTAAGACAAGCGGTTCATGGCAGCCTGCCCAAGCCAAGTCCCATGGCTCTGCACTGTGCACATTCTGCTCAATAGATAATCAGGGAAAATCTAAAGAGTTCAGAGCAAAGTGAACATTTCTGCGAGTTGTGACTCATGCGCAAGTATATGCATATACAATACATGTGTATGCATGAAATGCATGCACATGCAAGAACCTACCAGGAGCTGCTGTCCGTACACAAACACATGATTCTTGGCAATGTCTACACGGTCCCAGGCCAGAGTCAGGACAAGCTGATCGAAGGCAGATGCATTTGTGCCTAAAATAAAATAAAATACACAAGCACACACAGGTATTAAATTCCTTAGCAAGCAAAGCCATGTTAACAATGTATTTGCTGTCAGACACACAGGGTAATACCAATGTGGCCTACTCGATTTCTTCCACGCAACTTATTACTGCCTAAATTGTCATAATAACAAATAGTCTGAACTCCAATGCATTTGGTTTGCTCAAACAAATCCATACATAAACAGCAAAATGTGTCTGATATTCGAGTTTTAGAAATAGCGATGGCTACTGACCCCTTCATATACAACATTCAGCAGGTTAGATAATTGTTGTTCAGTGTTCAGGGGTATTTAAAGTGATGAAATAATACCAGGTTGGTAAAGGGGAAATCTCTAAACAGCATTAACTTGTCTTTTGAAGGGTTGGGGCCAGGGCTCTTTTTTCAGGAGAAGTTACTCTTTGACCAAGATGAATGTGGTTTTAGCTGACAAATATTTGCTCAAGTGGTCATTTCAGTGATTTTCGCTAACAGTCTTTAGTGTCTGACTGAACCTATTTCACTAGCAGGTGAATGAGTTGCAGCGACTTTCCTGGCTTTCTTCTAAATTGAAAGTGACTCAAACGAGATTGGATGTCGAGCAACGTGCTAAATGCTACAGTGACACAAAGAGGGTCTATACTTTCTGACATTTGCGTAACTTGTCTAGAGAGTACAACATCTCTTTTCCAGTGGAGAAATGATTTACAAACCTAGGATGAAGCAATACTGTGTTCAAACAAAAACTACTGAGATTAAACTAAAAAATGTTGAAAAGATCCTGCTATTTCCCTTTCTTTTTTACAGCACAACAGGATCAAAGTAAGAATTTCTCAGGTCTGTCTGAATGCTCCCCCCTTTTCTCAACCTGAAGACAGCCAGTACTGAGGCATGTGGTTTCAAAGAAAAAAAAAAAAAAAGACTGAAGGAGTTGGAATAAGGACGAGCCTGTGAACGCTGGCAACATGATCTCCTCAGGAACACAAAGAGGAGGGCACACAGGGAGGGGGAATCTGTTCTCAAAGCATATCTATATCAGTACGAAAACACGGCAACGTCGCGAAAGCTCAACCTCGCAATGCCAACGACCCTCTTTAAAACCAGAACGCTGCTTGGTAAGAATAGACTGAATCAACATTACGTGACTTTTGCTGAAAGGACGTAGCACCTTTATCAAAAAAAAAAGCAAGAGAACAATAAGAGGGGAAAAAAAGAAAGAAAGAAAGAAGTCCCCTACTGACCTTTGAGTAATGCTCTCAGAATGGCGACGTCGATGTCCTGGTGGTCCTCTGAGGTGATGTGAAACACAGTGATCTATCCAAACACAGGCTAAATTAGATCAGCATGTTCCCACAATCACTATACAGAGGTTTGGTGTATCGCAACAAAACATTACGTTTCTAATTTCTATTCATTAATCTAGTAGCTGACCTATAATCACCATACTTTCACTGTGCTTTCATTGTCAGTGAAATGGGGGGAAATGCAACTTGAACAGGAGTTTGGATGAGTTTACCAGTTCTTTGCTCTTCATGCACTCCATCAGAGTCTGGAAGAGATGGATGGCATCACTTTGGCTGAAGTTGAAGGTTTTCTTGATGGTTGCGATGATGTCAGCCTCCACTCCATCAGGAAGACGTCTACAGAAGGAGCACGTGGTTTTAGCTTTAAAAAACAGTTTGGCGTCTCTGGATAAGAGCACAGTGTCAACATTCCCTCTGCACTTTGTGCGAGGTGTTGAGCAATGTGATCCCTCTATTACCAAGCTAAATTAAATTCATTTATTAATAATGACTGCTGAACTTGCGAACTGACAAATCATGGCCCCGCTGTTACATAGCCTAGCTAATTTGTGTCACTACGCTTAAGAGTTGCAGGCAGCTTCTCACTATTCCCAGCTCGCTAACTAGCTACTTACTAGAACTGTCGCTACAAACTAGCATAACTAGACTTTACCCGGCAAGACGACAATTTCAGGTTTTCAAACTGAAAATCAAAAAGAGGTCAAGGTCATCATCACGTAAGATGTCCAATTCTGAATGTGACATTTCACAATGAATGTAAATGTGCAATTTAACTTCAACATTGAACAGGTTGCCGACTTTGCTGCCATTCTTTACGTAACAGCACAGTTGCTAAACTAGTGCAGATTAAAAGCAAAGGGACTACTCAGTGAAAGCTTGTAATTAGAAAAATAAATAATTTAAAATGTATGTATTGTGTAATATTATTAAGTATTAGGCAAGCAGTCGTATAATACGTGGAACAAAGTATTATAATAGTAGTAGTATTATTATAGTATTATATATAGTATAAAGTTCTTCTTTTTCACACACAACCAGGTGACCAAGCACAGGGGAATCCATTTTTAACTACAGTACACATGAAAAGGACAAACATTCAACAAATAGAAGCTGAGGACAAAACAGCTCAACCACCAGGAGGCTGCCACAGGAAGTTAGTCAATACTGATTTAGCAAAGCAACTTTGGGATAAACAGTGGCTTTTAAGTCTCTAGTTGGGAACGTCGCCATGGTGACTTGAGCTTTTGGCCAACCTTCTCCACAGCTGTGTATCAGATTACTCAGTCACTGTATTCATGTAACGCATTATTATTCATTTGTGAGTCCGGATACACATCAAAAACCAACAAACTTAAAATCATAGCAAACACAGCAGTACCACTGAAAGGATTAATCACATGGGACGGAGTGGACATTCATGAACAGGTGATTGAAAACATGAATTAAAAACATTTTCTAGCAGTCATGTACATTTCCCTGGCTTATAATGTCCGTCTGCAGATTATACTCAAATGCGTCGTGTCAAATGCTGTACTGTTTTCTGCTCTTTGATGACAGACTAAGCTGTGGTTGGGTTGCTAAAAGAAAACAAATCCTTCTGGGACAAAAATAGATGGAAGCCACCAACAACACTGTCCGCAAAGGAGGGGCAGAGAAAGACTGTGAGAACCTACATCTACAAGTACCTCAGTCTCTAACACCTATTTCAAACCACAAGTCTTAAGATACCAGACTAGAGCCTTCATATTTTCATTTACATCCTATTTAATCCTATTTATTCAACTCTCTGCAGGCTACAATATGCTTAGACAATATTTTCCTTTTTTCTTTCCATTATTTCATTAGGGATTTTACAAAGACGGAGGTAAATTGTTTCAAACATTACTTAGACGAAATTACCAAATTGCCATACAAACCACAGAAATATATTTTGCTCCTCCCACCCAATCGGCCTGCTGCCATCTGCACTTTCTCCCTTACTCATAGTGACGTGTGTGTGTGTGTGTGTGTGTGTGTGTGTGTGTGTGTGTGTGTGTGTGTGTGTGTGTGTGTGTGTGTGTGTGTGTGTGTGTGTGTGTGTGTGTTGTCCTACCCTCCCTCCTCCGTCTGCTTGTGGACGTAGGCCAGGATGTCAGCAGCACGGCCCGTCCCCTCACACACCACCACTGGGACAGGAGGGCTCTCTTGGAGGTACTCCAGTACAGTCAGGACCACATTGGGCCCTCCCTCTAAGATTAGGGCCACGACTGGGACACCCTGACCGATGCCTAGAAATATGTACACACAGAGACTCCACTTTAAATTTGGTTCAGTATTCATTTTTCCACTCAGTCAAAAAAAACACTGTTAAATCAGCTCCGCCCTGTAGACAGTTTGTCAGAGGTTAACATGATAACAGCTTGTAGTTATCATCCCGTTTCATTCATGAAAGGACAAACTGGCTGCATGTTGAAGCCAAATCCATCAGAGCAGCTTGTCTTAGTATGACGACATGGACAGAGTATTAAGTTAGTAAATATAACATGTTCCAGCATGATCTCAGAAGAAGCAGACAACTAGTGATCTGCCTCTATTAGAGGTTGTGATCTTTTCATTCTTAATGATTACGATCAATGAAAAGCAAAGGAAAACTTGAAGTACTCAAAATTGTCTTACGTGCGTGTATTCTCTGGAGATTGATGTGCTTCTCCAGGTCTCGCCGCAGCTTGACCTCAGCGCCGTACTTGCCCACTGTTCCATCATCCACCAGGAGGAAATGGGAATGGAGGTTGTTGAGAACGTTCAGTTTGCTGAGTGGGTTCAGCAGGGTCTGATACGGAGCGATTACCTGCAGCGAGAAGTTACAGGGACAGACCATCACAAATTGGGAGAAGAGGTTGAGGAGGTTAGTAAATAAATCTACAATAGTATAAAGACTATCACAAAATTAGATTAGAGATTAAAGTTAAAGTTAGTCTTACGTCTCTCCCGCTGAGATCATTCCTGTTCTCAATGACTCCCCAGGGAGCGATGCCGATAGTGCAAATTTTCTTTGACGATCTTGAACAGTGCTCTTTAAGAGCATCTCCCACATGCTTCGCCACACCTTTGAGAAGGATGCGAGAATCAGTCATTAACCTCTGGCCACCAGAAATGCTTTAATCACCTCATGGAAGGGAAAGATTATATTTCTTCCATAAAATTTAACCTTGCAAGGAAACTTAAATGGTCAAACTCTGATTAGTGATTCAATAAACAAATTGTCCTTAGAAATGACAAACAAGCAGAGGCCAAAGTGATCAAAACACTGGCCAAGGGACAAGTCCACAACAAATGAATTCGTCCTGGAGTCATGACCCACAAGCCTCAGCTAAGGAGCACCATGGATTCATCAGTAATTTGTGTGACAGCAAACCATCCCGACTCGCCTGGGTGCCAGAGAGGCATTAGAAGTAATCGCTGGTCTGGGTAATTGACCCTATGAGTAATGATTTAAACACTATGATCAGACCACATGTGGCGGCAGACACACCTCAGCCACGACACACAGCCAAACGACATGCTTAAAGCCCAGTATTACAACTTCTGCTACATCAGCGCATCGATAAGCGACAGCTTAGATAATAAACACGCTTTTGCATATGTACACCCAGATGGTGACTGAATGTTGCTGTATGGTTATGTTGGTATTGACACTTTCCCATTCTCTAAACATTTCATAAGTTTCTGGTTTGTTTTGTGTGGTTTTACAGGTCACTTTCCACAACTGTTGGGCTTGATGGTGAGATAAACAGCAGAAAACCACCACTGACTTCAATAACGCAATATAACCACCTAATACATTATTATTAGAGAATTATTAGAGTTGTGTGACTGTCTGTCTGTAATATGCATCCATAACATTCTACAAACATCACAGCCAGTGGGGGGGAATTGGATTTTCTATACGTCACCCTTCCTGAATATGTACCTGAGTTGACCCCTCCGGTGAGGATCCAGGCCCCGGTGGTGACTGCAGCTTTGATGAGGCCCTTGCCCACCACCTGCTTGATGCGTGGATGCAGCTCAAAGTTCTGAACTCCCCCGTGGACAGAGATGACGATTTTGGGAAGTTCCATGTGCCACTCCTTCAGCATCAGACGCAGGATGCTCTCTGGCCGTGAGTCGTGGGACAAACGCACATACTGCGCAGAGGCATAACAAACAAATATGTTAGAAGTTGGCCAACGGCTGTGTGTAGTCTTACTCATCTAGAGAGTGAAATATGTGCTGAAACTGAATTTTAAGAATAATAATACACACTAGGGAGCAAAACTTCTATTTAGTGAGCTAACCCACAACATTTCAACATCACAAAGATGGTGTTCCACAAGAGATTCAAAGTTATTCATGATTATTTCTCAAGAAACGAAAGACATCCTGCCAACACTTAATCCATGTGCTTAAAAACAACTTTCCTTGTCTTTTTATCCAGCTTACCACAATCCATTTTACCTTTTGTTCAACACAGAGGAAACTGCATTCCTACCTTGGCTCTGTAGGAGTGAGACCCTCCCTGGAAGTTGACGACACCATAGGCGTCAGTGGGACTCTCCTCCGTGTGTTTTTCCACCGACCACTCCTCCTGCTCAGGCATGGGCAGGTTGGGATTTTCACCCAGCTTCACGTCCGAGTACTTCGTGGCCAAGCTGGCAGTAAAGCCAACATGCTGGCGCACCAGCCGCCCGCAGCAGCACCTTCATGGCAACCAGAATCACATTAACTGGCAAGTATGTCAATATTTTATATTATATATACATAGTAATATTAATATTTTAAAAAAAAGCAATAATGGAATAGGACAAAGACATGAGTGGGGGTGATGTGCAGTTATTATCAGTCTAAGGCCACCAGCAACAGTGACATCATGACATCACTCAGATAAGCAAGATTACAACCTTCTGGGATATGAATGGGAACCTTGGGATTTACAGGGAAACTATTGGATAGGTGGTTTGACAAGTGACAAATTGGATTACTTTTTGTAATGTATTACATGCAAATCTTTGAGTAAACCCAGTTGTTCTTGTTTCTCAGCTGCTTCTGCTACCTTAAGTGAGAACATGTATCCTGCCACACAAAGCCTGGAAGTTAATTGTTTCCTGAGGAGGGGTGTTGCACAGTGGAATTACACTCTTAAAGGACTTCCCTGTGTGTGCGCGTGTGTGTTTTGCACAGAAACATCAGCATGAATTCTCTCCGCTAATCCTGCCAGGTGACACAAAGAACTAAATAAATACTTACCGCACCAGCTGTTGGCAAATCTGGCATCCTGGAAGGCATCTGTAAGAAATTCAACACAACATCTTTTTTATCATGCACGAAGCCAACAAAAACATGTGTAACTACACAGAAAAGCTTGGGCCCCAACATGAGGTCTAAATGAGTGCAAGCAAAGTTTTGAAGGTTATCTGTCCACCGGGCAGCAAGCCTGCACAGTTTGGCCTTGAACCAAAAACACAGTTCTGCCAAGAGGACTCTCACTTCAATCACAGTCATACTCAGGCCCACTGTTAAAGTGGACCCGTGTTCACTTACTTCTCTGAATCATCTCTTAGCGGCTGTGTGTAGTTAACAGAAAAGCCAGTGGCAAATAATTGATGTAAAAGAAAACACAGAAAATGTAACTCAGTTTCATTGTGAGTCACAAGAAAGGAGAAGAATGCAACTTCTTCAAAGTATAACCAAAACAGGAACGGGTAACTCACACCAGACTCGCCTCAAGTGGGAAAATACATGTTTACAATATTAGATGCAAACATGATCACAAACAGAAATATCCATTCAGTTTTACTTATTGTTTACAACTGGATCAAGGTCAATGTTGGCGTCTGTACCTTTAAGTGAGCCATTCTATGTCTGTCTCACACAGACGTGGTACACTGTGAATGACTGGCTTGCATGCCAAGCCAATAACAGCCCTCTGTACAATTTTAACACGGCTTCTGCCACTAAATCTAGCAAGTCTGCAGAAAAAAAATCACTATATATCCGAAGGAGAAGATGCAAATCAGTTTTCTATCTTACAAACAAACATAAAATCAGGTTTCGTAAAATGACATCAAAAGGATGGGGTGTCAAGATAGCCCAAACTACAACCTAACAACAAATCCCATTCTTAGTAGTGAGCAGAGAGGTGACGCAACTGTTCATCGCTGGCCTTGCCCCTCATGTAAGGCTGTAATTACGTTTAAAGACATAAACAGTAAAATTATGTGGAAACAGACTCATTTACCCTTTAGAGAGTAGTGGTTAGGGTTTGGGCCTACCTTGACACACACCATACAATTACTCTGTTTACAGGGCCGTCGCCCCAAGGCACACCACGTTTTAGCTGGGGTCGACATACAAACACATACCTGTGGGGGTCCTTTGACACTGGAAGTATGTACACACATTCCCTCTTGGTGAAAGTGCTTTCTATCCAGGGTTTCTGGGACTGAGGTAAAAAAGAAAAAAAACACAGTGTAAGCGATGAACAGCAGTTAATGCTTCTCCTGTGTGTGTTTATTGGTATATTACTGAGTGTTGATGACTCCACGCTATGGAGAAAGTTGCCCCTTGGGAATGTCAAAAACTACCGTCCTCTGTGTGGTAACAGAGTATAATGTTAACACAAACAAAGCCGACATTGAATCTATACAGACAGGACATGCAAGTTACAGAAACAAGGCGATTAATCAAATAACCATTGTGGAGTTTTGAGCTCTAAATAATGAACTCCAAGCATCCTAAAATGGCAAAAGGGAGCAACTGACCCTTTAATCCTGGATTTAGCCTGAAAATGAAAGGGATTAGGTTTACTCTATAAAAAAATTAAAAACTTAAAAAGCAGGAACAAATAATAACAATTAGTTCAGGTCCATATCAGGTTTCGCTGTTTGCCCCTGTTTCAAGCTACAACAAAACGTATACCTGCACGGCAATTTTGTCAAAACAAGGACCTATGTCACAAGAATTTTCAATTAATGTCTCATGCCTTATTCTTCCAGTAAAGCTGAGAGGGACCCCGATTAGTGCCATTAATCCCTCCCGAAACAAAGAAGGAAACATGCAGACCTCTGCACACAACCCCACGAACACTAAAGGAGATTACCCAATAAAGTAACCTGCTTTACACCAAAACATGTCAAGTATTCCAGAGAATCAGCAATAGTATTACAACAACCTGATGATGTGAACCAGCCGAACCAGCAAAGGAGCTCCAAAGGCCATCGTTGCAATGTGGAGACAATGTGGACAGAAGTGAACCAGCATACAGAAGTAAAGATCATTTCTGTTCCCCCAAAATTCCTTGTCCGACATTCAGGGATGAATCTAGACATCTATTCCTCACATCCAGAATTCCATCTTTAGAATCACAAATTAGTCCCTAAAACGTAGAAGCATTTCCGAAACATTTTTCTTCCTTAGCATCAGGAGTTGCATCACTAGGCCATGTTATTTCCCGGTTTCTATGCGTAATTTACAGAATTCTACCCTTAGCAGACAGAATTAGATATCGTGACAGTGTCCCCAACATTAAGAATTCTAGCCCTAACATCCAAGATTCTGTCCTAAACTTCCAAGATTCTGTCCTCAATTTAAAGAATGGTGTCCCTAAATTCAAGAAGGTTTCCCTAAACTCTAGAATTGCAATTCTTCTTTCTAAAACTCATTCCCTTGTGTCCAGTGCTCCTCATTTCCCAAGGTTAAGCTACGCAGACACCATAACAAACAGCGGTTTTACAAAGACATCTAAACAAACAGCTCATTCCTCAGCTTGACCAGTGGCATTGTGTCGCCGCGTATGTACCTGGAAGTCGTCCTCTTCATCTCTGTGTTTAAGGGCTTTGTACAGAAACATACCAGGACTCTTTCATGCATCTCCTGGAAAAACCACAATCACCACAGTGTCTCCTGAGCTGTGGATCATCCGCTACAAATCACTAGACGCCTGCACTCTTCGTCCCTGCCGGCCTAAAGATGTGCGCCTGATTTCCATACAGGGTTTCAAAGTCTACTGCGGCGATGGCAAACTCGGGTCTCGCCTCAGTTAAAGGCTGAGTGATCAGTGCGAGGTTCCAGCTTCCAAACTCCATCCACTGTTAATCTGTAAGAAGCCACTCGGGGGGCAGATGAATGTGTCTGAGCAAACCTAGATATTATACCTAGGCTCTGGGGAAAGAAATGAGGGAGGCGGGGGGGTGTGGGAGCGGATTAGTTCAAGGGCAGAGGCCTCAATGATATATACCTAGTTGTCTACTGAAGACACACCACCAACTGTGATTCATGCTGTACACACAAAACTTCTCCTCACACCCCAGGTAGGCCCCACACTTATGCTTCCAAAAGGCTTCCATTATTTTGAACCTTAATTACACTACAATGAACCAACAGCGTGCAAAGACATCTGCCCCAAATACAGGACAGCAAACTAATGTTTTTAATACACTGGCCACAGCAAAGTCTTTTTTTCCCCTGCAACAATACTTGGTTGATAATATGCAAAAGACAGTGGTTTCTAGAGTCTACACTTACAATGCCTTAATGACAGAATAAATACTTTATTTTGCTTTTTAATGGCTTTTCACCCACACAGTGACTTAACAGATCACAGGCTGTGCTGTTTTCTTCATGTCTCAGCACCCTGTGACCGCTGGACAAAACAGAAATGCAAGGCCTGTTATCAATTTCTCCAGATTTATACAGCCGAAATATGGCACAAAATCCTGCTGCCTTGTTCAGTGCACAAAGAAGAGAATGCACAAGATGACAAAGTAAAAATGAATTGAATTGACAATTTAGCACATACGCCTGTCCTTTTCCCATTAGTTGTTATCTGAAGGTGGAAATGTGTGGTGATGTGGATGATGATTAAAAAATACAAATGTTTCTATTTATTTACATCAATTTAAAAAAGAGGATTAAAAATTGAAAGGCCTGTACAATCTAATGGAGCTCGATGCATTGGGTAATGACCGATCTAATTTGTGTTGAAAATGTATGTTGATTCAACTCTGGTAATTCTAAGGCAGCTCTTAGTCAGTGGTGGTGCCGCACTGAGCTAAATACTTTGTTTGTATCGACTGGTTGTGACAGCTCACATACACAAGCACAAACTAACGAAGAGTTAATGAAGACGATAAAGCAGGAGTTGCTCTGCTAACCTGTAACCATGGCACCTGAGAATGTCAGACAACAAAAGACCTCAGTGCTTTAGAGCCCCTGCCAAACACACACACACACACACACACACACACACACACACACACACACACACACACACACACACACACACACACACACACACACACACACACACACACACACACACACACACACACACACACACACACACACACACACACACACACACACACACACACACACACACACACACACACACACACACACACACTCCCACTTCTTCCCTCCCTCTTCCTCTTTGGATTCTCTGAACTACAGCACAATGCGATTTTTGTGATTTCTGTTCCTGTAGGAAATAAATTGCCGCACCTTTCCATCTCCTTCGGGTCCAACTCGAGTGGATGCTGGATGTGTTGTTGACCTGTTTGTGGTCTGTGTTAACACACGTTTGTTCGGGAGTGAAGGTATTTGTCACATCTCGACCTTGTAGCTCTTTTAGTATCAGCTTCCAAGACACACACTCGCAGAAGTACTTTCTGAAATCTTCTTTCTCCTCCTTTTTTGTCAGAATGTTGGCTTGTCAGCTCATGCTTCCTGGTTCCTGTCCTGTCTGACATAGTAAGGGCTGAGATAACATCTGGCTTAGCAATTCTATTACCCCTTAAGAATCAGCAGAGGTTATGGGTTCAGCCCTTTACTGTGAGAAGTGGCCAAAAAGAGATGCATTTCTGAAAGACAGGATTGAGCCTCACGTTGATTAGAATGAATGTTAATGTATTCACTCCTTTGGAAAACCTTGCTAAGTATCAAAGTTTGCCCGGTAAGGTCACTAAGGTTACAGATTTTAGTCAAATTGCTTGTCAAATATGGGATTTTGGTTTACATCTGTGGTACTTGGCATTAAACAATTAAAACAATAATTAATTCCTGTTTCTTCTTAAACTGTCAAATCTAATGGCATTTATAAAGCTGTCTCACACAGCTCCCAGGCATGAACATGTGTGTGTGACTGTATGACTGTGGGATAGGGTGGAGCTGGAAGAGCATCTCTGACTGTGATACTCCCTCATGGATAAAAGCTGTTTAAACAATGTTTAAAGAAGCATAATGTAGTGCTTCAGGAAGAAATTAGAGCAATCCATTAACATCAAACGCTGCGCCCAGGATACGCACTTGGCAGCTGTAAATAACGGCCCCATTATATGCAACTACCACAGGAGCTTGTAACTGCAATCAATAATATAAAACTACAGAGTACACTAAAATACTGACAAACGTGCCAGCGCTCTTCTGATAAATCCTTTACCATTAGTGATATGTTGCAATAAAATATCTGCTTTCAATTGAAAAACAAGGTCAAAGTAGACGTTTATATGAGCTTTACTATCACAGACTAATACAAACTATGGAAAGAGATGCTTATCAGTGTGCAGAAGTTGCTACATCTAAATAGTTATATGATGGCGGCCTATTAAAGGATGTTTAATGAGGGGAAATAGTTGCACTGCAACCTTTAGATAAGTCTGTTCTTACCGTCATGAGACCAGTGTGTGATAGCGCCACAGCCCTCACACTTGTGCCCCCTGGACATAGCTCTGACAAGGTCCAACATGGCTGGCATACCAACCCACCTCCATACCATTCCTGGCCTTCTCTGATCAACTGAATAACCTACATAAAAGCATGTGATGAGGTTCTCAACATCTGGTGCTCATTGTTATGTGAGCCTATGAAAAACCAGGTTAAACCGGTTAATCGATAGTAGATAGCAGCGAGAACAGTGCAGTGATGTTAAGTGTTTCGACACTCCTACAATTCCTGCTTTAATGACCACAACAGAGGCGTCAACAACTACCTTGGCATCGATTATTAAATAAATCAAGCGTTAAATAAACAATATATGCGTTACTACTACTATTCCATCAAATGACATTTGGATAGTCCAAAGAGAATGCAACTCAGCTATAGGACTGACCAGAAGCTTCAGCTCTGATGAGTTGGATAAGAACTACAGGGGAGCGGCCCATTCATAAAAAATCAACAAACAAGACGAAAACCCAGTTGAGGGCCACTGGAAAAGCTTTATCAATCATCTCCAACTGAGCTGCTGTATATTTGTGTTTGGTGCGAGTGGATTGGAGCGTGAGATAACAAAGCTCAGGGTGGTCACTCTGCACGCTGAAACAGAGAAGGGTGACACGCAAGCAGTTAAACGCGCACACTCATGCAAGAGTGCATTCTGGAACACAACACTGTGATGACAGACAAAGACACAGTGCCAAAGCCTGAGCTCAACACCAATCCAACCATCCGACATTACATAAGGGGCCGCCACTTACAATAAATACACTGTATCTAAGTAACTGTTAGATAAAGTATTATCAGGTTTGTCTGATGAAACGCTCATCGTCCTCACATCATGCGGTTGCTGATATTGCAGCTGGGGACTCGGCCCTGTCAGATGTGGAGGGCAACGTCACGGCAGCGCCTCTCTTTCAAGGGTAAGACGGGCCATGTGACCAGCTCTGCCAACCACTGTGGGAAATAAGACAGCTTTGCACAGAGGCAAAACACAAGACCAGCTGCTGGGGAATCTCAGGGTGGAGCTGAGCCAAAAAGCTGAGGAATACTTACATTTAATGATATAAGACCATGATGTTTTTGTACTATTATGATCTACATTTTAGGTTAGCATTTCATTTAAAGACACCAGTCATGTGTTACAGTTTACTGAATACATGAGGCTGGATGAAATATATAGTCACATTTAAATGATCCCTTACTACAAACAATCCACACTGTGGGTCATGAGGTTTTTGTTTAACCCTCAGCTGGTCTCCTTCTGGTGGGAAGGCAGCAGGGGGAACATTCTGGGAAAAGGATGGCCCAGGAAAAAGGAAAAAATGACATCTTTTCATTTAAAAGTTGAGACTGGGCCTAACACACTTTAGTTTAACACAGCCCACGCAGCAACCAGTTCAGAATGGGCGCACAGAGCTCCAACTTATCCTGATGAAAACATCAATACTGTTGCTATTTTGGAGCAATAAAAAGGCGCTCCTCATTCGGTTAAACGGACTTGGCAGCCACTCAATGTTGTACTTGACTTGTAACGGCCAATGACAGCGAGACAGCTGGAAGAAAATGTGTCCTAAAGAACTGTCAGCTGGCCCGGGCAAGACTCTCACATCTGGAGGACCTCAGAGACAACACAGCCAGGCTTCATTGTCTTACAGAGGGGAACAAATTAGCCGCTACCATCAGCCAGTTAGCTAGTTAGTTAGCATTGTGAGTTAGCGAGCTAGCTGTTTAGCCTGCTAACGCGCCGCTGGCGGGGTGTAATTCTCGGGTTATGGCGGTATACAGCGTGTCACCCTGCGCACTTTACCGATGACGTCCGAGAATGCGTGTTTTAACACAGCAGCCACGCCGGGAGTGACCCCAGCAAAGACGGCTCCGGCATGACGGCAGGGTGTCTGACAGACAGGCAGGCAGGCAGGCAGGCAGCATGCACTGGGGACCCGACACTCCAACCCCCCCCCCCCCCTACCCGGATCAGTCACGACGGTCCTCCGCGCATTTTGACAAGACGATTAAAACACACGGGTGCATTTTGGGCGCCGGGTGACGATCACGTACCATTCTCTTCACCGTTGAGACTCAGGGAGCGCTGCGTCGTGGCGTTGATCCATCTATCGGCGCTGATCTCGGTTAGCCTTGGAAGGAAAGCCCGGTGGACGTTAGAGAGATCCGTTTCGGCTGCAGCTCCAACGGAAGGTTGCTTTTTCATAATTGTGCGACTCCAGACTGACGCTGCATGACGAGCCGGCTGACTCAGCCAGCACACACGGTCACATGGCCGAGCCGAGGCGGAGCCAGGGGCCACATGTGCTTTGTTTTAGTCCGCAATACACTGAAAACCAGCAAAAAGCTTTGTTACACCGCCCTGAAGCCGGATAAAACACAAATGAAAGGAGAGCTTCAGTTGCTATAAAATATCAACTGCTCGACTTGTTGTGGTTTAGAAAAATACCTCCAACAGTTAAAATCCACATTCCACGTGTGATCTATAAGCTT
The DNA here is from genome assembly GCF_046128005.1 of Genypterus blacodes. Classification (NCBI taxonomy): domain Eukaryota; kingdom Metazoa; phylum Chordata; class Actinopteri; order Ophidiiformes; family Ophidiidae; genus Genypterus; species Genypterus blacodes. Next base: position 14,086,815 of record NW_027466879.1, on the reverse strand, counting down.
AAATCTATTCCACGAGTATAGTTCATCAATGACCAGTAGGATCACTAACTGTTACGAATATTTAGTTAGATATCAAAGGCCATTATTGATGAAGTCATGGAGGAATAATGGAGGCTGCCTGGACCAAGAGCAAACCTAAAATACTGAAAAGAAACGAAGGCAAATTATTCAGCGATGACAGAAATTTAATATGCAATAATTTGACAGTAAACTCAAATTAGTTCAGTACATGTATATGATTGGGATGACATTTTCCCTTTAAACCTGAGGAAGTAAACAATGATGTGAACACAGGCCCATTGTGACACAACTAATCTTATCTCACCCTATATTTTAGGATTTAACAGCCACTTCCATTTAATACTTCCTCAACTGGAAACCTACTAGCTGCTGAATCCATTTAAAGATTGAATTGATTAAAGCTGTCTGTTTGGCTGCCGACTACCTCCAGGAACAGAAAACCCTCTTAATTGTTTGAGAACTTCTCTTTTAATAGACTTTATATTAACTCTGTTGTTTCCCCTTAGGCAAAGAAACCAGGTCAGTGCTTCTCTACAGAGCTGCTCTCCACCTTTCTACCAGATTCTTTGCCCTTGATTAATAGAATTTGAACAGTGAGAAGAACAAAAACATACAAAACAAGTACGTTTTGTAAATTTAATATAAGGTATTAAATGAAAACCATTTAATCAATTATACAAACAGCTTACACAGAAACCCCAAATCAGTTAAAAAGTTACGAGTGTGTCAGCTAAGAGCCCCTGACCTTCCAACGATGAAATAATTACCAAGCTAAATATTATAAAGTGCTTTCTCATTGTATATATGCAATCATCAAGGCATCTTTGAGAGGTGGTCACAAAAGATTTCCGAATATGAATCTTAAAAGCACTTTGAGGGATCAAAAACCTCTTGTCCCATCTACATAAAAACTCACATCAGTCAAGTCTTTTTTTATAAACAAACATTCCCTTGCTTTGCAAATTTAATATTCAAATGTAAAAAAAAAACACTCCAGCAGTTAAGTCCTTGTTCAACAGGGTGAGTCAGCATCTTTCACTTATGGGGCTGTCAGTTCTTCCCTCTGTGGAAACAAGACGGGAAAAAGGGCGTCAATTCCTCTTTATGTATGGGTTCACTGTCTTCAAAAGACAGACACAAACATGACGTCACTTAAAAAGGGGGGTTGTCATTTGCAATGCCTTGTGCAGATAACAATGAATGACCAGGAGTATACCAAGCACAAATACCAAACACAAAGAACACATCCCACATCCATTCCACAACTCTCCCAGGTTAACCACAAGCAATGGGCAAGCAGAGAGCAACATGAACGTTTCCATAACTGCAGATGGAAAAGATGGGTGTATGGAGAAAACAGACAGTGACACACAAACACTTAATAAAACAAACTGCACACATAAAGAGATGAAGTTAACAGCGAAGGCAGGTGGTATTCCAGGTCCACTTTGGAATGTGGCTGAAAAGGTCATACAGGAAAATGATTTAGGTCTATCGGAATTTCAGATTCGTAATCATCTGGGGACATCTAGTGGTCAACTGATGCTTAACACCATGTACTCCACCTGGAGTGTTTAGGATAAGATAAGATAAAATAAAAGTTTATTATCCCGGGGGAAATCACTGTGCTTGTTTAGTTTCACAATGTATTGTAAAAACAACAACAAGTCCTCCGAGTTCTTCATTATTAAATTTTGGCCGAGTCTTTGAATAGCTATTGGACCCTGGAAATCAGAGTTAAAAGGTTAAAAGAAAAATCAAAAAGGGATTAAGTGCAGTAGTAAGCAAACAATTCAACACTGATGCAGGGTCAGGTCTATGTTGGAGGGAAGCACACCTGGTAGCAAAGGCTCCCTGGATGAGTCCAAGACCTGGTGAAGATGAAGAGGGGTGAGAAATTCCATCCCTTTACTCCTCTTTCTCCCTCTCTCACACACAAGCACATTTATATATCCATACAACTTTGCCTCTGAATTTCAATGCTGAATCAATAATAGCGAACCAAAGCACGTCATAAGCCTTATATTGATTTTCTACGATCCACGTCACTTTTGGATTCAGTTAGTGACACTGTATTATCCAAATCAGCTTGCAGAGAATTTCAACTCATGAGATGATTAACATTTACGAGTTTACATAATGCGTAATATTAAGTGTTCTTATCTAGTGTGTAGTTTTTGTCATAACCAACACACAAGGCAATACCTTTAACATAAAGGTAAGGACATACAGTAACTGGACATACAGTAACATACAGTGACTTTGAGGAGGCAAAGCAGCAAGGAAACAGGACTGAAAAGGAAACGGACCATTTTCATTGAACTGGTAAGGTGCTTCTTTCATTATGTTATTCACAGACAGGTAGGTACTGAAGGACATCAAGCTTGAATGTGTTAGTAAGCTGTCGAGTGCATATTCCTTATGTATACAGTATATTACATTCTATCTATACCATGAGCCTTCCTGTAATAGTTGATTTTTGGTACTTTATCTTAGACCATTAACTGTCTAACTTTTATGTCACAGACAGAAAGAACATAAATAGATTAATATGAAATTCACTGTGGCAATACGGCCAACAAGCCACACTGCTGCCCCAAAACTGTATAGAATCCCTTTAAATGCTCTCACCTCATAGGTGGTTCCTAACCAGAACTTTTTCATCTCTCCCCTGCACCCTGCGACCACAGCCGAGGTTATCAGCGTGAAGGGCACCAAGTAGAGCAGAGCAGGCTGGCCCATCCCGGACAACAGCATCACAGCAAACGTCACAATGATTCCTACCAGGTACGCTAGAGGAAGAGTTATACAGGAGACACGCACGCACACAAAAGGAAGAGACAAGGTAAACGCAAAGCTTCCAACACACGCGTGTCAGTAATTCAATCCAGGCGGTAAGTAACTGGGGAAAAAAACAGGGACATCTAGTGGACAACACATTGACCGACACTCAACATGTTTTCACCAAGCAAAAAACGATTTATAGCAATTTCAACACTTGTACATATACATACGTACATACATACATATGTGCACTCTGGCATATCTGTCTCTGCTTCTCTCTGTAATCTCCAAGTCTGTATATGGCAATGTGTTACACACATGGACCCAACTAACAGAACCGTGACAATCTGGCTTCACTCATATGACTCAGGTAAAGGACACAATTATTCATCACCAACATTGCTACTATACTCAACCCATCTATATAAGTCACTGGATCGAGTCACCCTTTCCCCATCTCCTTACGTATTTTATCCAAATGTGTATCACATTCCCTAGGTCCTAATCAATATTTCCTTCCTTTTCCCCCCTTTCTCTCGTTTCCTTCCTTCACTCTATATAAAAAAGGAAAATCAAATACCTATTACCATTGTCATGTAAAATGCTTCTTTCAATAAAAACATTCAACAAAACATTTAAGTGGACAATGTGTGTATGCATGTCTTTAGATTTCAATTATTTCTCAAGCTGAATTTGTTTGAGATCGATGTTAAAGTGTGGTACTGTGTGTTTGTAAAATAAGTCAGTTGAGCTGTGAGGTACCTGTGCAGCAACTGAGAAAGTAGATCTTCTTTCTGCTGTTAATCCAAACGTCAAACCTGCTGCAGTACGATACCAGGAGACCTGTTGGACCAGACGAGCATGTGGATGTATGAGGAAACAAACTCGTGTTCCGCATCGATTACAGCATTGTGCTTAAGATGCCAACAGATCAACACAGTTTGTGAAACAAATAAGTCAGTATGAACATCCATCACCGTCACAGTTCAGTACTCATTTTCTTCACTTGTGTGGAATAATCAATTTTCTATTATTGTAAAATCAGTGAATGACTAGCTATTTACTACATACTTCATGACTATGGCCAACCTCTTGAGAAACTTTTTCTTAACTGAATTTTTGTATTGTAGAAATAAATCAAGTCAATAGCTCTAAACTCTACTCTAAACTACTGTTGGTATGACGATGGTTGCCGTCTCGTCCCCCTGTGTATCATTACAGGAAGTGTTCACCCATGATGATGTTCTAATGTCACCTGGAATAATGATGTCGCCGTAGCCCAGAATGGAGAACTGTATCCCACAGAGGTTCTGAGCCCAAGCTGTCAACCGTGGGACACGCATGACCACTGGCAGCTGAGGAAACAAAGTCAAGAATCAAATGGTGTATAAAATATGCTGTTGTAAATTGACAAACTAAACCAAGCTCAACCAAGAGGGAAAGGTTGTCATCAGAGGAGTGGAGCAACTGTGATTGTATGGCTGTCACTGGCGCTGATCTAATGGATTAATTTACTCTTCAATTGAGATTACAACTAAATTTAGTTTAAATATGAGTGATTCATTGTGTGCACGACAGTAATCCATAACAAATTCCTTTCTGTTCTCAAGGGTTTGGTTTGAAATGAACATTACTGACTCGTTTACACTATTTACGATTAAAGCAATTTAATTCAGTTGCCATCGTTGTGATTCTATTACAGTTGGCTGCCAATCAGATCTACTTGTTATCGTTTGTGACTGCTTGCTGTTTTCCAGCTTAAATCAGCTTGAAAACATGCAGACTTTCACACTCACAACACCTTGTCGAATGCATGTGCTTCAGCGGAACAATCGGTCAGGTAAAACATGGAAACACGGTGAACACTGTAATACAGAATCTTGCGAACCCCTTAGTTGAGGTCAAATCCACATTCCATTCGAACAAAAGCACGACTACACTGCTCATAAACTTAATCAGCGGACAGGAGAGGAACTCTTGTACAAACACAGCAAAGAAGGCCATAATCTATAAATGAGAGTAAGTTAGAAAAATAGTCTCATTCAAGTGCATATAGTGCCTTTTAATGAAAGACCACACCGCAAAACCCCGACACCATATCACCCAAAGGCATTAATGCAGCACAGGAGGAAGCCTAGCAGCCCCCAGCAGCTGATCATCATGTGATGGGTCTGGATGTTTGTTTCACATTTTGTGAACTGCCTATGGGAAGGCTGAAGCTGACTGGAAGAGCCTTGATTTCATGACACAGTTGATGCCCATACCAATAAAGTACAATTATACATTTATCATGTATAAACATAAACAGTATGAACACCAAGAGTGGATACACTTTGGCAACACGCTTGTTGTTGTTGTTATGTCCCAATCAAATAATTCAAAGAATCTCAATTGCTATTTCAGCTAGACTATCCTGTTTTTGTAAGAATGTCTACATTATGTTGCTTCTTCTTATATTTGGTCATTTTTGCCATCAACCTAATTTGAACAATATATGATTAAGCAAACATGGCCTCGCTGACAGCTTGTTTACTGTATTTTGGATGTAGTATGTGTAGCATGTGTCCGTCTACACATGAGGATGTTTCTCAGATCAACACATCTACAGTCACCACCCCCACTCACTACAATGGAAGACCAAAAAAATGGAGAGCATGGGTAACAAGGCAGGCCTTACTTTCTCAGACGGAGGCTGGGGTTCAGCGGGGATCTCCACCATGTTACCTTGTGTCTATGACATAGAGCCCACCCATCCCCAGCGCATAGTTAGTCAATCGGTCTATGAGACCACCCAGGGAATAAACAAGCACATCAGCCAGGTTGTTAATGAAGCCAATACAAACTTCAGGGAATTCCACCAAAATGACATTCTTATTGTACAGTACAGTACCTACTCCCATAGTTGCACATACAAATTGCCTTCTACTTGTCAAGTACTGATTTATTCACAGGGTGGTGTTTCTGTTGCCAGGGAACCACTGTTAGGTTTTACAAAAGGTTTTAGGTACCCATATTAAGCTCCAGAGATAAAACATTAATTTGCCTCTTTCCTAATTCAACATTGTTGAGAAACGTCTAGTGTAGTATAAATAGTGAGTGTTCTCAATTATCTCAAAGCGGTAATTTGAGAGAGATCTTTTGGTGGAGCTCCTCCTTAAGACAGGAGCTTAAGCAGGGGGACGTACCTTCTCTCCAGACGCATCCGGACCTAAGGCAACCTGCACCATAATGCTAACTCCATTCTGTAGACAGATATGAGGAGGGAAATAGAGGTTAAAAACATGCCAAGACTTCACATAATACACAGTATGAATCCTTAAATTTCATAAAAAGGATCATACAACATAGTACTGCAACAAAAGAGCTTCAGATTGATTTCTTTTTCAATAACAGCAGGTTTCAGTATAGTGTTAAAAGCACCCATTAGCTTTGCGCTCAAACAATGTTCAACGCATTCTCATTACATCGCCACATGTCAGCAGGCTAGAAAAACCCACTGGAGCGTAAGAAAGGAGCTGAACTCAAGGGGATTACCGATGAATGGCAGTGTGTGAAATCTCTACATCTCCTGCTAGGTGATACTGGGAATAAACAACGAAGAAAATGCCACGGATTCTTTTACAGGGTTGTGCGGATCAATACCTTCGTGAAGAAAGGAGTGATGAAGACAAAGAAGACATCGTACAAAAGCAGGAGGCTCAGCAGAATCACGCAGATCTGTGAGATAGTGGAAAAACAAGAGCTTGCATCGGATTTCAAAAATTACAATAAACATTTGTTCTCTGTGACAAAATGTCCTAGAAATATTATATCCTGGAAAAAGTATGGATGACATGCTGTGTTAATAACTAAAGCATGAGCAGATGAAAAGAAAGGAAGTTTAAATGTGAATTGTTAAGTGTGTTCGGCGTGTGTGAAGCACGAGGTGTCAGTTTCGGTTTAGAAGTACCTTGAAGTTTGACAGGGAAATAGTCTTCATGAAGTTGAGACAGAATGCAATGCCGAGGAGGTCCTGCAAGATCCAGATCCATCTGCAAGTACACAAACAACGTCTCTGTTTTGCGATCGGATAGAGCAAGGAGCAATAGATTTTCTTCGTGCTTCAAAAACATGTTGTGTTAATAATGTCAGTGAATTGTTATCAGACAAAAGAGGCAGAATTCGGTGACACAATATGATCATGTGATGCTCTCTCGTTTGCCTCTCGTTTGAGAGTAGTGATGCTCTTCAAGGCGCTCACAGCAACATCTAAAAATAACGAGCCACTTCAGCTGCAACATGTACTCTGTCAACACGGCCAGGTGTGTGGGGGAGGCGAGGTCATAACCTACTGTTTCACTTTCATATACAACAACAACTATTGAGCTGGGTGTTGCAAGGTCAAAAGGACTGCTTCTCTGGTGTGTGTGTGTGTGTGTGTGTGTGTGTGTGTGTGTGTGTGTGTGTGTGTGTGTGTGTGTGTGTGTGTGTGTGTGTGTGTGTGTGTGTGTGTGTGTGTGTGTGTGTGTGTGTACAATGTTTCTTTTAAACCAAGGCGCATCTCCTCCTCTGCCACAGTCCTTCCATCCGACGTGACTCAGGCATGTCTAAGTATGAAAGTGAAAGAGACAGGATTGTGCGTGTGCGTTTACTGACAGTACCTGTCTTCATTCCTGTAGACGCCCCAAATGACAGCAACAGTAATGCACACTGCCGCCAGTATAAGAGATCTCAGTGAGAAGGTCTTGCTTTTGATCGAGAAACTAGAGACACACAGACAGGAAACAAGAGAGACATGCCAATCTTAGAGAGGAAAGCAACATTCACCACAGTTTTCACATCCTCTGCAATCCACAACGTCACCTTAATGGCCGTCTGTGGCTGCAAAAAAGAAATGGAGCATTTGTTTTTGGTGTTTTTTGTACAGCAGATCAGCACCTTTTACTGACCAACATCTATTCAGGGTGATACGTTTCATTCTCTGTGCAGTGATGACGGTCACAAGAATTCCATGCATTCAAAATACTATTCTGTTCTGCAAGTATACATGAAGTGTGCCAAATTGCAGTATGAGGTAGGCTGAAATTAATTTACAATAACATAATCTAGGTCTGTTACATGAAGTAAGGATATTTAGATTCAAACCAATCCTTGTTATAATGTATAAATTGAAGTGTTAGTGTGCATGCAAACACACTGAGTCTCATATCGCAATTAATATCGCAGAATAGTTGTCTGTAAAGAGTCTGTGTGTTTGTTTTCATACCTAACAGTACCACATCCGAGTAGGTCCATCACTGCATCTAGACAGCTAAACAGTGCTGTGGCTGATGCAAGGCAGAATACGACAATAATGAAGTAGACTGTGGAAAAAAGGAAAAAAACACACATAGGGATAATTGTCAGGTATAATTATTTTGTGAAATAGCTGTGAGCACTTCCCAAGTTGTCCACTTTACCAAGTATGTTGTAGAAGTAGTACATGAGGACCAGCATCCCACACATCAGGGCAACCAAGATAACCACTCTGAGAGGAGAGTAGAGAGAAAGCTCCCCGCTGTCTGCTTTGTGTTCTCCTCCTGCACCTCCCAGACTAGCACTCAATCGCTCTCTGCCACAACCACAAAACACTTGTTGGCTTCTTGAATGCATTTGAAGCCCACTGTTTATAAAAGAATTTGGAATACACTTTGAGATGATGTATCAAAGAAGTATTTCACCTCTCAGACGCCCCGCACCAGCAGCCGCCCATGACAACTGTGAAAATGGCAATCAGCAGCATGACTCCAATGCTTGGATCAAGCTTTTGGTATGGTGGAGCGTACATCTGCGCCTGCATCCCTTCACCAAACATCTGAGGTCATGAACAAACAATAAACATTTTAGTTTTTTTTCTGTTTCTCTCTTTCGCTCTATCACAACCTATGAACCTATGTGCATGAATAAGTGTGAAAACGAGTGTTAGGAGGGTGGCCTGGACTGGTCAGTAAACCCCCCCCCCCCTTAATCTATATTTAAAGTTGGTGTGGAAACATTTAATTTTATTCAAAATGACATATCTATCTATCTATCTATCTATCTATCTATCTATCTATCTATATAGTCTGTTAGGTGTTTTGTCTGAACTCCTCCAACATAACACGATAACATTATCATTGTGACATGTACCAAAGGTTTTACATAAGGTTACATTTTTCAAGTGTTTCCCTGGTGGAATTAAACTGAACACTTTACATAGTGTGAGTCACAAAGCAACAGGAAGAACTGCAATCACTATTTAAGCATATATGGAAGTAAATATCTGATTAGCCATTTAACAGAATAACACACATGCTGCTATCTGTCACCGACCTGCTGCGCACCAAGGAAGTCCCTGTACCTCATGAGAGCCAGAGGAATACGGACTTTGGCATACTCAGAGTCATTGGCTGATGGAGTGACCTGAAAAGAAAGATCGACGGAGAGACAGGAGAGAACGATAACTCTTCTACCATACAAAGAACAAACTATAACTTATTTGTGGGACACAAAAACCAGGAGTTATTGCGTAAAGGATGAGTTAACTATTTAAAAGCCAAGATTCTTTATCCTACCAAGGATTTGTTGCTGGCAATGAGCAATGCTTTAGCCCCCAGGCCCTGAGCGACTTGAGCTTTCTGGCTGAATTCACAGTCCCCTCTCATCACAACCAAGGCTTTGCCCTTTACCATCTCTGGACTGACACCTGAGGCGTCACACAGCACAGTGGAGATCAAATTCATCAGTGGATACTGCCCCTGGAGAAGTAAAGACATGAATAATCATTTGAATACTATTGTTCACACTATTAACTGTATGTTGATCACTTCCATCCGACAGCAATCACTCATGTCTTAGGTGTGAGAATTGTATATTCATCCATCCATCCATCCATCCTCTATACCTGCTTATGAAGGGCTGGAAACTATGCCAGCACCCACTGGGTGGGGGGCAGTGTACATCCTACATAGCTGATCAGTTTAGCACAAGACCAAAGTATTGAACACTTGCAGGGAGAGGCACAAAATGAAGCCAAATTGTGCCAAATGGCCGAGGTTGAGTGTGTGAGAGTAACACACGGAGACAAAGAAACTCAATCAAGCATACAGATAGCGTTTTGAGTTTCAAATCTAGCTACCGTGCAAACATTTGGAGAGTAAGAGGAAATTGGAGCACCAGGGGGAAACCCACACACACACACACACACATACCAACAGATCAAGCAAACTGTACAGGCAGAAGCAGATTTGCTGGTTTTGTGTCTATTAATGCAAAATCTAGCACTTACAGCAGCATCCAGGGTTTCTGAGAGCGGAGTCCACGAGTGATTGTGAACAATACAGTAGTCCATATTTCTACTGCCATTGGAGATGTGCAAGATGGCCTCTTGGCAGTTCATCTGTTGGGAGGGAGAATGGATTTCTTCAGCTCCACACAGAAATGTAAAATGAAAGCAGCAAAACAAGCTCCCCTGTTTGTCTCTGCGAGTTTCACTTGTGTAAATAAATTATAATGAGGAACTAAGCCAAGCTGCCTGGGAAGAAGAAGAAGAAGTTATTTGATAACTTAACTAACATAAGTATGTTGACAAAATGTCCCTGTGATCATTCGATGGACTTTAAAACAAATAAACAAACGGGTCCTGGTTAGTGACGCAATATAGGAACTTTTAGGAGGGGTACCTGTGTACAAAAATGGATTTTGATAGTGAAATTAAAGCCCATTTATTCACGGAATCAACACAAACTAAATCAAAACAACTAGCTAACACTCGGGTTGAGCCTAATGTTGCAGCTAGCTTTAGCGCGTTCACATCGATGACTCGGCGACAACACAACATAGTACTCGCTCCAGAGAAACCCAAATACATTTCTTTTCAGTGCGAAGTAAATGGTGGAACTTTAAAGATCAATGGCGGACATACGTAAGAGTTCTCCGGCGTTAAGCGCAGCTGTCAGGCCCCAAATTAGCTTTCAGTTATTAGCTTTTACTTATTAGCTTTCAAGTCACTGTCGTCCATCAACTTACCTGCGATGCCATGAAAACAACACACAACACAAAGATTCTGACGGCTTTCTCCATTTTGACAACATTCGTCTGTTCACCGCTTGACACAGCACAAACATAAAGTCTTTGACACTCGGCGTAAAGGCACTTTTAAACGGCCCTTTCTTTAGCTGAAGAGAGCGCCGTTCATTTCTGCTGCCAGTCTGCCGCTTCCTGGATGGACTCGTGACAAAGATGAGCTGTAATACACGCGCGCGCGCACACGTTGTTAATGACATCATTAACGCACACTACTTTGCACGCACGCGCACACGCATTACTTTATTTGGAGATGTTGTTAATTACGTCATTGACACACACTACTTTGAAAATCATAAATGACGTAACACACACACGCAAAGTTGATGGGTGAAGACGGTGAAAGGTCAAGGGGATAATGTTTTGCTTAGGCAGCCTTTAATGGCCTTATTAACCACTGAATGAAGAGATTTGCAAGAAAATGTAAGCGACTAAGACTTAATGACAGCAGTGTTTCAGTGGGGAGGGTGACATAAAGCCCATTGACGAAATATTATGATAAAAGTGCTTTTGGAAGGAAATGAAAGGATGTTCACCTCTTTGATTGCCAGACGACGCCTGCTCCTACATTGGAAATCCCTCACCCCTCCCTCTATTTCGCAATGGCTTTAGGATACAATGACCTTTCTTAGACTCGAGAAAATCAAATACACTATGAGGAACCACACTGATAAATTCTATCAGCGATGGCAACCTTTCCTCTCCTATTTCACAGATCTACAGGCTATGCCAGACCAGAGACTGAATACCAGAACACAGATCAGTTCCTCTTTATTTTATTTTATCATTTTATTTTGCATTTCAGGCAGTCCAGGACGGGGTTGTGTGAATGCAGGGTTGGGTGGGGTTTCGGGGTGGGATGTCCTCTCTCTGGTTCTTTTTTCTCTCTCTCTCTGTTTCTCCCCTATCTCTCTCTCTCTCTATCACAACCTATGATGCGATTTGTACTAGCCTATCTTTCTCTCTCCTCTTTCCCCTCTTTCTATATAAAAAAATGATCTCCAAAATATCCTACACCTGTATGCACAATGTCATGTACAATGTCTGCTTCAATAAAAATAAATTGCAAAAAAAAAAAAGTGCTTTTGTGATGGAGTGTTGGTAGAAAAGAAAGGTCAGTATCTGTAATTGCTGAGCATATGGTTGTTTGTGCATGGAAGCATACATGCCTGTGAGTGTACGTCATATATTATACGTTATATACTATCTACACTGTCTTAGTCTTAGTGTATTTTTAAATGCACATGCCTTGTTTTTCACACTACACGCCGCTAATGGCTTCTGACTGGATGCAGCGTATTCTGCCCTTCGGCTCTTCAGCTGTGCTTGAGTCGTCCTACTACTGTGTAACTCAAATCAAATCAAATTTATTTTTATTGTCCAATATCACAAGGGCTATACAGGCCCACAATAGCACACGGTTCCCGACTTAGCCCAGAGCTGTCTAAGAAGACAAGGAACAACTCCCAAAAACCTCAATGTATCAAGGTTAATGTAATGCAAGGGAAAGGAAGACACGTGGGAGAGGCAATTCAAGGGGGAGATCATCTCTCCACTAAGTTCAAGAATACAACAAAAGATGAATAATAATCATAATCATAAAAGTAGTAATATAGTGGTAGTCTATAATTATAACTTGTGCAAATCATGGCAGTGCCAAGGGTGAAGATTGCTGCAGTCGAGTTTTATTAGCAACCCATTGATCTCCCAGATAATCCTCAGTACTAATCAGTGAACAGCTTGTCTACCCACTTGTTCCTGATCAGCTATTTCAGCTGCTATTTCAGATTAATTAGCTTCACATGACTGCCTCTCCATCACAGGCTCAAAATGGTGAGAACACCCTCTGCCAAAGACTAATTGTGCATTTGTGAGTCAGGCCTGGAATGTTTTTGTGGAAATAATATATTTTTGTTATTGTTCTTTTTGCATATGTGCATAAGTGATGTTACACAATGTAATATAGAGCTGAATATAGTTATTGTTGTAGTTTAAAGATACTATGGGAATCATTTAATTTCCCTTATACAAGTCAACCTAACATTAAAATATGCTTGTCATGGTTAGATTCATAAATTAGTATCACTTAAAATGTGTTTGTGGGGTCAGAATCCTGGAAGTCAAAAGATTCAGCTTCAGACAGATCAAAAACATTTTTTCAAAATATTATTATTCCATGAAGTTGACCGATCCAAGCAGCTCCCGTATGCTCAGTATTGAGCAGTTATTTTCCTGTGGTGAGCTGCTCAGTCTCTCTGTTACACTGATATAATTAACACCCACAGAGCTTTTTGTGGGAAGTCAATGTCATATTTAATGACAGAAGAACTGCCACTGGCAGTGTGATGGCTGTCTCAACCACAGTTGGTAACCTCTGCATCTATACTTCTGAAGATACTGAATAGAACCAACAATTAGGTCCTGCATGGGGCAGAGGACCAGGGTGAGGCTGAAATACCTTTCAAACCTCCAAACAATCAATGATGAATCATTTACTGCAGGGGTGTTGTAATTGTGTGTTGTGTGTGTGTGTGTGTGTGTGTGTGTGTGTGTGTGTGTGTGTGTGTGTGTGTGTGTGTGTGTTAGACACATTTCCCTCTTAGCTGGAATGAAATGTTTAATATACAGCAGCAAAACTCTTAAATATAGACAGATAACAATAGATCATAGATAATCAAAAGTAGTAATGAACACTAGCAATTACTGTGCGAGAGACCATTATAAATCTAGACAAGAAAACTGGATTTGCCTTTTATTCAAACCCTGATGCTCAGTCAAAAGTTATTTATTTATTCATATTTTAATCCATAAAAAAGTAAGAGATTAAAAGAATACCAGCTCTATGCTACCGAATCTGATGAGTACATTTGTTTCATTTTATTTAATTATTGGTAATAATAGGGTCATCATCTTCATCTTGCATCTCATGGGCAAAATCAGAGACATGCCGTTTCTAATAGATTGGTTCGCCTTTGAAATGATTTTGACCCTGAGACATGTTGAATAACTAAAGCTCACCATATGGTGATGGATATTCAACACAGCTGCTGCCTTGCCTCATCCGACCAAATACATTGTTGTTTCTTCTAAAAACGCTCCACTACACAACTGCTGTGTAATTATACATCTGATTGCATTGCACAGCCTTGTGTGTGTCATAGGAAACCTTTTTAATGTCCAATGCAATTTGTTGTATGCATAGAACACCTCAGTGCATTTTAAATGATGGAAGCAACAAAGGAACAGAGCAGTGAACATGTCCTAGACCTAGAACACGATGTTCAGAACAGTTCTCAAAAGCTGTTTTATATACCTTTATATTGATATTTCCCCTGGGTGTAATTGGTTCAAATAATGGCATCAAATGATGTGGTATTTTGACCAATTACTGTCAGGAAGATGTATCAGAGGCAGAGGCGTCCGTGTTCGCTTTAAGGGCCCCGCACAAACAAACTCAAAGCACCTCATCTACGTGTTGCGCATTACAAGACAACCTTCTATCCCGCAAAACAAGTCTTCTGTGTCGAATTTAATATCAGTATCAGTTCCTGAAATGTGCAAATATGCATATTTAGAATTTTAAAAAGACAACACAAAATCCAAGGTTCAACAACTATGATTTCAATAACTGTGAAATGTGTGTTTATGTTCTTGATTGTGTAGATTCTCATCATGTCATGGTCACCTCTTCAAATTTGCATTGAATGTTTATTCACATAAATCACATGTTCCGTTGGCTCCTCTTTCTATTTCCAAACTCAAACACACTATCTTCTGCTCTGTTCACGAGGAAGCCGGAAGATTAGAGTGACACTAAACAACACAATACAGGTCAGTACGTTCCCCTCCCTACTGGTCACGGGTCAAATGGCTTACTTCCTGTTCTAACTGAGCAATTAATCCATCGGAGAAGTAAAAGCATATCCTGCAACATGTTTACAAGGACATTATACCGGACAAAAACAAGAATGGCTTCAGTGTTATTTAGTAAAATCAGCACTGTTGCAGAAAACCTGTTGTGATCGTTTTTAGGCTGTCCTGATTTCACTTTTCAGTCTAATGTAGCAAATTAAGTAGGGGTTCCATAAATTGAGGATGAGCAATATTCAGCATGTGCAGCTGTATAGAGAGGTGTGCAAAATAAGCAAAATTTACCCACATGACGTCACATTAGAAGACTACAGTACATAATAAAGCCACTACTACCTTAAAGTGAATTCAGCCACCACAGATTGGCCTTAGTTTAGTTGACTTCATAGACCCTCATTTGCTCATTAACATGCAATCCTGAAACCTCATCTTACAGACAAAGATTCATCCACTGACCAAACACAGGATTGAATAGCATACCAACCAAAAATCCAGATAACGCCAAAGCTTTATACTGCAAGGTGATATTCCAAGTCCAGACATCGGATGCCATTATTCAGATAATTTATCTGCATACAGAGATTGAAGGAGGATTTATTGCAGATTTATTGTGTTGATTTAGAAATGCTTACATTATCTAGAATTTCCATTTATCTGACTCAATGCATTCCTTTGACAGGACATGGAGTGGCTAAATTTACTTAAGCGCATTACTTCAACATTTGTACTGTATGTAGCCGCTTCCCTCCTGAGGCGTTAAAGTTTAATGGTAAGAGCTTCAGTCTTGCTCACCAGCCTTCAGTCTCATGCAAATAGTCAAATTTAAGATGTTGCGTAGCTCTAGAGCAAATGTCTGCAGTCATTCATTTTTAATATCCATAGTCCACAGGCTGATATGGGATATGGTGAAGCACTGCTGTCATGCCACACGCTGATGAAGAGCTGAAATGTAGTGAAGTGTAATCAATGGTTTTCAAAATGCTTCACACCAAAGAGGCGTGGCACACTGCTGTGTGGCACTGAATTTTCTTTGGCTTCTGTTGGATAGAAACCTGAGTGGTTCCATTGCTAATCGATTTTGTCTCTCTCTCTGGTGACTAGAAGAAATTGTATCATTTGTTTCTCCGGCATGCTGCAGTAGAGACAAGACATGGCAAGATTTGAAGCTCTTTTGACAGGATTCAGGACCCATATACTCTGTACGATTGAGTCATTTCTGGAAAAAAGACATCTTTCAAACCAAAATGTCAGGCTCTGTCAGATCTTAGTGCAGGGCTCTCAGGGTAAACATGAGAGAAACACTGAGACCATTTTCATTTCCTGCAGATCTGTTCAGTGCTTTTGCTATGGACAACTTAAAGGACATCAGCCCCTTTGACCCCATTGGTAGACGCAAGATATTTTGTTGAGCTTAATCACGACAATGAAAAGGTCATTCATGTCCTTGTTTGTAGTCACATTGAGTAATTGTAGTCATACTAGTAATCCATGACCGATGCTGATAGCCAAGGACAGCTCTTATTATACAGTACATAATGGAGCATAGCTTTTTAGTCTGTGTCCTTGGAATCTCTGGGCAAATATTGAGATCATTTTCTACTGTAACTGAGATAAATATAACTCAACCAACCAATGGGAAGCAGATACCATGGTCATTAAAAGATGAGCTTACAGCAACAGTCCATCTTCACAAGCTATTACTCATTTAGGCTTTTAGGGATACAAACAGTCTCCATCTATGTTTGAGTTCATGTCCATCCATTATTCATTGGTTTATTTATTTATATATTTGTCTTGATTTAAAGCACAGACTGTTGTGCTTGCAGCTCAGCAGCTTGAAAATAGCAGCTGTGGTTTGTAAGCACCAGAGCTCAGGCTGTGTGGTTTGTGGTGTGAACTGTGTTTGTAGCTGTGTTTACTTATATGTATCTTAAGGACAACTTGGTGTGTAGAGAGCCTGTGGGCTGTGATTGGAGAAATGCTTTGATGTGGTACTAAGGGATTAGACTGGAGGTAAGAGCATTTTGAATTTTGCCACTTTGTGTGTAACTCAATCTTAGCGTAACTCAATGTTTCATGTTTGACTGGAGCCATATAAGGAGGAGGCATTGGTTCTTGATCCCTTTGATTATGTATGGTCTTCCAGCTTGTCTGGGATGATCTATTCTGACCACAACCCCTTGGTTTTCCTGGAAAGCATGTATAACTAACCATCGTCTAAAGTGATGGAGTTTGTGTTTTCAGGGATACTGGAGGTTGTCCACATCTGTGGCAAGGATAATGAGCCAATGCCCTGTGTAGGTCATGAATGATTGCAGAATGTGAAAATTGATTCTTCTTAAATGTGTTAATTGACCTTCCTATGGGGGAAGGTGTTACATAGTGTGCTTTGGTTTTTAAGGTTGCTGTAGTCCAATCAGTTGCCTGTGTCCAATCAAGCTCATGCACCAGGTTACGTTAGTCCTCTTACACACACACTTCTCTTGTAGCCTGCAGGTCGCATGCCACATTAAATCCCTCATATTATTTGGTAATATATCTGAGTTTAGATTCTCTATGAGTTTGTATCCTTCAAGTTGCTTCCCTTAGGGGCATATTGTAATAATAGGGGAACCCAATATTGACTGGAGCTTCTTGAATATCCTCCTCAGTATTTTAAAAATGAATTCCAGACAAACCATCAAAATGTTTTATGTAGCAGGATAGAGGAAAGGAGAAGAGAGGTTGAATCAGAAGGAATCATTATCCATCCATGTAAGATGGAAGCCCTGTTCATCTATCTGCTCCACAACAAATAATGCTGATTGCGAGTTTAAAGTGATTTGTCATGACGATTACTACGGACAATTCATCAAGAAGTTGAAGCTTTGGTGTCATTTCTTACCTCTTAGTTCTTTGTGTAAGGGTTCTTTCTCTTTTTAGCATTTTTGAACCTAATGAACAAATGGGATGAATGTGTTTTGATGTGGAAGACAGTGCTAATTAATCCATGTCACCACTCCTCCTTATGTGTTTGACTCCCTAAGAAACATCGCCATGGAAACAGCCAAAAATTAGATTTCGAAAGACTTACTCCTTAAATTTCTAACACCATAATTAAACACTGGAGCTCACGCCTCTGTTAATGGAATGTAGAAACGCCACAGTGAATTAAAGGTTACAAACAAAAATCATCATTTATCTTGTGTTTTCTAATCCTGTTAAAGGTTATTTGCTTCTATCAGAGTTTGAAACACTAATACTCTCAATTATCTTCACTGTTAAGACCAACCTGCTACCTGTGAGCATTAATGTGCTTTGCTGGTCACCATCAATATTAATAAACTTTATGTTCTTTGTGAATTAAATGGCAGCACATTATGTCCATTATTAATTTCAGACATTCTTTTGTTTCTATCTCTCAAACAGCAGCTGCTTCCTTTTCTTTCTGTCTTCACCAACTTAACTAAGGCTTAATACTGATGCTTTAACTGCCGGATGCCCTCCGGGTGTCTTTCCCTTTCTCTCCTCTCTGCCATATGAGGCTGGATGCAGGACCGAGAGTGTGTGGCTTGTGTTGAGTGTGTGGAGTGTGTGGAGTGGTCTGACCACACCCCGGGGCTTTGCATTAGGCGGCTCGGATGGTTTGGAGCTGGGTGCGCACAGGACGCGCTGGACAAAGTGCTTGTGGAAACCAATCGGAGCGTAACACCGACGCGTCTTTCCTCATCCCTCCATTTCTGCATACTTACATGCGCAAAAGGATAAACTCGCGGCGTCTTTCTTTGACTGACCACAATGTAAGTTGTGTTTTTTCCGCATTTGAAGTCTAATTTAATTTTGCATTAACTATGAATTAGATTGAAAGTCTGTTGGAAAAAATGTAGATCCCATGCGTAATGATGAGCACCTGAACTGGAATTGATTTAATAACATTGTAAATCACTGAAAGTAATATTGAGTGCAAATGTTGTAAGTCCAGATACAATGATAATGATAACGTCACTGGAACAAACAACTTTACAAAGTAACGTGGATACAGGTTTGGGAGATTTGACATGTTTGAATGTTGTCTGGTTGAACTTCTTCCAGAGAAAATGAGATTAATCATAGCACTATAATGTACGGTTTGGTGTCTGATCCACCTTTATTTGTGTGTGTGGAGTTAAATATTCACAAAGTAGTTCTGACATCTGGGATGTCCAGATGTTCTAGATATTGTCCTTCATAAAAAGTAGACAGCTGTCACTAATCTGATGAATCTGTTTGAATTTTTCCACACACACACACACACACACACACACACACACACACACACAGGTAAATGTCATGCACTGACTCACACTCAAACAACACATTATATGAAGTGTGTGTGTGTGCGGAAATAAATCACATATCTTGTGAAATAAATAATTTATGATGATGCATTAATGTATTCATAAACAAAATAGTCATCATTTATTTAACTCTCTTCACAACCTATCTTACAATTGCCACATAAAGACTTTGGACCACAATGGGCTAAACTGGCTCTATATGCATGTTTCCTGTGTTAGTCACAGTTTGTTACCATCCTCTTTCCACATGACTGAACTGTGATGCAGATGCTTAGGCATACATATATTACTTCCTCATGATGAGCCATTATATTATTCATGCCTGACATGTTTGTATTAGTGTTTGTATGTGTTTAGATAATGTGCACCCACTTCTGAACCCATGACTCATTCATACTCGATGTGGTTAATTTCTTATTTTTGCTTTGCTCCAGCACTGACTTTCAGGATGAATGAGCAGAATGCTTCATCCTACGCGAGCATCAGAAAATGAACGTCACTCTCGGTGAATCTCCAGAGACTATGTATCACCTGACAACTGACTACCCGCAGAATGCAACCTGCAACTGCTCATTTTCCCTTTCCAACTTCACAGCAGGGGGTGACGCTCTGCAACTACCCACATTTACCACAGCTGCACAAGTCAGAGTGATCACTACCTTCATTCTGTGTAGCATATCCGCCTTTTGCAACCTGGCTGTGTTGTGGGTGGCACACAGTGACAATGGCAAGCGCAAATCCCACGTCAGGGTCCTGATAATCAACCTGACGGTGGCTGATCTGCTGGTGACGTTCATCGTGATGCCTGTGGATGCTGTGTGGAACATCACAGTCCAGTGGCTTGCTGGAGACTTTGCCTGCAGGCTGCTGATGTTTCTAAAGCTTCAAGCAATGTACTCCTGTGCATTCATCACCGTGGTTATCAGTCTCGATAGGCAGTCTGCCATCCTCAACCCTCTGGCTATCAGCAAGGCCAGAAAGAGGAACAGAGTCATGCTGACTGTGGCGTGGGGTATGAGTGTCGTGCTGTCAGTCCCTCAGGTAAAGTAAGGTATCACAGCTGGCACCGTGTCACACACTGCTTGGCTTGTCACTTTAAATCAGATAAGGCTGAAATCAGGATGGCACCAGAATTGAATGTTAGGCAATGGTTTATATAAATATTTGGTTTATATACTCTAATGGCATCATTAACTGTGAGCATGTAGACTTTAATTACTGATTGCTCTTGGTGTGCAACCAATGAATGACCAAACAAACCAATGACCCAAAAATTCAGCAAGCAAAAAGTTATTGGATACAATTCCTATTGAAAAGTGTTAATAGTACATTTGTTCAGGCTTGGAGGAGGTATGCTCTGTAGGGACATTTCATGACAGTTTTCACAATAACAGTTTTCTATCACAGTGAACTGACCGGGTTTGTCATAATGTCACTATGAGTTTGAAGCATGTTAATATGTATGAACCAAAAAGCATGATCCTCCAGCGTCCAGATTCAGATCAGGTTCATTACACAACACAAAGAGGCAGTATGATACATCCACATGTTGACTTGTTGAGTCATAGTCAAACTGGAGGACACACATTGCTGTATACATGGCTGACATTTTAGCTGATATTCACAGAAAACGTTATTTGTAGAGATCAGCAGTGGCATGTTGATGTCACTACATATAAGGTTTGCGGTGAGAGCTTTGAGCCTGGCTGTATATGTTTCATTTCTGCACCTTGG
Organism: Genypterus blacodes; assembly: GCF_046128005.1. NCBI lineage: Eukaryota > Metazoa > Chordata > Actinopteri > Ophidiiformes > Ophidiidae > Genypterus > Genypterus blacodes. The sequence continues at coordinate 14,066,008 of NW_027466879.1, read as the reverse complement.
TTATGAGTGTGTCTCTCCTCATTCGGAGGAGACAACACAATGGAGGCCAGTGGCCCATCAATAATACACATTTGACCAAATCAACAGCAACATTTCCTTCCACAAAGATGGTGTTGATTACGCTTGACAGACTTGTGAACAGTTAACTATGGAAGAGGAGAGGTGACATCCTGCTCTAACAAAAATAATGAGTGGCCATGACTTATTAACGTGTGAGTAGAAGATAATTAAGCAGTTGTCATGAATTAATGTAACACAGACATTCATTTGCTTAAGAGGCTCTGTGTTATGAGTCATGGTCACGCAATAATAATCACAACTCATTTATCTTTCCCACATGATGAAAGTGATGACCAGCATTATTTCTTCATTTACATTTAGTCATTTAGCAGACGCATTTATCCAAAGCGACTTTTTATTAGGATATCATATCTTAATGTAGTTTACACCGTTATTTGTTTTCAATAGGAAAATTCTCACTGGTGAGGAAGTGAAATGTTTCAATGATTGAAGCAACAAAGACATTGTATTGATCTTGATTGCACTAGGATGGTAGAATATTGGCTATATCTGTATGGACAGATGCCATTAAGGGTAAGAAGGAACTATGGGTGAACTGACCCTTTAAATGAATGCAGTGCACAAGAATGAAATTGATTGATGAGCTGAGTATTGTCCAACAAACAAAAGAGACAAAGGTGTACCTGATCTGAGATATCACCCCCCACAATGGGGAACATAAACACATAGAAGTATTCAGAATAATCATGGATGTTTACCTCTGAGTTTTGCTGATTTCCATCCTCAGATATTCCTTTTCCATCGTGTGACCATCATCTATCCCGCACACTTCACCCAGTGCACCACACGTGGGAGCTTTGTCGCTCACTGGCACGAGACTGCATACAACATGTTCACTTTCTCCTGCCTGTTCCTGCTGCCGTTGGTCATCATGATCACATGTTACACCAGGATCTTCTTTGAGATCTCCAAGAGACTGAAAAGGGACAACTGTAAGTTTGTGAGGGTTTTAATTTTGGGTATTTGTTGACACTATTGAGGCCATTGTTACCAGTGGTGTAAGAGTAACTGCATTAGAATTCTGTCCACCACCATTTAAATTACATACCTAAGGGGCGGGGGATAAATAAGGCAGGTTGTTTTTCCTTGAATTGGCAGAGGTACAACCGGACAATATCTTTGTCACAAAGGAATAGAGCTACATAGTCCACTTATTCAATAATTGTACTGTGATTCCCTTACGTATTCTGTCTGTTTCATGTCTTGTTTCTGTCATCTGTTCTTCTCCCAGTATCCTCCAATGAAATGCATCTAAGGTGTTCCAAGAATAACATCCCCCGAGCCCGGATGAGAACTTTGAAAATGAGTATTGTGATCGTGTCGTCTTTCATTGTCTGCTGGACTCCGTATTACCTGTTGGGTTTGTGGTACTGGTTCTTTCCCGATGACCTGGAAGGGAAAGTCTCCCAATCCTTGACCCACATTTTATTCATCTTTGGACTCGTCAACGCCTGCCTGGATCCAGTCATCTACGGCCTCTTCACCATTCAGTTCAGAAGAGGGCTCCGCAAGTATTACCGCAAGACCCCTGTGGTGTCAGAGCTGGACAGCAGCACGGTTATGACTGGATCTTTCAATACCAGCTGCCAGCAAAGGTTAAAATTGACCAGTAATACACACTGCAAACAGTCTGTTTCCCCAAAAAATACCCATTTAAGAGTGTACGGCACACAGAGGGACCCTGTACAGTCTAGCCCTGAGACTATGATGTGAGGCGAAATTCCCCTGAGATATTTTCCTGCTGTTGTAAATCTGCATAATTATTTACGCGTGTGATGTGGAGTTGTTTATTCTGTGTAAGCACTGCACAAGGGCCTAATTTTTAGATAGAATTTTCTTGGAAACGACAGACCAGTAAATGTGTGTGTAAATGTATGAATTGTAACTAGTGGTAACTTTGCATTAAAATGACTTATCTGAGTTCTTAGTCTAAATATTCCCAGTTTTCAGAAATGACAGCAAATTGGATTTAGCAATGCAGTGTAATGTGTGTGCCCATCACGCTTATCAAATGCTTTAGTGATGTGGCGCAGGCGGGTCCTGCTGCCTAGAATCATTGATGAGTTATTGCATTCAAAAGCAAAGGCTGTATTTTTCATGGGATTGCAACAAATTGGTTTGTGCTATAGTCCACATAATGTGTTTCTATAAAAGACTGGAAGTTCAGGTGCAGTGGAACTGGGTTTATTGAAAAACGTTGGGTGGGAACAAGTCTACTGCACACGACATAGGGGCGCTGGATAAGCAAAGAACATTTTACAAACCTTCCCTCAGTCACGGAAGTCCAAGGGGACCCCGGAGACAAATGTGGGTCTTGGCTGGTTCAAAAGAGTATAGTCTCTGCTCAGGGGCAGACAAACGGTTAACATGACAACAGGTATTCCAATTGGAAGTCCGACTCTTAAACAAGCCTGTACTGGGATTATGTCATTGTTACCATGGAGATCCCAGAAACAATGGTATCTGAGGGGAAGGAAGAATATAATATTGGTTGAGCTCACTGTGATTACCAACCATAATCAGGTTGATTGGCTTGGCGGATTACTCAAAGGAGGGAGCAGAATCGGAGGAGGACATGATTGTCAATAATGACAGCGAGGATCAGTGGGCAGATCATGTGAAACAAGCTCATTCTTAATTAAGGCGATTGTAAAGGAATCATCCCCTCTGCAGTGGAGTTCCAGAAGCTGATTGAGTTGTCGTACACATTCTCTCATCCCTGATTTATGCCAAGTAGTCCCCTGACAACCAGTCTTCACTGTGTTGCACTGATCAAAAACCTTCCGAAAGCCACAATAAAAGACACTTGGCCAATCGACAGTGGCCCAGTGTCTTTATAGATCTTCATTGGTATTACAGACTTGCAGACTGAGAGATTCATTTCAATTTTCTTTTGGATATTTTGGGAGTGAAGGTGGGGCACATCAAGGAAACAGCAAACAGTGACAAAGATATACCCCAGCTTCATTATGTGGGCTTTGTTTAATAGTTTTCTTTTCTTTTTCAAAAACAGCAAAACCCAATGAACCCTCCACCTGCACCTGTGCTATCATTAATCCAAGATATCAGATGGCCTTTGGTGTCAATCGCAATAAGGCATTTTTTGAATTCATATGCGGGTTTCAAGTGACATATTAAGATCAATATCAGCTCTCTTTCACAGCAGAATAATCTGATACGATGAGTGAAAACAGAATATAAATTATGCAACCCTGTAGAGAAATGTCAAGAATAGCCGGCGCCAAAAAGCCATCGGTAAAGTGAGAACTTTTCAATGCATTTTAATACATAATGCACCAGATTTTACTTGAAGAAGACACATTTCCAATCAGAAATACTAGACGAAGGATGTCTGTGTGTTCTATAGAGTTGCATAGGGACAGTATGAAATGATAAAACATTTAAAAATAATAACTTTGATGTAAGTAATTGTTATCATTGCATTCAGTTGACACTCTTGTATTTTATTTAGTTTGTTTTCAAATTATCATTCAGATTATTATCCGATTAACCATATGTACCATGGGAGTATTTATCATATATGTCTTCTCAAATTCATTTTGTATATGGTTGATTTTGATTGTTATTGTCTGAGTGTACGGCTGTAAAATGGCTCATTTATTCTGTAAATCCTTGATATTCAATAAAGTTATAGGTGATCAAAGTCATAACATTCTGCTCAATGTGGAAAAACTGAATTGGATCAGTCTAATCGTAATTACAGTATATGTTGCTAATAACGAGCTATTATTGTTTGATTGGCAGGGAAATGACATCATAGATGTCACAGAGGTTTTCTTGTCCACCCCTGTGGTTTCCCGTTTACATTTATCTCCCCGTTGAACAATTGACTTCACAATCATTATATTTCTCTGACAGGCACTTATGTCATGAAACTGATCATAAATGGCCATAGACTAAATGAGATATAATGGCTTTGCACTTTATGAGACTTTCCTTATACAGTCCGAGCAGCAACAAGTCACATATCACTACCAACAATCAGTATACATACAACCTCTTTTAATGACACATTTTCATATTGTCTATCTATTTTTCAGCCCTAAAATGTGAAAATGTGAGGTATTTTGTCTCTGAGTAAATCCTTTTTACTGACTGTAGTTTGTCAGGATCTGGCCGCAGTACTGCTGTGTCTCTGTTGGACCATCGCTGCATGCTTCTTTAGCTGCTCCCAGGTCTTTCTCAGGGCTTTGTTCCTTTCATCCAAAGATAGCTCTCTTCAAAGAGAATAGAAACACACAAGTTATTCATTTCATTTGACCCGAAGGCCACCAATTTCTATCTATTTACGGCCGTCTTTTTTTTTTACACTGGCCTAATTGACATATAGGCACTCAAACCTTTCATGGAGAAAGTGATTACAAGCCTCCTCCAGAGCAACAAAGCTCATTCGTTTTTGTTGCCTTAGAGAGTCTGGAAGTGAAATAATATAATTCTTAATGACATCAGGCTCCCCAAAACTGAAGGTGAAAAGCAGACTCTGGCAGTCTCCTTTAGGGGAAACACTGGGCTCCTGGTCACCTAGACGAAATGAGAGAGAACATCAACTTCATCTTGCAGTGACTGTATGAATATCTGTACGAGATATTTCTCCAACAAGGGTCTGCTTTGGATTTTTACCTCGTATGAATAAAGTTTGCCGTTTGGTGTTCAAAGTCAAAACAGGATCCCAGGGTGAAGCAAGGCAATGTTTTTTGGGACAAATCAAGAGGCACACAGTGGTTTTCTTGATGACATCTTGGAGGAACATTTTTCCATTTCTTTGCACCACTAGAGCCTGGTCAACAAGCAACAATACATACAGAATAACAACAAAAGTGCAATGCAAGAATGGTGGTATTGGTATTGGAATTGTTATCCCTCTACTGTGCAGTAAATGTTTTTATTCAGTCTTACCACGCCCTGCAGGAACGGCAGTGCTATAACAACAGCTGGCGGGCTTCCGTTGTCTTCTGGCCTTTAAGTAAACAACAATTGACTCTGTTGCAAACATAAAGAGTATGCACAATAATGTGTTTTGATTATAATTTGGTTCAGTGTGGAAAGATGCAAGCCTGAGGTCACCTTCCAGTGAGCTGCATGGTGAAGGGTTCTGCTCCTCGCCCTGGAATGACTGTGTGAATTGCTCCACTCTTACACAACACCAACAGATGTACTTTAGCTGGACTTAGAGTCTGTGAGAGGAGGGAATCAGCAGCAAACACAGGCCTGTCATCCACAAAGTGCAGCCTGAAAAATGCACTGTCTGCCGCTGTCACTAAGACAACACGCAGTGGAGACCCTGGAGAAGAGAAAGAGACAAGACAGCAAATCAAAGCTGATGACCTGCATCATCAACATCCATGTGCAGTTTGTGTACTTGTATTGATTTGTCATCAATTCAGTAGACAGATGAAGTGTCATTTGCTTACCTGTTTGTCTGTCCCACACATTCACTAATGAGTCATCAAGCCCAAGAGCTATGTAACGAGTACAGCTACTGACAGCAGAGCACAGGATTTCATTTCCATTAAGCCATGATGCATCTGGCATAGGTACCACTTGCGGTTCACAAAACATCATGGGGTCGACATCTGTGTCAGAAGAATAAACTGTTAGATAAGCTGCCCTCTCGAGTGTGACGGGAGAGTCCACGGGAGCTTTTGGCAATTGATTACTGATAAAGCCGGACAAAGGCCATTTCATTGTCAACGAATTGTCATTGACTGGGAGCAGCCTTCAGATTAAAAAATAAATGACTAAATATAAATATTCTACCTGCTTTGTTCTTAGGTGCTTTGCCCAGCAAATATTGAAGAAGATTATGGCTGCCAGTCCACCAGATGCAGACAGCAACAGGTAAACCTGGGGAGAAAAGGTTAGAAATTAAAGACGGCATAAACAGAAGGCAGGCTGGACACGACAGATTTATGACTGCATTGACTGAATGTGAGAGACATAATCCAACCAAATAATGTTGGTTATCATATCCTCAAATCTCTTAATCTACTTGAGAGTCCCGATTATCCTTAGAATGGAAAACAGAAGAGCCTTATCTAATGAATAAGTATGGGAAGGCTAAAAAGTTTAGGAGTGTTAAGTGGCTCTGAAACAGAGGGACATTTCAGCAGTACAGTTCATCCATTTAAACCAAAACTCCTAAATTCTTAAAATCTATGTTAGGTGGCAATTATTCATCATTATTTTCCATGACATAAAGTCCATATGTTCTCATTGCAGAACATCACAAACCTGGCTGAGACTTTGCCTGTTTAGCAGCAGCGTACGGACAAGGCAGAAGATAGTGGAGGGTGCCACGTCTGAAAAAGAATCCAAGTGGACAGTATGAGACAGACTGGACAGCAGACAGAGAGTGAGACAGTATGAGACAGACTGGACAGCAGACAGAGAGTGAGACAGTATGAGACAGACTGGACAGCAGACAGAGAGTGAGACAGTATGAGACAGACTGGACAGCAGACAGAGAGTGAGACAGCATGAGACAGACTGGACTGCAGACAGAGAGTGAGACAGCATGAGACAGACTGGACTGCAGACAGAGAGTGAGACAGTATGAGACAGACTGGACAGCAGACAGAGAGTGAGACAGTATGAGACAGACTGGACAGCAGACAGAGAGTGAGACAGCATGAGACAGACTGGACTGCAGACAGAGAGTGAGACAGCATGAGACAGACTGGACTGCAGACAGAGAGTGAGACAGTATGAGACAGACTGGGCAGGAGACAGAGAGTGAGACAGCATCTTATGTTCTGTACTGCATTTGTTATTTCTCACATCAGAAACAGCCGATATTCATTCATTCATCACTGCTGCTTTGAGATGCTATTTGCATTTGTATAGCTTCACTTCTACCTTGTGCTTTCATCCTTTGCTTTTGTTTTGTCTGGACTGTTGTTGGATGTTGGAGAGAATTCTTGATCCTCCTCCTCCTCACCTTCCTCCGTTTGGTTCACTGTGTTCTCCAAGACTTCAGGTGGACTTTGTACTGTTGGGTCTGCAAACAGCAGCTGTATGTATCAACTTGACTGTGCTCTTAAAGGGAATTACGTGTCCATGCTCATGTTCCTATGATCCTATTCATGACAGCAAAATTATGATCAATGACAATCATTTTGTTTGAGCAGTGCACATACAGTATATCCACCCCACCACCAATTACACACACACATGCACACACACACACACACACACACACACACACACACACACACACACACACACACACACACACACACACACACACACACACACACACACACACACACACACACACACACACACACACACACAAACCAACCCCCAACAGATACAATGGATTCCTCCTCCATGTAGACACAACTGGAAATGTTTTTCTATAAAATTCTACCTGCTGGAATTTCAGGTGGCTGGATTTTTATCACCAGGGAAACTGGAGACCAATTTATCTCCACGAGTTCAGATGAATCTGGCTCCTGGGCCTAAAGACAGAGACTCATATCCATGAATAAATAACAGTAAATTGGGATGCCAATGACGGTTGATACAGAAATCATCACTGGTGACTGTCAATGTATGAAATAAAATATGATGCCTCACACAGAATCCAGCTAAGCAATTAAAGTATACCTGTTTTTGTGACGCTGCCATCTTTAACTCTTTCAACCAAGCTTCTATGGGAAAATGATAAATGTCAAGCGAAACAGCACCACTGCCTGAAAAGAGATATGATTTAGAAATTGAATGTTCATCATAAAGTAAGCAAAACTTTGTAACAGAAAGGAGAGAGCTTACAGCTGATTAATGCAGCTCCATAATTTCCCCTTCTGGACAGTTCAAGTGATAAACACATGATCCTTTCTTCGATATCCTCCTGTTATGGAAATTACTTTTGTTATTTTATATTAAGTGAATTAATAACATAAATGAATGCAGAGAACTAAAGTCTGCTGAATAAAGCAGCAGGCATAACTGGAGTGATGAATACCCACCATGACATTAATCACTTTGAGGAGGTCAATGCTTTCAGAGTGAAATGCAAAGACTCTGGCAACACCTGCAGAGGCAGATAGCAGACGATAGAGTTGGTATGAAGAAACATTTACACAAGTTGTTGTCTTGTATGTGTATGTTTGTATATGTTTACACAGCATAGCCCAGAGACTGATATGAAGGGCACAACCAACCCATGTCATCTACAGTGCCCAGAAGATAGGCCGTCTCAGCCATACTGGTCATTTGGATAGATACGATTTCCAGGCTGTCCTCCAGCCACTCTGCCTCACGGACGAGGGAGGAGGCCGACCACACAGAAAGGCCGCCCGAGTGACCCAGACTGAGGTACACCCCATCCTCTGAGCAGGACAGACAGCTGGTGCTTTCTGGAAGCTGACAAACAAACACAAAACCAGCTAAAAATGTTGACAAACATAGGAAATATCCATAATTTTATTGAAGACATTATTTCTATGTTGTTATTTTTATCCAGGTGTGAAACATTTGAAAAACATTTTCCAGGTTGATTCACTCACACTTGCACTGCAATGCTGTGCACGTAGAGTGAAAACAGACTCAGCTCCCAAAAAGTCTGCTCTGTTCTCACAACATTACATATTTGTCATATTGTTACAATAAACAGTTTGTTTGTCAGTTGTTTTTACACTAAACAGCTTCAGACCAGATATACAAACAAATATGTCTAAACTCACAGTACCTGTGTATTACCAGACATTTCCAAAGTCGCCATATTCTCCTCGTCTCTCCTTGGGGATTCATTTATCGAGATTGTGTCCATAAACATACCTGGTGTATGTTTTCTTAGAACTTAGATCCACACAAACCACCTGCGCTAAAGACAAGGTGTTATTTTAACAACATAAAGTCGGATTTTATAAGTGTGTACCTCGTGTTTATGGCGTCGGCTTATTGCGTCATATAACGATGTCAAATACGAGAGCGCCACTATACAACAGTCCGACAATAAGCGTAAAAACGGGAACGGGGGGCTCAGTTAGCTTAATGTAGCTGAAATGTTTAATGGGCAGAACATATTTGTGTGGAGTTCCGGAGTCTTGGTCGCCATGGTGACAGGCGCCTCCCTTTCTCCACACGTCCACGGCCCTTAATGAAGCGCATGCTGCGTTCGAGTGGTGCTGGAAACTGGAGAATACAAATTACCAGTTATAGATATTATGGATGCAGATAACTCCTTCTGTCCTCTGTGACAGTCTCAGTATGTTCTCCGCAGATTGAAAACTACAGCCCAATGTCTGAATTAATCTTTTAACATAGTGACGCGTTATAGTGGTCATAGGATTCAGTTTAAATGTGACTGTGGCTCCCTTCTGAAAGACTGACGCCCTCTGCTGGTCACGGTAACTACTGCTGGTAACTACACCTGGACGCAGGAGAGAGGAAGACGCGAATGCCCATGCGTGAAGGGGAAGCGGTGGGAGAGAGCTGTAAAGCATGCGCACGGCGAGACTCTTGCGTTAAAATCAACAGGCCGCCATATTTAGACCCCCATCTGTTGTTTTGCGATATCCAACATTTCAAAGCGTACGCAGAAGCTGTGGGCGGAAACGGGGCGGGGCGAGGATCTGCCGAGTTATTTTACAGGGGGGTGTCACAGTAAATCCTGGGTCAAGTTTACTGACAAATCGCTCGTAAAAACAAAAACAGCATCATGTCGATCAGATGGGGAATATGTGGTGCGGGGAAGATCAGTCATGATTTCACTGTGGCCCTGAGGACTCTTCCTCCTGAAGACCACCAGGTATCTGCTAACTAAACGCACACACAGCCTGTCAATCAGATTCATGAATGCTGCTTGATGGAACACTATTTTTTTGCATGCATTTTTGTGACGCAACAACTCAGCTGTGTTTGCAGCCACGACCCCGTTTAACCACTACTACTGTACGGCAGCTATTGTTGCATTCTCATAGGCAATACAAGTTTATAAATAGCTGAAATAGTATGAATGCAGTGCGAAGAGTGACTTTTTGGACTGTGGAAAGTACATATTATCTTGTTAAACGGCAATCGCGGCTGGTGGATTGTTTATTTTACCTTAGGGTCAGACGAGTCTGAGCTTTGGCTCCGATTCCCTGTTTTGGTATCTACAACACGCCTCAAAAGAACATCTGCTGCAATAATTACGCAATATGAAACTGTGTCTCCATAGGTTGTGGCTGTGGCAGCTCGCAAATTGGAGGACGCCCAAGCCTTCGCTAAAACACACAGCATCTCCAGAGCTTATGGCAGCTACGATGAACTGGCCAGAGACCAAGATATAGGTTAGTTTCTGTCACACAGCCGTTTGGTGAGTCTTGACCTTTTTTTTTTTTTTTTTTTTTTTACCTTCTGGCGCCTTTGTCGTGAAAACTTTCGCCAGCCTTTCCTCTATTCAACCACTACTACAATGTGGTAATGCAAATAGAAAATAAACATGTAAATGATATGAAAAGCACCCTTTGAAAATGTTGCTCCCCAATGAACAATGTGTGGACACTGATTGAACTAATGGTGCTCGTTGTATTGACGTACAAACGCCACACGCTCCTATACTGTAGTAGTGAAGTGATGATGAGATGAAGTGTGATTTGTAACACAGATCATACAACTGCTGGAACCAGCTGTTAACCGGTTATATACATTCAATACAAGACCACTTTGACCCAGATTTCTTACATAACTTTGATAGTGGGAGATGTTTCATGCTTGCCCCTCCCTATTGTGCAGATGTGGTGTATGTTGGCGTTATTCACCCCTGCCATCTGAGCACTAGCTTGCTCTTTATGAATGCCAAGAAGAATGTGCTGTGTGAGAAGCCGCTTGCCATGAATTCCAGAGAGGTGCAGCAGATAATCGCCTGTGCCAAGATGAATGATGTCTTTCTCATGGAGGTATGGATGGAGCAGACCAACAAGAGTTCAACAAGTTCTGCACATTTTAGATTATTGGTTTATTTGTAACCCCGCCTTTCTTGCCTACATACATTGAGCAATACAACAACCATCACCTCTGCTGCTATGATGCAGTTACTCCTAAGGTCTCCATTATTTGTAAATGGGTGAATAAGGATTCAAGAATATCTCAAGGATTTGTATGTACAGGACATATAATACTGAAGGTATTACAATTATCACTGTTAGTTCAATTTTATTGTGACTATGATTTATTATCCAATTTAACGTTGACTTCAAATTATCATGAGTGATACCCAAAAGGTTTTGAGTCGTTACAAAATAGGTTTTTTATCGTATATTTTTATTGAAGCAAACATTTGACATGATAATGTGCATGCAGTTATAGGACATTTTGGAGATTGTTTTTTATACAGAAAGAGGGGGAAAAGGAGAGAGAGATAGACAGGAGGAAAGAAGGTTGTATAATGATTATTATTATTGTTGTTAAGACCCTGAGGTAAAATAGGCAATATGAAGTAAAACTAGATTGAAATAGAAACAGCAGGAAGCCACGGCCGCTGAAGGTTGTGAGAACATGGCACAGTAGTGTGGACGCAGAATGCAGGATGGCATAGGTGATGTTGATGCGATGATCTCATAGATACCGTTTTTACAGGATGATGTCAAACAGCAGTGTAGGCAACTACAGATGGCATTATAGGATGTGGTGAAGAATTGAAGAGAAGAGAAAAGCAAAAAAAGAGAAGATATCCCACCCAAAGACCCGACCCAACCCAGCAGTTACACAACCCCGCATTCACACAGCCCCGTCCTGGCCTGCCTGGGATATAAAATAAAATAAAAAGTAGAAATAAACGGGTGTTCGGGTTTTCAGTCATTGGTTTGGCATAGCCTGTAGATCTGTGGAGTAAGAGAGAAATGGTTGCCATCTCTGATAGAACTTATCTTTAACTTAGTGTACTTCATTCGAAAAACATCCCTCAGCCATTGTGAAATAGCCTTACAACCTTACATAACCTTACAAAATAGTTGATTGTAATGTAAGTTTAAAATAAAAATGGCACACATGTATTACATAAGCTGACAGCAGTTTAAAACTAAATTATGATGATTTTGTGAATGGCAAGATCACAACTAGGACATGAATGAGTCTTACCTCAAAACATTACAACATAAACACTGCAAGACCTTGAAATTCCTACTAACCTTTGCTCCAGGCTGTATGGACCCGGTTCTTCCCAGCCTCCAAGGAGATCAAACGGCTGCTGGCCCAGGGGGAGTTAGGCGACGTGAAGATGGTGCGAGCTGAGTTTGGTGTGTCGCTGACGCACGTGCCGAGGTCGATCCAGAAGGAGCAAGGTGGAGGATCAGTGCTGGATCTTGGCATTTACTGCCTGCAGTTCATATGCATGGTGTACAATGGAGAAAAGCCTGAGAGCATCCAAGCCACTGGGGTCTGCAATGACGCAGGTATTGAGAAACAAACCTGTAGGATCTTGCACATTGGGAGATTAGGGTTGTTGATGAACTGTAGAGCAGTTACTGAGGCATAAGAAAGTCATCCTCATTGTTCATTTCTTGTTCAGACTTGTTTAAACTTTGTCCCTCCACTTTTTCACTTCAATTTCTATTTGCAGCTCTTCACATAGGAGTGTAGGCCGCATTTACTGTTGGTTTTCAAAGCCAGATAACAGGAAACACAATATCATACACATTGCATAGGACAGCAGTCACTAAGCATATTTTGCTGCAGGATTAGATGACACTGTGGTCGTCACTCTGAAGTTCTCGAAGAACAGACTGGCTGTTTTTACATGCTCGATGGCGTTGGAGCTCCCCAATGACGGCGTTATTGTGGGCACTAAAGGAACCATCCGGGTAGGGGGAATCACACCATGATCATAAAATCATCTATGCATGTGTGTGAATCTGATGTAATTGATGAATACAGGCTCGACGTGATCACAGCGATGAAAAGTTAAGTTTAGATTCAATATTCCTGTTTATTCTTTCAGATCCCTGCCCATATATGGTCCCCCACCTCTTTAGTGGTAAACGGGAAGGAGACCAAGTACCCTGTACCAGAGCCCGGTTTGCCTCTCAACTTCCTCAACAGCACAGGGATGCGTTATGAAGCAGAGGAGGTCCGACAGTGCTTGCTCAAAGGTAGGACATTGGTATTATTGAGCACAATAAGTGGCAGGAATAGTCGATAGTTATTCAATTATGACATAGTTGGCTGACCTGTGTTACACTTTTTTTAACACAGGGTGGCATCAATAACACTGTTTTAATGGCTGCATGCTTCATAGCTGCTTGTTTCTTGCTCTAGGCCTAAAGGAGAGCGCAGGGATGACCCATGCAGACTCTGTCCTCCTGGCAGAGCTGGAGGATGAGATTCGCAGGCAGGTGGGTGTCGTGTACAGCCAAGACCTTGAGTAAAAGACGCTCACGTCAATGCCTAACATGCCTGCAGGAGAGCCTCAGGTCGAGCCCCTCTTGAAGTTAATGCAATTTAGGTTTGCAATAAGGAAATGCTATTCCCCACATCTTTTCCCCTTATTGAATAAAGATGTTTATACTCAAGAATGCTTTTTATTGTCTCTCAACTTCATTGGATTGGACTCTGCAATACAATGTCCTTTTGTGTGGGTGAAGATGGCCATTCTTCTCCTGTAGTATTGAAGGCAACAGTAACTTGACTGAAAAGATGCAATTATTTGCTTTGCTTCAGTACTGATTGTACTTTCTGGAAGACAGTCTCACTGTATTTTCAAAGCACTTGATCATAATTGCATGTATTAAAATAAGGCACAGATGAGGTAAGTGCTCATCTCTTTTATTATTGGAAATCCAGTCTTGTAGGACAGCTCAGTACACCAGCTAGACATTGTTTTACCCTTTACACATGTTAGTTCTTACACTCTAGTGCTGAAAGCAGGTGGATGATGACACAAAGACAACTAGGTCACTGAAGAGGAAAAGGTAACAAATGCCAAGCGGTTCTACCCATCACCCCCTGGGACTGTGAGGGAGAGTTCAACCCTACATTAGGTCCCATACTAAAAAGTGCTCATTCATATTGGTCATGTTTTGTGAGCCACACGTTAAGTGCTAACCTATGATAGACATGACGCAAATCCATAGAAATGTAAAGGCTTCCTAACACGAACATTGAATACAGTAACTTCAACTCAAGCACGTAAAAGTTTTCCATGGTTAGAGAAAATAGAAGTAGAATTTCATATCTGACACATTTCACCATTCAAATCCAACTCAAGTAAAACACAGAGTGTAACCTTTTCCGAGTGCAACACTTACAAATATAGTTAAATACATTAAAGCTGGCATAAGAGGACACTTCATACAGACAGCACTACAGAGGGACCCTGTTCGGGTGGAGTGGTGGGGCTGAGGCCGGACATTAAGAGGAGCCCTTTGATTTAAGATGACACTTCTTTGTTCGATTAATCAGTCATGAAGTGAGATTATGGGTCACAAGTGGTAGAATATCAACGCCCTGTTAAGGTCAGCCTGCCCCACAGTCGCCCCACCTAAGAGAGCCGGTATGCGCATGCACACAAACCAGGAAGCATCACTCTTCGTCTGGTTCACTTTTAATTAACAACAAGTGCTGGAGTGAATAAATACAGCAGTTAAAGTCGAGTGTTATTATCTGAGGTCCTGAAGACTGGTTTGATTGAGAGAACTGATGTGAAAGGGTTAGATGGATAAAGGTGGAGAGGGGAGACAGCAGAGGGCAACGGAATGGAGTTTGGTTGTTCAGGACACCACAACCACACGCATGGTGTTGGTGTAACCAGAGCCTGGGCGCCAGCCGGTCAAGACGATGACGACATCTCCTTCTTTGAGGAAGCCTCGAGCCTTACCTGCAATGTAAAAGTGCGAGTCAACACCTTGTTTACTTCATATCTTTCTAAATATATAAGGCGTGAATGTAAGTCGTAGGGCAGGTGCGACTTGGATGTTGAGCCTCACCCATCTCCATGCTGAAGTTGACACGCAGGTCCACGTCCTCTGCCCACACGTCGTGGCCGGGCTTAGTGTAGAGGACAGGGAAGATGCCGCGGTACAGGTGGGCCTGGCGAGCTGTCTGGGCGTTACGGGTCACGGCGAGGATGGGGGCGCGAGGCCTGTACCTGGAGAGCAGGTGAGCGGACCTGCATACACAAATACATTGTGAGTGTTCCGATTTAAACCTCTAATGAGAATCATGACAAATTGACAATGGTGACTCACTGTTCATGTTAATGATGTTTTCATTCTATGCTGATTATTGATGATAATACTATACTATGTGTGATTAAGTCATCCTGACCCCACATTTATTCTTGCAATCTGTCCTACACTGAATTTCAATCTCCTCCCACTTTGTGTAAGACAACATACACACATACATACCACCCATACAGACACAACATCAAAAGGTAGGGAAATGTTTGCATCTATGCCCCAACACCTTACCTTCAGGACCAGGGTCATTTTACGCGTCTCTATTTTACCTCCCAGTCTTGGTGAGTACAATGATGGCACTAGCGCAGCTTTTGAAAGCGGACTCCACGGCGCCGACAGCTACAGCCTCTGAGGGGTCTCTGGTCAGGTGGGAGTGCCTCCTCAGCTCCTCAAACAGCTGTCTATGGAAGGTGGCTGCCTCGGCCTCTCGTGCTATCTGAGCCCCAGATAACCATGAGGGAGGGGTCGGGGGGTTACTCGCAGACACACGCATCGCTACTGCACACATGCATTCACACATCTGGGAGCGGCTGGCAAAAGTGTAGCTAAACTGCTCTTAAAGTAAGGTTTGTTGTTGACATGATGCCATAGTAAAAACAGAGCAATCTCATTATTTAGGAAGCTGGTCCTTTACTGTAGATGGAAATGGAAATTGGTTCAATTTGGTTTCATGAAATGGTGTGAAATCAATCACTCAGCAGTCTAGTTAAGCAGTTTACTAGGCTCTCCCAGATATTTGGTCAGTTAGTCCCTGTCTGGCCCTAAAATTCCTCACTCAAGACTCCTTGTGTATTGTCTCACTCCTCTTCCACAAACTAAAAGGCTTGGATAGCCCGCCTACCTTCCTGAGCCAGTCAGCACAATGATCGCAGAGGCCAAGCTCTTAAATGAGGCCTCCACAGCGCCGATTGCAATAGCCTCGGCGGGGTCTTTGCAGTGCGGCGTGGAGCGACGCAGGTCCTCGAACACCTGCCGATGGAACATGGCTGCCTCCGCTTCACGAGCGATCTGGCACAGGCAAGATGCATCAAGCAAAGACAAACCCACACCAGTGACGGCAGATGTAAATGGCAGGAAAGGAGAGAAAGGAGAGAGGAGGACAGGACGATGTGAAGGACAAAGAGGGAGGAGTGGTGGAGGAACAAAGTTGGGAGCGAGTAGATAGAAGAGTTTTTAGTGTGCAGTTAGTGGGGGCAAAACAGGAACACAGTTAAAAAGATATACACACACTTAACATTTCATTATGCTGGCAACTTGCTTCAAAAATGTTGAATTCTAATGAATTTGTACATCTCGATGGAGTTAAAAAAGCCACGCACTGCACACAAACAGGAGGAAAATGTAAGGCACGAGGAAAATGTGAGGCACATCATGCAGCACAAGCATGAGGAGGAAAGTCAAAGGCAGGTGCTGCAGGACTAATGAGTCACTCCTGCATGAGCACCGCAAAGTGTAAACAGTAGAGTCTAGAAAGGTAGAGATGAGCCAAGAAAGGCCAAAGAAAATAGCACGATTGGCTTCATTATCCATGCAATACAGATTGTTCCAAGACTAGATTATCTTTTGGTGAGTTTGGCTGACCCTAACTGATAAAAATACACAAATGTAAAAGAGTGGATGCCTAAGTACATGAATAAAGGAGTGATTCATGGTTCCATTCGGCCACACTAGCTGACTCATTCTGCAGAGCCTGAAGCCTGGCATGAATGGAAATTAGACACTGCTGGATGGCAGAATGAAAAGTCATAGGTGTGAATGGGAGCACACATTGAAAATAGCAAAGAGTGACCGCCTGGCAGATGTTAATGACAGAGCTGAAAGGGCATAAAACTTTAAAATGGCTAAATCTTATCAGAATGTCAGATGACTGCATGAACTCACCATGTGCTGTGTGCGCACAGCCTCCAGGGGGTAGTCGCCCTTGGCGGTTTCTCCGCTCAGCATGATGCAGTCGGCTCCGTCCAGCACCGCGTTGGCGACGTCGCTGCCCTCTGCGCGGGTGGGCCTGGGCTTCTTGATCATACTCTCCAACATCTGAATGTGACAAGTTTAAAGAAAAGGAAAAATAGAATTAACAGCTTTCAACAGAGCAGCCTCTACAATTCAAAGTCAATCAAATACAGTGCTCAGGAACAAAAATATAGGTAATGAGCATAACAACACCATTGGCCAGCAGAAACACAGTCAATGATTAAGAGCAGCAACAGCAGCGTTCTGACCTGTGTGGCGCAGGTGATTGGCTTTCCGGCTTTGTTGCAGCGACCAATCATCATCTTCTGGGCAAGGAAGACCTTCTCTGTGGGGATCTCGATACCCAGGTCACCACGGGCAACCATGATGCCATCGCTAGCCTCCATGATCTCATCGAATCTGCACGGACACACAAGCGTTTGAGTTACAAAGAACATCTACTGCATTATCCCACAAACCTAAAATGAACAAAACAATCCCAACATTCCAGCGTTCTACACGTACACCCACCCCCCCGTCCCCCACACACACCTGCGCACACCCTCGTGGTTTTCCAGCTTGCTGATGATCTTGATGTCCTTGCCCCTCTCTCCCAGCACTGCTCTGACAGCGTGCACGTCCGCTGCTTTACGGATAAAGGAGGCAAACACCATGTCCACCCCCTGCTCCAAGCCGAAGGTCAGGTCTTGGATGTCCTTCTCTGAAACGGCGGGCAGGTCCACAGCTGCGCCGGGGAGGTTCACTCCTTTCTTACTGCCCAGGGTGCCGCCGTTCTCAATCTCACAAATCAAGAAGTCAGCGCCTGTTGAGGTGTGAATGTTAAGATATTTATTAGCCAACAAAAAACACACAATTTTACCTCACAATTATCAATTCCTTCTACTTTCTGACCTTTACTGCTGGTTGCCCGTAACTCTTATGATATGACCTTCTACTTTAATTTATTTATGCGTGCGGGAAAGTCTCCACTCACCTTTCTCCTGGACCTGCAGGGACATGAGTCCATCATCAATGTAAATCTTGCTGCCAATCTCCACCACATTGGTGATGTTCTTGTAGTCCAGCCAGAGGACCTCCTCGCTGCAGTTGTCCATGAAAGCGTCGTCCAAGGTGATCTTGATCGTGTTGCCTTTCTTCAGCTCGACCTCGGCTGTGCCACTCTGTCGCATCATTGACACAAATGGTTTTACTTTTGCCGTTTGTTTTTATGTGCACATATGAATTATATGAAAGAAGAAAACTCTCGTCTCTCACCCCACTGATGAGGCCGGTCCTGATCTCTGGGCCTTTGGTGTCCAGGGCAATGCCGATGGGTCTGTATTGGATGCTGCCAGGCTCAAAACTCTCGCAAGCCTCACGGACATTCTTGATGGTCTGTGCGTGATACTGCGGGGAGGAAACGTACGGTAACTTGTCGTTGTCTCTCAAGAGTACAGTCTCTTCTTCAAAGCTACAGATTTGGAGATATGTGAATGTGACCTACTTTTTAGTTTTGAGCCCCACCTCATAGCTCATAACACACATTACAATTGAAAGACAACCACACCTGGTAGTACATCTGACAACTCATAAATCACCATAAACATGACTCATCCAGGTGGTGATGTTCAGTTTTACAACCCTCGAGTCGATACTGAGGAATATCACTGCAGCCAAGCAGAATGACTGACAGCCTTTACGTTAAAATGGCTTTATTATATCATCAAGAGGATGTTCATGAAATACATTTGGTCGAGTGCCTGTTGAGAGGGAATTCTTCATTTCTCTCACATATATCATAAGACACACGTATTTAACCTTCGCTGCATTCACTAAAGAAGTTACCTGCTAATGTGCTGTTCTGGCAAATAGAGACACAGATTACGATTATACTGTAGTTGTCTCTTAACATCGTTGATTCTTGTGACATTTTGTGCCACCATTTACTGTGCTGCCAAGTGTTCACAAATGTTTTTAACAATCTTAACAGCAGTACAATTAAAACACACAGAAGAAGCTTGTGTAACGTAACTTAGTCCGACAGTGTTAACGCAAAACAAGTCATATACTTAAAAGTTTAGTACAACATAACAAAAATGATGTGGGTTATGAGATCAATTCCTTGGAAATTGTGTTCTTTCTTTCACATTTGAAAACAAATGAGTTAATTTTAGGAGGCCAGAAGCTACAGATAACACATTTATATGCCCAGGAGCCACCGAAGATCAGGTGTCTCTTTTTCCTGCCGTTATCTGAATCCAAATCTACTTTCACTTTTGATCCGGCTGAAATAATTTTGCCCCTTGTGTATTGTCCACCACCGTAAACATCTGGGTGAGTGATTTGCTGCAGCTTGATCGTAACTTTCAACTCACTTTTGTGGCTTACAACATATAGAAAGAGCTGTGAAAAGACAAACCTCATGCGTGCCATGCGAGAAGTTCAAGCGAGCAATGTTCATCCCAGACTTGATCATCTCCTTCAGGATCTCCACAGACCGGGAGGCCGGGCCTGTAGGTGGATTGTTACAGTTGTTACAAATTGTTACAGAAACAAAAAGGGTGTTAGGATGAAAAGCTTATAATTATGTGTCGCTGTTTGTATTTTTCCAGCAATGACCCACCGATGGTACAGATGATGCCTGTGTTGCGTGCGGTGGTGGGCTCGGAGTCGATGTCCAGCAGGCACAAGTGTTCAAGAAATGTATCGGCCATGGCGGCGTTGAGCTGCTGCGTCTGGATGAATGCAGAGCCCATGTCTAGAGACTTTTGCTGTGGCATGGCGATCACTGGTCCAACTGGAGAAGTTCTGCACATAAATAGAGAAGGAAACGTTTGTGAGCAGGATGCAGTCGAGGCAGGAAACTGATCACTTTATTCTGTCAGCCACGCTGGATCCTGGAGTCGAACAGGATCTTTACATGATCCGCTTACATGTACCAATTCGGTCAGTCAGAGAAGAGTTAAAAGCTTTACAGAATTTTTAAACTCACATTCACTGGGTTTATTTTGCAGAGTGAATGTGCTCGTGTGTGTGTGACTGGGTTGGGTCTTTGGGTGGGGATTTCTTCTCCTCTCTTTGTTTTTCTCTTCTCTTTACCACAGCCTATGATGCGATTTGTAGTTGTCTACACTGCTGTTTGACATCATCCTATAAAAACTGTATTTACCCTTATGAGATCACCGCATCATCATCATCATCACTGATACTAGCCTGGACTCTTCAAGCCTTCAATCTACTTGTACCTCATATTGCCTACCTCATGTGTATGAAAAAGCAACAAACAACAATAAGAATAATAATGCAACCCTCTTTCTTTCCCTCTATCTCTCCTTTCCAACCTCTTCTGTGTAAAACACGATCTCCAAAATGTCCCATAACTGTGTGCTCACTGTCATGTGAAATGAAACAAATCAAAAAGGAGAAGAGAAAAAAGATAAGGCTGGTGGGGCAATACAGGACATTTTGGACAATACTGTCTTTGTCAAGTACTATTTGAATTTTAAGAATAACCGCACAATGAACTGTTTACAGAGTGAAGACATGCATGATAGCGTTAACAGAGGAAAGACACGTTTCCTGCAACCGCCATGTGCTCGGGGTTTGGTAACAGACACGGTTTATTGTTTCGTAAATATTAAGCAACATGCCAAGTCAAATATGCGTTGCACTACCTTCACATTCTATACCGAGTATAGCTTATCATATTGCCAGCACATTGAACATTCTGTTCTCTCACACATGCAACCCCCCCACCCCAAGCCCGGAACCCATGGCAACCGCACCGTTCCCACGTTTGCATCACATTCCAGGCACAAAAGGACAAACGCATATTTACTAAAGTTTGACTGTACAAAGGAATTATCACATGAATTCCTGTGCATTGTTAAATGACTCAATACTGGTTTGTTCGAAGGGATGTGGTGTTTACAAAAACACAAAGGTTCCTTGGCTGTTCCTTCGCACTTCCCTTTTTTCCTTCGACTATCCACAGACAGAATAATGAAAGGCATTGTAGAAACCTGTAGGATCATTCCACAGCATAATAACACAGCAGCAAAGGTGCAGCACTGCTGCACTGTGACGCAGAGGTATGCCTAGTCTGCTGCTGCTTCCAGGGCTGAAGCTGAAGCTGAGGCCCAAACATTGCCTGGACCCATAAACTGGATTGGGCTTGAGCCTTTTCAAAAAGGAAAAAAAAAAAAAATCTAAAATTGGATTAGGTTTCACTCTGGATCATTAAAGTGAAGTTTTGCTTTACCTGCTTCATAAATGTCTCATTATGTTTATTGAAAAAACATGTAAATGGCCCCAAATATTTTCAAATACAAACTACCTTTAAAAACTATCAAGTGTACTGTATGTTGCTGCAATATGAAGATTGATTACCAGACACTACATATTACATAATGATAGTGAAGATATTGAATGAAGTGAACAGTTTGGCACCGTCGAGCCAGGCCATAAGCCAAACCGTGTGGGCAGGTTAGTTTCACTCTGCCTAAATTATGCATTAGAGTGCACCACCAGCCGAGAACACACACACAAGTTCCTGTCATCACAGGGTAGCAGCTCTAAAACGGCCACCTTTTTAATTCCTGACTGTCCTGATTTGGTTTTTATGAAGAGCAAACAGGTGCGTGCCCCTCACTGGCCTTAACCAGGTACTGGAACCTCAAACAAATAACAGCCATTGCACGACCAGACTACAAGATTGGGTAGAAACATTAGAAATTTTATGTTGGTGCAATACAATAAGCAAGCAAAATGTGCTTACAAGGTGTATAACCATCTAGAACAGACGGCAGCAGCTCTGGTGGAGTCGCATCCTGAAATGCATCACGGTGGGGGATTCCAGGCAGCACCAATCAGATCCCTCCACAGGAGCAGCTGACTGATTATGTAACACTTCAGTCAGGAGCAGAACCACACCGTACGTGAGCTCAGTCACATCCCACTAACGCGGCCAGCAGACTAGGCTGGACCACAGGCAATTACAGGAACGGTGCTCGTTGCAACTCCAAACAAACAAGACACACACCCGATCTGCAATTTAAGTAGTTTGTGAAAAAATTATAATGTAAGAGGATGGAAGATAGGTCAGATGGGTTTGCAAATCATAAACCTTCACACATGTCAAGACTGTGGCAGCTGGCTGTAAAGCTTATAATTTACGGGTATCCATGTTCTGTTTAACCTAATTGCTTCACCTCATTCCTTGTCACAATGTCAGATGTGCAGGCACCGTGACCTTACGGTTGCTGAATGTCTGAACGTTTTGAGAGGGGTATCAAGTTTCACTTGCAAACAAACCACAGCAGGTGTCTTCCTCAGTTAACATGCAAGTTCTTCTACACAACAGCAACTCATACAGTATAAGTGGCACCTTAAGCTATGTAATTAGAGTGCAACAATGCTTGGCATTAACCACAGAAAGTCTTTAATAGCAGGTTAAGCTCAACGTTTCAAGTGCATGTCTGACCAAGGACTTTCTGACTGTAGTGACATTATTCACAAGGACGTCCCAGGGACAGAGGGGGATTGTGTGGCTGATCCCAGGACAGTCAGTATTGTGGAAAGCTTCCGTGTAACCTTGTCAGACCGTATGACCGGTTGCCACAGTGACTTGACAAGTCTTGCGTCTTGAGATGTCCTATTCCTGTAGCCTAAACAAACCCCCAAACACAGCACGCTCCTTTATCAGTCCTTGAATGTACTTCAGCTGTTAGTTTGAAGGCTTGTGTCTTAATATGTGCATCTCTTCCTTTGACTCAAAGTATTTGTAATAAATACTATATAGTCAAGTGGGACGAACATCTGACTCCTTGACTTTTCTCAGACCTTAACAGTCAGAGAGCAACAAACACAGGCCGACAGCAGTCACGGCAGCCCTGAGCCATGCAGGGCTAACTTTAGAGCCGTTAATAATCCCTTCCAATCCAATCTCCTTCTCTCAGTCACAATTACCTGTCTTTCTGAACAACTTTCTCCAGTATGCTGACTTCAACATGACCCTGCAAGCCACACTAACAGAAATGCTGTTGGGGTGGCATGACACACCAATACCGCCCAACATGAAAGTGATGCGAGACTGCGCTAATCCAATTTAGCTCAGAAAGAATAGATGGCTTCCATCACTCTTTACAGTCACTCGAGCATGACAGTATTTTCAGGTTATACTACATACCCCCAGTAGATCTTCCTGTGCCGCCTGGGAACAAACTGACACGTCACTGCCGCAGACCTCCACAAGAAATGGAGCGTGCTGGGGCGTTGTGCGACAGCAACGCCTGCAGATTCGACATGAAATCCTGCCGAAGTCACAGTGCAGGTGCATAACTGTTTAGAGATCTGCGGAGTAAATCCCTTAGGCGCAGACAAGAGGTACAGAGAGTCCGGCCTGAGACGAGGAAAACGCCACGACCCGACGCAACGAATGTTCAGGACACATCCACGGCGATGCACCACAGCCATGACGGACCACTGTTATGCAGCTTAGGTCATTCAATCCCCCAGGCCCAAAAACAGAACCAATGCTAATAATAACTTGCAGCGTGTAGAGTGTGTTTATAGAAATCCAATGCTTGGAATGTACTATGGTACTTACAGTATGTAGGCCGTAGAACTAACCCATCAGTTTGGATGGTGAATGGCACAGACTGGTGCACACATGCCAAAACTTGTAGTCTAGGCATCTTGAAGCAATCTGACATTGACTTTGACAAAGGCTTTCCAGTGACAAAGGAAGGATTCTGACTAAACCTACAACATAGCAATTTTCCCAGCATTAGTCAGCAGATTTGCAGCCAGTGCAGAGGGAATGCATGGGAGCAGTGCCAGCTGTGTAAAGACTAATCTACCACGCCTGCACTTGATCCACAGTTACCCCTGGTCTAGTGTACTTGCATACTCAGAATAGTAATTTCTGACAGGGGTAAGCTGTGTTTTTAAATAAGATATAGACAGTCAGGCTTTATTTCAGTTGATAACCAATTCCAAAAAGCATAATACAACTGTATCAGAGGTTTATTGGCATTGTAGAATGTAAATCTGTTTGAGGGTGGACTTTACCATCAGACCTACTTGGAGGCAGTGGGTAGTGCTTCCGCTTGGGAACCGGAGGGTCGCCGGTTCAAGCCCCTGCCGAGGTGCCCCTGAGCAAGGCACTGAAGCCTCAATTGCTCCCCCCTCTGCGAAGGGTGGTAATGTAATGTAAGTCGCTTTGGATAAAAGCGTCTGCCAAATGATCGTAATGTAATGTAATGTACTTCAATATCACACCCAATTCCTACTATTGATGACTGAATCATCCAAACATGCCTACTCTCAGAACACAACTAATGTAACAAGACAGCTTGTCCATTATTTCAACAGAAATCTTCACTTAACATTAGCTGTCACATTTAGTCATCAGGAAGCCGTCAAACAGCATAAATGTGGAAACTAAGAATTACTCATGTTGCTGCTGTTCCACTGTGAAACGCAGAGTTCGATCACAGTGGAACAGCAGCAATGCGTGTTCACGACGAGCTTCTCAATGTGTTTTGTAAATCACTACGCATGTTTCAATTAATGTCAGAAAGATGATATGTACATTTAAACATAAATGTACGTGTTGCCTTAATTTCAACAGAAATCTTCACTTAACATTAGCTGTCACATTTAGTCATCAGGAAGCCGTCAAACAGCATAAATGTGGAAACTAAGAATTACTCATGTTGCTGCTGTTCCACTGTGAAACGCAGAGTTCGATCACAGTGGAACAGCAGCAATGTGTGTTCACGACGAGCTTCTCATTGTGTTTTGTAAATCACTACGCATGTTTCAATTAATGTCAGAAAGATGATATGTATATTTAAACATAAATGTACGTGTTGCCTTAATCGTTCAGGATTTGCTGTCGGGCTTCAAGGGCAACACAATGCAAAAGAGAGTTGGAAAGGTGCCAGGGGCCAGAACGTCAGGATGAGATCTTGTTTCCTGTGTCAGAGGTTCCTGCTCTCTTTCTTATGCAGCATTGACGCAATACGTTACGCAAAATTCGACGAGGATTCCGATATTACTAATGCAGATAACTTAAGTACTATGCGGATTAATTCTACAGGGCACGATGATTGAGAACATCACAGAATTGACCGATTCGTATTGAAACGGTTACAAACATAACAAATTAAGTACAAAAATAAATACGACCCTTAGCTGTGTGTATTTGTACCAGCTTTAAAAAACGTGGACGGAATTTAATTACGTCAAATAAATACGTCGCAGCAGATGCACTAAAGGTCACGTAGCCACTGCGTCACATTTTCCTGAACTGCGAGACTTAAGAAAACGAGCCAATCAGAGGCAGATGTGACGGCGCGGCCACACCCACAAAAGGAATCATCAGGAAGCGAAATTTCACGTTCAATTCTTCATTCATCACAAACGTTTAACAGTAACATATATTTTACATTGACTTTATTCGTTAACGACTGTATAACAATTAACCGAATAGTATGCGTACGGCTGTTCCGTGTCCAGAAAACTGTTACGTAGCTCCATCCTGCATCTTCAAATTACGATTACAACGTTGTTAAAAACGGGGAAATGACTGGCCTCCATTAAAAAACACCGTGTTAGCAGCGGCGTCACAGCTGAAAAATAGTAAAATGTGTTATTCAAGGTTTACATAACGTATGAGGAGCAACTAGGCACTCGTGACAACTCGCACACATCCCTGGACTTTCTGGCTGCCTGGTAGGATGGAGGAACGCCACAAACTTGATGGTAGTATTCAGAAAGTGTTGACAGCAGTAATGTCCAATAGGCTACCAAACCACATTATATGTACAAGCGGAAGAGATGCAGTTGGGCTACTTACCTTCACTCTGCGGCACGCGGTAAGAACTGATGTGACAGCGGCGGTCTCTGCAGCTTCAAGGTGATCTCCCCCAACTCACGGAACTACTTTCTTTGGATGCTGACACATATTCATCCGAGACAATATAGGTCGATAGAAACAAGCACGATGTGTTAATACTAGTATATCTATTGTTGCAACACATTCCAAGCAAACGTCTGTATTTGCTGTCACTACCATTTTATTGAAAGATAACGACCTATACAATTGAAGATAAGGGTAAAGAGCGGAGGGTTTACACTGATACGCGGCGGTGCTCGGTAAAGTTAAGAGAAGGGACCAATCAGGACGTAGAGTCTTGAGCAACATGGGCGCCAACATGTGACTACGGATGCGGTGGAGAGAGGAGTTGCAAATCGTACGAGTGTAGTTGTTGACATCTGAGAATGTCTTCCACCCCATAATGTCCACAAATGTTATTTACACGAATAACCTCAGTCATGTCGTGACTAGATTTGCGTTCACTTCATTCGTATGCTGGATGTTCACATCGTCGGTTGCCGCAATGAACCATGGGAAGCATCATCATGATGATTTTGCAATGCATTAAACATAGTTAGTCTTCATAAATGTAATACATCTGATACAAGTTGGGAGTAAGAGGGGTCACAATTACTGTGCCAAAAAGCGTACCCCATACTACACAATAAATGAAATGTTTAAACTAATTTTAGTTTTTTCGTCAGTATATTTGATAAAATCGACTTGCCGAGCTGAAGGCGTGTAATATGACCAAGGCAACCACCCCATCTAGCGGTGAAATAGTGAAACAGTTTTAAGACCTGATGTACAGTTCATCTTTATGTTCTAATCTTACTTAATAACGTTTTATAAAATAAATTATACATATCTTTATAAAAACTAGTATAGCCTAAAACATGCAAATCCACCTACTACTAACAATGCAACAATTGCCGCTGCTACAATTTTGACTATTGTGTATATTATTCCATAAAATAAGAATACTGATAATATTTCCCCATTACGTACAAAGAATGAGAATAGTTGTCTAACTAAAGCATTACACATTAACAATGCACACTCAGATTTGTCTGTGAGTTAAGACAATGACAAATTGAAACTGGGCTGGAACTCCGTCCTGTGCTCGTCTCGCTCTCATCCAGTTTAAGGTTGTACACAGGGTCCATGTTTCTAAATCCAGATAGGCCGAAATGTACACAGAAGTAGAAGACAAATGCAATAGATGTTGGAATCCTCACTGTAACCTAAGCCACATGTTTTTTCTCTGCCCCAGGCTGCACAACTACTGGTCCTGTTACTTCAACACATTGTCTACCATATTGGGAACACAAGTTCAACCCTCCCCTCATATTGCCATCTTTGGTACCCCATCTGACTCACGCCAATTTAACACCTCACAAAAGGAAATTGTCATGTTCACCTCTCTGCTTGCTAGATGCCGCCTGCTCCTGCATTGGAAATCTCTTACCCCTCCCTCTATTTCACAAAGGCTGAGGGATATGATGTACTTTCTTAAACTCAAGAGAATGTACACTATGAGGGGCCACACTGATTTCTGATTTCATTTCTCTCTTACTTCACAAATCTACAGGGTATGCCAGACCAATGACTTAAAACCTGAACACCGAATAGTTATTTTTCATTTTATTTTACATCCCAGGCGGTCAAGGACAGGGTTGTATGAATGCGGGGTTGTGTGACTGCAGGTGTGGGTCTTTGGGATTTCCTCTCTTTGTTTTTTTGTTTTTTTGTTTTTCTCTTCTCTTCTTCCCTTCACCACAGCCTATAATGCGATTTGTAGTAGCCTACATTGCTGTTTGACATCATCCTGTTAAAACTGTATTTACCCCATGAGATCATTGCATCAACATCACTGATGCCAGCCTGCACTCTGCGTCCACACTACTGTGCCATGCTCTCACAACATCCAGCGGTCGTGGCTTCCTGCTGTTTCAATTTCAATCTAGTTGCCTATGTTACCACAAAGTCTATGAAAAAAGTTAAACCACAACAATTATAATAATAATAATACAACCCTCTTTTTTTCTCTCTATCCCTCTCTCCCTTTCCCCTTCTGTATAAAAATTATCTCCAAAATGTCCTATAACTGTATGCGCACATGTCATGTAAAATGTTTGTTTCAATAAAAACAAATTCAACAAAAAAAGCCAAAGACAAATTGTGGCAAAGGTACTCCCTAAAGTAATTCATTTAATAGCATGCATAAGACAATGATGCTTATTTAAGATTTCTAAGTTCCCCTCTCCCCGTGTCCCCCTTTCCTCTCACCTGTTCACAGCTGTGGTGGTGCTGCTGTTACCATTGCCCATGCTGCTGTCTCACTTGGTGCTATATACTGTGCCTGAGTCAACTCCAATCCATTGCCTGGAACCAATAGATGAACCTGCCCAGGCGAGAGAGAGATCTGCTGCCCAGTCAACCAATCCATTGGCCAAACCCAGAACTGTCAGTCAGCATTAATAACTGCTAAACCTTGGGCCACAAGGTGCACTAAGATACCTTGGGAAAATGCTCAGACAAATGCCACCACACACGAGCAGATATAGGCCACTAGAGGAGGAGAAGAAGCAGAAGAAGAGCCTCTTCAGGATAAGTCTTACAATAAGTATTGTATTTACGTATCTGTCGCTCCACCTTCATTTGGAACGACAATAACCTGTAGTTAATAAACCTCTAACACCCTGATTTCAACCTGAACACTAAAGCAGAACTTAGCATGAAATATTTTTAACAAAAACCTCCAAGTGTTCCTCAGCTGGTAGACTACAGCCACACAATTTATCTAACACCTGCTCATTAATCTGACCATTCTTAAGGTCAGTTCTTAAACTGGTACCTTGAAGTAATGAGGGTAAACACTGATTAGCTGTCAAGGCTGGAGGCTAATGACAGTGTCACATACACACAATGACTCAGCGTGTCATAGATATGCACATTAAATGCATGTTTATAATGCAAAATATAATAGTTTAACTTGTATTTTAAATGTGAATATATACTGTAGGATGGTTTCGTCTTGTTTAAATGTCTAGACAAGATACAAAGCACATAACCATCCAGTATACCTGATTTCACATTAACAAGGTGATGATGCAACCGCACACACAGCCATACACACACACACACACACGCACACACACACACACACACACACACACACACACACACACACACACACACACACACACACACACACACACACACACACAGAAGTAGACACAGATACAGAAGCAGAGCCATTTTCCTCCATTTTTCCTTCTCAGCAGCAGTGCAGTCAGCTGTAGGTCACATGACTTGCTGCCAGCTCACACTGAGCATGCTCAGACTTCTCAGTGTTGTCAGGCAAAATATAAGGCAGCAGTAGGAGCAGAGATCTGCAATAGATAAACACACAGACACACACACGCCAGCCGGTGTGCTTGCTGACACACACTATACAAGCACAGAGAGAGGGAGAGGAAGGAAGAGACGCGGTAAGATTGGGGGATTCTTCCTCTGGCTTTTTCTATTTTAGCATTTCACTGGAAAAAGAGCCACAAAGAAAGAGGCAGGTGTGCCCTTTAAGAGGGAAGGCAGCTGTGGCAAGGACAGCATCTCACTCTCCATCCTCTATGAAGGTAAGTGTGGGTGGATGGATAGGGTGGGGGTACAGAGTGTGGGGGGAGGGGAAAATCTGCTTGCCTGCATCTGTGTTTGTGTTAAATACTTATCAGACGGAGGATGAAGACGTTAGGGGGGGCTGGGGGGGGGAAGCCTCCGTTGGTATGTGAGATGACAGGGGCTATGGGAATGGCAATGGCATGATATGTGGAGGGGTAGAAGCAGTGTGTGTGGGGGCGGGGGTGGGGGTGTTGAGGACATGGCAGGGCAGCAGACACATACAGGATAGGAGACGACGGCGTGGAAGATAGACATGGATTGGCAATGGTGCAGCAGATGTCTGGATGGGTGTTAACGAAAACAATAGAGCTGATCCAGGTATTAAGAAGCAGTAAATAACAAATGGTGTTATGCAGCAATATGAATGACTGCCATTGATGGAATATAGTTGACCTATATACAGCGTAGTGTAGCTCCATGTGTGATGTTTGTGTGAGCTCATGCAGGCTATGCCGTAATGTTGAGCCATCTAGTCTTTGTTTGCATGTAGCTGAGGATCCGGTGGCGATGCAGTGTTCATTATTCCTTTTCATATTAGGTACCTAGACTATAAAGTGAAATTTGTATTCTGAAGCCACAGTCTGTTTAAAACGCTCTGTCTCCACTGCTTTGTGGCTGGTTGAAAGGATTTCATATGCAGTGTTGTCATGCTTGACATAAACTGTGATGGGCCTCTATGAAATACAAAGCAGACCGATGCCTCTTACGTGTTATTATTTACGCAACATAGCCTTTTCAGACATTTTGAGTGTTGAATGCCTGAATCTAGGAAATATAAAACGTGATTTTTCTCATAATGGTGGCTATTACTGTCCCATTGTAAGCTGAACTGATTCATTTTTAGTAATCGTTTTCCTTCTTCCAAATGAAGAGCGTCCATTTATGAGGCAAATCAAAAATGGCAGCATGACAATGTAGTGACATCAGTAAACGTGCTGCTTCGACTCGGTCTCTAGAGGTGTGCTCACGTCTGCTGCTTCCATGTTATTAGATGAAATTTGTGTAAAAAATAAACGGAAACATACTGGTTACTGAACCGACAGCACATATCTCCCACACATTCTCTCCATAGTGATTAATGCCAGTCTGACAGAAGGCAGAGATGGCTGTTGCTAGGATACATGGCAAGGTGAAGTGCAGTCGTTTTAAAGAAAAGAGGAGGAGGGCACCATTAACAAAGCATGGCAAGGATGAAAACGGTCTCTTTGTCTCATATGTTATTCTTCCACTGAGTTTTGGTTTTCATTTATTGTTTTTCTAAGGCTGTACAGCTTTGAAGAGTACAAGGGAGAGCGAGAGAGTGAGAGAGAGAGAGAGCAGGAGAGAGAGAGATCTGCTCAGCCAAAGCTCTCGGGTTTTCTGTTGTCATTCCTTTCACCTGGAACTCAGCTGCGATGGATGGCAGCAGTCAAAGGCCTAATCCTGTCTGAGCGAGCCCTATGAACAGCAGATCCAATGGTAAGACAGCTTGCATCTTATTGGCGTGATCACTGTATAGTCACAGTTTTGTTAAAGGTTCTGAAAGATGTAACCTTGATCAAATGCAATTTTAATTCACATTATTAATATTATTGATAGTCAATATTATTTGTGTCTAAAGTGTTTATGCAGATGGATGTTTGGGGCTTTGGGCTTGTTGTAAATTGTTATTTTACTCACAAGTTATTTTTATTCCCAAAATGTAACAGCTCATGCTTTTGAAATGTCACTTGATTCTTCTTTTGAAGTTTGAATTCCAAGAATATCCCATCTTTTGGAAATAAACCATAGCTCTTCTTCTGTCCCTTTGAGAGGCTATTTAAAGCTCTGTTTTGAAGCCATTGAACGAGGGGGCTAAATAGGGAGATGTGAGAAAGGATGTGAGATGAAAGGAAGATAGAAAGAGGTTGCATCTTGTTTCCGCTCCACTATTAATGGCCTTTCACAATATGTGGGCCCACAGGACATCAAAGCCCAGTGTTGGACAGACGAGGAGTCAGATGGGGAGAACGAGTCTGAGCAGTTCCTGTACGGCATTCAGGTACAGCAGACAGACTAACATCTTCTTAAATCTATATGTGCAGGTTAATGATGTTAGAAAATTGATTAAATGTTTTAAGAAAACAGTAGAAGAACATAATGTCGTCAAAACAATATCCTAATCCTATTTGAAGTGAAACCATTTTAAAGATAGACCTTGCTATAGCACCCCTAGAGGCTCCAAATGTCATTCCATCTTTTAAAAAGGCTGTAAGATGCAAACACCTTCACATGTAAGAGCCTTTATAAAATGCACAGTAAACAGCCCTTTGGGACTTCATAGCACTTATTCTCAATGTTCTATGCTTGATAGGCTCCTGGCTCGTGCTGTGCTATACAGACTCTCACCCAATGGATAGATGTAAGGAACAAGCAATGTGCTGTTTTTTATTATACTTTGAATGTTAGTGAATGGACTGAAATGTAGATTATGCTGTCCAGGTGTCACTTCATCATTGAAATGAAAAGCGTTTTGTGTACAGTATTGTTTATGCAAATCTTGCCACTGGATGGTAGCACTAAAAGGGAGGTTAGGTGCATACAATCAATCTCAGGATTCCTCCTGTGTGGATCATGATTATAAACTGCGTATTTAAATAGAAACCTACATACAAGCTACCTACTGTACATATATACCAAATAATCAAAATAATAATCAAAATAATTTGGTGATTTCTCGTCAAGATTCCTTATCATTAGCTTTATTTTATATTAAACAAAGGCACAGTGTTTCCCAAGGTCCTATACTGGTCAAAATGATTGTTGCAAACTGACAACAGTGATTAACATGATTGTTGGTAGTTTGATGGAATCATTATCGTTTATGTAAGTAGGCTTTAGAGTTTGATACTGTTGTAAGCGACCTTGGAAGAAACACCGCAACACATTAGAAAGTACCGTTGAACATACACCTGACTTTGTAATTTTTACAATTATAATAATAATAAATAATAGAAATAAAACTCACTTAGTCCAGTCCTGTCATCACATGTCACAGAAAAAAATCTGTCAAATGCAACACTGTCAAACAAGTTCCCATAAGCTCCATTTAATGTGTCATCTCCTCGTGTTAAGTTCAATGCTCCAGTTCCATGTAAGATCTTATTCTGTCAGTCATCCTTTTTATCATTATCTTCTAAGGCTGGTGATTGAAATGTAAATCCAGTCTAGGCCATAAACCTCATTTCCATGCAGTCAGAGAACATGAAAGTGTGGCATTGAAGATAAGGATGAAAGTGCAGGATCTGTTCAGAACTGAACTGAGGAGATGAGAAGCTGGAGTCTAGACACCTGGAACATGTATGACCGCAGTGTAACTGAGGCCAGAAAGTAAAATATCTGGTTGTAGACTTACAAAGATCTGCTGAACATGCATAGAAATTAAGTGCAAATAAAATGAAAACCAGGGCTGGAGTCTGAATGTATAGAATACCTAACATATAGACAATTTAATGCACAGATACAGTGTGACGTTCATGTTAATTACTGTATACCTCATGCAGTTTCACTAGCTTCTGCTATACATAATGTATTCTGTGGAAATTGTTGTACAGTTCATAAGATTTATATGAATGTATGTTGACAGGGGAGCTGTGCAGCCGACCTGTACCGCCACCCTCAGCTGGATGCAGATATTGAGGCTGTAAAAGACATCTACACTGACAGCGCTGTCTCCGTTAGGTAGAGAACAAACACACATACACACACACACGCTGTGTTCAAGGTTCCAAGATGATTATGGATGTAAGTTTGAGCAAAGACAAAGAAGAAGGAACAAGCATAACACTTCCTCCTTTGTGTGATGATCAGTTGAAATAGCAGGGATACTGTATATTTAGAGAAGCATAAAGAGTGAAATGTATCCGATTGATAATGATAAATACTGTATGTATATTATTCTGTGTTTGAACAGGGAGTATGGGACCATTGATGATGTGGACATTGATCTCCACATTAATATTGGCTTCTTAGATGTGAGTCAGCATTCTTCTTCCTCTGCATTGCCTCCTCTGTCTCTATTGCTATTCTAGTGTTGACATTTTGCTAAGTAATGTATCATTTATTATGCATCGTGCGCTCATAATTTATTTATGTGATGAGAAATGGCTCCAATTAGGATGCTAACTCTGTGTATGCGTGTGTGTGTGTGTCTGTGTGTGTGTGTGATTTAGGAGGAGGTTGCAACAGCCTGGAAAGTTATTAGAACGGAGCCCATTATACTGAGACTCCGTTTTTCCCTGTCGCAGTACCTTGATGGACCTGGTGAGTAAACTTGTGGATGTCGTGTTCTGTGTAAGGACATCGTGTTGTTGTAGTAGTCATTGTGTGTAGGTGGTGAGTCTCCAAATCAAAACAGAATACTTCAGTAGTCTGCCTGTGTGTTTGCGCATTGAGTAGTAACGCCAGTCGTCTTTCCCCAGAGCCATCTGTAGAAGTGTTTCAGCCCTCCAACAAAGAAGGTTTCAGTCTAGGCCTGCAACTGAAGAAGTGAGTGATGGTCTATACTGCATTTGGCTGCTGTAGTGCTTTGTAGCAAAAGATGCATAGTTTCATAACCAACCCATCAAATTTAATGCAATCCCAGATCCAGGGGCTGATGCAAGAACATTTTAAGATAAATGAGGCATATTTTCCCAAAACAGAATATCAGTATGTACAATTGGGTCTGGATCTGGGTAACAACCTATATCTGGTTGGACAAACACACAATCTAATACACAATCGTGGGATGCACAGAGATAAACAATGAAAAGCAAAGCAGGAGCTCATGCTCTCTCAAATTTTTTCTTCCCCTTTCATTTCTATCTTCTGTTGCCCGGCAGAATCCTGAGCACATTCACCTCACAGCAGTGGAAGCACCTCAGCAATGAGTTCCTCAAAGCCCAGCAGGAGAAAAGGCACAGCTGGTTCAAAGCCGGGGGAACCATCAAGAAGTTCCGTGCTGGGCTCAGCATCTTCTCCCCAATACCCAAGTAGGTCTTCCTTTCTCTCTTTGTCTTTCAAGACACCAAGTCAACCTTGTCCACATTTTCTACATATAGTGGATACTCTGACCCACTATAACAGTAGTCGTAGAGGATGCTTCCAGAAAACATCCATCCTTCCATTTTTTCCATTTTTGACACTCGGTAGATACATGGATGTTGTCTCAACACTATCCTACTGATAGTGGAAACATGTTAAAGACAATGACAAAACCACTTTGTCTGTAAAATGGTGAAATGTAGCAAAGAAGGTGAGCAGTGGAAAAGAGGCTCAGTGACAGTACAGTGTAGGTCGACTAAAATTCAACATGTCAAATTCAACTTTTGACACACTCAAGCAATTTCCCAAAGGGAGAGAGCACTTTTCAGCTTCTATCTTGCTCTGTGATACTTTGACAGTTACGGCTGCACAGGGATTAAAATCCCAGACTGCTCTATGGAGGTCAGTCTGGCTAACTACACGGCTGTCTTGACATCATGACTTGACAGCTGTCTCATGTCAGCGAGTACAGACTGTAGATAAGCACAGAGAGCAACAGGTTTTTTTTCTACATTAAAAGTCAGTGATTTGAGGTATTGCTCAACTGTACTGCAGTTATACTTTGAGTCAAAATTGACAGAAATGTTCTTCCAAGCCCTGGTTTGCATACTGCAATGCTGCAATATTTGTGTTGTTCATTCCTGGTGTCATTTCTTGTGTCTCTGCAAGTACATCATTCACATAATAAGATTATTAATGCATAAATGTATGTGGGTTTGTTTAGCTGTAATATTGCTGTAGAATTAGATCAGCCAGTCATTTCTACACTCTTTAATATGCAATTATGGCAATACCTTTAGCTATAATAGAGAATCTTATATATATATATCACAATTTGAGCTGCTTTATGTTTGTCTTATGGATTCAATGTATAAGGTTATTTGCATATTCAGAGCCTTTGTGTCCTGCTCTTTGCCAGGTCTCCCAGTTTCCCTCTGATCCAAGATACAGTTTTGAAAGGGAAGCTGAATGTCCCTGAGCTGAGAGTGACCCGCCTGATGAACCGTTCCATCTCGTGTACCATGAAGAACCCTAAGGGGGAGCTCTTCAGCTACCCGCCTAACAGCCAGGTCAGTGCCAATGTAGACAACTCAAAAACAATAAATCACAAAGCCTTACTTTTCATATCTGATTTATATCCTCTGTGATCCACTCTAACCTTCCTCTCGGTCACCTGCCACCTGCTCTGTCCTCACCTGAGCCTTTCCCTACCCCCTTCCCCCACACACACACGCCGTAAGATTGCTGGTGCGCCGTTTCCCATAATGCTTTGTCTTCACTTGACTCATCAGACTGTGGCTGTCCCGGCGGCCAGGGCCCCAGCGCAGATTACCACGAGGCAGCTGATTGAATTGTTTTTCTCATCCCAGGCGGGCGGCCACTGCAAGAACATCCCTACCTTGGAGTATGGCTTTTTAGTTCAGGTAAAAGCTCAAGAAGATATGAGCCCAATACACCAGTAAGGATCTGAAGTTGAGAAGGGCCTGTGATCCTGTCGGGGCGGGAGGGACCCACTTTAAAATATATACTGTTGTGAAGATCCCTGTTTTAATTTGCTATAACTACACAGAGTTACATTTCTTGCCCTGTGTTCCCCTCCGCAGGTTAATCCAGTCATGCCTACAGTGTTAAATTACAGCTCGGTTGAATTCCTTTGTATGACTGAGCTGGGAGGTGGCGACGATAACCTGAGAGGTGACTGTGCTTTGTCTCCTGACAGATAATGAAATACTCAGAGCAGAGGATACCCACGCTCAACGAATACTGCGTGGTGTGTGACGAGCAGCATGTCTTTCAGAATGGCTCCATGTTGAAGGTATCAGTAAAGAAAGAGAGCGAAAAGACCACCCACATGACGTTTTATCTTCATATTAGTAATATGGTAATAATGAATTAAAAAAACTACCTAAATTACCTCTGAAATCAGTTGTGTATGGATATTGCAGAAATAGTTATGTGTTATATGTGAAAACTGTTTGATGCTTCTGAATCAGCAGCATCTTAGCAACGCACATTTCCATACCTATTTAGTAATGAACACACACATAAAGTAAGTGTGAAGAATATATTTTTCTTACCTGCCAGATCCCAATCAATATTTGGATCAGAGCTAAATTGCACCCGCTGAGAATTCATCATAGCAATCATAGGAAACATGCCTCATTTCTCAGTAAGATTGGGGTCTTAATGTTGCCCAATTCTGCAATTTCAAAGAAAGAAAACAAACATCAGGATCTGGATCTGGATTAGAAATTGATCTGTCTAGAAATGTGTCCAATGAATCAATATCCTGACAAACAAATTACAGTGAAAACAGAACCATCCTCACACAGTAATTTGTCTGCTGTTGTAAGTGTGAGGCAAAGACTGAGCACGTGTGTGTTTGAGGATGTATATGCATGGGTATACTTACTTGTTTCTCTTGATCAAGTACACACCAAAATTCATCAATTTACACCCTTCTCTGTCTCTGTGTTTGTGTGTGTGTGTTTGTGTGCGCGTGTGCGTGTGCGTTTGTGTTTATATGTAAGCCGGCTGTATGCACCCGGGAGCTGTGTGTATTCTCCTTCTACACTCTGGGTGTGATGTCTGGCGCTGCAGAGGAAGTGGCCACTGGAGCAGAGGTGACATTTAGATTAAAACACCTACTGTTTATTGCGATCTGATTTATTGTTTTGTTCTTATTTCACGCCAACCTAATTCCATTTGTATAATGTTCCTCGTAAAAAAATAGCAACTGAAGCTTATTCAGTTTTAATGCTACTATTACTACTATTACTATTCCAGCTTCACCCTAGATGGCTCAAATGTAAATTTGCAAAAGTAAAATCAGTTTCTGTTTGCAGGTGGTGGACCTACTTGTGGCCATGTGTAGAGCTGCTCTGGAATCCCCTCGTAAGAGCATCATCTTTGAGCCATACCCATCAGTTGTTGACCCCAATGACCCCAAGACTCTGGCCTTCAACCCAAAGGTCAGCGTCCTCACTGCTGAAAGCATGGTTACTATCTCAATCAATACAAGAGCTTCATTCATAAATAAGATAATTGTTCTTTGCAATGTTAACTGTTATTTCTGGATTTATTGTGCAGTGGATGTCAGATAATAGTTTTTAAATATTTTAAATACCCAACTGAATATTGACATTCTTACCTCTGTAAGTGTTTTAATGTCTCTGTGTTGTTCTCCTTCGTACTGCACACAATGGACGTCTGGCTCTGCCGCTTTCTGTGATCATAGAAGAAGAATTATGAGAGACTCCAAAAAGCACTGGATAGTGTCATGTCCATTCGGGAAATGACCCAGGTATGAGAAGGCGGAGAGAAGGCATTAATCTAGGATAAAACCGGTTTTGGGCTTAGATTTAACATCCATTCTAATGATTGGAAAACATTAAATCACCAAGGTGTTGGAAAAACTACTTGTGAAAATGAATGTCTGCTGTGCTGAGTGATTCATGAGGTGCATGGAATGGGGCTCAGTCATTTGTCTTTGTGAGTGTGTTGTCCAACCATCCATCAGTTTGTCAGACATCACCTAATGTGTGTAACCATTGTTTCAGGTATTTTCAAAATTACACCAATTGTTCAAATGGATGGCCTTACATTCTGTGTAGCCTGTATTGAGGCGTCCATGTGATGGAATTTGCTGCACAGAAATTTATTATATCAGTTCATTCATGGTTATTATTGTTTTGAAAATATAAATATAAAAAATATCAAGCAAATGTGAAATTGCCTGTTTGTCATAATCAACACTGAACCATAAAATCCACACGCATTAATTGGTGTTAATTGTTTTTACAGTCTCTGATTGTTCACTGTAGTTAAAATGCATCAATCCCATCTTGTGTCTGACTCTGACTACTTTCATCAGTTTGGCTATGTAATTATATGTATGTAAATGAGATGAAAACAACACATGTCTGTGTGTTTTTATTCCAGGGCTCATATCTGGAGATCAAGAAACAGATGGACAAACTGGACCCCTTGGCTCACCCGCTGCTACAGTGGTGAGTAGGCAGGAAGAGTTTTAAAAAAACAAAACAGGTTTACTCTGCTTGTAATGTTGATGTGCTGACTTAATTGGAGTCAATATTATGCAGTATGCTTCGGTCAACAAGTTTATCATTAAAAATGTTCTCTTTTCTTTTCTTTTTCAAACTGCTATCCTCTCTCTCCAGGATTATTTCCAGTAATAGGTCTCATATTGTCAAGCTGCCACTGAGTAGGGTAGGAAACAACAAAGAGACGCTAAACTCTGTATCATATTAGTTTTTTAATACCACAGTGTATAATTGGATGGCTTATGCTCACTTACCTCTCTCTCTCTCTCTCTCTCTCTCTCTCTCTCTCTCTCTCTCTCTCTCTCTCTATGTGTCCCTCTATCTCTGTATCTTGAACTCTTGTTCTCATTTCATCCCTTTCAAACCTGCGATGATAGCAACTGAAGTTCATGCACACCTCCCACCAGTTCTTGCTGCTCAGCAGCCCCCCAGCCAAGGAGGCTCGTTTCCGCACTGCCAAGAAACTATATGGCAGCACCTTCGCCTTCCAGTAAGCCCTCTTTACCAATTCCTCTAGTCAAGATTGAATGTTTTCTTTTGTTTTACAGCTTTAAAATGTTTGTCGTTTAGACTGTCATAATGATGTTAGAAACACGTCACAGAGCCTGTGCCTGTTGGACAGAAAGAATTTAAGCATTCCACATTATATGATTGATCTCAAGTCAATCATAAGTACAGTTACAGCCGCACTAACGCTCAGTCAGTCATGAACATGTCTCAGTGTAACACCTGGTCATTATGTCGTAGACGGACAGGCCACTCCAGCAGGTTTTTATGCAACCATAACAAACAACATTTTCTTGGAAAGAGTACCCACCTTGCTGAGCCAGCACATGCAGCCAGCAAAATCTGTGAGAAGGAGATTTGTACTGTAGCAGATGGGGCTCTACTCAATATTTTAGATACACATGGCCCATCTGGACTCTTGCAGGATACAGCTAACTCATAGGCAGTGCTAACAGTGTCTATCTATGCTTGTTACGACTACTAATGTATTCTCAACACAAAAAAGCCACATTTGTAAGTCAGCATGGCTATCATCGAGTTATTTTGATGTATACATGAAAGAATAGAAAAACAAATCCAGCAATAACCATCATGAAAAGTGTATTGACTGTAGGAACAGACGCTTCATAAGTTAACCAATATAAAGGTAATTCTAGTCAAGTTAGAAAATTGATTTTAATTTGGAAGTCAGAAATATATGAAAAATAACAGCAATTAGGGCTTTGCACCTCTGTGTTTTATTTTAAGACAGTGAACAGTGCGTGAGAGACCTGCATCCTGTATGGATACACAGCAATGATCTCATCTTTTAATTTGAAGAGCATAGAGACAGACATAACAAAATGTCTTCAAATATCCTAAATAAATGATGTGTTGCAGGGCTTATGTAATGAATTGAAGGCCTCCACCATAGTTACAATATGGCAGAACATGTATTATTTCATATTAACAGTAACAATCCACAACATTTTCATGTAAATATAATAAACAAATGCCGTTGTATTGCTGCTCTGTTCCCAGCTGATATTACAGAGTGATTTAAGTTATATCCAGTCCATGGAAATTGTGAATAATGTGTTGTCCTGGTGCCTGGTTGAAGTAAACACAATCTTCCAGCTGACATTGCATGAATAGTTTTAGAATTTAAACAATTGAAAATGCAATTTATTTAAAGCCACCCAGTAACAAAAACACCACAGCAAGGATGCCACCAAAACATTTATTATTTAGATGAATGCATCTTTGACCAAGATTCTGAGTGAAACACTGTTTTGCAAATCCAAGGTCGCACTGACAAGACAAAATGCACCTTTATTTTAATCTAACAATGGTGTGCAGGAAGAATTAAACCTCTAGCCGGCATGTTGTTGCAGACTGGGATTATTTATATTCACGCAGCACTTTGTTTTTATCTCTCCGCTCTTATCTCTTTCTCTTCCTCTCTCTCTCTCTACACTAGTGGCTCCCACATAGAGAACTGGCACTCTGTTCTGAGAAATGGACTCGTCAATGCCTCTTACACCAAACTGCAGGTTTGTGACCCAGGCAGCTGGCTGCAATTTAAGATGCATCTCCTCTTGGACAGTGCCTTCTTTTGGACAGAGCTTGCTGTTCGGTTGATTATTTTTTCCCGCAGTAACTGGATGCCAGCTTTCGTTTTGTCAACTTTGCATTTGGCAATGTAATGGTGAGGGCACACTGGGAGATTTTACAGGCTGATTTGAGCTGCTTCCTACCTCGGTCTCCTCTTTTAATTGCCGTCAAGCTTGATGTTGGAGTGATGTGACTCAACTCAACTTGACTCAACTGTAAAAATTAACTAAGGCTACAATATTTTTGCAAAAAGGGAACAGGAGGTGAGAAGCAGCGAGTACAAAGCTGTCTCGTGTGCACCAGCTACAGTATATATGGCTGATAGTGACTGCTGCCAGACATGTCTGGAAAATAGATTAAACATGATTATATCTGCAATCTCAAGGAGCTTAGAATGTTTCATGTGAGCCATGATTGCTCTATCGTGCCGCGTGCTTCATTTACGCCTTCTTTGTTCTCCTGCATTTGAACTCTCAATCTTTGATCTCATCTCCGCCGCTCATCTCCCTCCTCTGTCTGCTCTCCGTTTCACCTTGAACGTCGACACCTCCTTTCTCTGCCACTGTGCTTCACAGGAGCAGGATGACTGAGTCTGCCTTCACCTCCGGCCACAAAATCTCTTTTACCCTTTCGTTCTCCTCCAGTTCTGCCACATCATGACCTTCATCTCACTCACATTTTTTTCCCTCAATGAAGCTGCTCTTTGTTCTGCCTCCAGTTTCCTCTCTGGTCCCATTGCGGCTCATGCACATTTTTCCATTTTATGCCTATAGTCCTTTTGTTTTCGTCATTACAGTCATTCTTACGTGACTCAGCTAAGGCTCCCTTTTATTATGAACCATGCTCCTATCATCTCTGTCTTCAACCCGTTACACCTGGTCTTATTTGTTGAGATCTGACCTACGTTTTGGGTGTTGCACCTTTTGTACTACTGCTGCGAAAACAAATACTATGACTTTACTACAATATAACACGTACTTCTGGTATGTGCATTACAGTATGTGCGAGTACATCCGTGTGTGTGAGTGTGTGTGTGAGCTTGTGCGACTGCTCAGTGACGCTTCCTTCCTTCCTGCTCTCTTTTACCCAAGCTGCACGGGGCAGCTTATGGAAAGGGCATCTATCTGAGCCCCATCTCCAGCATATCATTCGGATACTCAGGTAGGACCGGCTCACCTCGCTCTCCT
Source organism: Genypterus blacodes (assembly GCF_046128005.1). Taxonomy (NCBI): domain Eukaryota; kingdom Metazoa; phylum Chordata; class Actinopteri; order Ophidiiformes; family Ophidiidae; genus Genypterus; species Genypterus blacodes. Next base: position 14,023,833 of record NW_027466879.1, on the reverse strand, counting down.
CTCGCTACTCGCCCTCCTCCTCCGGCCCATCACCCTGTATTCCACCTTATTGGCTGAGTATGCTCGTACACGCTGTGTGGGAACATGCTGCAATTATCATCCTGGAACAATCATGTGGGAACTTTTCATGCCATCCTTTTGTGCTGCGCTGTGTTGCTGTGTGTCCATGTTTGGGTGGTACCCTCAATTCTTTCCCCTGAGCTTGCGTGCCTTACCATACTTTATGTTGTGAGTGTACATAATGTGGATGTTTGTGTACAGTTGGGGAGGTTCCATCCTGAACTATCTGTGTTATACTTGCTTGAATAAATGAACAGTTTTAATGCAACAGAATGATCTGTACTTTGCCCATCATTACCTGCCTTTTGTCCCTTAGTATGAAAAAAGCAAATCTAAATATAAAAATGAATGGGTCAATAAAGAAAATCTCCAGCCATGTAACTTTTTTTGGCAGGTGTAATTTACGTTTTTCTATTTCTATTTATTTAATTTCTGTATCTTTAGACAGAAATAATAACCTCTGTAATTACTCTGAATGTGCAGCGTCTTGGACAATACCACTTACCCTTAACAATGTGGGTGATAATTTGAGAAAGTATTAGACATCGCCAGAGGAGGAGGAAAGTTGTTCTAAATTAGTTCTTTTCTTCTGTTTGCTTATTTTTGTCGCAGGAATGGGGAAAGGACAGCACCGTATGCCCACCAAAGACGAACTGGTGCAGCGTTACAACCGTATGAACACCATACCACAGGTATGTGCATAAACCCTGAATTCACAAGTTTTTATTACTCAACTTTGGTACCAGGGACTTCACTTCTACTTCACTTAGAAAAAAGATGCAATTAAAGCATGTGCAGTGAATCGTCTCATTGTTCGCCAGATCCACATTTAATCAATCTGACAATCAATCAAGCATTACTATTTTGCCTCTCAATTGCCTGTCTTCACTTAATTAAAAAAATGGATATTGATTATGATGTCTGTTACACTTTGCAGATGTACAAAGTTATGGTGTTGTGGTCCTCTAGTCTTAACACTGCAGCAACTTCACATGACTTAAACATTCTCTCCCTTTGTCAATAGAGCCGCCCCATACAGTCGAGGTTCCTTCAAAGTCGAAATCTGAACTGCATCGCTCTGTGTGAAGGTAATGACAACCAGAAGCTATTATGTGTTATAAAAACACTGACAGGGAAAGTGTTAGGTGATGAAAAATGCACCTTGGTCATCAAATTTGTGAGTTAGGAAACTAGTTACACCACCAGAAATATAGGAGAGTCATTTGCCAATAGTTGTAAATGAAGCAAGTTAAGTGAAGGTACTTTTGTTATTACTACTGCTGCTGTATAAAGAGGAAGAATCCATGAATAAAATGCCTGTGCACTCTGTTTAAATCAGTGATCACATCTAAGGACCTGCAGAAACACGGCAACATCTGGGTGTGTCCAGTGTCCGACCACGTCTGCACTCGCTTCTTTTTTGTGTGAGTATTCCTGGCAATGATTAGAACAGAATTCAACAGAAGCTATTTGTTTCCATTAGATCAAGGGAATCTGTAACTATGTGAAACCCAAATGTGTTTTTATTAATATGCTACAATTTGATTTTGAATTGTAGCAGTTGCCATTTTTTTCATTTTGCACACAGAACAGAAATTTGTGAATTTAATGAATAGAAAATAATGGAGGAATAGAACGCTTAAGAAGGAGTACATGATAGTAAATAAAGTGATCAAAGCTCTGAAGGTGATGAGGCTACACAGCAGGAAATAATTCATACTTAATTTGAGATTGTGTGAGACAGCACGTGTGAACTACACTACACATACACAACACATACACACATACTGAACTCAGACACAGACACAGACACAACATGACACACGCACACACACACACACACACACACACACACACACACACACACACACACACACTCAACAGACAGACACATCACAAAGCAGTTGTTAAATATGTTGTGATGTTTATTCAATTGTTAATTATGCCGAAACTTCGATTCTTAACGTGTGCAGTGTGTACTTTGTTTTTCGGATAGTTTGAATACGTGTCACAGCTTCTATAAAGAGCTTTTATTTTATTTCTGAATTATGACAACTTTTTAAATAGGTAATGTGCAAAGACAAAGGTTCCTTTCTTTTTCATTCTGAACAATTTTATGCTGTGTGAAATGAGATGAAACTTTAATTATACTTTGGGAGAAGTCGGCCATCGCAGCAACAAATAATTACCGTGTATGAAGAGAAATAAAGGGAAGTATAAGTAGGGTGATAAAAAACTCTAAACCTATAGATCATGAGACACAATATACACAATATAAATTAAAATGTATGCTAAAAATATAATTCTAGTTTATATGAAATGTATATAATATAATATAATGTGTTGCATGAGAATCCCTCTACTTTTCCTGTACGCACAGGTATGAGGATGGCCAAGTGGGAGATGCCAACATTAACACCCAGGAGCCAAAGGTGCAGAAGGAGATCATGCGTGTGATTGGGACTCAGATCTACTCCAGCTAATGGAGCTTCACCAACAGCTTGGACCCATGCGTCTCTTTGGCAGAGGCTCACAGGCAGGCAGGCAGGCAGGCACACACACACACACACACACACACACACACACACACACACACACACACACACACACACACACACACACACACACACACACACACACACGCGCGCGCGCAGACTGAATGTTTGGGGCGAGCCGACCTCAGGCCTCACGCTGAGGGCTGAGGGACTCACGTGATTTCTAAGGTCTTTTTTTTTGTTTTGTTCTCTTCCTCTCAACTCCCCCCCACGTCTTTGTTCTCCATGTGTCTGAATAGCAAGATCACCCAGACCAGTACACACACACACACACACACACACACACACACACACACACACTTGACCACACACCAGGCTTTCTTCTTTCATTTTTTTTAATCATCTGCAGTTTCTGGATTATACTTTCTCTTTGTGAATAGGAATAATTCCAATTGATAATTAGATCCCCTTGTGACAAATAAGTCATGGATTTTCATGCATATAAAGTTTGTTCTCTTATTGTGTTTGCAAATGCATTATGTCAATGATCCATTTATTTAATATTCTGTCTGTAATATGGTTATCTGCTGGGCAAACATCGCCCTGTCATTTTGTCTTTGTCTGCTGAATGAAATTCCCAGAATCCAATAAGCAAGTGAGGTGTGGCCTGAACTCCAGTTACACAGGCACTTGGTTATGATAACAATGTTACACTTTTAAATTCAACAATAACAATATTGAGATTTTTTATTGAGCAATTGAGACCGTTTTGATTGATAAGGCACTTTAACAGCAGCGCAGCCCCAAAACATCTTTGTTAGAAGGAGCACTTCATAAATCATCAGTGTGTGGAGTGTTGCTGATGTTTTTGCTCTTTGCTGTGTTTGTTTTCGTGGTTTTTCTTTTTTCATCTCATAGGGAGCAAAATGCTTAATGCAGCTGCCAAGGAGAGCATTAATCACAAAAACATGGAAATGCTCAAAGTGAAGCTATGAAATTATACATAAGTGAGCCCCCCCCACCCCCCACCCTGCTGAAATTGAAAACACAGAAGTGAGGATGAGTTCACATGCAAACTGCAAATACAATATTAAGAGTCACACATTGAGTTGGTTTCTGATTTTCACTAAAAAAAACTGTGGATTGGATTCAAACATTCTATAACATGCTATATTTTTATTATATATATTTTGACTAATGATATATAAAGCTGCCGATGTCCATTTATACAAACTGTTACTGTTTTTGTGTCAGTTTTTATTTTAGGTTTGATATGTAATTTTTTTTTTTAATGAACTACACATGTACCTGTTGGATTCACACTTTACAAAATCTCGCTGTACAGAAACTCATGGACAGTCTCCACACGTATCTACTCACACTGTCCAGCCTCACACCCTCGCCGCTAACGGGACACTTACAGACGTCCAGCAAAGGATTCATCTTGGAGAACGCCGACCTTGTATAGCTAACCAAGTTTATCAGTTAGTCATGTACTGTATGTACGTACGTATGTGTGGGTTTGTATTTTCTTGACATCATACTAGACATTGCACTTATTCAACATTTGCCTAAGCTGGAGAGATGGATTGTTCTCAAATCTGCAGGGGGATTGGACAGTGGAGGGACTTGTTGAATCAGCGAGACCTGTTTGAAATAATATCCAACATCATTTAACTACGTCCTATAGGGTGGGCCTCCTGTGTGTCCTGGGACTGAAAAAACATGGACAGAAGGGACACAGAGGCACAAAAAGATTGTTAATAAGGACATTGGAGACGCTGAAATGTAAAGAGACGCACATGTACGAGTCGCTGCTGCAGGACTGTGCTGATAATGATGCCTGTTTGTTCATCGAGGTGAAGCTTTGAGTCTGTTTACGAATGTGCTCTCCCTCCGGTGATGTTTTCAAAGCTGAACAATGATAACGGTAATGATGCTGATGATGATGATGATGATGATGAAAGGCTTTGATGTAAAAAAAAAAAAAAAGGAATAAACCCTGATTTTGCACAATTTTACATACAGTCTCCTCTTTGATGTCTGTGTGGAAAATTGACCATTACTGGTGGAACGGTCCCTTGTGGTTGGATTTTTGTGAAGTGTTTTGGCCAGAGGGGGGCACTATTACTCCACACATATGAAATACACAGCCTGCCTTGTTCTCTGCTGTCTGAGGATGGATTTTTCTACATTTTTAACTCTGGCTTTTCTAGTCATTTAAATGGTCAAATATCAATATATAGTTGGTCAGTTGTCTGTTTTTCACATGGAACGGGCTTTATGGAAATGTATTGACTCAGATCGAGGCTGTGATGCAAGACAGTGAACACAAACCAGCCTTTATTCATAAACGTCATGTTCGCCTACGGTTTCTACACTTGAAACAGATTGAAGCACATGCGTCATCATTCTAGCTTATTCTTTACACCGGAGTGTCACGACGCATGTTACACACACCTACACTTCCCCCGCCCCCTCCCCAACACACACACACACACACACAACAACATGATGTTTTATTGATTTGCACCTGGGCAGCGCTCTGACACTGCTGCTTCAGAAGAAAGACAGAATGGCTGTTATGATGAATCATAACAGCATGACAGTAATAGGATTGTTCCATGACAATATCACTCATACCCTGATAAAAGCGTTTCCCCTTCACGTCACATTACACCCCAACCCACCGCATATAAATAACACCAACAAACATCGATACTTCAGTTGTGTCGTCACATGTGTATCTCTTTATTATATACGCATTGTTATGTATCCCATGAATTGCTTCAGAAATTCATTAAAGGCTTGATCGACTTCATCAAATCCACCCTCCTCTGGTTAAAATATGCCAAGAGCAGTTGACTAAGACTTGTTGACCAGCCAATTGCCCACTCGCTCCTCTCTCCCTCTCTCTGACCACAGAAAGCTCTCCACTTTCAAAGCAACTGAATACAGCTCATCCCTACTAAACTGCAAAAGTCCAGTCCGATGGTTGTTTTGGCTCCGGAGGCCCTATATGTGTACAAGTGCCGGGTGCGTAGAGAGTGGGCATAATCACGGGGAAGCTGAAGCACTCACGCACCCTTGAAAGCCACTTTACGTGTGTATTTGCTGCTATGGTAATTACCCCCCCTCCCTTTACGCTGACCCACACGATAAGGCCTTACACAGCTATCTGTGTATGTGTGTGAGTAGCAGATGATGTGTATGGTTCACGTGTTACTATGATCTCTGAAACCCAGCCCTCATGTTGGACACGGTCCCATGGTTTGGCTTTGTCCCCATTACCAAAGCCAGCTGGCTTGTTGCAAACAATTGCACGTTGCTAAGATCCAACTGTCTCTTCCTCGTGTAATTCAATAAGCATCCACTGAGGGGAGCTCTGGTGTTTTTTTGACTCGTTTCAACCGCTTCCTTTGCATACTTAACAGATAGAACATATACGCACAAGGCATTAGCACACACACAAGTGCGCGCGCACCCGCACGTGCGCGCGTGTTTGTACGCACGCACACACACGCGCGCGCACACACGCACACACGAACACACATATACAGGTAAACACACACTACACAGTGGTTGTTTGGTCAGATAAAGGAGTGGTGACGGAAGGGCAGAGGGTCACTGTGGGTGTCTGGCCCTCGGCGGAAGCGGCTGCTCCCAGCCTCCCTCTCTGCTGCCTCTATAATCAGTGTGACCGTTTGATTCCTCCACAAAAGGAGCAATTACAGGGAGTTGTTTAATCACCCACACTTTTATTGAGCTCTGGGTCTCTTAGCTTGCAGCTCAGGCCCCCGGTCGTCGGCAGCAACGGGCAACAGGAGTGACAGAGAAGGTCGGTGGTTTAACGGGGCGCGAAGGGGTCTCGTTTGAGTTAAGACTTTGTAGGCTTCTCTGTACAGGGCAGACACAGGACAGAGACAAAGAGGTAGATGGGCTAAGAAGACAGGCCAGCCAGCCAGCCAGACAAATAGACTTACAGAGGCTAAGAAAGCAGAGGGCAGAGTTTGGGGGACACAACATAATTACCTTATTTAGCACGTAGGATTAATGTGCAGGGCTTTATCTCGGTAGATGTACAGGGACAGTTTATACAGTGATAATAATGGTAAAGCAATGACTTGATGAGCAGCAATGTTCGCTCCTCTTCAAAAGTTCTTTCAGCCTTTGTATGTGACAAATGTGTGGCATTGGAATATCCAATCACACTTGTTGAGCAGCTCTAGTGCATTCTTAGCGTTTGCATTAGAGCCATTAGAGTCTAATATGCAGCCAGCGTGTTTCTCTCCAGGAGCGGTGCTGCATGCGAGGGTCTTGGGGTGTGTGTGGACCCCGAGAGTGCAGTGATGGCATAGAAAAAAAAATCTAGTAGTTTTTGTTTTGTTTGGTTTTTTTTTCAAAGAGAGAGAGAGAGAAAAGGAGGGTGGGGTGGTGTGTGGAGTCGGGGGGTGGGGGTGGGAGGGGGGGTTGGACAAAGTGGAGGAGGAAAACAACCGAATTCGATTTTCCTACTTTACAGTCAGCCCAGAGCCACACTGAGCCCGAAACTCCCATTCAAAACAGTACCAAGCACTGTCGGTGTCTGGCTTTTTATTGAATTTTCAGCCTGGGTGTTACTCTATATTTGTGTGCATGCGGAGCGCCTCCTCCTCCTCCTCCTCCTTCTCCCTGGATTTGAATGATGGAGTACAAGTCCTTGTCTGGTCCCTCAGAGGTGGCATGGTTGGTGGTGTGAAGCAGAGAATACGAAGGGAGAGAGGGGGGGGAGGGAGGGGGAAGGGGAGACGGGTGGCGATGGATGGGACGGTTGATGGTGCTTGGTGGAGGAATGGCGGGGTGGGGGGTGGTGAGGGGCTGGTGTGTGTGTGTGTGTGTGGGGGGGGGGGGGGGGGGGGGGGGGGTGTATTTTAAACTGGGAAAGAACAGCACCACTGTGTGGCGACAGAGGAGAGGGAGGGGTGGGGGGGTTAGAGACATGGGTAGAAAGAGAGATAGAGAGAGAGAGAGGGAGGGAGGTAGGGAGTATACCATCGCTGCTCATAAAGCCAACAGCTGTGTGGGTAATGTTTTGTGACACCGAGCCTCTCCGAGCCCTTCTGTTTCCCAGAGTGCTCGGAGACGCCATATTCCGTCGTCACAAATGGCTCTGTCATTCACCCCCTAAGTCTTAATTATCGCTCCCGGTTTTTTGGCCACGTTTTGCTCAGGCGTATGGATCCATCTGCACGCTGTATAATTCCGCTCCGCAATTTACAAGTGGCATTTATTACAATGGCCTCGGCGGCATCTCCTCTTTAACACCAGCAGCCCTCTCCAGAAAGACGATGGGGAACAAAAGAGCGGCGCAATCTGGCAGCAACAGTGCCCACCCTCAGTTCCCTCGCATCTCTCCCCCGGTTTTATTCCTCTCCTTTTTTCCATCTGTCCCATTACTCTCTGTGCGACTATCTCCCTCCACCCCCGTGCTAATTTTTCCCCCACTTCTATTTGTGTGTATGTGTGTTTTTCCCCTTTGTTATTAATTTGATTTTTATGGGATTCACAGTACTGGCACCGACCGCCCCCCCTCCTATCTGCCTCCGAGCAGAGGAAAAGGAAATAGCTGATGTTGATTTTTTTTCCTCTTCCTCTCCTCCTGTCTCTCTTCGTAATTCATTTTGGATTAATTCCCCTGTCTTCCGAGACAATCCTAATTCTTTATTATTTCCACTTCACAGGCTTGATGACATCCCCATATCCACATATCATATCCAGGGGAAACTTCACACCCAACAGACCCTCTTGTTTTCTCCTCCCTCCCTCCCTCTCTCTCTTTCTGTCTTTCTTTCCATTCTCCCCACTCTCTCTTTCTTGCCTGAGTTGCATGTTAGTTTCCAGACACACACACGCACACACACACACACACACACACACACACACACACACACACACACACACACACACACACTCCTCTATGCCCGCACATCTGTGTGTCTCCTTCCATTCATATGGGAATAAAATGACACCGCGTGCGTACGTTGCCGTTAAAGTGCCATTCAGAGAAATGTGCGTTCATTTGTCACCTGTCTCCGTCTCTCGGCGTGGCGCTCCATCGTGTGTCTCTTTGACTTCCTCACAACAGTCACTTGTCAATTTCCTTTGCTATTAGAGACGCTCATTGACAGATGGACTCGTAGCTGTAGCTTCCCCCCCCCCCGTCCCGTCCCGTCCCTGCCTCCCGGTCTGTCTTCTCTTCTGTCCCTCACTCTGACTTTCTGCCACGACATTTATCCCACCTTTGTCTCTCTCTCTAGCTTTTGTCTCATCTTTCTCACCTCCTCTCCCACTTTTTCCATGTTTGTGTTCGGTCATTTTCCTCCCATTTGCCCTTTTCGTTCTTTTCATCTGCATTTATCAACTTTTGCCACAAAATGCCTTCTACCTCTACCTCTCCCTCTCCCAGGGCTCTCTCTCTCTCTCTCTGTCTGTCTCTCTCTCTCACACTCTCCCTGTCACGATCTCTCTCCTTTTCTGCTCTGTCATGCCTTTCAATTTTTACCCCCCAGCATAGTTTTCGCTCGTGTCAAGTTGCTTCTCGATCATTCTGCTTCACATTTTCTGTGACCATTTTCTGCCATCAACGCTCTCCTTTGTCCAACCCTAACACATGTAACACACATAACACACACACAGACACCCACACGCACACACACACGCACACACACACAAAATGTCCCATCTCCAATTCACTATTAAGTGGGCTCTGAATTTCCCCTGAGCACTGGTATGGTGGCAGCCGCCTCTGGAGTCCGGCTGTGCTAGATGTGTTGTCTGCTCCCTTACCATTCAATTACCCTCCTGTAATCTGACGGGGTCCTCATGGTCTGCACTGGGACAATCATTGGGTGTGCGCGTATATTCGAATGTGTGTGTTTGTGTGTGTGTGTGTGTGTCCCTCTCTCTCTCTCTCTCTCTCTGTCTATGCGTATGTTTCTTCTCTATCCATCTCTGCTGGTGATTTTCTGCATTCGGACACATGCAGAAACGAGGACATTCCTGCGTCGTCTAGCCTTGCTCTCCTTTCAGCCTCTTCCTTCTTGCTCCTCTTGCTGAAAGCCTCTCTCCATCTCCGGCCCAAAGTCACTTGACATCCCGCTGCAACTACAGAAACACACACTGACAGAATGAAAGCAACCCAGTCTTGGCAAAAACAGCCAAACCCAACATTTTGTTTTCTTATCCCCTGTTATTATTTTGCCCTACAATCTCCCCGTTGCTCGCTATCACTCTCTCTCCCCTCCGCAACTTCGTCTTTCTGTCTCTCTCCCTCGCTTTATCTTGTACTCCCAATCACTGTCCCCGTGTTATGTCCTTTCATCATCATCTTACTCCCTGTGTCTCCGCGTCTCTCTCCCTCTCTCTCTGTCTTTGCAAGGCAGGCTGGCTCTCTCTGTTGACCTGAGGAGGACTGACATTCAGAGGCCGGTCCCCTGCCTGCAGCACTGACATTTCTGCCAGACTTTGATGCCGCCTTTGAACAGAGATGTGTGGAGGGAAGAGCTCGCCTGTCTCTCCGCCTTCCAGCAGCTTCGAGCGCTGCGCCTACCGCCACCGCCGCTCAAGAGTGAGACGTGTCGTAGCAGGCTGCACACAGACGGGCGTAGATCAACAGTGCATTCACACACGCAGAAGAGACAGATGCACGTCGCGCATGCACATATGTATGTCCACATGTACGCATTAACTTTATAAATGGCTCCGTGCGCACATATGTGAAAAAACAGACCCCGCATACACACGTGGATGCATATATAGTGCACACACACACACACACACACACATACGCACATATCCTCACACCTCCTGCTGTGATGCCTTCAAAGACTTTAAATTAGCTGCGGTTGCAGTAGAAGCGAGGTTGTGTTTAGCCATGAAATATGGATCTGGGAGTGTGTGAATGTAGGTGTAAAGGGGGTAAGGCGACATTTTATTAATTAACAGGTTCTCCTTCTTTTCCCATGGAAACACTACAGTGACATCCATCCTCCCCAAATGAAACCGGTGCAGGGGAGAGGAAGTGGGAGGACGGGGGAGGAAGGGGGGAGCCGGGTGTTGGAGGCAACCCCGTTATCTCTCCCACCTCTCCCTAATCTACCCAAACCCCCTCCAGCTCTATACTCCCACCAACCGCGGAACCTTCAAAGACACCCATGTCACTCCAGTTCCTCTGTAGCTTCTCCCTTCTTCCTCCTCCTCCACCACTGCCACCTCCTCCTCCTCCTCAGTGCCTTCCAATCTACTCCAACTTCTACACCACGCTCCCTTTGTTTGCAGCTTCTCGCAAGGTTACAAAGCGCTGACGGGAAGAAAAAGAAAGAAATAGAGACAGAAAATTGCGTGACGGGGGTCGCTCTTCTGGCAATCAGTGCAGCGTGATGTAAAAATGGTGCTCTGTTCTGTTATTCAGCGAACGCCAGTTTCGTCGTGCCAAAGCCGCTTGCTTTGGCAGATTCTCCTCCCTCTGCTGTCACTGAAGAAGCAGGATTTTCAGTTTTTTTTTTCACGTTTTGGAGGTAGGGACAGAAGCATGTGGTGCACTATGAGTCTAATTAAAATGACTTGGCTATTTTGCCGTGCAGTGGTGTCTCAGAGAGGTGGTGCAGAATTGAAACACTTCATTTTGTTTTCGCTGGGTTCTTCCTCTCTGTGGAGTTTGAGAGAGCCCAGCCTTGATGAAAGTGCGGATTCGACAGCTGTGCATACACGCCGATAATTTGTGTGTGTGTGTCTGTGTATATGTGTCTTCCAAAAAAGTGTCCATTTTAATAAGTCCCCTTAATTTGTATTCAGGGCGCTAATCAATAATAATTTCCCTTCCATTGCAGGATTATTCAAATGAGATACACGTAAACAAAAGTGGCGTTTTTGTCCGACACGATGTTTCTTTGCTCAGATTGACTCTTGCTGGGATTATTTCCTCGCAAAAAAAATTAAAAAGCTGAGATATGAAATGTCGCAGACCTGTTGAAGGCAGACAAACCATTCATTATAGTCTTTACATCTCGCTTTTCTGCAGCAGTCTAACCTCTGACTCCGATCATTTCAACTGCATCGCTGTCACTTTCAAGTGTTGCTCTTATGCCCTTTTATTAGATGACATTTTCTATTTGGAAATGTAGCATAATTAGCTCCATTTGAAGATCCTTTCGCTCATTGTCTATAATGGACACTTTGTTAGAAATGTGCGTTTCACTCATTCAATTCGTCCATATATTGCTTCATTTGGTTTGTAACTCACAGTTTATGGAATGAAAGTCAGTCTTAGATCTTGTATGTACTGAGCTTTATTACTTGTGATTCTGCCTTCCTGACACATGCGCTCGTCAACGCGGCTATTTCTGGAGCTGGAATGGGAGACAGCTCTCTCTTCTGAGGTCGCCAATTATGGGCTAACACCCTTCAATCATTGTATTGGTTTTAGCCTGCTTGTACATGTTTTAAAAAAAAAAGCAACATTTGGAGATCACATTTGCAAATAAATTGTTCCTTGACACTTTTCTTGCAGCGTGAGCGTGTGTATGTGTGTGTGTGTGTGTGTGTATGTGACAGGCCCAGTCCGCTCAAACAGCCCTCTGGCCCAGCAGCATGGCACGATTCCACCTCAGCCTTTCCTGCCAGGTCCTCTTCCACCCAACCCCTCCCCCTCTCGCCTCCCTCCAAGCTGGGGCCCCAGGGTGCCTACAGCCTGCCTGTACTGGGCTATTGATTGGGAACAGGGCTGCAGCTCACCTGCTAATTGAAAGCCGATTGGGGCCCTGGGGCTGAGCTGTAAAACAGGCCCCATGTGGCATTAAAAGCTGAAGGCTGACGGGCCACTGTAAATCCAGAGCTACTAATAGTCATGGGGTATATCCATCTGTGCAAGAGCTGGATGAGTGCGTGTGTGTGCGCACATGTGTGTTTGTGCATCTTTTTGAGTCTCAGCACATTTGTACTGTTGGATGTTTGCATATAGATTTGCCGTATCGTGTGTGATCACATATGTTCCATTTGCGACTTTGTGATGCTGTGATGTCATCCTGCTTGAGTCTGCACACATGCATGTGCACACATGGACACGCACAGGTGGTCCACAGTGACAGTCTGGTCTTGAAACAGCATCTGGAGATGTGGTCTCGTCTGTATTGAACGCATCCGTCCTCTTTCTTTAAACCTCCCACCAACCACAGCCAGAAAACATCCTCGTCCTCCTCAGACCTTTGGAACATTATCTGATAGGTTTGTGAGAAAAGGGTCATTTAGGGACAAGCGAGAGAGGGAGCGGATGAGGTATTGAACCTGAGACTCGCTCAGAACACCATGAATGTGTTGGCGACAAGCTGGAAACCCTGATGAAACTACATGTTATGCGAAGAAATTTCAGAAATCAAGGAAACTGTCAAATAACACCCCTTTATCTGTCTGTGTCTGTCTGTCTGTCTGTCTGTCTGTCTGTCTGTCTGTCTGTCTGTCTATCTATCTATCTATCTATCTATCTATCTATCTATCTATCTATCTATCTATCTATCTATCTATCTATCTATCTATCTATCACCCCTCTTCCATCTTACTTACTTTTGCCCTCATTAAATCTCCCTCTTTCCATCCTCCCTCCCTCTCTGTCTCTCTGTCTGTCTCTCTGAGCAGCTTGATTGAGTAGGGAGGGAGCTGGCCGTCCTGCAGCATGGCGCGTGGAAACAGAGGTTAATTGGATTGTAATTAGAGCGGAGGTGATTAATTGATAGCATCTGTAAATTTGGATGTTTCCATTGTAAATGTGACAAATGAGAGCGTGGCAGGCCGCAGGAAGAAGGGCAGAGAGGGAGAGAGAAAGAGAGGGAAATTGAGAGAGAGTCGAAACGGAGGAAACAAAAATGAGAGAGATAACATGCGGGTGAGAGGAGAGGAGAGGAGAGGAGAGGAGAGGATAGGAGAGGAGAGGAGAGGAGAGGAGAGGAGAGGAGGGGAGAGGAGAGGAGAGGAGGGAGAGAGGAGAGGAGAGAGAATGAAAGGTTTGTTTTTGTTTATGCTGGATTCTGTGTTACGATGCCACAGCAGATAAATGCAACAGAACACAAGTATAATAAATATATTACAAGTATAACAAGTAAGAGCTCAAAGGAACACATTGTATTATTCTGTAGAATTAGTGCTTATTTTAACCTCGTGGTCAAGTATGCTTCTGCCAGAAGTGAAAAAATGCATAAACAACACTTGTAAAAATACCTGCAAATACGTACCTGCTTCTCATTAGCTGGTAGATGTTTGTTATGATTGAAAATGATATCTGGACACTTGATACACACAAACATCCTCTCAGGTACGGTAACCATGGCAAAATATGCTTCACTCCATGCAACAAGTGTCAGTGGTGAAATGGACTTAACCAGGAGATAAACTGATAAAGACAAACACAGCAAAGATGCACACGTGGACATCATTTGTATGGTATGATTGTGATAACACTTGACACATTCTTCTTCATTTTACGAGCAGAGTGATGCCTCTCAACATTGCAGGGGTGCTAAATCGGGTGACCCATACTCGTTCTACTACTTTAACCCCGACTTCATAGTTCCACCATGTTCATCTTGGCCCTGTCTACTTTCCAATAAGCTTGTTTCCTATCAGCTGTTTCCTGGATGACCTCAACAGACAGGAGAAACAAAAAGAATCCTGAGAAGTGCGGCGCAGTAACGCCACACAACTGTAGAATCCTGCCATGATCTGATGAGTCAAACCTGGAATCGTGTGCTGGATTGTCAGCTGTCAGTGTCATCTTTCTGATAGGTACTCTATTTGTTTTGGTGAAGTCAAAATGTTTGCCTGAGACAACTCGAAGATACATTTGAGATTCGGTGCAGGATGGTGCCGGAGTGTGTCACAAACAGATGGATGAATCAGCCCGAGAGGAATAAAGTACCCTCGTCTCACTCATCACAGAGAAAGAATAAACAAGCTAAATGTACCAATATTAGCAGTGTTTGGATGACAACGGTGCTCAATGGCGCGAAGGAAAAAGCTATATCAGGCTTTGACAATACAGATAATACTTAGAGCTGCTCGTAAATCCATCCATTTCCGTGGAGTTTGCTGACAATAAGTTTAAGTTGAGCATTTGGTCGAGAGTACAAGAAGTCATGGAGGTTGAGGTGAAGTATTTGGTGCTCCAATTCAAGGGTTTGTCTGTTCTCTGCAACCTTATTCTGTGGCACTAGCCTGAAGAACCAAGCACCAGCCCCCATCTTTAGTTTGAGTTTTTGGTCGATTAACATATCTTCCTCCGCTCCTCTGTTTCTGGTGCTTTCTACCCATCATGCAACAAAATCTCCATGCGCATCCGTATTGTTCAGCAGTCCTTCTCCTCTCAGCTTGCAGGGCATCTAAATGACATACAGGCTACTCACTTGTACCATTACTCAATAATTTATTTGATGCTGTGTTGGGCCTTCCATAAAATTGTCATCTGTTGTAAATAAATAATTTGAAATTCTTCTGTTGATACCTCCCGGCTGAAGTAGAGTTGTTATGATAGTGAAGCAATTCTCGTGTTAACAGAGGCAGAAAGGCAAAGCGAATGAGAAAGACAGAAGGTGAATGAAACCGGGTGAATTTCTCTAATCTTTAATTGCCGACATTACTCCCACCGAGATTAAAAGAAAAAAAGCAAAACAAAACAAATCAAAAACTGCAGAGGAACAGAGAAAGAAAACAACACAGCACACAGCAGCTTAAATGGGATCCAAGCTGCATTTTAAACAATCAGAAATCCACTGAAGAGAGCATTGCTATGGTTGAATGAGTGAGCAACTTTTAGTCAAAAGGCTCTGTCAAAATCAGCATTTGCTTTATGCACAACGTGAACATGACATCATTCATTCATGTTCAGAAGTAGTTCAAACTGAGTTCCCAACACAATCAAACCATAAATTTGTGATCGGACTGAGGCTTCCTCGGCCGGTTGTTTTGGACCACGCCCAAGTGTGTGTGTGTCTGTGTGTGTGTGTGTGTGTGTGTGTGTGTGTGTGTGGGGGGGGGCGGGTGTACTAGAGTCGAGATTGAACCAGGCTTAACCAAGTAGGTGTGAAAACACATTAAGATACGCGCCATGTATTGTGCTTGGAGGAAATTCTATTTACATGCACAGCGGTGGACAACCTGCGCAATATTCACAAGTGAACAATAGTCACAGTGGGGGACAACAAATAACAGCTATAACACAAAACCTGTACAAGACATCAAATAATGGACTCACCTAGAAATTGGCAGGACAGGTGCAGAAACATTAACAAAGATGTACTTTTTTCACGCGCATAACTTTTCCAATGTAATTTGCTGGCGAGGCGTCGACTCCCGCTTGAAAACCTTTCACAAAGCACCAGGATGGCTCACGATTGCGTGGTTCCTTGCTTAACGGAACAAATTGTTCATTAACTGTGGGCCTAATGCTCTAACAAATGTTCCAAGTGCATTGCTATGGTGGTCCACACGAGGATGGAATTAAGCTAATCAACAAAGCCTCCAGTCAGGTCCTATCAGACAGCTCCAGACTGCAGCAAATGAGCCCACGTCGCAAAATTTACATTTCATATCCCCGAGGGGACGAGTCAGGGTCCCACCTCGCCCCCCAGATCCCCCCCTGCCAACCCCCCCCCACACCACCACCCCCCTCAATCAGCATCTGGCTCCACGAGGACGAGGAAGGGAAATGGGAGAAGAGGGATGAAGCAGTTCAGTTCCAGGCCTCTCCTCCTCCACTTCCTGCACACGTTTTCATATGAATAACGAAGGGAAAATAGAGGAGATGACAGCAGGGGAAATATTTGCTGTTGTGACTGGAGCACCACTCAGATCCCAAGAATGAGGGCCGGCATATTTGCGCAGCTGTCCGTCTCCCAACAGTATGAGTGTGTGCCTGAGTGTATTTGTTTATCAAAGTCCCTATACCTGTGCTCGGAAAGTCATTTGTGCGTGTGGTCGTGCAACATTTTGCACGCGCTTGTGTGTGTATCTGCAGAGAGGTACATCCATATGGCCTGCGTGGATAAAGATGTCAGAAAGAAGGAAGAGAGAGAGAGATTTTTCCTGAAAAGAAGCAAGGGAACGCAGTCGAATGGATGAAAAAGGAAAATGTATGCATCTCCTGTAAATCTCTGTAATCTTTATACTAAATGCTCTTTATTGCTGCTGGTGAATGTATAGAATGTTAAAGTTCCATGTAAATAAAGCTAATATACTATGTACATCAAGCTAAATGTACTACAGTATGTGTGTTTATGTAAGTGGAGGGAAAAAAAATTAACGACTTTAAATGACTAACATTTATAACTGCAGGTTTGATGGCTTAGTGTACAGTGTCAAGCTATGAATCTTTATTAATGACTTACTAACATTTATAAAGACTTGAAAGCTTTCATTAATAAAGGGTTGTAGTTTTTTTTTCCATTTTGCAATAAGCAATCAGCCATTAAAAAGCCATTAAATGTGGGCCCGCAGCCTGGCAACCAAAAACATTCCCTGTATTTATGTGTAGTAATGGCCTTATTGTTAAGTGGCACTTCAGCCTTTAGAAAACAATTGGACACATCGAGCTGCAAAAGATGAGAAGACGAAGATTTAGAAGGGGCATGATGCATGTGTGATGTTAATGAAACCAGAGGGAGGGAGAGAGAGAGAGGGAGAGAAAGAGAGAGAGAGAGAGAGCAACAATCAGCTGCTCTGTTGCTCATCTTACCCATGATGTTGCTATTTGGAACAACAAAACATGATGTAAGTGTGATATGACTGCGGCTTGGCGCTGTGGAGGTTTATGTGTTGAACAGAGCCGCACCCAAACTGAAAACACATCAACACCCTGCTATTGTTAGAGTTGTTTACAGGCCTGTTTACGCGTGTGTTTGTTTGCTCCGCTCCATCTGCCATCGCCATCGCAGGTTGGATTGGCCTCAAAATTCAGTAGGTCACCTGCTTTTTGAACCTGGCCAGCGTCATTAACAAACGTTCAGGTATTGATATTCCACATTAGTTCTGAGTTCATTGGCTGGTTTTGTTGCATCGTACAAGCTGGCCGTCACCGGTCATGCTGCACTCTCAGTGGCCCTTGTAAGAGTTGTGGGTGGAGCTTGTAAAGCAAACGTGCTATGGTTAGTTAGTGGTTGGGAATTTTCGCGTGGCAGGGGAACACCAGCTCAGGGTCTTTGCTACATTTATGGTGGAGGAAACTGGAGATGTGCAACAGTAAAACGGCTCCATCTTTTCTCAGATTAACCCTCCAAAATACAACGTTTTCATTCAGCTATAGGAAGAACTTAGTCCTGCTGTCAATGAGAGAACCTAAAGGAATGGATCGGTTGTTTGGGCATATTTCTCTGTTTAGCAGCTGAAAAGTTGGTCCCAGCTAATACATTATAACTCTAAGTCAAAACGAGTGTGAATCATCTGAACCCAAACTAGTTCAGAGTGTATTTTTTATCCACACTGATCTTGTAGGAGGTGTTTTGTGAAATGTTGAGGGGCCGATTGAAGTTGAAGCGTTAGATTTCACAACTAAAAGATGAAAATGTTTGGTTTCAACGTCAGCCAGCTAAGCATTTTGTGTGCTTCTCCTTCTTTTCAGCGAGACATTTCTGAGAAAGAAAAGGATAAATGGCCAAAGTCAAGACAGATGATCATACTACACTGTAGCACCGCTCAATATATACGTACATGGACACACACTTTCTGCATGCATCGTTAACTGTGTGTGATGGCTTCTAAGTTCATCATCACACCTCAGGAAAAAGCATCTATTCAAACCACATTTCCATAACCATTTTGCAGATGTCATAAATATATATAAACCTAAAAAAACATAAAATATAAATATCACATTAAACTTTACAAAGCATGTAACAAATGAGCTTTTGTATGATGTAATGTTATGATCCTGTATTTCACATTGATATGCGACGGCTGAAACGCTGCAGACAAAAGGAAAGCTCACAGATGAATGGGATTATGTCGTTTTCTGTATAGAAATGAACATTATTGAATAGTTATTCAATTTCAGCATGGATTACCAATTCCTCACTGCTGTTTTTTGTTTAATGCGATTTCTCTCCAAGCACAGTCTGTAGCCCACATTCAAAATGAAAGGTGCTCTGTAGTCAGCATGCGCAATTACACATGCTTACACAAAAACCCATTTTACACACACACACACACACACACACACACACACACACACACACACACACACACACACACACACACACACACACACACACACACACACACGCACAAACACACACACACACACACACACACAGCCCGTCAAATGCACAGTTGCAGAAGTCCCGGAGCACAAACACAGTGTGTGGCTGGTCCTGCTCCGCTCATCAATCACGTCTAATACTCTCCCACATTTGTCCAGATGATATTTGTTTGGTTATTGCCTTTGCAATTATTGTTGCTGTGCTTTGATACATTCCCCGACAGCTCTTATTTCCATTATAAGTCATCAATTAATTCAGAGAAATGTAATTATTGTGACAAGGCGTCTAATGTGGACTGTGGAGACGAGAAATGGATTGTGACGCGGCGTGCTTCAAGCTGTCACATACGGTGCTGTATCGTCGCCCTGACCCACTGCCGGCCTCTTCCCTCTTTGTGTGGATTTCTTGTCAAATCTTGAGTTTCTAGCCCTTTGCATCTCTCAACCTTGAGACATAGGAGTTATCCTCATATACTGTACAACTCATTGGTATAAGTGCTTAATGTTCTTTAGGTTATTGGCCAAAATGCAGTAAAGGAGTCCAATATTTGCCTAACCTTAACCCACTTTATCTTTACTTTACCTACATTAATCTAGTCACTTATTGCCAGATTTGCAGATATGTTCAGTGTTCCAGTCATTGAATGTTTTGATGTGAGGCTTTGGTCTTATGGGCCGATTCTTGCCAAATGTTGTCCTTCCCAACCAGGAACAAACCCAGGAGGAGACACAGCACCAGATACATCAGATCATCAGAAGTTCATCTTTTCATTAGCGTAATGCATTTTGAGAGAAACATCATGCCACCTGGTAACATCTTCATGTAGAATAAGCGGATATGTTCATGGTCTCTGGAAATGATTATCAGCTGCAAAATTTTGTATTTCATCTATGGGGCTGTTCGGTGACCCGCCTTATATTAGGTAAAGATAGCAGATATGGTTAAATTATATAAATGTAATGACTTGCACTGCACCACAGCCTATGATTGTAACTGACACACACACGCACGCACGCACGCACACTACTGTGCCTCTTCTCCTACTTTCAGCAAACTCATTTTTACAGCAACAAAATAACAAACTGGTGCAGGCACCCGACAGAAATGTTCTTTTGCAGGTGCAAAGCTTCTGCATTGTGACATACAACATCCCCAAAATGGGCCATTAGGCTCTGATCTACCACAATCGTGTTAATCTGCAATTATAGGTGCAATTATGGGTGCAATTTGCATCACCTGTGCAAGGTACTAAAATAAATGAGCAGATAATTAATTAGAATTGCAAATTCAAAATGATGAAGAGAGGGGCTTGGTTATGAATAAGATGCAAACACTGTGGCTACAAAGCAGCTACAAAATAGTTGCAATGCCACAGTTTCAGGTTAAATCTGAAGGAATCAGGCTTTAACGTGAAGAGGATAAAACTCTCTGCTAGAGTGAAGGTGTGTTTCATTAATGCATTTAATAGAATTCTAGAATTATATAACAAATATATTCAAGAACGTATACAGAAGCATGCAATCTTCAAGGTTTTCATGAATAAAGCTTCCTGTGGATAATTCCCTACCAACATTTAGACTTTGCAGGGGTCAAGTCAACACAGATCATGAATCTACTCTGCAAAATACTGCAATTAACAAAAATATATGGACGTCTTATGGCTATTATTCTGTATCTACAATGAACTAAAAAACTGAAACACTGAATGGACTCAACCTCATAATTGAAGCCTGTTACAAGGACTTTACCAATATAAATGGTGACTATTATCTTGATTAGCCTGAAAACAGACATTTCACACCATTAACATTAACAGACCATTTCACTATTTTCTCTGTAGATTGTCGGTACAAACATCAGGGCCAAAGGATTTAATCGATACAATATTTTTAAATTGATTCTCATCCCCACCTGAAGCTCATCACACAGAGTCTTGCACTTCGCTCTTCCTCTGCCTGAACTCAGAGGTTTCCATTAAAGAGGAATCATCGGACGGCCGCTCACCTCTAGCCTCTTCCTCTATTCTATGTCCAAACCCCCTTAACAGCGTTTGGCATAAAGGCACACAAAGTTGTTTACCAAGCTGCAATAAATTCAGCTCCTGTGAGAAACTGTAGCAAACAAGGAAATGAGAACAGAAAGCAGTGTTTTTGTTGTGCCCCTGTCTGCTCCCAAATCCATGAAGACTGGGGAAAGATAGCAGAGAAAAAGGAAATTAAGCAGGCCAGAAATAAATGATTGAACAGGTTATGGGTTTATAACCCCTGTAGGTCTCCAAACCATCTTGGACATACAAAAAGAGAGCTGAAAAGAGAAAGATGACTCAGCACAATGTATTCCAAGTTAAGGACTCTATACTGTGTTTGTGTCTTATGCATGGTTTTCTAACATATAGGACCATAAGCATAAAACTTATCAGATTAAGGTTCATGTTCGGGGCTGATGCTTCCTCCCATGTCTCCATTGTTATCATGGTAAAAGAAAACAATCCCACATCTTTCCTAAATCCAATCTTAACATGAAGCCGGCGTCATCACGATGCAGAGAGAGCACAGCCGCCTGTTTAGAGAGAGCAGTGAGCTGTGTCTAAAATGATTATGTGACATTCTTCACATTTTGCACCAGGCCCCGAGGCTTTCATTTGCCCCGATGTTGACCTCTGTTTCCTCACATGCCCTGGCCTTGACTCCTCCATGGCTCAGCCTGTTTGTCCCACGCACTAATTCTCTGACTAAATTCACATCTTCCCCTCCCACTCGTGCATCATGCTGCATCTCTCTCTTTTCATCCCTGTGCTTAGCCCTGTCCTCTCTTGTTTCATCTCGCCTTATCCTGCCAATCTCATGTCCTTGTTATCCCTCCTTCCCTCCCTCCCTGCCTCTCTTGCTTACCCTCCCTCTCCCCTGTCTGTCTGTCTCTCCCTCCCTCCCTGCCTCCCCTGTACTGTGGAGGTCAGGTATGATGCAGAGCCAGAGAGCTTGCCCATGTTTAATTACATTAATAAAACACCCTGTGAGGTAGAATGACCTCACAACCCACTACCCTATGCATCCCTTCACCATCTCCCCATCCCGCCTTCTCTTGTTGTTCTGCAGGCTTAGGTCTGTTCAGACTCCCTGCAGGCCCAATCCAATTGGTGCCAGGTTGCATTTCATGGCTGATTGCGAGGCATGTGTTTCTCCCTCTTCGGCACCGGTTTCCTTCCACCCCCCTTCCCACCTCCCAATCTCCAGTGGTTCCTGACATGCTCTCTTCACTGGAGGTCATGTCAGAGACTTTTCCCTCCCTCCCTGACCCGACGCAGGTGGAAGACGCAGAGGAGAGCATGCTGGCAAAATCAGGCCTCTCGCCAAACAGCTGTAATGAGGGACGTGCCCTTCCGGAGGAGTTCCTCAGCGGTTTAAAATAGCCCGATCACCATCCTCCTTTTCCTTCATATGCCTCTCTCGCAGTCTGTCAACAAGGAGAGTGTTTTCCCGTTGCTCCTCTAGTCTCACAGACTCCAATTTGGGGATTGGAGTGAAACATTCATTTGGAGAAGAGATTCTAGGCATGTGCCAGGTTTTGGTTCACGCAGCATTGGTGAAGGCTCCCTTCTCCTTGCATCGTAAAGCTGAAATCGGAGGCTCACAAAATGCCCCCTGGGCCAGAAGACAATGGTCCTATACACATAAATTATGGCAGAAGCAGGATGGCATATGACAAGCAGCAGTAACTTACTATTATTGCCTGCAACCAATGATGACAATTTCCGCGGTAGCCAACAGGTCGTAGCGATGTAATATGCATAGGATTCATGCAAATGGAAATGCCTCAAACGTGTGTCAGAAATATCGCCGCCACTGGGTCGAAACCTTGTATCTTTAAAACGACGGCGTCTCCACAAAGCAGCCTTATTTTCATACTGATAACCATGCATGCTCGTTGTAGTTTGTGAATAGATTTTGTGGGCCCTGGGGTCACACAGCTGGCACTGCCTATAAAGAAACCACATAAACCATCAGCTCAGGTAGAAACATGTAAATTTACTAGTTGGACTTACGAGGGTTTCCTTCAACAACGGGAATCTAATCTTCTACAGCCACCTTCATGATTTTCATGAATAGTCAGCAGCCTTACAATAAAAAAGTGGCATCATCTTCTCCCAGAACATTACAGCATAATGTTGATACATAACTTACATTTCCGCCACAATGGGGATCCTTAGCATTGTGTGGCGTGTTGCGCTCTTTTGCCTATTCAATTTATGTGCCACATTTTTCTGTGTATGTATGTTGATACTGTAGTGCCGTCCTGGCATGTTGTTGGCAATATATTATGGGCTAATGGCAAAACCACAGGGGCACTCTGGCACCCTAATGGCTTTGATAGTTGATGCTTTCTGTTAGATTGTGAGAGCAAAAAGTAGTTAAAAGCATTATATGCTGTGGGCACTATGAGTCTTTTCAGCTTCTCTGTGCTGTTTCTCATCCTACAGCCATTTCTGTTCTCAACAACAGCATTCATCCAAAGGAAGAACACACAATCCATGTGAGCAGAACAGGCTGTTAATGTTTATTTGATAAAAGCCCATCCGGAGATGAAATGAGATCACTTCATGTGACTTTGGGTCAGCGTTCCAATCGCTTCCTAGCACAGGTTTTACTTACTGTGTTCTATACTCTAAATGCAGGTTATATTGATCTCTAAACGCTTTTTAAATTTACAGCATATATGTTTACTCTGACTTTGAATTACTGTTGTTTTACCGTACCGTCCTGTACAGTAACAATCTTTTACCACTATATTAATGGTCTTTAATGTTAGTCCTGCTTGCACCTTTCTCCCTTTTTTCCACTTCACACACTCGTCACTGTCGGCTTTGTTATTTGTTTGGAGGGTTTTCATTAGATTCCCCTACTGGCAATTAGTGTTATTCTCTGAGACAAAGGCCCAACAGTGATACTCGATGCTCCATCTCTTTGTTGTCTGGTCAGGTACCTTTCAGACTCACATGATTATTAATAACATCACTGCAATATCACACAAAAACATTTCTACCATCTAGGTTAGCCCACTGTTTGCCTCAAAACATCAGGTTAAACCAATTTACCTTTCCCCTTTCTTTCCTCTCACTGCCTCTATTTCCACAGTTTGGATGTAGGCACAAAGACAGGGAGAGGAAAGTTAATTAGATAGAGGTCCAAGGAGGGGGGGCACCTGGTAATGGAAAAGGGCTGTATGGAAACAGATGGCCTAGAATTTATTAACTTGCAGGAGCGCTTCAAGGAAGCCACTGCGACCAGACATTAGGCCAGTCAGTGTCTGGGTGGGAGCTGGTGGGCTGCTGGATACAGGTAGAGGCTGTCAGAGCCCAAAATAGAAAGGAGATTTATCTCTGGATTGTTGCAAATGATCTATCAGAGGAGAGAAATGGATCCAGAGCAGCTTGCAGGGTGACGGTTTTACCTAATACCTCTGACGCACCTCTGTCTGTAAATATGAGACCAGATGCAACAGAGGTTACACGGAGAAAACAACAATTATCACGCAAGATATTATATCTCAATTAATAGTAGCAGTCAGTTTAATAGCATTGCCCCTCCACTCTATACCCTCATATACTATGTAATGTGCTGTATTGCAATAGCATCAGTGAAAAGCAAAAAGAAAATGCTTTTTAAACGTGTGATGATAAACTGTGATTGCATATAGTAAATAGTGAAAAAATTGGTAGTATAAGTATAAGAGCCTTGTTTTGTTTGTAAGTGTTCCAGAAGACACACTTTTCTTCAAATCTTTTGTGAAGAAACGACAATATTGTACAGTAAAATGAGCCTAAATTAGTGGTATTGCAACATTTCAAGAGTAGCTTTTCCCAGTGTCCTGAACTGTACCACATACACACTGTTTACACAAGCACACACACTTGAGATAACTGCCCCGCATCTGCACCCAAACAATAACCATGCATTTATTTTTTAATATGTGTTTTATATTTTATATTCTTTGCAAGAGTAATTTGAGACTTTTAGCCTCAGTCTGAAGGTCTGAACAATCGCATCATCTCATGAAACGTTCCGTCTCAAATTCATAGTGCTCCAGTTCAACAATGGCAAGCTCAGCAACACTCTGAGGAAAAATAGAGTTAAAAAAAAAAAAAAGACAATAGGTTTCCGTAGCTTTCGTCAGGGTTACAGAGGAACAACAAAGCAAATAATTTCAAAAGTAAATTATATCAAAAGTTTATGAAACATTTAGCAGTTGGAGCTTTATTTGCTCTGTGTCAGAGCAGTTATACAGCATTTAGTGTACAGCCTTGAGTGCTGAGAGACACAAAATACATCTTTTAGCCTGCAAAACAAACATATCCTGTCCTTCCAGCACAATAAACGACATTATATTGGATGGAAGCACACTTCTGGGAATGAAACATTCTTAGGATATAAGTAGAAAACAACAATATTATATTGAGCCCCTGAGGTCCTCTGGCATCTTCAAAGAGGTGGGCTCACATTTTGCCACGTAGACACGCTGCAGAAAGGCTACTGTGTGGAGAGAACACACACACACACACACTAACACACACACACACACACACTGCCCTCATCACACACGCCGCAGCAGTCAGCACAGGCCCACAACAAGGACATTTAGAGGTAAGGTGTGAAGAAAGGTGTGTGTGAGTATTCAACATGGCGTTATCGAAGGCTCGAGACAAACCAGCTTTTTACTATAATCAAAACACATTCACATCCGGCGTTCATCCTCTCCTGCTGCATCACCTGTTCAGATTAAACGTGTATTTGCAGCGCTGCGTTTTGCTCAACACGTTTTCTATTTCTGCACAACAAAACAAAAAAAGCAACTTCCAAAGGGCTTTTTGTTGTAGTTGTTAAGAGTTGTAGGAGTTTTGATGCGCCGAGCCAAAGCTCTAAAGGTAGCAGTGCCCAAATCAAACAGCTTGGATAACACGGCGCTAAAAACTAATGAAGAATAGATTCAGCGGAGAAAAACATTATTTTCTCCCAGTCTCTCCAAAGTGGCGTGATGGAAGGCAACATGTGCGACAGAACAGCTTGTGAACTAGTTGTGTAGGCTCTGTGAAGCGGCGCTGTTTGTGAGTCAACAGCGTGAGCTTTGAACGCCACAATGCTGATCCTGTCAGGCCTCCGCCACAGTGAAAATAAGACTGTGATGACGAGTCTACGGTGCCGTAAAAACAAAACGTGTGTTGACGCCGGTGTGTTAATGCTGCTGCTCACCTGTAGCTGAAACCTACCGTACCGTGGTCACATTGATTTAATCAAAGCAGGCCGAAGCGTCTAACAAGGTCTGACTGCCAGACTGATGGAAGTGGAGCGCGAGCTGTTGCGAGCAGAGCCGCTGCGTCTGTCGAGTCTCAGCTTCAAACCCCCGCCTTGTCCTCATCTGACCCCCAGAAGTTTAAACTTACTTGTGCTCACGTCCGCATGTTTGTCTGTGTGGGTTAGCTGTGTTTCTTTGGTAGCAGAAGAGGTGAAACCTATTTGGAGAGTCTCAAAACACCAATGGAAGCTTTTGCAGTGAGTGCTGAGTCAGGCAGAGGTGGGGAAGTACATTCAGTCAAGTACTGCACTTAAACATAATTATCAGGTACTTTTATTTGAATATTCACTGCTCCCCTTCATTTATTTGTTACTTTGCAAATACATGGTGACATCAAATTGATGAATATCGCTGTCGCCAGGCATTTTAGATTTGTTTCAGCTGATCGCCACAAAGCATTTTTGACGTTATCCCAAGAATTTGAGCGAGATGATGGATGGATGAAAGACATTTGGGTTTTATTGCACAATCCTCACAATTTCATTCCAGACTCTTTTCACAAAAAACCTTGTATCTCCATCAGACAGTGACCATTTCCTTTCCTGAGTACATTTTTACTACTAACACTTTTGCACGCGGGCTCTCCGTGCCTGGAGTGCTTTCCCATTGTGGCTCGTGTCTGTAATTAAGCACCACCACTGGTCATGAGTATTGATCACTGAAACAATCTAGCCCCCACAGATACATTCATACTCATTCGATACGTACCCCTGTATCCATTAGTGTACGTACAGAATGTGTTTATGTGAGAGTTTCTGCGCCAGACGACTTTGAGGTCTTTGTTACATCTGTAGAATCGTCGAATCAGCGCGATATCCAACTTACCGCCTGCACAGTGGAGGTTTCATCATTGCTGCTTCTGAAGCTACTTAACAGACCCGAGCAGCCTGAGCCTTGGCAGCGTCTTACCCACACAACTGTAAATCAGAATGGAACAATAAGATTTTTGCCGAACAAACACCCGCGGCAATATTACATCAACCCTGGACTAGGCTGCAGAGTGTCTCTCTCATAACCCTCATAACCCTTAAGTACTTTCTCTGAATGCTGTTTTCAATTATATATTTGCTATTGTTTCATCTCTGTCTTTTAGTTCTGTGCGATCTCATTATTTAGCAAATGCACAATGCACACAAGCGCAACTCCTTTTGTGCATATTACATTTCCTGTTGAGCAGTACAGGAGTTGTCCTTGGGCCGTGCTGTCCCCGTCTCCGTATGCACTGTGAAACTCTCCAAGCTGTCAACATGTCTGCACCAGTGTCACCATGACAAATTCCTGTATATTTATTTGCAGTGTAAGGCTCCTGCTCTTCTACAAAAAAAAAGAGAAGAAAAGCTGCCACTAAAGTGAATATTACTTCTATTTTGTGTGTTTTCTTTCTACCATTACAGCAGGGAGCCAAACTCTTTATTGCTATTTCACAAAGCTAATCTTTCAGTCACGCTTCTTGACAATTAGATTCTGCTGTTGTGTCATGATGGCTATGAACGGATAACTGATCCCAATTCCCATAATAGTAATGGTTTCCATTCTATGCTATCTGAGCCCCTTCTGCATCAAAACACAAATGCTGTTTTGACATCTGAGGACACTGCACTACATCTACATAGCAGTCCTGTTTAATTTTATATACATATAAAAAACATCTGTGAAGCAGCGTTACTGCAAATTGAAACTGCAGTTTCACTCTGCGGTGTTAGATAATAACAGTATTGTTCTGGTAATGTTGGCGATGACAAACTCAGAGAGCTTTTTATTATCAAAGCACTTTATGACTATAACATTGACAATTCCCATATTGCCAAGCTGTTGAAATTCTAATAACTTTGAGATTTTTGCTTGTGATTATGTTGTCACAGTCTGGTCACGAAAAGAAAAACATTTTAATACTATAGGGTCTATTAATTAAACAACGGCCATTGGTAGCATTATTAGATGTGCTAGCTGTACACAGTCTGGTACTACAAGCTTCACATTGTACTTCAGCACTGTGATTAAGCTGCTGTACTCACTGTTTCCTGTCTCGTATCATATCTGCAGCAATATCCAATGTTAACCGTCAACTGATACATGATAGGTGATCACAGTGAAGCATTTTGTTTGGGCTCACATACACAGATTTTCTTACTGCAATTAATAGGTTAAAACAAATCACGCCTGTCTGCTTTCCTTATGATTTCATTCCACATTTACGTTCCCTCCCTCACCTCTTCATGTGTTCTCTTGTCAGCCATTAGTTCGGCCCAATGAATCTTTACACTGTGTTATCAATGTTGACTGTCACTGTCTGCAACCGAGACTGTTTCATGTGTCTGTGTGCTCCAGTGTTGCAACACAAAATAACTGGGTCAACTCATCAAAGTGAGGCCATGAAACCATAATAAAATTCTGAGTGGCTTTGAAGACACATTTTTACATCAAAGCATAAACCCGAACACAAAAACATTCTTTGTGTACCTTAACTTTATGTGTTCTAGTTTCAATAGTTTTACGGATGATGTAATGTAACAGCTGTATGTTTCAATCCATATTGGAGCAGTCGGGGTTGATGAACAATCAACTTCAGTTTTACAATAACAGCTGAAGGGAAGGAGAATGGGACAGACGCACAAACGCACACACGCACACACACACACACACACACACACACACACACACACACACACACACACACACACACACACACACACACACACACACACAAATTAACACCACTGAGCTGTGTAGCAGTGCCACACTTTTCTCTTGGACTGGCACTTCGACAACATTGGAGCAGAGTTCAGCTGCAACAACTTCAAACCACTTTCTATCCACAATTTATTATTTTTTTCTCTTTTTACAAGCATAAAGCCTAACTTCTCTGACCTTAAGCTTACTCTTGGCCTAGTTTGCTTCCAACAGCACTTTCATGGCAAATGCCGGATGCCCACTGTTCTAATTTCAGCTGAATTTCCCTCAAACTTCACAGCAGTAAAGCCTGAACATATTGAACATATGCTCGGATTTACCTACTTACTGAAAAAAAAGGCTGTATTTACATATTACTGGAAGAAATGGGAGTCGAGCCTACATGGCTGCACACACGGGAGGCCTGTGTAGTGTTCCAGGACTCATTAGCTGGCAGAAAGCTGCTGACTCATGGTGGTCGCCCTGACCTCTTATTTGTTTATCAACTCGCTTGTGTTGCTAGTGAACCTAAACATGCCTGCTTATCATTCAAAAGTACAGTCAACAACAGCACAAACAAAGCATTACCCAAAGGGGGGGAAAAAGCCCCCATGGAAAGGACAAGAAATCCACTTCGAGAATAGAAACAGGGAAAATACCTGAACCAAAATCACCTCGAAACATTGCTTACGCCGCACCAACAATCATCCGTCAACACAGAGGCAAATGAATTGAGAAGAGATTGTTGTATTAAGAGAAAATGACGGCTTCTGAGGGAGAGAAAGAGAAAAAGAAAGAGAGAGAGAGAGAGAGAGAGATAGAGAGAGAGAGAGAGAGAGAGAGAGAGAGAGGGTTCTTCTTTATCATGCTGTGCCTGTGTGCGGGGAGCAGCGCGCCCCTCCCTGAAGGCAGACTGTGGTTGAGGTTGGAGGCGGCTCTAGTATTACCATATACACTCACATAGTCACAAAAATACTGTCACACCTCACATTCGCTGTGCCATGAATATCAATGGCTGCTCTCTTTTTTGGACTCACTCGACAAAACAGACAGTGAAAAATGTTCATGCATGACTACATTCCACCTGGCTCACTCCATATATCCGGTTTAATGGGATAATGAACACACTGTATAAAGGAATTGGGCATGACACCAAGCTGGTACGCACAATGCAAGACTTATGTCACTGATTTGGGCTCTTTCAAGGAGCTGTATTTTGGGGAGCTGTTGCAGGTAGTGTATCTGTGTCATTCCAACGAGTCACCTTGACAGTGGGGTGAATAATTTTGGTAATAAAAGCAGAAACGGCACTAAGTCAAGACTGGGAAATAGCAGTTCTACTGTGTAAGATAAGGCGGAATATATTTTTTTCATTATCCTGAAAATGATTTTGTTGACACATTTACCATCTTCGCACACCCGCCCGCTCTCCCTCCCAATTTTATTTCCAGTTAGTCTATCGAGGGAAATTCGAGCTCAGTGCTAATGGGCAAGTTAAGTTTCCGTACAGAAATAATAAGGAAAAACTTGGGGGTGAAATGTGTCTTTAGGTGCACCGGATCACCGAGGGAAAGCTTTTCCTGTGTATTCTCCGACTTGAAGTTCACACACACTTCACAAACACAGCTGGAAATACTGCCACTGCTCTTTTGTCTGAGAGGAGCGCAATCGTCAGTCGGTGCCCTGCGCAGCCATCCAGGTGCTGAGCTTGGCACAGACAAGAAGAAGAACCCTGTCAACCTTTCTGATACGCTTGCCTGTGTTTGAACAAAGACGATGCTTACACACCGGCATAATTGAAGAGATCATGCAGTACCTGCGTTTCCTCCTGCCAGGCAGTTTCCAAGTCTTCACAGCTGCGCCGGCGAACTATCCCGCAGAGAGACGACAAAAACAAGACAAAAATCACAAAGCCAATAAACTAAATTAGCTGTGTCTTTATGGAATAGAGTGGCCCTGGTGGTATCGACGGTGGAGACCTGTTGTGTTTTTGATGCCGGTCCACAGGAAAAAATCAGTGGAGGGTTTTTAGATGGCCAACAAAGACATGATTAAATAGGAAATAAATAAATATACCCAAGCCAGATGCTGCTGTTAGTCGCTCTCGGAAATACCACTTTCCCCATAGACGGCTCACTCTGACAGACAACAACAGCCAGCACATAATCTGTCAATGTCCTTACTACAGTCCAAGAAAGTTCAACGTTGACACTGGCGTACTGATGTTAAAGGTCCAGTCCCTTCCGGTCTCACATCTCAACATATTGCCATAAACTGGATACGTGTAAATACTTACTTGGAAGGCTTTGCAAATGTCTATTATACATAAGAATAAAAGGTGAAACTTGGTGATGGTAATTACATTTTTCATGACATTTTCATGCCCTTTAAATCCATAAGAATGCAGTTATATAATGTTTTTGTGCACAGATAATAATAACACATTTTAATGTTTGATTTACTTTTACATGAGGCAAGTTCATATCCATACAGCATGGAAATGTATTAGATATTTTTGTGATGTGAGACTCTTACTTTCATATCCGGCAACTTCAGAGGCAACAAATGACAAAAACTCATTTAAATCTACTTACCGGCAAATGAATGTTTACCCAACAGAGATTAAGCATCTGTTGAATATTATGCATTGAATTTCATGCATTTGTTTTCACTTGACACAAAGGGGTCAAAGGTCAGGCTCGGTTACAGAACAACAAACAGATCTTGTAAAAGTTAGTCATAAAATAGTAAGAAGCAACAACATTTCAAAGACGTCGCACTGCAATCTGTATTAACACGCTCACATATTGATAAAACTCGCACAAATACCATCATATCAATCATAACGACTCTCTGCTGATATTATATTCCCATCTGAACTCATTAGCCCTTCCTGTGGACAGAATCTACTACGCCAGTGATAGCGGACGAGCGGCGCACACGCTCACTTGCATGAATAAGATCAACTTTTCAGAGGACAGTGGTGTTGAATGAGTCATTCCCTGTCTGAAGTGTAAGTGTGTGTGTGTGTGTGTGTGTGGGAGGGGGGATGGTGGTGTTGGGACGACAAAGGGATTCAAACATTGTGCACCCGCAGATCAAGGGTGTGAGAAATTTGTAGTGCAAACATGTGCTGTCAAAATTGCAGCTCCGACAATCTATTTCACGGTCTCTGAATGGCAGCGTCCATTCAGCACCACGGACAGAGTCGAAATGCAGCTCAGATTCCTACGGTGAGAACTGACATCATTTCCATCTCAACAAAGCGCACACACATACAGAGAGAGAGAGAGAGAGAGGGAGAGAAAGAACGAGAGAGAGACAGAGGGGGAGGGAGGAAGAGATACACATTTGTTTGTTTTTTACCACACAATGTTCAACACACTACTGACTGCTGTGTGCTGTGTTCCCGCATGCTGCTATCCTTTTAATTATTCACCCAACTATCCCTTTGATCCCAGCACCTGACCAAGCTTCCATTTTTCTTCCAAATGATCCCTTTAAATAAACCCAGCTGAGGTTTTAAGGCCTGGATAAAAATATGCTTGATATCTGTCAAGAAAATGTCGAGCTTATACAGTTAATAATGCTACAACGGTGCGGAGAAAAGAAAGAAGGACGTATGTATCATCAAAATGTAAAAGGGATTATAGTCTTTTGATGACTGAAGGGTAAAAGTCTGACAGAAGTGAATCCTCAATATTTTACAGCGTGATGAATTCCAGACATACAGTATATGTTCCCCTTGAATATGCAGAGTTTTGCACTACAATTCTTCATGTATCTAATGACTCAGTAGCTTCAACCTCCATGCTGATGTCTGTTATGCTGAAATTATTCCTGAGCAAAACAAACTAAATGTAAAAATGTGGACTTATCTTCATTTTAATGTAGTTGCAAATTTGTATTCTTGGTCTGTCAGTTGGTGGAGTTACCAGGGGGTCGCTATTTAGCTTTGAACTCATAATCTAAATACGACTGATTAAAAATGATCAGCGGCTTGGAAATGTGCATGTACAACATTTTACTCCACCGTGATGGATATGAATGAAGGCAAACCAAGCAGGGTACCAAATGAGGAGTGAATCCCCAGTCCTGGTCTCCTGCAACCAAAATACTACTCGTTTTACTACTGCGAGATGGGCGAGAATGAAACTCAGCGGGGTTCTTCACAGCAGTGGGTTCACTCTTGGCCTTCGGGGGCTTAGAACCCTGCTGGTTGTCATTCTAACATCTAATTGGGTCATTTTTATGGGCAGGGTGCCAGATGAATGTATTTATTTACCTAAGAAGATAAAAAACAGAGGAATAAAAGTGTTACGGGAGGGAACGTATCCTACAGGATCACGATCGCACTGTTCAACATAATATAAATGTACTTGAAGAAAAATGAATGAACCTGCCTCTCTCCCTAAACTACACAAAGGCACACAGACAAAAGCTTCCTTAACAGGGTCTAAATGTCCCAAGCTCTCCACTCTGCACAAATGTTTGCATTCTTACTCTGCCCTGTGGGGCCCTGGGCCATCCTGCTCTCTGATTGGCCCGTGAACAACTCATTATGCAAATCTGGAAGTGGGCGGAGCCTGCACATAAGGCTACGAGCTGACGTCAGAGTGGCTGGTGATGGGGGGTGGTGTAGTGGTGGTGGGATGGTTTGGGCACACACACACACACACACATAAGAAGAAAAAAACACATAAAGCATAAGGAAAACAAATAAGGTTGATTCCAAACAAGGGGGGAGAGAAGAAGAAGAAGAAGGAGAAGAGGAAGAAGAAGTAGAAGTAGAAGAAGAAGAAGAGAGGAGAGAGCTGGGAGGGCAAAAGTGGAGGAGTGGGGAGAGAGGAAGATATAACGGAGGGGGGGCGAGAGGAGTGTGCAGTTGACTAGAGTGAGAGAGAGAGAGAGAGTGAGTGAGTGAGAGAGAGCGAGAGAGGGAGAGGGAGAGAGAGAGCAGCCGCCGGCCCATTGAGGAAAGATGGCTACAGTCACTGCAAACGGAGTGCAGCAAGAGAATGGATTCAGCACCACGAACAGCGCCGGCAGGATGAACGGGCTTACCATCGGCCAGAACACCATTCCAATGAAGGACCACGACGCCATCAAGCTTTTCATCGGCCAGATTCCCAGAAACCTGGAGGAAAAAGACCTGAAACCGCTGTTTGAGGAATTCGGAAAGATATACGAACTCACTGTACTGAAAGACAGGTTTACGGGAATGCATAAAGGTTGGTTTCGCGGCATCTTTTACTTTTCTTTAATGTGTTCTCCATGGCAAATTGTGAAAGAAAAAGAGAGAGAATAAGAGAGAATGAAAGAGAGAGAGAGAATAAGAGAGAAAGAGAGAAATAGAGAAATGTCCCGTTCAGGTTCCAGCACGGAAAGTGGTGGCTTCATTTCCAGATGTTTTGTGGGACAGAACCCCTTCCGTGCCAGAGCCTTTGCTAGATATATGATTTTTTACACATATTCACACACACGTATATACTGTATATATGTGTGTGTGGATACGTGTGTGTGTCGGGAAAGAGAGAGAACACGTGGAAACGCGTAGCTTGTACTCGCAGGGTTAATTGTTAGCGCGTCCAGGCGGTCCACGTGAAGACTCACAGCTGAAAACGCCTTTGTGTGTTTACATCGACTCTCATGTGCTACCAGCTCCCGTTAAGGGGGCGGGACAGGCATGTGCTCGATACCCCCCCACCCCACACCCCCAACCCGGAATATGTCCACAACTCAACACAAAAAACCTCCAAAACCCGTCCTCTGATCACATTTCAGACGCGGATAACGCAGGAAAAAAGCCCCGTTATCAGGCGATCATCAGCGGCGATTAAGGAAGCGCTGGCGTGAAGCTTTGACCTTTCAAGAGGCTCACATGTAGCCCCCACACTCTTTCGGACGTCATTAGCCGTGGAAAACAATCGGAAAACGCGCGGCAGCTGTATTGTAGCGATGCTCCGTGGGCGGATTTGCAGCCAGGAAGTACAAAGCGGGATGATAGTAGAGAGGGCGCAGAGATCCAGATCCAGCATGTTGCGGTCCAAAACCCCCGTCCAGGCTCCGGATCCACTCTGTAATTAGTCTGACACATCGCGGATAATCAGGGACGGATCCGTTGTAATGATAGCGTCGCTACTTCTAACAGCTAGACGCGTTTAAAGGCTCGTTAAACTACAACATATAGTCTTAGGACTTGTGGCGTTTGGGATTATTACTACTATTGTGAAGGTTTAATAGCAATTACAAAACAACTACACACAACGTGATGATCAGTAACTTTAACAGGCATGAGATGATAGTAAACGGTTGTAGTCTTTGAATCATTTTTTTTTAAATATTTTATTGTATTGTTAAGCTATAGGAAAAGATGAAAAGCGAGTATAACTGTGACTCAACAATATTGCTATCATATCTGATTTAAAAAGAGAAATGTTTGAAATTTTATTTCATTTTAAACATGAATTTCATTTAAACTGGATTCAATATCAGGCCACAGTCTCAGTAATAAACATGACATTATGCGTGTAGATTGTAGACTGTATAGCATACAGTTTATTATTGGATTAGCAGCTAAAGGGCACTGCTGTATGGAAGAGTAATATTATGACACTGCTGGTTATTAATAGTGCTTCGTAGACAGATGTTCATTTCACTGTAAATGTAATTTCAAACAAACAAACACACACACAAACACACACACACACACACACACACACACACACACACACACACACACACACACACACACGTGGACATAAACATCGATGGGATTGAATTTACAGTCAGGCCATAGTCTCTTTGCACATGGCATGCAAATTGTGCCTGATATGTAAGTCGTTGGCTGCAGTTCATGGTCTTATTGATCAGCGTAAGTCCAGCAGTCTTGTGGGAGAAACAAGTGTGAGCTCAGCATTGCTTTTTCTGTTGGAGCGTGCAGCCCCGTAGGTCTCCATGCAACACCTGTTCCTCCTGCTATCAGTCTCTCTCCAGCTCACCCTGTATTTCTCTTTGGAGCCTGATGATCGATTAAAACAATATTTCTGATGTTGCCGTTGTTTACGCCTGTCCTCGACCATCCCTGAATGTCAACACGCTGGAGGATGGTTGCCTCGGGAAGGATAATCCTGTTCCAAAGCCTGACCGTATGCCCGTTCAAATCATCATCCACCAAGGCCACTCTGATGTATGCATTATGCCCACTTCATCCCCCCGTGACATTCAAAGTCACTTTGGGAGTGCAGCGTGCACTTTTAATAAGATTTCACCAATGCATTATAGGGATGAGTTTTTGTTATTGGCCACTCACCTGTGAAGTGTACAAACTGCATTCATGTCTCCTGCTGCATTCATGTGTGATACCTGTATGTTGAAGCCAGGAAGCAGAGAAGTAAGAAAATAGGATTAGTGTAATTAAAACAGAAGCATGGCAAATCTTCAGCTGTGTCACACGATAGTGAACGCTGAGAGGCATTTTGCGGGGGAGTTCGAATTTCAACTGTGAAAGTTCTTTGAGATGTCAATCAAGTTTGTTCAGTCTGAACTGTTGAACACCAAGCTCAGTTCTATAATCTTTCATTTAACCAGATTTTTAACTTGCAACTTCTTTGATTTGAGCATTTTATTTGGATCATTTCTGTGATTCTACCCAGAAAATGTACCAAGTAGTTGAAAAAAATAACTTTCCCAAGGCAAACAAATGCTACTACTACAACAACTACTACTACGACCATTAATAGTAATAATAATAATAGATAAATAGCAATACTGAATCATTGGTTCTGTTAGTATTCTATCCTCATTTGTTCATAGCATGCATGTTGCAAAAAGAATTGAAAAGCACTTTGCACTCCTTTTGGATGCATACCATGCGCATGTGGCGAGCTATTTATGTCAAAGCACCAGAAGGCACCAAATGTTGTAACGTTATCACAAATTCAATCCACATTTTTATCAAAAAACAGTAACGCAAACATTTTTCACAGCACAGAGGCAGAAGAGTGGTGGAGGATATAATCGGTTTGGCTGTGTGAGCCCCAAAACAGAAAGTTCACACAGATTTAAAGCAATGCCATAAATTTTGTTTGACTTCCTCTTTGAAATCCTTATTCTAGCTTAGTTTGCACTTTAGAAAGATTAGATTTGTTTCGGATAGATGATGTGTATGGCCGTTGGCGTCAGTGAGTAAACCGTGCCTAATGGATGATTTGCAGCGCTACCTTTTTCACAGCCCCAGTCCTGTGACACAGCATTGCACCATAATTACGGATTTAAGGGCAGATCAAAATATGTCATGTTTGCTCATGATTAATTCATGTGGATTGTACTGCATCAATCTGAACAGATGCTTTGTGCATTGTGGATTCTTACTTTGGGCATATTGAGTATCTCTAGGGAGTAGGGCTGAATATCTGGGGAATTTTATATTTAATTTTTTCTGTGGAGTTTTCTACATTTCAGTGAGTGAGCGCAGCTGCACGCTGACGTCTATCCAGGATGATTTTCCCCCTCCGTCTTTCTCTTTTAACGGATGATAATACGCTGTCTCGTAGTTGTTAGACACTGCTGCCTTTAATGGTGGTTTGATAGTTTGTGTGTCGTGAGGGAGCCTTATACAGGGAGTGGGATGACTTGACACTATTGGCGGGCACGGCGCTCGTCAGTGTGCGGTGCAGCCAGGTCGTGCTGTTTAACATCCATCATTTCGCTGAGCACTACATTATCATAATACTTAGTGTCAGTGCCAGAACACATGCATTGTTCAGACATGCTGAATGTTAGTGGGGGGCAAATCTTTTGCTTGAGTAGCGTTATCTATCAATCCGTCTGCGGTGCTGAGAAGAGGGACTCTTAGCTTCACCACACAGCCAGGAGGAGAAGATACAAAGAGTTGTTAAATATCCTCATCCATTCTCCTCTCCTCGGTAGGTCCATGCAGTGTAATTGGTTATAAATAGCCTGCCAAATTGACATAAAAACCCCTTTTAGGCACTGGAGTGTCAAAAGTAAACCACAGTGTGACACTAATATCTAATTGCAAATGACTCATCGAATGGAACAACAAATCCTTGAAAGTGCCTTTTTCAACTCCCAGACAGCTTTGTGGTTTTCTGTGAAATTCAGACCCATCGCTCTTCCTTTGGGTGGTTTTTAGGAACAACATCGAGGCTTTTCAGATCTGTACTTTAGTTGTGTTTTCTCTATAGCAAAAGTGTAGAACAGTGATTGACACTTGGTAGAAGTTGAGTGACAGGTGCAGCTTAAGTCTACAGATGACCTCTCTGATCATTAGAAAGAGGTTGTGCGTAACATTGACAGATAACTGCTCTGAGCAGCTTCCTCCACGCGTAGATGGACAAGATAGAACAGCGTGTGGATACATGCGGGGCCTCTGCTTTCACTGTGAACAACACAGAAGCACAGAGCTAAAGCATCAAATCCGTTTCAGTGCACATGAGAGGGTCCCACTCCCACATTCAGCAGCATCCGGTTGTTTTACATAATTTTTGCACCTACTTGATCACATTTGGAAATTAATTTGCATTCTTCTTTTCAGTTTAATGAACATTCTTGGATCAAACAAATGTGAGGAGACTGAATGAGAACAAATTGCTCATGATTCATGGATTCACTGCTAATGAATTGAAATTTTATACAAATTTGTTCTGCAGTTATTTCAATTAAAGGTACCTGATGCCATAAAAAAACACAATTTCCTCTTAATGCCTGGATGCATGCAATCCAATTTCCATTTAAAAACAAATTGTTAGAGGAAGACGTGTTTCAGGGGAAACGTTCTTTATGTAATTACCCAAATGTGTCAGTAAATGCCACAAACTACACGTTTTACGTCTAACATTCTCTTTTTAGGCCACTTTGCTTTGTTTACATTTTCATCCGCCTTACATCTATAATTTGTTTGAAGTCTGTTCTTCACTGAAATGACACTTTGGTGAATTGCAGCTGATTATCAAAGTATTATTTTGGGCTTACCAAGGGACGCCACCACCCCAGAGAGCTGTGTTACCCTTATATTCAAAACCTTCTCCACATTCTCTTCATCCTCCCATTTAAAGCTCTTTCTCATGCTTTTTATCTGCGTGACTACGACTTTTATTGAAGCTGTTTAAATATATCTAAAGATTACGGGGGTGACTTCCAGAAAATAAATGGATCTCCGACATTCACAAATACATTTTAAATAGGATGTTTTTTTTTATGGACCTTACCGGTGGTTTTGCATGTTTTAGTCTATTTTACACAAATCTTCCTATTTTTCATAATAGTGACACATCCAAGAAATCCTGTTATGTCACGCTTAACATTTCTGAATTTGCCCTTCTTACCTGTTGAAAGATTCATGAGTTTCTGTTGATTTCCTTAAAGTGTGAAAATCAACTTGTAGAGACTTGGAAACATTGCTATGAACATCACGTCTGCTTTTATTGGTGTCAAATTATCCTTTTGTGGTAATATAGTGCAGATTTCAAATCGGCCCACACAGTGAGCTGCATTACCATGCACCAGTGGTCTTGAAAGTGGTTTGGTCTGGTCTTTGAAAGGCCCATTTGCATCGCTGCATGTAATACCAGCGAGACAACTGCGTGAGAGGAGGTACAACTGTTGACTAAATGGATAATTTGAGTACGGATATACAATAATCCTACGCCAATTAGTCGATGTACAGTTTTAAGTTGACAGTCCTAACCCGTGAGCAGCTGGTATATCCCTGTTACCTCCCCTCAAACAATATCAGCGCGCCTCTCCTCATGTTCGCCAAGCTGAACGCTCATCTGTTCCACAACTCGCTCCTCAATCACCGACTTCCTTTGGGCTCAAGGTGTCCCCTGAGCCAGCACTCTATTGGAAATGAAGCTTTCATAAAGTCCTGCCAATTCCCCATGGCCATGAGGAACTTATATGGGCCTACCCGAGGCAGCCAACCAGCTGGGCTGAATATTAAGGCTACACTGCAAAAATGTCCATTTTAACAAGTCATTTATTTCTGACAGTCAGTCATAAACTGCCTCCTTTTTTTTGAAGCAACTAGATAAATCTGCCAGCAGTGTCAGGTTACGTGCATTAAATGCAGCTTCACTTGCTCCGAGCATGTTCCTGAATAAAACCACTTCGCTTAATTGATTTAATTGTGATTTGATTTGAAGAAAGCAAAATTATTTCACCGTTTCAACCCAGAACGACGTCATCAAATTCATTTTTTACTGCACGTATTTCATTCAAACCTCTCTGTGGCGTCTAATGCTTTACCCAGGAACACCGGTGGTCAAATAAAACTGACATGACAAACCTTTCGCGGAAACACATCATCATCAGTGCCTTGACTTTGTGCACTGATTTGCATTTAGGACACTTGTACAACAGTAAATCATGTGATGAAATCTTGTTGCAACTGCAGGAAGGTTAAAAAAAAAGAAAAGGGCAGGGCAGCGGCAGACAAGTGCCAGCAACAGACTACAATTCCCATAAGCCTTTTCTAGGACATGCACCCAGGAGGCCCCGCTCATGTCCCACAGTTTTGTATGTCACACAGGATGAAGAGTGTTTCCCCAGGCGGCCAAACTTTTCTGCTTTGCTGTGTGGCGTGCTGTTTCATCAGTGTCGTTTAGGTGATTTTTCCTCTTGAGTAACTGCCTAGTGGTGGAGGTGGGTGAAGGTTGTCGTGAAAGGGAGCTCTCTTGGCCGGGCGCCAGGGTGCGTTGCTCTCTTTTCGAGGGTGATGGGTGCTATATGCTGCATACCAGGTATCGCGTGTATGTGTGACTGTGTGTGTGTGTGTGCGTGCGTGCGTCTGTGTGCGTGTGACTCCCGTGGGAAAACTCTGGCAGCAGGTGTGACATGTAGTAATGGGAAATTATGCTGCACAGTGCAAAACCTCTTCTGAACGGGGTCACCCACTGTCAGCGCTGCAGAGCACATAACAGAGCAACAACTCACCTTTTAATGAAAGCTGTCACATCTTTGCGAGGGCCAAATACATCCATGCATATTCAAACTGTTTTTGTGACTTTTTCAACTTCAAGGAAAGTCTCCAGAGATGCGGCAGGGTAGAAGTTCAGCTCATCTTCAGAGGCTTTTAATTACCTGGCTCCGAAAGGAAAAATGCACACTGTTTGACTTTTTGCTGTTCTGGGTTCACTTGTTATGAGAGCGATTATTCATCAGAAGCAGCATCTAGAATAAAACAGCACCTGTATTGACCGAGCCGTTTTGATCTGTACTTTAAACACATCCTCTAATTTGAAAAATGGAAACTTCCCTGGACGTCCAGCATGACTGTCCGAGTACCACAACTGCCATTCATTCCATTTTGTATGAAAAAATCAAAACAACGTCATTTTCAACAAATTGGAATACTGTGGAATTTACTTAAATGATGAACATCCCGTCGATAACCCTTGCTTTATCAAACCGAATGGAAAAAGTCAAAGAATTGGATGATAACAACATATTGTGATAAATATGGAATAGAAGTTGAGTGAATCTGATCTGAATGGGTTTTGAAGAACAGTTTCTTAATCCTATTTTCCAACTACTGTGTTATTTTCTCCAAAGTCTACGGAGCCATTAACTTCAGAGAGCCACATCCCAGCTGTCAGCAGAATATCTGAATTCCATTTTAATATCATACATTTTTGGCCAGCCTGATTTGATAGCCCCACCTAAGAATTACTTTAGCGATATTTCCCACCAGGCAATTCTCAGGGTCCATCTGGAAGGTTACAGCACACATTTCTGGATGTGCACGTGTGTGTGTCAGTGTGCGCGTGTGTGTGTGCGTCATCACGCGGCGCACGACGAGCTGCTGGAACCACTCAGCGTTCCAAAGCAGACACATGCAAAGAAATCAGTAACTTTGAAGCGTTTGAAGCATTTGAATCATTGAACGTTATTGTTTTGTGATGCAACTTGCTTGCAACTGTATTAATTACATGCTGTAAAAATGTCTTATTCTGCTATATGGCTCCTGCTATTTGCTTTTATAGCAGTCTGTATTTTGACATTCACATATTGTGCTTAATTACTGCAAAAGTATGTTTATAATGTGGGCCATTCTATAAAATCCCCAACTACTCCAAAAAGCACTACATCTGACTCGGGTCCATTAAAGATCTCCATAAATTCTTTGACGCCACAATTCCTCTCTATCTCCTTCTTCTTATTGTTGGGGTGTGTATATGTGAAACTGTTGTCTGTTTCAATAATATTCCTCTTCCTCGCCTCTCCCCTGCTGCTGTAGGATGTGCCTTTCTAACATACTGTGCCAGAGAGTCAGCACTGAAGGCCCAGAGCGCCCTCCATGAACAGAAGACTCTGCCAGGGGTAAGTGCCCCCGATCTGCCCTCGGTTAGAGGCCGAAGCCCCTCGGGTCTCTAGCCTAGGAACCTACATTAATATAGAATTATATCACACTCACACACACTCACACATACACACATGATCACACAGGCATGCTGAGGCACATGGAGATAGTGTACCTCAAGATACAGCCACCCCCCACCCCCCACCACACACACCGATACTCACACAGATACAGCTGCTGATTCTTTCTCGCTCTAAGTTTCTTAATCTTGCCCTCTCATACTTTCAGAAACACACACACACACCAACATAGTAAAAGAGTGTGAGTGGCCTATCTCACCTTGCAGTGTCTTATTACTCTAATCACAACAGCGGAGATATTTGATAAGCACTCCTTCATAAAAGCCTGTGCTGTCCTTCCCCCGTCCTCTCACAATATGGCTGCCTCAGACTCTAATTGCCTTGAGGAATCCCACTCTCATTATCACATATAATCAAACAATAAGTATAAACAATCATTTTTGCCATGTATATCGCCATCTGGTGTTTTTGTTTTAATTCTCTCCCCTGATTCTTTAGCCGACCCGCTATCGTTTGCCTCTGGCGAGCAGGTAACTTTTTCAATTAAAATAATGGCCTCTTCAAATGACAGAGTTAAAACACACCCACTGGTTCGCTCTTAAGCCCACCCAGGAGGAGACCCTCAATCTGGGATGAATGCGAGCGCGCTGTGTCTGTCTGCACTCGATGTGTGTGACGAGGATTCGATTCTCACATCAGGGGAATTATCGAGGTGTGATTGAATAACACCCGTGGGCCCCTAAAAGAAGGAGAAGCAGCTCTGATGCCCGACCACCTCACAATCCCCCCCTCATCCCCC
This sequence comes from Genypterus blacodes, assembly GCF_046128005.1. NCBI lineage: Eukaryota > Metazoa > Chordata > Actinopteri > Ophidiiformes > Ophidiidae > Genypterus > Genypterus blacodes. The sequence continues at coordinate 13,980,784 of NW_027466879.1, read as the reverse complement.
CACCACTTTTCCAAGACATCGTCGCAGGTTGGGGGGTTTAATCAGAGCCTCAGGATATCCATCTAAATCTCCAGGGAAGGAGAGTGAGAGAGAGAGAGAGCTAGAGAGCGAGAGGTACAGAGAGAAAGAGAAAGGACAGGAGCGACAGAAGTAGGAGGAGAAGAAGAAGAAGAAAGTGTGTGTGTTATGGTGGGGGGTGCAGAGGGTGTTGATGGAGTTGGGGCTATGGGGTTAATCAGTTGTTTGCGCTGCAGTGCATATAATGTGCACTTCTCTGAACATTAGGCACACTGCTACACTGCAGCGACGGCGTCCCGGGGAGACGGCGCCCCCCGCCTGGTTTCTGTCCCCCAACGCTTGGTAACGAGATGATTGTCACGATGGTCCTGTAAAGGTGTTCCCGCCTTTATAGCACTCATCCAGGGATATTCTTATTTGTCTTCTATCTACAAAGGGGTTAATAGCGTGTACTATGGGGCCTGGGTAAACATTTCCCCCTGTGCAGATCCCAGCAAGGGGTCAGTCCTTCAATCTTGGGCTGAGCACCGCCTGCATACAGAGGACTAATAAAATGTCCTCTGTGTGTGTGTGTGTGTGTTGATGTGGGTGTATGAGATGAAGACAAGATGGAGTGTATATATATGTGTGTGAGTGAGAGAGAGAGAGAGAGAAAGAGAGAGAGAGAGAGAGAGAGAGAGAGAGAGAGAGAGAGAGAGAGAGAGAGAGAGAGAGAGAGAGGGGGTCATACCTCTGGAGGAGCCTGGTTGTCACTGTCATGGCCTGATGGTTTGAGATGCTCTGCCGTATGATGCTGCCATTTTCAGTGGCTTCTCCTGCGTGTTAAGCGGGCACGCTTGTGTGGTCTGGTCGGGGCAGTCTGACTGGCAGGCAACTGAAATGCAAATTATTTTTCTGCAATGAGACATTTGGCATTTCAGAAAATATCAGCTCTCTCCCTCACAAGAGGAGACGTGAAGCTGAATTACAATAAAGTGCCGTGCGCATAGTTTAGTATTATGATTGAAAAATCAAAGACAGCAAGGGAGTGATGTCCCACAGAGAGAAATATACATTAAACAACATGGTAGCTTTAAAGGGGACTGATAATCACAAATTAAGACAAGAGCTATGAAGTCATTTAAGTAGTTCTAACGTGTTTTATTATATTATTTGTCATTGACATGGCTAAACAAAACAGTGGAAGCAAAAACTAATTCCTCGTATTTCTCACATATGGAGGAGGAGTAATTGTGCCTTCGACCCACATTGCACTCCCAGCTGCTAAACATGGCGTTGTATCAGTAATGTATGGGCAGTGATCCTGTGGGAGTACGGTGCCGTAGCTTTAAAATGCCGCCATATGCACCGCTTAACAAATTCAAAAATAACCTAATGAACTTGCTTCTTCAGTCGGCTCTAAACACAGTGAACCTTTCCACATTCTTCCAAAGTTTTCCCTCACATTGTTGAGAGCAGTGGTTCCCAAACTTTTTCTTAAGGTCCCCCCTTTTATAGATCAGAATTGTTTCAGGCCCCCCCATACGGGTCGGCCGATCGGTCTGATGCGGGGGGAGAGGGGGGGGCGATATAACAGATCAGCTTGTCGGTCTGAGGGGAGGGGGGGTGGTTCCCTCGCCGCGCTCCCCCCTGCCATAGCTCTGCGCCCCCCACTTTGTTAACCACTGGTTTAGAGCTTGTTTGTGTCCAGGCTGGGTTAACTTATCATTGTATTGATGAAACAATACAATGATAACACAATGAGATTGATTTTTTTTGCTGCGCAGAACTGACGCATTGCAAATAGAACATATCGATGCTCAGTTTTGCAATGTGTCACACGACAGAGGAAGAGCGGAGCTTTGTTGCCAGGGCCTTTTCCCGCATCTGTCAAACACAAAACAACCTTTGTACAGGCAATGGCAGCAGTTTAAACTCTTTGTCCTTTAACCAAAACCCCATATTTCCATTTTTGTTTTCAGTCAGTGACATTAGGGCTTGTTTGTGCTCAGTCGGATGACAGAGAAAGCGAGGCAGCTGAAGTACCTTCATGTTTCTCACAGTGAGAGAACGTGTTAAGCGCATCATTCACACAGAACATTGAGTCGTGGCTGTAGTGGATCGCGTCCCTTCTGGCACACTAACGGGTGGAGTATTCACATGTGGTTCTGTGGACTTGCAGCGCTGCGTGAAACTCCGGGCCGCTGTCTGTAAGATGCAACTGATATAAGACAAGTCCAGCTGCGTGTGTGTGTGTATGTGTGTGATAAAGGGAGTTTACGCCACCCAAGCAGACATTTGACACCATCCTTTAAATGTGCCTCCCTCTAAAAATGAACTGTTACCATGGAGGAAAAGCTCATAATGGAGTTTGGGGATTTTTCTAACTGCAATGTGTATGTGTGAAAAATGATTTGGGAGCAGGTGGCTGCAACTGTGTAATATCACTGAATAAAGATTGCTACAAGCACACAGAATTATATTGAATATTTCCTATATAAATTTGTCTACAATAAACAACAAAATGTGATTCTTGATACCCAGCGGCACACACACTGTGCGGGGACAAAATAGGCATGTATTGGATAAATCCAACGTATACTGAAATGCACAGCAACTTCCGCCTCCACTGGGAACGCAGAGCTCCATAGGAGATGAATAGAAAGCGAAGCGATGGACTGACGCATTTGGTATATACGAGATGTTAAAACAGCCACTGTCACCAAGAACAGCCTATTAGAACAGTCAGCTCAGTTAGAGTCCAGATCAGCAACTCTTAAAGTATTTGAAACCTCACTAACAAGCTTAATAATAATGCAACCTTAAAACCATTTTTTAAAGTGAATAATTTGACATAATAACAGAATGTCCACAGATTTGGCAGACCAGCACTGTTCTACTTGCCTCTAGTTGTGTTTTTGTAACGTCATGTCAGTATAATGGCATAATAAGTCATTATATGTTTCCAAAGGTGTCTTGTTTACAGTAGGAGCCAGGAGGAAAGAGCCACAGTAACAAGCAAACGATCTAAACTACACATGTTGCCATTGTTTAGTTGTTGCGTAACAGCAAATACACTATTGCACTATTGTTTTCAGATGCAGCAATCATATATACCCGATATAACACAAATAAAATAAATATATAGCCACTCACAGATGTGGCTATTGTGCAGTGTCGGCAAAGTCTGCTTATTTTTAGCGACTTTGGGGCTGTTTTTTCCCTTAAAGTCACCTATAAATATCAGCTGTCACGGGTTGCTGTTTTAAGGGTTTGTTTCAGTCGTAAAGTGGCATATTTTGGGGTTGTTCCATACAGTTAAATAAAGTTAGGCTGTGCTCCATCTAAGTTGGAAAGTTGAAATATTCCCTCCGACTGTCGCTCATTTAACATCACAGCATGACGCCAGGGAGAAAATGGGCCAAATAAGACCAAACCAGAGAAGAGAGAGTGGATTAAAAAGGTGGATTCAGTCACGCGCAGATACTCTAAGTGTGGAATCTGTGTGAGTAGATCAATCTGTAACAAAAAGGCAGGAAAGTGAACCTTATACTGTGTGTGTGTGTGAGAGAGAGTGTGTGTTAAAGAGGAAAAGACCTGATAAAAAGACAAAGAGGAGAAGCAGTGATACACAACAATTTATATGAGATTGATTTCGGCCAGGCTGTGCGGTCAAACTGTAATTGTAGTATCTTGATTCTAAAAAAAAAAACAAGTTCTCTAACAGGACAGAATTGAAAAGATAAGAGAAAAGAGATTTTTAGTTTTTCTTCCATTTCATTGATTAATCTATTTCTTTCTTTGTTTTAGTTCATGTATTTTATTGGCTAGTTGTGTGTGACCTCTGACCTGACAGTTTGTTATTCTAACATGACAGAAGAACAGTTACATGTCACCTTTATCAAATCTCATAAAAATTCATTCAACTCAGCTGCTGGCCTCTCTTTGCCTCCATAAGCCAACAGATAAATGAGATTTTTTATGTTGGGTTTCTTTTGGAGAGCAGTTGCTTGTTTTGGCCTTGTTTTCATTAAACCTTGTTACTTATTTGTCCCGTGAGATTTTAACCAACACTGTTAAGTATAAAGAATGAAGTGTGGATAAGAGGAGAGTTACAGATGGATCAAGCACGGCAGCCTCACAATTTATGAACTTAACCACGAATTCTGAAGATTACATGTTAGTAAATGCGTAGACTTGGTGAATAATTGACACAAATTTCTGCCACTGTAACACATGAGAGCACTGAGCACCGTAACGCTGTCATTGTCAGACAATGTATTTGTCTCTGTTTCCCTGCACAGAGAACATATTTGCATTCTAAGACATTTCAGCATATTTCAGGATACTTGGCTCAGGAATCAGACAGAGAAGAGGCAGAGATATTTATGTATGTGTGTGTTTGTGTGTGTATGTGTGTGTGTCTTCTCAGCAGGAGGCCATGACTTAAACCATCATCTGCAGATTGGCTGTGAATCTAATATTTACCATAATTCACATTCCCTTATTTACTAAATCTTGTAATGTGTGTATTACGCGTTTGAATTTCCATGTGGGGATCCAGATCTGTCCGTCTGTTTTGGCTGAAGTACGCTTTTGTTTACATTGTTTGATTAATTGCATGTTAAAGAGCATAATGAGCTCTTGATGCCCCGTGCATCAGATCCTCCTGCTTCACTTTGTGCAGTGGATGTAATCAGACGTTCAGCCTCTTGCCCTTGGTGAGCTCACAGTGCTGTTGTGTTTACGTGCATACTCAGCATATCGCCCAATGTAGGGCAGCATGGCATAGTCTGTCTGTGTGTGTGTGTGTGTGTGTGTGGACAGGTGAGGTCATGGTTGTGAAAGATCTCCCCCTGGATCTACGTAATTCCTCTAGCTTTTACTAGGTGACCTGAGTCAAATAGTAACATTGTTAATAGTGCAACATTAGCATTTCCATGTCGTAATATTAAGTAGGAAGTTGATGATAGGAAAGTACTGATGCGTAAATACTTTACTCCCTACTTCTGGCACTAATTATGCTTGCCTTTTCTGAGACTCCATCTGGCGCACAAGAGAGCAAGAAACTGTAAATAATATTTTTGGTTCGTACCGAGCACACAGGCACCAAAATGTTATTTCCCACTGTTTGCCAAACATGCTGCTACTGGAGCCTGGAATCTTCAAATGAAGCCTGCTCCATCCTTTCAGGGCCGTACCACTTTCTCCTCTCGGGCCAATTAACTCTTGGTGTGTGCATGTAACAAGCATGCTAATTGGGTGCTGCTGAAGCCCAAAAGCCAATTAAAGATTTCTAGGAAAAAAAAAAAAGAGATTCAGCTTCTCTTTGTCCCTCATTCACTGATGCTTCCTCCCCTCCCCCCAATTCCCTCTCCTGCCTAATCATATCTGTACCACTTCCACTCCCCCACTCTCTTTTTCCATGGTGAGCGTGGGTTGTGCCACAGTCTTACGCTGGTCTTTGGCCTCTTCAACATTTCCTGGCTTGTGAGTGAGAGCACTTGCAGCACCTGACCTTGCATTGATGACGAGGCAGCCAAGTGTAACAGAGAAGAAGATGGGAGTGGAAAAGTTACTCAACCTTACTTTCAAAAAGTGTTTCTCCTCAGATTTGAATGTGTAAGCTTGAAGGTATCCGCTCCCACCGAAAAGGAAGAGCCAAGCGTTGGGGCGTTTGCGGCTCTCCTCTTTTTTTCTTTCAATCTCACATATTTGAAAAGCACAGAAAATTGACTTCAGCATTGTGTCACACAAAAATGGGTCAGGAGGAGATTGTGCAATACCAGTCTGAGTATGTGTCACTAAGCACACTGCCATGGACCAGTGCATCCGGGTCCTCCACTCTCTCTCTCTCTCTCGCGCTCGCTGCATCACACCACAGATGCAGCCACCGAAGACCTGCCATATGTCTTTGTCTGTGCCTCAGTGCATGCTGAGAATACACAACCAGCGCTCTCCCCATGACATTTTTACTCTCCTCAGAACTCACACACACACATTTACATATGCAGTAAGCAGTTTGTGTCCTCAGAATATTTTAGTCATTGTAAAGACTTTTGTTTTGGGCTCACACATGCACTCAGATACCCTCTTACTAAAAATCAGAAAATGGCATTTGTACACATACACGCATAAACACATTCACACACACTTGCATAATCCCTTACTATTATTCTTAAGAAGTGCGATTAATTCAAATATTTAGTAGTTGGGATTTGTGAGGAGGATTACAGGTGTGGTTGTGTGTGTAAGTTTCACAGCTTCTTCTCAGAGTCGCTCCCCAGCAGGTCCACTCCTGGATCGCCGTGCTGCAGCTTAAACTAATTACTCAGGCCACACAGGGCCCTTACCCTTTCTTTTAAGGGACAAATTGCGCTCTGTTGCTGGTCAATTTGTCCTCCGTGCCAGATTTGTCAACCTCCAATGCCCCTGAGCGGCTGCCATTATGAAAAAAAAAAAATCTGGACGTGAGACCTCTGTTAAGGTTCCCCCTGCTCTCCTCATCATCAATTACGTCTATATCATTTTCTTTCTGCTGCTCGCTTTAGAAAAGAAATTAAAAAGGGCCATTGTTTTTCTTATCCCCCTGGGATGAAAGCATTTACTACGCTGCTGCACTGCGCACGGCCATCCTGCCGATTAGGGAGTGAATGGAATCACAATCGAGGGATGCACTCAGCATTGTCTCCTATTATGTGGCTTGTAGCCCTGAATATTGTGCAGAAATTAATTTTGTTCCATCTGATGGGATTTTCAACCTTGGTGAGTGCAAGATGTTAATCCTGAGCAGCAGCAGGATGGAGATTGTGGAATGTCTGGCAAATGCTGACAGAACACAAACACAGTAGATCATGAGACTGCCCTTAACTAGCCCATAAAGATGGCGGGCCTGAGGCACTGGACAGATGTGCAGGTCAGAGAGTGTTTTTTTTAAAGGCCGCAGGGCAGGAGAGTTTTTGTGTACAGAAGATGGGGAAAACCAAAAACCCATTTGTCCTGTTGATCTTGAACACACACTGCAGTATAACAGAACAATGCTCGGGTTGTACAGCATCCCGATTTAATGAAAGATACATCAATGGGCAAAGTTTCTTTAAAAATATATTCCAAACATAGAGGCATAGGAAACTTAGTACAAAGTTAAGGTTTTTGTTGTGTCTTAGAGTAAATAAACTAAATCTGTAAACAGCAGAAAATTAAAAGCGGATTATGGAGCTTTATAATAAGATTGCTAGATAGCTGAAGTCTAACAAAATTATAAACTGTTAGAGAAGAAGGATGAGCTTCATATATAGGCTGGTTTCGCTGTAATACTGTAAACTGAACAGTTCCTTCACTCGGTGTCGACGCATTTGCCACGTTTCCCTCCTGACAGGTGGAGTTGGACTCCGCCATGCATGCTCTCCTGCACTAATTTATCCACTTCTTTAGCTGTAATGAGGCAGAACTGGTAAATGTGCGGACAGCATTGTTAACATTGCTGCTTCACTGGGACGGAGGAGAGGGGCTCACAAATAGCAGGCCAAGGATGGAAATGAGACCTGGGCGCCGTCACACCTCAGTGAATGATGGTCTCGGTCTGATACCAGGCTGGATCGTCTTAGTTAGGCTGCGTGCTGGTTATGCTGCGTCTCTTGATCCAATTAAAAGTTTTAATTGCATCAAGATCAGAAGGCTACTTGACAAAATCCGGCTGGAAAGAAAATCAAAAACAAAAACACATGAAGGAACAGATTACATGATGATGATTTTTCACCTCAATCATAAAAAAATAGCAGGGAATAAACTAATTGGGGCCATTATAGCTTGAAGGCAACTTGATGTTACATTTGGCACAAAGAAATACAAATTTCTTCGTTGAGCTTTAGTGACTCTTTTTAATCTTTGTGGAGGAATTTTTCCGTGAGCATAATTACAAGCACTTAAATTAACTTTACCCATCATACATCCCAGTACTACACAAGTAGAAATTAAGTATCTCAAACTCAACATTTACAATTGTGATGCTAGTTTAGGGTCCAAGTGTATATCCAGAGGTGATCCCTATACTGTGACTACTACACAAGTGAATACTGTCAAAAAGACCTTGGCGTTACTTACAGCAACGCAGTTATCCTTAAATTGACAATTGGGTAATTTACTCACTTAACTGTGACAGAATGGCTGCTGCACACGTAAACATATGGATCCCACAGTTTCCCTCTTTCCTCCCACCGCTGCTTTACGGTTTCCTGCTCTGATCCACTTTTCTCTTCTTGTGGGCGCTGCGTTGTGGTTCAGGATTTTATGTACACATTCTCAGCTCTTTGCTGGAAGAGCAAAAGGACAGAAATGGAAGTGATGTCATGCAACTGGGCTCTGTACAAGGACACCACATGCTCATGAATACATTGGGATAGTATTTACATAAAAGGGTTTTGTCCTTTACTTTTTACGTTACACTTTTACATTTGTATTGAAAATGTACACGTCATGATTTGCGTATTTCTTGACATACTTCTCACCTGCCCAATTTTCCTCTCCTCTCCCCTCCTCTCACACATCCTCCCTGTCTGGCTCCTTGTCAGGTAAGTTAGTAGTAGTTGCGATTCATGAGTCATTCTCACATTCACTGAAAAAATTCAGACTACCTGTGTGTCTTTACTCAAAGATAAAACAAAGAGTAACAAAAAAACACACACACCGCTGCTGGTGCCAGCATTTGGCAGCCTGGGCGATCAAACATCACATGTGAACGAGCGTTTCTCCAGACGAAACCCACACACATCGTAAAACACGCGCACAAAGACGACATTGCAGATTCTCTCTCTGTCGCTCTTTGTCTCTCTCTCTCTGTTTTTCGATTATGTTAATGTCACAGACCCCCCGGCAAATTTTGAGAACCTCCTCAAACTGGGTCTATTGCCTATTGACATCTGTGGACGGAACAAGAGGGAGAGAGAACAACAGAGGAAGGGGAGAAAGAAAGGCAGGGAGAGAGAGAGAGAGAAAGAGAAAGAGGGAAAGATGGAGCAAATGAGGGAAGAGATAAACTGATGAGTCATCGAGACAGAGAGAGAAAGAGAGAGAGAGAGAGTGAGAGAAGACGCATCCTTGCATAATTAACACTAGTGCATCACCAGGACAAACTCCTCCATCAGCGTGTCCAAAGGATTAACTACACCACACTCCTCTTATCTCCCCCATTTCGTTAAGAAAGAAAATGACCTTGCGCTTGTTTACATGCTGATTAAAGACAGGAGGGAGAGGAGGAGACGGCGAGAAAGTCAAACTGTAATCAGAAGAGTTTGTTAAGTGAAGTATTTTTAGTGGTGTGTTCTCAACGCACCGCATGCAGAGCTGCAGCCAGACTGTGTCACAGTAGCAATGCAGAAACAACCACCCAGTGTAGCAGCTAATGAGCAATGAGTGGGCTGGGACAAAAGTGTGTGTGTGTGTGAGGGAGGGAGGTGTCTGATAAAGTATGTATAGTATGTGTGTGTGTGTGTGTGGGAAGTTGGGTGGTTCTGATACTTGTTTTCCTGTTTTATTGTACTGGGAGTCAGTGAATAAACTCTTCGAATCTGTGTGACAATGTCATATCCATATTTTTGTTATTAAAGGGTTATTGGCAATTATTAATAAACAGCTGATGTCAAAATGTTGGGAGTTCAAGAAAAAGTGTCAAAACAAATGTATTTTCTCTTTGTTTTCACCAAGTCTCCCTGTTGTGATTCACACAATGACACATTATTTCAGTCAATTTGACCCTTTTTTATAATTACCATTTTCCAAATCCCGATTCTGAATCAACTTAATGGCTGTAATCAGTAACACAGAAAAATGAGTGGAAAAAAAGTTCAGACAGTTTAAATGAACATTGATCTATTTTAATTTAAATGCAACTGAAACACAGATTTTCAGAGTTTTTCAAGAGATGGAGTTTGATATTTGACAGTAGTGGGAAGATGACAGATTAGAGTAACACATATACACACCGTTATCTTCTTAGCTTTTTGCAATGACTTCAAAACAAAACATCAGATAGAGTTATAGAGTTTGTGTTTGTCTAATTTGTAGCTTTTTTTTTTTTAAAGTTTAATTAGTCTTATTAGGTTTTATTAGGGTTAAGAGTTTAGGTTTAAGCAGACAGTTGGGAATGTTGCGTTTAAGGGAACAGCTTAAGGAAGGAATGGTTATTTAATGGCTTCTAGTACGGTTAAAAAACAACAAAGAAAGTATGTGTGTGTGCGTGCGAGTGTGTTTGTGTGTGTGTGATATGATTCATTTACAGTATGTGTGTCTGGGACTTTGTGCTCCTGCTGCTGCTGCTGCACTGAGGAGTTATGGGAACCAAGTGCACAGCTGTATTTACCTGAACCAGCAGCTCGGCTGTCGCTGCGCATCTACCTCAGCCTGGTGAAGACACTCATTCCTTCTGTATGTATTCTGTCTCACCGTCTGTCCCGTCTCTCTCTCTCTCTCTCTTTCTCTGTCTGTCCTGCTGTCCGTTCCTCTCGAAGCAACAGGAGGAATAAATAGTGAGCAGAGCAGAACAGACATATGTGAATGTCCCATTTCCTTCCTCTCTTCTTTTTCCTACAGTTGGGATGGAAATTTCAAATGCATTATAAACTACTTTCTCAATACCAACAAATCTGGAATTAAAATATTTTTGGAATCCGTCTTAGGATTTCCGGTAGGCACCATATGACAAAAATTACGCAAAATACAAACCTCTCAACAATAAAACAGAAGTTGCAGAAATGCTCTTTTGTTGTCATCGTGTACAATCGCCTTCATGTTTCCTGTGATTGATATTCCTATGTATCTTGTCAGACTCAGCCAAAGCTTTTTGGGACAGGGACTTTCTTTTATACTGTGCTTATAAGGGATCGGTAAATGTAATCAAGAAATCATCAATAGCAAATTATAGTAATTTGAGGCAGTGGCTTTTTTGTGAACAATTAATTTAGAAGGGTGGAAAAAAAGAGGAAGACAGACAAAACAGACGCAGCGTGATAAACAAAAATATATCAGACGCCATTCCTGACGTTAATTGTGCAATTAACAATCAGGCCTGGAGATGAAATCAAGTATGTTACAACCATAAAGAATAATTTAAAAAGTAACACAAAAACTACATGGCCAGATATAATTTGTGTTATTGTTTGTGAGCATTCAACCGAACACTGATACAGACCAACCCTGTAATTTACCTCTGTCCTTTAACATACAATTGCAAATAATGGCTACACATGAAAACGCATTTTCAATATAGATGGGGGAGTGAGGAGTGAGGAAAGGAGGAGACAACAAGGGGAGTGATAGAGAGACAGAGTGGAAGAGTGAGAGAAGGAGGAGAGGAAAGTGGGGATGTGCAGGCCCCCGCTTGTTTCTGTTCACTCAGGCCCGCCGCCGCTGCTGCTGCAGAGAGAAGCTCTGACAGTGAGGTGTCAGGAATAGCACCAAGGCTAACACCTCACCTCTTGCTTATTAATGCATCGCTCTCACAGCCGCCTCCCCGTCACACACACGCACACACACACACCCACCCACACACATACACACAAACAATACAACACACATCAACAAAGTTCACACAACTCTGTCTGCTATACGCGCACCCGTGAAGGGACACGCACGCCAGACATACACACATTGTCAGATCAATATTGCATTACTGCAGTATGTTCTCCTCTGAGGGGGTTACAGTGATAGGTGAGGGGTGTGGGTAAAAAAGCCCTCTCTTGTGTCTGCACAGGGCCCAGACACACACGCTAGATCTGAGAGGACTTCACAGCTCTGACAGCCTGCTTCACCTCCTGGCTTCCTTGCTGTCGCTCTCTGGCCTCACTCAACACTGGCCTATGATTACCCGTACAGCACGCGCACCGCATCAGGGCATGTGTGTGGTGTGTGTGTGGGTGTGTGTGTCCACTTTGGGTTTTCAAGTAATCACAACCGTGCTGCCATACCAAAGTTCTACCATTGTTCTAAAATTCCAAAATGTATATTTAGGGTGAATGAATTTGAAAGGTTTTCACTGCTTTCATGTGAAAAACATTTATTTTTGCACAAATAAGTGTGAGTTTCCTGGATTTGTACGTGTGTGTGTGTGTGTGTGTGTGTGTGTGTGTGTGTGTGTGTGTGTGTGTGTGTGTGTGTGTGAGTTTGTGTGTGCCCATCTAGTTTTTTGTGTGTGTAGAGGGAGTGGAGTCCTTGGTGCTGATGGAAGCTCCAGCTTTTCCATTTAAACTGTATCATTAAAGCGGGCAGAGAGGCGAGGGAGACAGCCCCTCCACACCTCATAAAGTGTGAGTGCCGTGCCAGGCGAGGTGCCATGCACCACTGCGTTTACGGCGCGCCAAACACACTTTTACACACCTTGTCCTCTCTCTCTCCTTTCAAATCGCTTTCCTCGCTACCTGTTTATATGATATTACTCACTCTCTGCTTTCCTACTTTTCAGTTTTGCCCCTGCAAAGTATTGACCGTTCTTTCAACTGCCCCCTTTAGGTCCCCCCCCCCGTGCCCCCCTTCTCTATCTCGCTCAAATTTCTCCAACAAGGAGTTGGAGCGTAACATTGAAAGGGTATAATCAATGGAAAAGCACCACTTAGGGAGCCCATTTGATTCATGCTATAGGGCAGAGTTGATTCAAGGGTGTAGATTGAGTCAAGCCTCATTTCGTATCCTCCCCAATTAGTCATCCAGCTCGTGCCCTCTATAACCCTTTTCTCAAGAAGCAGCGGGCCAGACGGGCTCTCGTTTCACGCTAAAGTATGGATGAGTTAATTTTTTTTTACCCTCACAATCCCGGAGCATTTTCTGCAAGAAGATGGAGTTATATCTTCCTTTGTCTTCTCCCTCCCTCAACTCCTCCCCGCTGCTTCTCACCTTTGCTGGGATAAGCTGAAGTAGGCCCCCCCGGCTCCTCTAACCTCTTCCTCACTTTTTTTTTTGTTTTTGCCCTAATGGCCTCTTCCTTCACTCCCTTGCGCTCACATCTTTCCAACTTTTCCACCTGCCTGCCCATTTTCCTTCCACCATAAATCTCTACCCAAATCCTACTTAAACCCGCATCAGCAGCTGTCCTTAAAACTCCATTATCTACAATTACTTCAGCATTAGGGAGCCGGAGCACACCTGCCCCCACATAGAAGTGCCCTCGTCTAAAAATATTAAACCTGCCCAAAAGGGATTTAGGCTGTTTTATTTTTGTACATGAGGTGAGACCGCCCCCACGGCAAGACTTGAGAACCAAAAACGCTGGCAGTCTGGATTAGTGTACCTGATTAGTGTGTGGGTGTGTGGATGTGTGTTGGTGTGTGATGTGTATTATGCATTTAGATGGGTGGGTTTCACAGCAGGATTACAGGTGGGAAGTTGTTGGTGCTGCCTTAATGGACGATAGTGAGAATAGGCAAGTGTGTGTGTGTGTGTGTGTGTGTCTGTGTGTGTGTGTGTGTGTGGGGGGGGGTATCCACTAATTAATCAGTTTTTTTCCCGAGTGAAATGAACAAGGCTCATGAATAGTTAAATCACATTAAAAACATGGAGTGTTAACATGTATCAAAACAAATTCTAAGGATCCAAAATGGTTGTACATAAAACAAATACTTTGATATATTTTCATTTCACTGAAAGAAAGTACCAGAAGCTCTGATTGCTTTTCATTAAAAAATACTCTTCATTATCAACTTCACTCATCCAAATATTTGTCATTACTATGTGGAATACACGACCTCATAGTGAAGGTACTAATTCAGTTCAGCAGTGATGTGTGGGGACTGTGGGACATGATGGAGGTAAAGGTTACAGATTACTATAGAAAAAAAAAGAAAATGTGTGTTTGTTTTTTTTACTTTGTATTCCTTCTAACACCAGTTGAAAAACTGTCAGGTAAAAATTGAATTCAAAACAAAAATATTACTGAAAAGTTTCATTAAAATTGATGTTTTTGCAAATTACGGCTTTACATGCTGTGCTTGCTTTTTGCTTTTCTATCTAATTTCTTGCAATATTAGTGTAGAAAATATACTTTTGACTTCATGCAGACTTCATACTGGGCTGCTCCTCCCAGCAGTAAAACCAGAAACATTTAAGTTAAATTTCATCCTTGTTGTTTTTCTTCTAGGCACTAGCAGTCAAATAGACTCATTTATGTCTGATATACTGCCTGTTATTTAGAACACAACAACAGAAACCTGTGCAGTCCAAGGTTTTAACAATAATCTTGCATATTAGTATGTGAGACGTGACGGATGGCCTGAGCCAAGGGTGTGACCGGTCTGTGGGTGCTGTTAATGGACACAGGCAGGCTGGCTGGTTGGGGGAAACAGGGTCAGGGTAGAGGTGTGTGTGTGTGTGTGTGTGTGTGTGTGTGTGTGTGTGTGTGTGTGTGTGTGTGTGTGTGTGTGTGTGTGGACTCAGCTGTAGGTAGCCTGATCTGCTCTGATTGACAGCGATGGCAGATAAGGTGTGTGTGGAGAAGGGAATGTGAGCAGAGCTGCAGGTAAAGATAAGGGCCAAGATTAGCACCCTGCCACATCAAACACACACACACACACACACACACACACACACACACACACACACACACACACACACACACACACACACACACACACACACACACACAGTATATACAAATATATATAGTGAGAGAGAGAGCGACATTGATGCAAAGTATTGGGCAACCAAGAGTAAAGACTAAGTTTAGCATGCACACACCCTGTTGAGTGAAGGCATCAGGGTTGGGGGCTTCATGCAGGAGGGCAACTAATCAACTCGTAATCCAAGTGGCTGCGTTTCCAAGGCAACGCCGCCGTATGTTCATGCGTGGCAAACAGACACGTTCTGCGTTACTTCTCTCTCTCTCTCTCTCTCTTTTCTTTCTGGCGTGGCCCTTTCCTGTCATAACAGCCCCATTTTCACCTCGCACTGTTTTGTCCCTCCACTGGTTCCTCAGACTACCTCGCCCTTTCTTTTAATATCTCTCTCTCTCTCTATCTCTTTCTACCTCTTTCTATTTCCCGTCCCCTTTTCTGTAAAGACAGCCCCCCCCCCTCTTATCCGTTCGCTTTCCCCTCTTGCCTTTCTCGACCTTTCTCTCCTCCCAATTTCCTCTCTCCCCCTCACTACCTCCGTTAAAATAGACCCATCTATCTCTCTCCCCTCCAAATTCTCTCCCTCCTCTCCCTTTTCCTGCCAACATAATACCATCTTCCTTTTCCCCTTTTCTCCTTACCTTCCACTCTCTCTGTTTCCCCTACATTTAGTCTTCTAACGTTCCTCCTCCTCGCTGCCTTTCTCCTCCAGACACCGTCCTCCTTCGCTCTCTTTTTGCTTTCCACGTTCTAATTTCATTTTTTCTCTCTCCTTTCTTTTTTCCTGTAAACACTCTTTGTCTTCGCCCCCCCCCCCCCCTCCACCAACCCCAACCCTCCCTCCCATCATGCCAGGGGGTCCAGGGTTGGTGTATTTGTGCAGTGATGTTGGAGGCCTTGATGATCACTCTCTAGGAGATGATTATATGGTCAGGGCCCTGCAGCCTCCTCTCCTGCCCCGCACTGCTGGAGCTCTCTCTCTCCCTCTCTCTCTCTCTCTCTCTATGCGTGTGTGTGTTTGGGGTGCAAGGTAATTTGCTTGTTCGCGCATATGTTTGTGTGTGCCTCTGTGCATCATTTAACCATTAATATAGGCTGCTAATAAATTTTAATGTAAAAAACTGCTGTGATACACGTCATCAAATAAACATCGGCGCTTCAGACACAATACATAATCTTAAAAAATACATGCATATTCTATTCATGAAATAAGTTTCCCTTAAGAATTTCCTGATTTAAATATTGATGAATGGTGCTCATTACGTGCATCATTTTCCAAATGTGCTTATGGTTTGATGATCAAATCATCTTTGTTTTGCTGTGTGTGAGGATGTGTGTATTCTCCCCGCCTCTAAGTCTGCGTTGGCCTCATGTAGAAACACACAAGATTAAATAAACGCCACGCAACTGTCACAACTGTTTGCTCTCTCTCTCTCTCTAAACTCTTTCTATTTTTTCTTGACATCTGCTTCGCCCTCCTCTTTTTCACTCAGTTCAGTTTTTAAACTGCAGTAGTTTTTTCCTACCGTAGTGGACTGTCTGATTATTCTGGTGTAAATGTGAAAGGGGTGTCGTCATAGAGTCTCACTCTCTCTCTCTCTCCCTCCCTCTCTCTCTCTCACTCTCCCTCCCTCTCTCTCACACTCAAGAGCGATCACCCGGCTGCATTCAGTGCTTTTACCTAGGAGCACAAACAGAGGTTGGGCTGTGCCTCTATGCCACAGACACAATCGATTGCTTTCATAAAATAAAATGGTGGACATGAAAGGAGCCTGATAAATGGTGGGCTATTTGGCCCTAATTGCAACCCTTTAAAATGTCTTGGAGATGATTTGAGCAAGCTTCGACTGAAGTTACTGAGATCAAAGTGCGGAGGGAAAGATTAAAATGCGCTAGCCGGCCGCGTCGACGTGACTTCATCGCGTGACCCCGCGTGACCCCCCAGCCCGGAGAAACGGCCGACACTCTCAACCTCGCTGTCAAATAAATCATCTCCACAAATCGGTCTCGGCGGAGCGCCACCTCATCCGGAGTCACGCCGGATTCAGAAATCTGTTGCTGTTAATCACCATTCCTCATACTCTTATGAGGGAATGTGAGGGCTGAATGATGAGGAGGAAAAGTACCCAAATCCTTCACAGGTAACAGTTCTACACTCAGAGTTGTACTTAACGGTAATTGGGTTTTAGTGGTAAAATCTACTCAAGCGTCTAAAGTTAAAGCACTCTTGACCGATCTGACCTCTTTTCCTCTCCTTTGGCGGTAATGTTTAAAAGTCACGGTGTAATTGAGCTAAACATGGCAGACTGCTGTTAACTGTGCAGTTACATGACTAACGTCTAATATGAAACCAGCTCATCACATGTTGGAAGTTAATTTTAATGTATGTAACAAGAGTCAGATCAGCAGTGTAACAATAAAAAAGGCTTAAACTGTTTATATTTCTATATTAATGCACAGCAGGACACACACACACACACACAGACACACACACACACTCACAAAGGTTACACATCAACCGACGATCAGTAATCATCAGCACTAATCAAAAGACGGTTGATGGTCAAAGGAAACATGTGCCAACATGGAAAGAAAGCCTCATGGTTCCAGTGGGGTTGAGTGTGTGTGTGTGTGTGTGTGTGTCAGGGAGGTGATGGAGATGAATGGGGTTAGATCAGAAGGAGCCATTAGAAGGACGGAGGGGAGAGAAAGGAGGAGAAAGAGGAGGAGAGCCGGCGCTGGTCTGCCCGGCTCTCCCCTGAGCCGACTTGGAGACGATGTTTAATCAGGCCTGTGAACCTACGAGACTGAGGTCACCCCGGCACACTCATTAGACCTGATGGGAGCACTGTACCACGACAGATGAGCGCAATCTTTACTCTGTTCATCCATCTCTCAAAACACACACATATAATCACCTCACACGCACACACACACACTCAACACAGCTCCCCCCCCCCCCCCCCCTCCTACCCCAAATGCCTCATCTCTTCCAAACTATTACTGTGCGTGTGTGTGTGTGTTTGTGTGCAGCATATGCGTGGCTAAATATAGACATGCAGCACACATGGAACACATACACAACACAGATTCGCAATTAAAACACTAACACAGTTACACTTTACATTTATTCTGCGCCTCTCGCCATCTCTCTCTCTCACTCACACACACGCACACGCACACACACATACTGGCTCGGGCCTCCTTGTTTGTGGCTGAGGCTGATAGACTGTACAGTATGTAAGCAAGAGTTGGGAGAGAGCCAGGGATGTGATGGAAAGATGAGCCACAGGATTGATAAAGTGGACAAAAGGAAACGACTCTCTAATGGATGGCAGAGAGCTTGTAGGAACAAATAAATACAAGGCTTCAAATGTACCATCGGATTAATAGCAGTCAATAGTCCGAAAGCTTCATTTGCCGCAGCTCTCACTTAAATACATTCATAAATACTAAACGCGTTGTTTAATCAATACGCCCCTGCCACCTGGAAAATCAGGACGGACTCCTCTCGGGAAAAAGCGCAGGGGTCCTGACGGGGTGAGGACGGGGGGCCGGGGGGGAGTCGGTAAAGGTTAAGAAGGCGAGCGCGAAGTCCGGTAGTGACTCTCCTGTCTACTGTAAAGGAGCGGAGATTTATTACCATGCAAATGACAACCCACAGTGCACGCCAAGAAGATAATTATACGCCAACCTAGCAGAGGAGTTACAGTATATGACAAAACAGATTTGGCATTGGCACATTAGAATGGAAATATGGGGCGAGAGAGAGAGAGAGAGAGAGAGAGAGAGAGAGAGATGTTTGCGTTGGTCCAGCATCGTTGACGAATGTGCCGGTAATAGTTGTGAACATTTCTGACTTTGCCTGGACAACAGCAAATAAAACAGCAAATAAAAACAGGTTAGTCTGCAGCGTTGTTATTGCATCTGGTATTACAAAGGAAGACAATAAGTATGCTGTCTGTGTTTTATTGCCTCTGTTGCCTCTCAGTCACTTCACCAACCCAACAGTTGGAAATATCCAAACTGTTTATATTGCTGCACTTCTTTTGCTGAATGTTGGTTATTGAAACTGGCAAGGACGAGAACAGTCAATATAATGAGACAATATTCACACCCTGTGCGCTCCGGTATACAATATAAACAAAAGGAGGGGAGGAAAAAAAAAAAGAAGGTAGTTGCATAGACTTCCCGGGGTAAACAAGAATTTCATTGCAGGAGCGCAAAGGGAAAGTGACTGGTGCAAAAGAAGAGGGAATAAAGCATACTTTATATTTCTCTTACGGGAAGAGCAGAGAACATCCTATAAATCCTGATCATGACAGCCGTGTAAATATTTATGTTCACAAGCCAGACTCACACTAACAGCGGAGGACAATGTGACTGGGGAAGCGGGAGTGGAGCTCTAACCCTGCTCGGCATGTTAACTCAATATTCATGTTCCTCCCTCGCTCCGTTTCTCCCAGTATCATCCCGGCTGCAGACCACACATGTATATTCATTACTGACCTCTGACTGTTGGAAGCCTGCAGAGCCCTGAAGGCCTCGTATGATGGCGGTGTAAAGCCCATCATGACGCGCCGCACGACAAGCAGGCACCGCAAGACGCTTTTGTGCGGAGTAAAAATAAATAAATAAAAAAGGAGACATAATGAATGCAGATGCAAGTGCGAGAGCTGTCTGGGACGGCCATTGATTCTTTGTTTGCCTCACTCGAGTTCTGCCAGCTCTCTTTAGCGCGAGTGGCTTGTGTTGGGGTGTGTGTGTGTGTGAAAACATGTGAAAGGACATGACTGGGTGGGCTGCAGGTCTGCCGGAAGGGAAGGGAATCTGCCCGTGGATACTGCGAGGTGTCTGTGTGTGTGTGTGTGTGTGTGTGTGGAAAGGCGACGCCACATTTTCCCCCCTTCTTCAAATAAAACTGATTGGAATTCTTCAGGGTGTTTATGAGTATGAACACACACAGCTGTTGAAATGGTGTTTATGTCAACAGAGAGAAAGAAGCTTTTTGAAGTCGACTGTCTGTTCCATGCCCGTCTAGGTGTGTGTGTGTGTGTGCGTGTGTGTGTGTGTGTGTGTGTGTGTGTGTGTGTGTGTGTGAATGTGTGAATATGTATGTTTTTGTGAAAGCAATAACAAATCATTGGCAGGGAAAGGATTTTTGAATACAATGCAGTATGCTTAGTTTTGCTGATGATGTGATGCCTATATATGTGTGTGTGTGTGTGTGTGTGTGTGTGTGAGCGTGTTGGGGATGAGGGGGTAGGGTGGGGGATGGGGAGGGGTGCTGTTCTGGCCGCTGGGAGACAGGGGGTCTAACAAGGATGTATGGCTGTTTCAACATCCATCTGCCGACATTTTTCCACCGTCATTCACTCCTTCTGTCTCCCCCAACACACCTGCCGCGCTCGCTCTCAAACACACACACACACACACACACACACGCACACACACACACACGCACACACACACTCAGAAAACAAACCTCCTCACTCGCTATACAGCGTTCCCTCAGAGCTGACAAATTAGGGGCGTGCTCGGAATCCAGATTGGCAGCGGCCCGAGCTTCGCCTTAGCCCCTGTAATGGAGGTAAAACCTTTATCGTTCTTCTAAGCTGCCTGCGCCGTATATCTCTGCCTCACCTCCATGTTATTTAGATTCACTTTGCCGTCGATTGGTGACGGCACAGGAAAGGCTCCACTATCTTATTACTTCTTTAAGCAGCTGATAAATTAGCTGATACTTTGCCCCCGCCACTTCCAGCGCACACGTAAAAAAAAAGCTAATGTCGTCTTTTTTTAAACACGTACGTTAATCTGCTTTGCTGTCTCCGAATCGGGACGGGAAGAATATCCGCCACTTGCTCCTGGAGTTAAATAGGAAAATTAGAGGGAGAGGGGATTTTTTTTAAGTCGTTGGTGCTAGTGTGTGTGAGCAGATTCCTGGTGTTTTAAAGCAGCTCACACACCTGTTGATGCATACACTGCATGCTTGTTTCCAATGGAAGATAGACTACAGACAAAACACAAGTGATTGATGTTCTATCGTTTCAATCTGCAGGTATAAGTAGGCAGATTAATACAAGTAGTCAACAAAATTACACTTAAGTAACAAGACTTATATTGTATCAGTGCGCTGGTATATTGCAGACAGGACTGCGCTCTTCCTCCAGCTGTACGCGTGGAATCATTTTAATAAACCAAATACGTTTGGAAACGCTGAGATGATTCTATAAAAGTAGGTGTAGGAGTTTACTGATGTCATAGAGCTGGAAATATCATCACATTAAAGTTCACCGTCTGCGCCTAAGCCTCAGATAATCCAAATATTAAGTTGATGCGCCTGTTTTAATTAAAGTTTGAGCATCAGCGAGCAAGTGCGATTAAGGTGAAAGGTAAAAATCATCCACATCAGACATCGGTGCCCTTTAAATCAATACGCAGCTGATTTGCATCATTACTGTACAAACACTGCTGGGGAAAGTTCTGCTCCTCTCATTTCTTATAACAATAAAGCAAGTAGGGTATTTTATCATATAAAAACACAGGATGACAGCATTGTTTGTTTGGAGGATGAAGATGAAGATGAAGACTTTAGGCCGACGTTTTCAGCTCAGTTACTGTCGCTTTGTGTTTGGCTTTACAAATGAAATTGTCAAAGGCGATATTTTAGATAAATGCCTTGGCAGGGTTTGATTAGTCAGTGGAGTCTCTTAAACATGCAGGTTTCTTCTTTTATACCTGTGAACGTTATGCTGTATTTAAGAATATGTTTGTTCTCATTAGAAAATAAGAGACACCTTAAATTAAAAACAAAAGAACAGTTTTAAAAACAGTATTCCACTAACTTGCACTGTTGATTTGATCAGTGTGAAGTATTATTATTTTGGACATTAAACAGTTTATTTAAACATTAATTTGTGCAGTGGAGTAGCAGAGAGTTTGTGCCGACTGATTACAAGATATTATTCAGCTACAAGCCTCTTCTTCCCTATCCTGCCCAGGATACTCCACTACCTTTGCCATTTTCTTCTTCTGTACTTTCCCTTTTTATTTCTCTCCTCTCCGATAGCTCCACCTGAAGCAGTATAAAGGGGGGGAGGGGGCGGTGCAATAGAGGGGACAAAACAGAACAATAACACTGGGCTTTCCTGAGGCCTTTCACAGATGCCAGGTTGAATTAAACAATACCTGCATGCAAGCGAACACCCTGAATGGTAATGTAATATTTGTCACAAGCAGTTCATGTATTCACACACACACACGGAGACAGACAGACAGACAGACACACACACACACACACACATACGGATGCCTGCGCGACACACAGATATACACATACAATCAGCCTCTCAAGCCCCTAAGCTTCTTGTGCTCCTGATGAGAGACGGAGCCTTGCTGCTGGTGGTGATAAAGCATTTCCAGGCTGTTCTGTCCAGCCCTAACCTCCTGCCTGTGTCTCTTCCTGCTCCACAGACCCAAGCCCCTGCTGGTTAAACCTATCGATCCCCACAGCCACACAGCTACACCCAGGACAAAGCCTTTCTCTCCCCCGCACTCTCTCTCTCCCTCGCTCTCTGAATCAGAGACAAAGCTGAATTCTCTGCCATGTTTATTCCCTCGGGTGTGTCAGCAGTGGATGTGAATGATGTCTGTTCTGCTGTCAGCTTGTCTTCATGTGTGAGTATGTGTGTGTGTGTGTGTGTGTTTGTGTGTGTCTTGTATGGATCAGTACACATCTGAACGATTTCTTAAACGCGCGTGTGTATGTTTGCTCACGTACATATGACGTGCAGCAGTTTGTGATGGAAGGCGAGGGCCACGTCCATGCCCTCAAAGTCTGATTGCAATTAAAAGGCGGGGGAATGACTGTGTTAAAATGGCACTTAAGGAGCTGAGAGCTCAGCTGGCTAGACCCATTTCTGTTAGAGTGGCCGCTGACGACTCCCAATTCTCTCAACCAATTATCTGAGCACTCATCTATGCACAGCGGGGCCACTCCCCTCCCTTGACCAATCACAAACCTGAGTGCCTGAGGTTAGTCGCCATGGCAAATTAGTCCAGTTTTTCAATACAATGTCAAATTCAACCAATGGGACGCAACGGCGCTACCGCCAAAGTACAGTGAAAACTTGCGGTGTTTTACAACTGAAGGCCAGAATTTAGATGAGAACCATCTGGGTATGTGGATACTTAGTGAAAATGTTACTAATGGCAACAGTTGATAGTTCTATTTAAGGTTTATTGTATGTCTGACTGTATGTGAATATACACTCTCACTCAAAGCTGCTTGGGTTTCCTTCTCAAGCAGACGTCCGATAAGAAAAGTGCAAAAAAACAACTGCATATTGGTAAAGCAGTGGGTTCATTGTATTCTTATCATATAGATGGACGGTAATCTACTGAGTACCTGAAAGATTGATTGAAGCACTGAACTGAAGCATTATTGATGTATTGGTCTCCCGACTGAGTCAATCTATATCCATACCACCGTCACGAGACATGCTGTTAAATATGTAAATGACTGCGCGTTGATAGACTCACACTCATTGGTGTCAGATCAATATGCAGCTTCCGCAAAATGTTTCACTCTGTTACCTCACGTGAAAACACACTCAGAGATTCAGCGTATGCATGCATGAATGCTCCGAATTATGAAACATTTAGGAGTTATTTCCACACAAAGTATATCTAGGACAACCAGTTTATTGGAGTCCTTGAATTAAAACTTCACCCAGCGGCAAGAAAGGCTTCTGTGAGTGGCAATAATTGAGGGAATATTGTCTGTCTCCAACAGACAACCACATTTTTAGGTGAGGGCCTAGAAAGTCATTTCATCTTTCTGCCCATTACTTTTTCCTTTTTCAACTTCTTCCTCTTTCTTTCTTTTTTTCCCCCCCTTCATCAAATCAAACTGATGTTGAGCTGGTGCTTTGTGACTGGGGGGATAGGGAGGATACGATATGTGTGATGGTGGATAGAGCAGAGAGAGGAGGAGGAGGAGGAGAGAAGCCTGGAGAGATGAGCAGGCCTGATGTGGCCGTCGGAATTACCTGAGAGAAAGAGGGGGAGAGGCAGGGATGTGGAGGGGGGGGGGGACATTGATGGAAGTGAGTTGAGTGGCAGCATCAGGAGAAGATGGGGTGAGCTGGTATATACAGTATATATGCTGGGGTGGGGATGGTAGAGCGGTCGTGAAGGGATTGTACGGTTCCTGGTTCAATTCGGGGCTCCTCCTCCTCCAGGTTGACGCCTTGCATGGTATGAACCTGCCATCAGTGTATGAATGGGTGAATGTGAGGTCATTGTAAAGCACTTTGGATAAGAGCGCTATATAGGTACAGTCCATGTGTGTATCTGTGTGCAAAGTCTTTCCCATCTCCCATCTCATCCTACCCAATGTGCCCCTCCCTGCTCCTCTCACTCCACTCTCACCCCTTTTTCTTCCCTTTGCCACCCGTTTGTCTGTCCCTCCCCCACTGTTTATGCTGACAGTAATTTGACAGGCTCATGGTTGACAGTCTTGAAGGCGGCAGGATAAGCGATTGTCAGGCCCGGCGTTGTTGGGCAGCTGCTGAGTGGCTTAGGAGCTGGCAGTGATATCGGGAAGCTGTGATTGGCCAGAGGATTGATAGAGAGGCGAGGGAGAGCTGTCGCTGCGGTGATGCGTCGGAGCGGGATAGACGGGCCTTGAGAAGCCCAGAGGGGGTTGCAGTCCAGCCATGATCAGCCCGAGATATTCCAGCACGGCCCGAATGGTCTCATCTGTCCCAGGGAGGGGAGAAAAAAAAAGCAGCCTGGAGACGTCTGTGACACTGTGCCACCTCTTTGATTACTACTTGGCAGGCTGGTACAGACAGTTCTGACTCACCTCTCATAGCTCAGCCTTTACGGAACTACTTTTTTCCATCAGTCGTCAAACTGAACCGCACAGACCTATGCATAGTTACAGATCATTTATATTTATATTCTCTCTTTGACTGTACAATTTCACCCACGTATTTGAGCCAGGCTGCACTGAATAGATCATATCTAGCCAAGCGTAACAAGCAGACAACCTCAACCATGAAAACACAGAATGAAAAAGTGAATTGTTTCAGTGATGTGGGCCGGTATCAGCTAAGCCCCCTTAGTCACCCCAGTTAAGATTATCCAGAGAACAAATAAATCAATTAAAATGAAAGCAAAAAACACGTCCGTACAGGTGAAGGCAAAGATAAAGAAAGTAGGTTATTTTCCAGAATTAAAAGGCGAAGCTTAAAGCAGGAGCACTAAGCCAGCTGGACCCAGAGCTGGGGAGTCCCCTGAAGGGCTCGCACACGCTTATGCAACCCATTGAGAGATGGCCAGGTGGGTACAAACACACAAACACACAAACACACACGCACACACACACACACACACACACACACAGGACACACACACACACACAGGACACAGCAGATAATCTGTGGAGTCCAGACCACCTCACACACACTCATGCCCACAAGAAACTCGCACAATGCATAACGCAACATATGCCAAGCTGGCATGACTTCATGAGTGGACAAACAAGCGGAACGCACACACATATTGTACACACACACAAACAAATATAGGTGTACACACACAAACGAACACACACACACACACACACACACACACACACACACACACACACACACACACACACACACACACGCAGACAAACACTCTTGGCAACCTCAGCAACCCAGAGGAAATCAGCATTACTTAGGATTAAAACAAAGGGGCCTAAAGCTGAAGCTTTGACGTGACGTGAATGTTCCCCCAATCATCCTAATCACTCTCTCTTTCTCTGCCCTGCCACTCTGTTCTTTCTCTACAAGCATTACAATGTTGTTGAATGAAGGAGGGAAGAATTTATCTTAGTTTAGTCATGATTCAAAAAGTCTAAGAGCCCAGTGATCTACCCGGCACATGACTACGTACGCGTTCACTTTCAGAAAAAAAGCCAAACAGAATACAGTTACATGGTTTTTATCTGCCATCAGCAATAACCTAGTACTGCTGTACCTGTGGACACATCAGAGGGGTTTATGGGATCTTTATTCCTGATTGCACCCTTGTGAGCTGACAACGGCATAAATCTCAGCGGTGCTTTAAGCAGCAGCATATGCAGCTATGAAATGCTCAGGGAGGTTGTTACAGTGAAAAAGAGGGAGAGGAAAAATCTTCCTTACATCAGTTCAGCCTACGTGCTCCTCTGGAGAATCACTTCCCGATTCTACGCTGCAGAAAATAAATGTCTATATAAAGCGCTGTTGCATTGCATTTGGTTATTAACAGAAGTTCTGCAGTCGTGCCATTGAAGCGCTGTATTAAAACTTACAGCACAAGTTTAAGAATGTTAGACTTCTACACAAAGTTTCAAATGAAAATAGACACATAATATGAACACACAGCACCTACAGAGATAGGTATGTATCCTGCTTGTAATATATTCTAATGCATATTCAGTATAACAGCACCACCTCTCCAACAGCTTTTAAAGAATGGGATTTATTGCATTGTTATTGCGATGGATCGCAGTGTTTACATTATTTATGGTCACTAAGTGATATTAAAAAAAACGTTTTCATTCTTAAGTAAAGAAAGGCACGATGAGAAATTGCTCTGCCATTTGTGAGGGGAGATATTTCTTGCAGCGTACAGACTGTTGCTAGTCAACGCCGTCATCACTTTGGCTTGTCCCGGCCTGCACCTGCTGCTCCCTCACTAAACAGAGCTGAAACCTATTCCCATCCCTGTCTTCTAATCAACGCTGAAACATCAAGTAAGGCTAACTCATTTCGGCGGAGGTGCCAGGGCCCTGTGTTAACATCCTCCCCAATGCTCAATTGAGCAGCATTCCTCAGGCCTCCGTCCTTCCCTGGCTTCGCCACCTCGCCTCGCTTTGCTAACCCAATAGCATTTTCACAAATAAGGCTGTCAGGAGACACGGACTGGAAGGGGGCTGGCAGGGGTGGGAGGGGGGATTTAGTTAAACAAAGGAAAAAAGAGGCAATGAATGTGGCAGCATCTGAAACAGAGAAATCGAAGTAGTTTTGGGGGAAAAACACATTTATGAGCTCGGATTTCAGCGGCTCCTCCCAGTCGTGTTCTTTTATTTCTGATGAGGGAAACAGAGACGCGATCACAGAAAATGATGGGTCGTTAATTTATTATTTAATTAAATCTCCTGCTCTGGGTTTGCCGCTCGTCTATCTGACGGCCTCTCCTCACAGTGGTGTTTCTTTAACGAGGACTTTTCTGTAATGGACCCTTAACGAGGAGTGGGCCTCCCTGCCTAGCCCAGCATCTGTGCTCCGCCGACTGGGTAGATTACAGCATGCTCCAGCCAAAGTGCCCATCACCGCTCCCTCGCAGCCTGTTACTCCATCCCTAATCCAGCCTGCCGAGACGCCGCGCTCTCTCGACTCTCCGGCCATATGTTCACCCAAAGATCAACTGAGATGGGAGGGTGAAGAGGCGCAGCTTGAGCGTGCTGCTTTTTTGACTTGGGGTGCAAGCGTGTCCAAAGTGAGCGAGCTCTTCCTTTCCCTGTGAAACTAGTAAAGGAAAGTAGCGGCAGTAATTCGCGGCAGCAGATGGAGACGTCAATTCTTATTGTTCTCCTGTGCGAAGTCTTCCGAACAGGACGGGGAAGCCACCGTTGCTAATCACAGACCGGCCCGCGGTCCCAGACGATCTTGTGGTTACTGGGTATATGGAACCATGATAATGTCTGACATTATGGATCCGGCATGCTGGGAGAGCAGACTGGGCTTGAGGCTTCAGGAACCCACTGGGAAGCAAGGCTGCTCTGGGGCCCTGGCAGTCTGTCGGTAAGGCCCCGATACCACAGAGGGCAGCAGGAGACGCTGGCTGTCAAGAGAACCAGCAGCGAGCTAAGACCTTTACAAAGTCTGTCTGATCCGAGACACTGGCGGGGAGGACAGAGGACAGACGGAGCCAGAGAGACGACTAGAAGATGTTGAAATGTTTTTACTCATAATCATTGTCTCCTCATATCTGCTTTCTTGGGGATCATTGGGTAACTACACCGCAGCTCGGCCTCTTTGGCCCCGCTGAGACCGATTGTGTGTTTAACATCCTAGTCTTACTCAGGGTGACTGAGTTTGACTTCCCAGCACATCTTATTAGCTTTTGTTTTTGCGGCGCACCATTTGTTTGTCTCTAAATAAACGGGACTCATTGAGTGCGAGGTCAGAAGTGGGAAAGCAAGACAGTGTCAGCTTCTATTAGAGCTCTCCTCGCCTTTGCAGCCCCGCAGTCGCTCGCTCGCCTGGCCTCTATCGTTACTGGGGGACGTTTGATTTTATTTTTTAACACCTTTGTCTCAATCATGTCCCTCTCCTGTCCATGGCTCGACTCGCAATCGACCAAACTACGCACCGCTCCAACCCTCTGTCATGTTTTAAGACGAAGAAGTCCTCAGACGATTACGTTAAGCACAAGAGGGGAGCATTTGATGTCTGTGTGTGTGTGTGTGAGTTGGGGGGCTGCAGAGGGTTTTAAAGATTGAAAGGTCAGGATAGTAAATTGCCTCTCTGTACACGAGTCTTACTAGTTCTTTGACTAATGTATAGGATTAATCCATTCTCCCGTCCTTTGTGCTCGCAGAGAGCAAGAGACTGTGTAATGTGCAAAGGGATGGTTTTTCTTTTGGAAACATTCGGTAAATGTTTCTTCCCTCCCTCCCTCCCTCCCTCCTAACTGCTCTTTGAAAGCAGACGCTTTTGAAAACTGTGGCAAAGGCAGATGCAGCCCTGAAATGAGTTTTGAATAAAAAGGTGAAATGAAAGTCTACATTTATGTCAGTGTTTGAGTTTAATGTTTAGGGAGAGAAAAAAAGCTCCAGCTGTGATATATGGATTCTCTTACATTTAAGGCAGGTACGGAATATATTAATAATATACTGTATATATCTCTTCAAAGGGTCAGTCTTTCCTCGATGTTCTTGCACGAGTCTCTTCTTCCTTTGTTTTTTTTTTCCCTTCCTGTGAACGCCTGAGCTGATATCTGTGGTGGGCTTCATTTTCATATAATTGAATCGGGGCCCTTCCCAGTGCGAAGCAGGATTTGGTTAAGCTGAAAGTCCTCCTTGACTGCTGTTACCTCTGTGCAGATTCGGTTACAGCTGTTACCACGGCAGCAGCCTGCCAGAGCCCGTCTCCGCGGATACCTTCCCTAATTACTGTGTTTATTGGAAATTAAAGATATACCAGCTAATGAAACGCGGCAAACATTACCGCCGATGCAATGTCATTAATTCTAGCCTGGCTCCCATCTCCCATGCGAGGCAGAGGCGGAAAGAGGTGCCGCATATTAGCATAAATATGAATTTTAGTCGGCTGGAAAGCACTTGAATGAAGAAAAAATAATGAAAAAGGTGTGTTTTCATTTCCCTCTTTATTTTTCAGGCACGGGATAAATAAATAGATCACAGTGAACTGGGCACAGGAAAGGCAGAGGACACATGTCTCTTTGTTTAAGGCCCTGGGCTGTATGGATGTCTGGCAGGCAGGCAGGCAGACAGGAGAAGTGCGGGGCCGGAGTCTAATTGCGGTGGAGTCACGTGCAGGCCGTGCAAGCTGGATCTCTTGCTTGTTGCCCTTTTATCTGCTCCCTTCTCCCAGCTCGCTCCCCAAGCCGTGACAGGACCCATTCAGAGGAAGACGCCTATATCATACGCAGCCTGAAGTCTCAGAGAATGGCACAGGCTGGCATTGAGATGCTAATAGATGCATGCAGGCTGTTCAGGTACTTATAAGCTGTGGCTAACTCGCCCGCACTCTTCCGTGGCTCCCTTTACACCTGTCAGCTTGACAAAGTAATTATGTTTTGTCATTTGGTTGTTTGTGCACATGGCGCCTGTGGTAATTTCTTTCCTGGCCAGTTTTGCATTTGGCCACCTCAACTGTCAATAATTTCAATCTTTAAAATTTGGTTTAGAAAGCAGGATGAGCGCATGCTTCACGTGTGTTATTGTCATCATTTCGTTCTGCTTTCACGCTTGCCTTGTTTTGTATGTTGCTCGCCCATATCGGTGCCTGCAATCCCGGGGAGCGAGAGAGTGTAAGCCGCTGCTTCCTGTTCACTGTCATGCTCATTGACAGTTTGCCCTGTTGTCCCTGTTTAATTCCCAGCCTAGATCCTTTACGACACTGTTTTAGTGGTCTATCCAATTGATGTTGATGCTGCTATGGCTTGGTCTGACTAGCCTATCGACCTGCTACGCCGATGCACTGCATCTCCTCTGATTTAGAGTCGTTAAGCTGCTATCTGCATTAGCAGAGCCCTGTTTTTGTGTTCGGGGGAGTAAATAGTACCATAATCAACAACAGATACATGCAGAGAGGCAGAGTGTAGATAAAGGGGAAAAAAGACATTAGAGACTTTATAACCTCATTCCCCCTTATGGAGTGATTTTCGATGCATTATCTCATTTCTGTGTTGCTTTTAGGAATGTTGTTTAATAGTTTCTACATCTTCTGTACTCAGGGGAGTGAACATACAGTATTAACAGTGAAAACTTGGCCAATACTGCCATCCTAGCACCTCAGCGCTACAATGGCAGCCATATAAATCTGTTCTCCAGCCTGGTGGCTTCACTCACAAGGCCTCTCAGATGACAGCCTTATTGCTCTGTCCATTAGCAGCGCTGCCTTTCGAAGCTCAGGCCAGGACGGGTCGCCACATAGGTTGACTCATGCACTCATATATGCATGACTTGTATGCACGTGCATGCTAACAAAACACACACTAACTCACACTTTAGGGAATATAAGGTATTAGGGCAAGGTTGTAGTGTTGGCAGCACATTAACAAGCTGTTCCACTTGTCTCTCTCAGGCTTAGCAAAGGCCCCTGTGTTCACCCCTTCACTCTCTACACTTTGTTTCTACCCCAGGGTGCATAATTTTTCTCTCCTGCTTACATTTTCATTTGCATGCTACAGAGAGACAGAAAGCCCAGGTTTGCACCAGAGGAGTACAGACATTGCGAGAAGAGAAGGAAACACAAGAGCGATGCTACTTTTCTTGTGTGTGTAGCGCCTTGTGCATCGTGGATCCCCAGAGAGTTGGGCTGTTGGAATGTCATTTAGAGTGGACATAGTCCCTCTGGGGAATCCCACTCTCCCTACTTCCAGGGAAAACTTGTAAAGGAGTATTTTACAAGACCGGTCCCGCAGAGAGTCCCTTTGTTTTTATTTTGAAAAGATGCAGATGATCGTTTAAAGAGAAGAGATCAGGGTAGACGAGGGAGAAAGACACAAGATATTTTCGTCTTAGTCTCTTCCCCGAGAGTTAAAGGGTGCACATCAGAGACAGTTTCGTGTTGTGCTCTTTGTTGTGTATTTGACGCTTCACGGCTAATTATGCTCCCCAAAGAAAGCCATAGTCTCTCTGCGTCTTTAAACAGTAAACACAACTGTCCTGCCTGCACTACAGCACAGTAAGCTAGCCTCCCTGTGGTGACTTGGGGTGCTGCCTTGCCTATCAGTTTTGTCCTACACACATTTCCTTGTGTGCAAATGTCCTCTGAACACCTTGGAGCTCTGCTGCAATATGATTAACGCAGAAGTCGTCCCAGCAGTGGTCCATGCTTCGGAGCGCTGCGCCTGCCCTTTGGACTGTCTACAGCTGCGGTGATGAAACCAAACACATTTATCAGCGGCACTGATATTAAACCGCACCAATTTCATCACCCTAGTGCCAGACACCCTATCCTGAAAAATAAAAATAATAGCAGGGAAATCCAATTTGATAAAGCAATAATTGGATTTACAAACATCTGAGGAGAGATCTGATCCCAGATTATTTATTTAATGAAGTCTTGTGATATTGGCCATATGTAAATTGTTAACCATGGGAAGTGTTTTTAATAAATCCCCCGACACGTTTGCAGGGAAATGGTGAAACGAATACATTATTAGGGTCTTGTGTTGGTGCGGCCCTGCTGGTGTGAACGGGCCGTGATGCGTGGTGTTTGATACAATTATCAGCTGATTGATGGTTATGAAGGAGAGTCTGCTGAAAACGGATGCATTGGCACGCTGAGTGGCAGAAAGGAAACACAGGCCTGTTTAAACGCTCGCAGTCACTCAGCCCGTGAATGAAGGATCTCAATAAATAAGCAAACCAGGCCGGCTCTCTGCGCTTAACATAAACGTCATTTTCTTTCCATCCATCTTTTCCAATTCAACACCGTTTCATCCCTCTGACCTGTTTGGAAGGAAACGAGTTTTCCCCCATTTTTATAACTTAACTCTTCACTCCCCGGTGACTGAAGGCGTCTCGCAGGCCGGTGATGAAAGACAATCTGCCCTCGGACAGCTAGTCTCTATATGATGGCAGCTCGTCCCACTCAAGCCTATAATGGTATGGGGCTTGTGGACTGTATGGGGGTGCTCAGTGGAGTATACATTAATCGCCTGGATGGCAGGGAACACCGCCACCCCCTGCAGTTTGTCTTATGTGAGTGGCCTTGAGGGACTTATTCTCATGCCCTCGATGGCATGCTGTCAAAGAGCTTGAAGCTCGTCAAAGAGCTCGAAAGTGAAATTTTAATGAGCTACAGTTTGCGTTACCCCCCAGTGTGATTTTTCCATTTGATTTCAAGAGTGGATGCCTGTGGATGCTTTCATTAAAATTATCAGTAGTGCAGAGAGCTCAAATGTCGAAAACTGTCAGACCTTTGTGATGATAAGAATTCTCCCTGATTCTCTGGTTTCTGCTGCTGGATCTCCTCTCCTCTCACGCCTCAGCAGTCCCTGGGTGACGGACGGACAGACTAACACGTTCGACCCGTTTCCTCTCCTTGCTGTGGTGACCTCTCTGCCAACCTCTCAGGCTCTATACTGCCACTGTGACCTATTTTCTTATCAGCACATCCCAATCCCCCCTCCAGGCCAGATGAGGCTCTGCTTGGAGCAACGTAGAAGGAAGATATGTTGTTGACAAAGCCTCTGTCCCCTCCGTGTCTTTAGTAGAGGTCGTCACAGCATGGGGGCTATCTCACTTACACACACACACAAACACATACATACCACTTGTCCTCATATGTAAAAGGGCTAACATGAAATTATCCCCAAGTTAACTGGTATTCTGGTTGTTTTTAACACTTGAATGAATTTGAAGTTTGAGTTTCTTAACCAAGCCCAGATTGTAATTTTGCGAATTTGATTTGTGGTGATCTAAGCGTTTTCCATATTTGTTCTGATCCGGTCCCCCCACACGGATCGTGGCCCTGTGGTCCAGAGCTTGAGTGCTGAGACATAAGCAGGCTTAGAGACAGGCAGAGAGATGAGTCTCACTTTGTTAACAGTCCCTGGCTACAGCACAGCCCCTGTCGTCTGCTTTTGGAGGGTGATTTTTCAGCCTCCAGGTGTTTACCTGCAGGATACGCATCCCTCCTGAGAAACACATCAGTGTCACACACTAGCTGTGGGCAGGCACATCGCTCAGTGCTGAGTGAGCGAGCGAACGAGACAGAGAGGGTGGGGCTGGCGGTGGCAAACAAACAGAGAATCGAGGGCAGCGCTGCTTTGTGTGCAGCCCTGCTGGAGCTCAGACTCATTAGGTATGAAGCCATCTCAGAGCAGGCATCTGTATCCTGTGAGAGATCCCACCAGAGACTGCACTGAGAGCGCCATCAGATCTTCTACAGCAGGCCTCTTTGAACACAAACTACAAGCCCCCCCCCGCCTTGATTCCCTCGTTCCAGCTCCCATCTAAACACAGAGACGGGATGGAAATTTAATGAGAATTCTGCGCTGCTTAAGCCTGCTGCAGCTGCTGCATGGAGCAGAGATAGGAATGTTTTGTTCACTTATTTTGCCCTCTGTGTGCAGGCTGTGGTGTGAAAGTTGCAAATGGAAAGGGGAATAATAGATGAGTATCTTCTTGCATCTGATGAAAGGTCTAAGTGATACAAATGTGTCCCATTTCAGTGATCCATCCAGCCCCGTGTCATCTTGGTGATTTGTGGGAAAGGTCGCACAAGGAATGACTTTGGCTGAGGAGGCGAGTCGCCTGTTTATGTTTGTTGTGCTTGGTGCGGCGGCCCACAGAGCGATGGGCTGGGGAGATGGGCGTCTGGTGCAGGTGGTGTTTCAAGAGGATAGGGCTGATATATCATTTGCCAAGGTCGTACTCAATTAGGCTATTTGTTGAGCATAGCTGCATGAGGTTGGTTTAATCAACCGAGGAATGGAGACAACAACGACAAAAGAGGAAATAAATTAGCCATGGCCAGGCCACACTCTCAGGCACGCAACAGCATGCTGGAGAAATGCTCCATTTAGCTGGCCATCTCCTTTCCCCGAGAACCCACTGTCCTCACACCATAACAAACCCCCCCCCCCCCCCCCCCCCCCCCCCCACACACACACACACCTTTCATATCTTCTGTGACTTTCTACTGCAACTGAATCAACCTTTTACAATCACAACAGGCAACACATAAAGGTCAATTATACCAGATGGGCACAATTAGTAAATAAGTAAAAAAAAATATGGGGGAATAAAAGCAGGAGCACCTGTAATATACCTGTAATGTGTCGCATACATCAAACCCAGTGGCACAGCTATGACAAAGAAACAACATTTGTTTACCCTGATTAAGCCGAGACCTTGAGGGGTCCTGAAGCACCTGTGTCAGTACGCACGGCCCTGGAGGAGAGGAGTCAGTGCTGTGTTAATAGTGGAGCAATCAGCGACCATTGAGGTTAATGTGCTTTCAGCTGGTCGGCCCTGGCTAATGTGTGATTTGGAGGGTCAGCCCATTGCTCAGCAGCAGACACCGGTCACATTCACCCTCACCACACTTTGCCAATAAGGACTGCAGCTCAGCCATCACACCTCCAGGCTTCCTCGCCTGCTTATGACAGTCAAGTAAGTAAATATTTGATTAAATGAATGGAGGTTGATTACCTCTCAGAGGCCCGGCGGTAGACGATATTATTCTCAGGTTCCAGGGCTCGGGTTTCAGCTTTTGCTGTGATTATTACTAAGGGAGCGTCTCTAAGTTACCCAGTGCCTTCTTTGTCATCTGCTCGGGCTGTAAACTAAGTTAAGGAGTGAGTGGGAGGATTGGAGGGCGATGGCAGCAGATTAATTTGGTTGTACAGAAACTCCATAGATAATGTGACAGCGTTTCTGCAAAGATAAGGGGGTAATGCATTGATCCTGTCGCCACGTTTCCTCGCTGTTACCTGTATCCCCCCCACCCCCCCACTCCCTCCCCTGCCTTCCTCTGTGCTTCTCTCTTCCTCACTTGCTTTCTGTGAGACCTCTTAAGCTGTGACATTTCCGTTTCCCTGGAGACAGAGCGTGCCAGGCGGTTGCCATAGCAACTCCCTGCTCTTTAAGGCCCCGCACAGCATTAGCCCACACCCCCTCCACCCCCCACAAAGATGAGGGTATAGGAAGGGGGGGGCGCGCTGGAGAGAAAGCACACCTGCTGGCTTCCTGCTAATTGACTATTTCTCTTTCTCACTACTTCCCTGTTTTGCAGTAACTTTTTCACCCCCTCCCTTCTAGCCTCTCTCTCTTTACCTCTGTATTGATCCCCATTTACTTTAGTTGTCATTCTTCCACACTCTGTTCTGGTCTCTTTGCTGAACTCATCCACCCACTTTCCTATTCATCAATCTGGTGTTCTTCAGCAACTCTGGCCTTCAGCATCTGCTGTTTATTACTTCCATCTAACCTTGTCAGTCGCTCCTTCCTCTACCTCTTCATGTCATTTTCCAGCACAGCTATATAGTCGTCCTAGCACACCGTTACTGTGTCAGACCTTGCACTTCCTCGATTTAATATCAGCTGCTTGTTGGTGATACAGGGACTGAAGGTTATTCCTATGGGTGCCCCTCTCCATCAGCTTATGCAAGAAGAGTGAGCTACGTTATTCTTTACTTTGTTCAAATTCACATCTTCCCACATAAAGTAGCATCATAAATTTCAGTCTTATATGCAGTGTTGCACATTTCATTTCCATTCACACTAAGGCGTGGATAAGTGTAAATTACAAGCAGTTTGTGTTTGGGCTACGGTTAGTTGGTAAAGCCCATCTTCTACTGGTGACTGATCGCTCATTCTCCAGATATCCACAGAGCTTAGAGATCATCATCATCACGTCTCTCTCTCTCTCTCCCTCTCTCTGACACACACACACCCAGCACTCTCTCTGTCCTGCTCCCTGTGGATCATTGTGGCTGCTCTCCCTATGTATTCCTCAATTTGGCAAACCACACATCTAGTATTTCTCGTCATTCTCTGCATGTCGCACTGCCTGGATGCACATACTGATTGAATGACACGTTTGTACAGCGATATTTATAGTGTACGGTATATTATTTGTTCCCACAACGTCTCCCTTTATGCTGAACGCGAGGTCCCGTACTACATCTGAGTGAATGTGCTTGTTCCTGCGCGAGTAGACGAGATAACTGAGCCTCATTACCACAAAGACTAACATGCATTGCTGCAGCTGGCGAATGTGCCGTTTCTTGATTCTTATTTCACCGCTTGGGTGTGGGTTTAATCCTCGGCTCAGGGTGCATTCCTTGCTGTCACTTGTCACGGGGAGGCTTGACAGGTGGCCAGACCAGCCTGTCACCCCATCGGCTGGTGACATTTGAGCGATATGAAAATGACTTTGCGTGCATGAAGCCAGAGCTCAGCAGTTCCTATTCAATTAACTCCATGAACAAACCTTCTGTGTGTTTTCCGCTGATAAAGTCACAGCTATTGACTTGTGAGGAACGCGAGTGGTGATTATGAAATTCGTTCCTTGCCTCACAATGACTGTGGAGTAGTCTGTTTGTCTATTTGCCAGCAGAAGGAAGGTAAATAGATGGACATATCAGTGAAATGGGATTGGGGAGATAAAACAATAATAGTAGAATCTGAAGGCTGAATCCGATCCAATAGTCCTATAAATGCCACACACTGGCTAGCAGATATTGGCTGTCATATCATTTGCAAAGGTGTATTTTTTCAGCTGTCAGTTTCATTACATCATATATGCTGCCTGGGGCTCGCGGCTTGATGGGATTTATAAGGGCTGAGCTGTTCTCTTCCATAATGACAAATTTCGGTGTGTGACAAAGACAAATAAAGACAGAACACAACACACTGTACACAACAAAAAGGGCCCAGTCTACCCCGGCCCATTTAGCAGCACCACCTGGAGCTGACGATTATGCTATTGATCCATTGACTGGCCAGGCTTCATCTGTCCAGCCCATCCACCTTTGAGCACTTCAGTTATCAGAGCCATCACAGCCGCGCAGCTCCGAGTGGCAGCTTGTCCAACAGCCGTAATCTGTCAGGGAATGAGATCCCAAACACAGCGTCGTAGCGCCAGGCGCTCTACCATAAGTCACCTTGATCAAGAATGGTTGACAGGGGCTGACAGGGTTGTGAAAGGGCCCAACTAACCTCAGAGATCACCGAAGCTCAGCTCACCCGCACAATTTGCCAAACACCAACTCAACCAGGGGCTTGGAAAATAGATTTTACAGCCGGCCGTCAGGCTTGCAGACCCCATTGGACTTACAGAAATATACTTCATACAAGCTGGAATGTGGTTTTGAATGTTTCTTTCTCGGTGTGCTTTGTGCTTTCCCCACTCTACTTATCACATCGGTGGCTCTTAAATGAAAATCTCAAGTCAATTTGACCATTCTGAGGCCGTTGTTTGGTCTCAGATGGATCTTACCGTGACATCAAAGATAGAAATCTTGTAGCTGTGTAGCTGTGTGGAGCAGTGTTTGCAGTATAAATGTATGATGTAATGTACGGATGAAACACAAGCCCACCACCACAGGGACCAGGATTCACTCTCCTGTAGCAGTAACTATGGATTGATTTGTACATTTCTCCGCGGGTGGGACTCTGACTTGGGGAAAGTGTGAAACTGCTGTGGATCCTGACTTCTATAGGTGAAAAGATGCAGGTCGGAACACCACATGTCTGCACCTCCCTGTAACACACAGTAGAGTCCATGCATATACAAAAATAATACAAAAAAAAATGCAAAAACAGCCTAACAATTCTGAATTCAGCACATTGCACACATATAACGTATGAACATACACACAGTATGTTCATGTCATTGTATATATTTGCATGAGAGAGTTATATTTTAAACAGCTACCATGCAAATCCCAAACAACAGATGTGAAATCTTCCTTGAAAATATGTTAAAATATGTGAAATGACTACAGGCCTTTTTTTTTTTACTTTACCACAATAAGCAGATGTGAAAACACAAGCATAGATTTTCTAAAGCGGTCTGTTCGGTCTGATCTGCCTGGCTGGTCGACAGGATATTGATCTGAGATCCAGTCTGAGCTGGGCCAAGCAGTACAGCCATACCATCGCCCACGCCAACACACCGCCACTCTATAAAAAGATTCCTGGGAAGGTTCAGATGTGTGTGTGTGTGTGTGTGAGAGAGAAAGAGAGAAACAAGAAGAAAGGGACTGAGACTGTGTCTTCGTGTCAGAAGAAGACAAAACTCTTCATTTGTGTATATGTGTTTGTGCACGCATGGTTGCTTGTCTGTGTATTTCTGAGACCGCCTACCGGGGTGACTCTTGCCGACAAACCCAGATTCGGAAGTTTGTGTCTCAGAGCTGCAGTAATGGACAAAGCTGAGCTGGAAGTGAGGACAAACTCACTGAATTCCAGACAGAAATTAGTCCTGGCACTTTTATTTTTGAAGACACAACAGTGGTGCTACTACATTTGTAAGAAGATATCTGTAATAGCAAAGCATTTCATGTTTTAACTACCTCCTGACCTAAACAGGATGAGTAACAAACACCTGGAAGCAAACTGGGGCGAGAAAAAAAAGCTTATTCCTGATGAGTCCTGACAAACATTTCAGCGTGTTGTGGATGATGCTCATATCAGATTCCAGTCAAATGGATTTTTGTCAAAATGTTTTGTTTTGATTTGAATTTCTATAAAGTTGTATTCACTCGGCTAAGACTGCTAATTGAAAGCACTTTCCCACGTGCATTGCTTGCTGAAAGTTTGGCTCATTCATTTGTTTCATCTACATAATTTCACTGAGCTGTAATTACCATAACAAAGATCTGGTGTCCTCCGGTGACATTGCTCACAGAATAAATTCCAGCTCGATAGCTCTCAAAAAACATCTAATATAAATGAGAATTTGCCAGGATGCTGACAGCTTTATGATATGCAGGAGATAAGGCAGGAGAATACAGTGGATTAGAGCTCTTTTCATGGCCCCGTGCCTCTTAAAGCTGCATACTGGCAACACGGCTGCATTTTCATCTCCACCCTGTAATTCCAGTTAGCCTTGTCAGTGTAGCTTCTCTCCTAAAACAAATTCCTTGAAAGATTTAGTGGCTTATTCTTCTTCACTAGACAGCTGTCACATTAGCGTTGCAGAACTTCAATGGACATCAAATCAATGGACACGGCAAGCTGCAAGGTTGTAGCGTGTCATGCTTTTGTTTTCATTTAGAAAAGGCTACGAATTCGACACACACTTTCCTCACATAACATTCCACAGGTTAGAGTTTAGTGTAGCAAAATGTGCATCATGTGTTATGTTAATCAAACGGCAAAAAGATTGTAGAGGTTGTCAGTGGGGGCGGCAACAGGGATTTGACTTCTTAACACTGCATGCCCATGATGTGAAGCCATTCCCTGAGGACCTGAGCCATAATTGTGAAAAATTTAAGAACCTGTTCCCGGTAATAAATTCCCGGTGAAGAACAACTGAGTCAAAGTCAAGAGATCAAGCGATTATTTTAAGGAGGAAAGCTGGAGTGACGAGGCTAAGAAAGGAATTATAAAGGCGAGTCTTGCTTTTGCCGCTGTCAAGCTCAAAGAGGCTCTTTGCCATGGAAATTGCTGTAAGCCATTGTATTTTCTACTTTATCGCTCACATATCAAAACTGTCAACATTCTACCCCATTTTCATTTATATTGGGTTTCATTTGGAAAGCTGCTGAATTAGAATTCGCTCTGAAGGTGAAAAAAAAACAAAAAAAAACAGCAAGCAGCACAGGGTACAAAAGCTTTTGTCACAGTAAATCCGTCTCGGTGAAATGATACAGGAGGGCGACGTGACAGCTCCGTGTCCCCGTCTGTCCCAGAGTCCCCAGGTTCAAGACTTCAACCGGGACCCTTTAGTGTAGGATATGTTCGCCACTGTCAGCAGACAGGACCCTCGACCCTCCACCTCGTGACCCCGAGTACAAATAAAGATGTGTAACCCTTGATGCATGTATTCTTTAATAGTTTTTGTTGGTGTTGTATCTGAGTGGCGCCTTACGGTTCCTCATCGAGTCCCAGAGGTGTCGCATTGGATTGACCACGCCAGCTTCACAGGCCGGAGGTAGACGCCACCCTGGTCGTTTCTTTTAAAATGGTGGGGGTGGTGGGATGGGGGCGGGATTAGTATCGCTGCATCCTCTTCCAGCATTTTATCCGCGGCTAACACCATTACTACGACACCAGCCGCACACAAAACAAATGCTAGCTGAGCCTCGCAGCACACGCACGCACGCAGCACGTTCCACAACATGGGCACTCTGACTGCGCCTGGGTGTCAACACTACCCAACTCAATTACTTTAGTCTGCAGCGCACCACTAATCCCCCCCCCCCCCCCCCCACACACACACACACACACACACTCCCCCCCACCCTTACACCGCCACCATTATTCCTGTACATCAACAGATTTGCATGTACTTTCACGCCACTATTTAGTTTGCTGTTTATTTTTAGAAGCCCACGCCTAATTAGGGGGAGCTGGTGTAGAACACAAGCATAAACGGCAACATTAGTGCTGGCGCTAATGAGAGCCGATATTGTGGGTAAAGCTCAGTAATTTCATCCTGTACTCTATTATTATTCTTTCATTATCATCTCAGCGGATGGCTGACCCCTCTACCTCTATTGCTCTCGCTCTCTTTCCCTCCTCGCCTCTCCCTTTGGCGGTGTCGGTCTGGCCTGTGCGTGCGTATACTTGTGTGTAAACATACACATGTGTTTGATTATATTGGCATGGGCGCACGTGCGAGGGCGTGCATGACGGGGCCTTATGACAAAGTGCAAACAACAATGAGCCATGACCAATGATGTGAGAGAAGCACCGAGTCGTCCCCTGCACACATGGCTGCAGCCGTGCCGTATAAAAGCCCCCACCTCCAGCCAGCCGCCATCAACGCTTCATAAAATCTATGAGTGTGTCGTGGTAAAGATTTGATCTCTGATTTGATATTGACACTCATCACTTACAGAGAGGCACCTGGGAATGTTGCATGTAGAGAGCAACATTTGAGGTGTCTGTGTTATTGGGCGGATTTGCCAATAAGGATTCATTCATGTGTCCCATAGAGGCTGAGCAGTGGATGTGTTGCTCTGGGCATTCAGTTGTATTGGATTCAATGTAAACCAGGCTCATCATGGGCTCATTATCCATATTATTTCCCTCTTACTACAGGGGCAGTGGTGAGTACACAGTGTTTTAGAGGATGAATCACTAACGCTGTGCACTGCACTGCCCTATCAGCATGCAAATATGTGCAGACATTCTGTGGCCTTTAGCGATTTCGCCTCAATAACCGTATACACAAAATTATAAATAACTATTGGTGCGCATAGGTCTATTACCATAGCGACCAATCTGGTGCTGTAGAGAATGGAAAGTTTCTTCTTCTGTCTCCACGAAGCCCAGTGATATCAAAATGAGTTTTTTTCAACTGAAACAACCACAGACAAACCACATCTCTGGCACAGACTGTGATGCTCATTTATTTCCCATGACATCGGTATTAGCCAGAGAAAGGGGTAGAGTGAGGACAGCGATTCGTCTTCTTTGCTAGATAAGATGGGCTGTAAGTTGTCATCAGTTACCTGGTCAGCGGTGGCAGGAAGCTGTAGGGCTGTGTGCCGTCACGCCTGTCTCCCCACAGGCTCTCCTGGGCAGGCATCCCCCCCTGCGTGCGCTCCTCGGCCTAATCAGGCTGCTCAGTATGCAGAACAACCTCCCTGACGGCACAGCCCCCAGTCGCTGACCTCCCCTAAAGCCACGGAGCCGAGCTGGGCAGAGCTGTGCCCAGTCAGCCGGTGCCAGATGTCAGATGGGATGGATGGCAGGGATAGTTATGCGGGAACAACTAGACCTGGATCAGATACCGTACTGGCAAAAACTTTATAGTTTGCCATGGAGCAATGGAGGGGTGTTGATTGTTGTTTTGCCACAAATGCACTGTGTTTGTGCTCTATGACACTAATATCATATTCTCTCCTCATCCTGCCCCTATCTGATACCTCGAACAGAGTGAAACAGGCAATAATAAATATAAGCAACAACTATTGGATGGAATCCTGGTAATATTCCCTTTGTTACAGTGAAACAAAGGGCACTACAGTATACTGGTAACAAAAGTCTATTGAATAAGCTCCATTTGAATTACACACACACACACATATAAATCCATCTGCAATACCATCAACTAGCAATGGCAATGGTGTTGGGTGTTGAAATGTGCACGAGATGTTCCAAACACAAACACACAAAACTTGGTGAAAGAACAACAACCCCTAAACCGCTGCACACAGGAGCTGATGTGTGTCACAGTAAGAGAAGCACTACCAGTTGTTTGGAATAAACACCAGCAGCAATAAGCACCATGGCTGAATGGACAAATAAAAGAGCAGCGCCCACAGAAAATCAAACTTCACAAAGAAAAAAAGAAGAAGAAAAAGAAACAAAGTAGTCACTCAGACACGAGCGTGTAAAGAGAAAGAGAAAGGTTGGCATCTTTGAGCCAAACCTGAATAAACATCAGAACTCAAAGACATTCAGAGATGAAAGGGAACAGAGGCGATGTTGTCCTGATTGGACGTGCGCTGCAGCGAGCGGCTTTACTTTGGAGTTAAAAGTTGGCAAAGATTGAAACACTTTCACTCCCCTTCGCCCGTTTTGGCTGTGAAATACACGCATCTATGTCACACCTCATTTGAAACGCTGCCATTCCGAATGTAACCAGGGTTTGGAAAACTAAGT
Organism: Genypterus blacodes; assembly: GCF_046128005.1. Taxonomy (NCBI): domain Eukaryota; kingdom Metazoa; phylum Chordata; class Actinopteri; order Ophidiiformes; family Ophidiidae; genus Genypterus; species Genypterus blacodes. The sequence continues at coordinate 13,938,103 of NW_027466879.1, read as the reverse complement.
ATATGATAGTTTGGTGACCTCGGTTGCCTTTATCCAACAAAAATCTCTCCATCATAAGTACCTCAATCGCCTCCTGTTCTCTCTCGCTCTCAGATTCTGCTCCGCCGTCTTGTGTTAAGCGTATTTGTGTCACCGGGACGGCACTTTGTCCTCAGTTTCAAGACGTAAACTAAAGACGTGTTGTCTGAAACATGAACCATCACAGTGACTTCCTTTGTTAGGGAACCTCACATGATGCTCTCCTCTGGCAGTAATTCATCTTACGTCAGACTTATATGCGGCTTCAGAAGACATCAACACAACAAGCAACACAGCCTGTTTGAACAAATTACACATTTCTGTTGAATACTTGACTCCGGTAATTGTACCCAAGTCACATTATATGTGCACATATTGAACTTGCTCTCGCCCCCCCTTTCTATCCGCATTCCCCTAATGAAGATAAGGCTGATGTAAGCCGGTGCAACACAACAGCCATAATCACACACCTACTATGTGTCAGGCAATTTCACCAGAAAACCACTTAAAAAAAAAAAAGCATAGAAAAAAAAGAAAACCCTCTCCCTGGGAATTCAGAAGTAGAATTCCTTGTCTGGCTCTCCACGTGTCACTTTAAAAAGAGTCTAGCGTATTGATCTCTGGGAAAAGAGTGTGTCAGACTTGCCGTGTGGCTGCCCCCGGCTCCCAGCTCAGCCAGAGCCCAGAGAGGATGTTATCCCCCCGGGGCTGATTAGAGGCATTTCACTGGGAGACTCCCGGGTCAGTGTTTAAGCTCCTTCCTCCTCCCTGCAAGTCTGCCATGTCAGACACACCAGAGAATCAGCCAGATGACTCCCAAGGAAAATGACATGTTTTTTTTATTTTACAGCTGTTACCGTCTAGTTACGCCTTTTTTAACCATTGTGCTGTGTGTGTGTGTGTGTGTGCGCGCGTGAGTGTGTGTGGCAGACATTTCTGAATTAATTTCTGTTATGAGTCTCAGGTTTCCACTTTTGCCTATGTGTGTGTGCGTGTGTGTGCGTGTTATCTCTCCCCTGTTGGTCCTCATTGTCACTGCTCTGCTCTGATTGATCACATGATCTGATTCTGTCAAACATAACTACCACCATTTTTATTACCGTGTGAGAGAAAGGGAGAGGAAGAACTGTGTGTTTTCATGTATATTGAGACATTTCCTTTTTAGCGTATGAATCAAATCTGTTCTGTGATTGCTTCTACTTGAATTTTACATTTCTCCAGGGTGTTCTGGATTTTTTATTTTTTTTTCCACAAGTTATTGAAATTAATAGGCAGATGAGAATACCGTTAATATGATGCACGTCAGGAGGAAGGTGAGAGATGAGTGCAGGGGGGGACAGAACAAAGAAGACACAGAGTCTGACTCAGCGATTCTAATGGAAAAGTTTCAGAACAAATTGCTCACTATTCTCTGTGGATTCCAAACTAGCAAACACAAACAGGCAAAGATGTAATATCCACAGCTTTGTAACCCAAAGGGACATTTGTACAAGCTCGATTGCCTTATGGAGTGTTTTCAGGAAACAAAAAAAAAAAGAAAGAAAGAAGCCGAGCAATTTGGCACTAAACCTAGAAATACAGATTGTGTAACAAGGTTTCCCGATACGTGTTTCATAAGGTTACTCCACCTTGTCAATTCAATTGTCGCTATGCAATTCACTCAGCTCACTCACAGCTGTTATAGGTATGGGCCTTATATATCAATAAACTCTTTTTTGTCAGTATTCATTAGAAAATGGGGCTCCAACACAGAAAAGCAGCAAAGATCACTTCCAATTGTGAGTCCTTTAAATCCACATCGAAGCAACAATGCCATGGCAACTGCTTGAATCTGAATATGTCCAGATTCATCAGAGGACCAGAGGTTGCACCACCATGCCTCTTGTATCTCAGCGGGTCAAAACAGGGACAGGACGTCTGCTGGGGAGTAGACTGACCTTTCCTTTATTGAGTTAGCGTGATGAGATTACAGAACAACCTGAACTGTCAGGCCCATTACCACCATGTTCTCCATTAGTGACCTCTTGCTGGGACTAAATGTATACAGTACAGCGCATGCATTCTGCACGAAAACACGTACAAAGTCACACACACAAAGGCAAGGTTGCATGTCTTCAGTCACACACATGACCCTGCACCGTATTGGATTGTTTTTTACTCTGCTGAATTCATCTGACGGATGTTGTCCCTTGTTGATTCACACAGTCGCAGATAGTGAAAGAATGAAGAATGAAAGTTTCCGAAATTGGAGATGCAAGGTTTTTATGAGAGCATCTTCAGGTGTGTGCGTGAACGTATTTGGACGCGTGCCGCATCTGTGTGTGTTGATACAAGTGTGCGTTTAGTGTAGTATGCAGCGGAGTAGGGCTGCAGGGCGAACACACTCTTTCTTTCGCCTTGTCGAATTTGTCTGTTTGTATCTGCCTCACAACCTCCTCTGCCTCCCCAACAAAGCCTGGGGAGTGATTAAATCAGTGTACGCCTGTCCACAAGCCAAAGAGAGTGGCGCTCACACACACACACCGCAAAACCAATGCACTAGACACACACGGTGACACAGTACAGACTCAAACATAATGACACGTATGTTTACCTACATCCCCCACACTCCTATTTGAACACAACACCTCAAATATTTATTCAGACTTAAACATGTTCTGCCACCAGTTCACATGCAGTCTCTCCGCCTGTCACTTTCATACCAGGTATGGCAGCATGCTGACATGGTGATGTACTTACGGCAGTGTGTGTGTGTGTGTCTGTGTGTGTGAACAGAGCTGCAATTACACATCACCATGTTTGTTCTTGTAAGATCTGTCAATTTTAAAGCTTACTAGTCACCTCTATATTACTGGGTGGGCAATCATTATACATTAAAGTATGTGTGTGTGTGTGTTGCGTGTGTAAAAGAGACTATTTTCTCTCTGTAAATGTATGCCCTGCGGCCATATACATCTACTTAGCCTTCTTTGTATACCTGTGTGTGGCAGTGTGTTGATAACCTATGGATGTGTATGTGGTGAGCCATCCTGATTTATATGCATTTGTGTGTGTATACACGATTCATCCATATGGGCTTTTCTGTGTGTGCGTGTGCTAAGGCGTCCTTATGATAAGTGAGTCCCAGGCTGATTAAAGAGAACTCTCTCTCTCCATAATGAACACAGGAGATCCATCAGCCGTTGCCTTTGAGGAACGCCGGGCGCGTCGGCAGCTAAAGTGCCTGTGATCTCTCGGATTTCAACCAACGTTGATTAAGTTGGCAGCATATTAAGTAGCAAGGTATTGAGCTGGCTGGAGCAGCAAAAAACATTTCTCCTAGAGTTTGTCTTGCAGGAGCTGGTATTCACTATCAGAGCGAAGTTAAAGTGCTTATGGTTGGGAATTAGTGGGAACACGATTAAAGTTTTTTGGGTCGGCCAAGTGGGTGAGAGTATTATCTGGATTATGTCTGCTTGGTTCTAATGAAGAACGTGGAATATGGATTCATATTTGCAGGCCTCCACAGTTACTCTGTGTTCAGATTCAGATCAGTCTTGTTCAGAACAGATCAAGTCAGAATTCCTCTTAGGTTTAATGATTTCCGAGACCTTTTTCGTTTTGTCTGTTCTCTTTAAACTGAGTGACAACCTTTACTGGCGATTGTTGAGATGGTTTTCACTGAACTGCTTATAAGAATGAAATAGGAAATGAGAATGAAATGCCCTCTGATGAAAGCACGTTATATAATATGCATGTTTTCATCAACGTCATTGAATCTCAGTTGTGGAAGGCCTCCTCCAGTCAAACATTCACTCCTCTTCTTACACGTGTTTACATTAAACGAGCAAAATGTGGGAACTTGAAACCTATGGTGCATTCAAAGAGAGTATAAACCGTTCAATAAAGGACTAACAGTTTCAGTCCAGTCATTAAGCTTTTGAAACCTGTGCTGAGACAGAAATGGATGAATTTCATTTTCATGTCAGCTGATGTTTCTACTCCATCAAAGTGCGATTAAGTTACCAGTCGCTAAAGAGTTTAAATTGATGATTTCCTTTCTGCACCTATAGACGTGAAGCACAGATGATCCTGGAATATGCTGCTGTGTGTGTTATGATGAGGCATCTGCATATTCTGGAATTTTCATAGAGGGGAGTGTGTGATATGTATTCCGCATTTTATTGAACGATTGGTGGAAAAAAACGCTATAAAACTATTCAATTTTTAATTTCACGTCTTACATAAGTCTGGAGGGTATCTTTAAAAATATACAGACTAATTCCTCTAACATAAACAAATGCAAAAAGAAAGTGGAAAACAAAGAATAGAAATTAATTTAATCTAATTTCACCCCATTACATTCTTCACCCACATCAACTGACATGTCAAGGGGGAGAAAATAGCTTTATACGGTGTAATTAAACATTTCACTCATCAGCGCAAAATTATAAAACGTCTTACATAAGCAAGAAACCATGTCACTCATAGGAAAATTAAGCAATGTAATTAGTGTGTGGCTCCTTTAATGTAGGGTTAAGGGCCTCTGCAGCAGCATGTCAAGGGTTTCAGCTCAAACTGCCCCCCAAACGGAACAACTAGGGCTTCTACTTTATATCTTTACATCTGACTCGTTTTGAAAAGCGGCTCGCAACTTAACTCTCCAGCTTTAAAAGAAAAAAACGAATTATAAGTAACCATACGGGTTCTTATATCGCTTAACCCGCCTACAATACAAATGCCGTTCAGATGGAAGCGGCGTAGAACTGTCTGATGGTCTCCAGACCTGTGTGTGTGTACGAGTTGTTAAAAATGAAGGGAGGGCAAATTGGGATTCAGTGTAAATGTACAAAGGTAAACTTCAATAAGGCAGCGTGGGGATTAGTCCTTCTCTTTTATCATTTATTGGCCGGCGCTCTCGCAGCCTGCTGGGAGTTGTCCCACTTCTTCCACCATACACACCCTGCCACGTCGGTGAACCCTCCTAATATGGGATAGGCCCTCGCCGCTCCTGCAGCCCGCGGCCAGATCTGATATCAGACCGGTGGGAAGGTTTGCTCACATTTCCAATCCAACTACATTTCCCAGAAGGCCTTGTTCTTCTCGTGCTGAACTCAGGGGCACATTGATAAAGAAAAAAAGGTCCTAAAATCTCATCATGGAGCAAGTTGAATAAATGAGAAATGAATGACTTGGAAGGTAATGTTTTCTTTCAAAATACTTAGTGGCCTATTTCGAAGTCAAACATTAAAGAGCATTTCTGAGAAGTGGAAGCATTCAAACGTCTCCAAGATAATTTCATCTCCTTTTTCCTCTGTTCAGTCATGGATTGTCGCTTCCCCAACCATTGTGGGTAATTTGTTTCCTGTGTGTTTACAACATCAGACGGGGCTTCTGATTATGCATTTTATGTTTGGAAATGAACTCGTTCTTTCGGCGGCGCATGCCGTTAAAACCGAGCCCACAGAATAACGAAACAAAACAGGCCGACATGTCAAAAACCTTCTGATCGCTCATCTAAGCGTTCCGCCGCTTCGTCTCCCTCTGACCTCTGGGAGGAGGGGGCTGAATTTTGTCATACGTCCAAATCTCCTTTCCTTTTCCAGCCTTCCTCTAATAGGCCTCGGCTTGCCTTTGTTGTGTGGTATTCCTCTGTCACTTTCACCCTGGATTAAAATCTTAATTAACTTGAGTGTCAGAGCGCCCGGAGCAGAAGGAGAACGAGTAAGAAAGGCTAGCGCGGTACAAGGGATCATCGGCAGCTCCGCCATCTACTGCAGAGGGCACCATTTGTTCGTCTGGCCTTGCTGACCCCCTCCCTTCCCTTTTCAGCTTCCTTCCGTCTCTCTGTTTGTTTCTGTCTCACTGTGATGAGCCCATTACAGCCTTTAATAAATGCGAGGTTAGGGGCAGACGCAGCACAACTAAGAAGGCAGCGCTAAGACACCGTGGCAGCACATCTCTTGGAGCAGAGGCTAAACATAACCATCTATCAACGCCGCTGCTAAAAGCGTTTCCCAGAGCGTGACCTCATGTTACCAGGCTGACACGGCTGAATGTCAGAATTCTTGCAGCGTTATTTGGGACGGCGAGGAGAGAGTTTCACTGTCACTATCTGCTGCTGCTGCTGCTGCTGCTGCTACGGCCACAGGCACCGGCTAGTCGATGTGGTCTGATCGCGCGGGTCACCTTGGCGACAGAATGACACGCCTGATCAAAGGCTGGCCGTTTGCCGCTGGGATGCCTGAGTCTTTGCGTCCAGCTGTGCCGCCTGCCCGTCTGACCTTGGCCTTGCATCGTGGGGGTTTTGTGTGGCAAATAATGGCTAATCTGGCCCCGGCTAGTGCTCCTTTGGTGTCCCCTTCATCCCTCGTTTCATCTTGGCATTCTGTTTCGCCAGGCTATATGAGCTTCTGGCCTTTTCAGGGAGCCCTGATGAGGCGGCGTGAGCATGGTTGGTCAGAGAACCGCCAGTCGTCTCGGAGACGGCCAAGATGGGCAGTAAGTGCTGCTGGGGTAGGAGGCAGGAGGCATAGTTGAGAAAATTACATCACTGTCAATCACGGGCTGTTAATGGGTGAATGACAACCTAGCTGAGCCATTTTCTCCCCCCGCCTGCATGAATTGTCAAACAATGGCTTTGACCTGAGGGGGGCGCTGTGTTTTCTGTTCACACTGCCCCTGAACGCTGGACTTGCCAGAGACATTACAAATGTCACGGCTACTATGACTATTCTCGCACCAGATGCCTTTATCTCTACAGCGATGTTTCCCCGCGTGTGAAATACCATTTGAATTCCAAATGGAGCATAAACAACCATAATCTGAGTGTAGAGAATCATGCTTTTTTTGTACCCTGCTTTTATGTGCAGAGGCTATTCTATTCTATCTGCTCCCTATTAAGCCACCCGTGTGCTTTTTGTTTTTTTTCCCTCTCAGTGAGCCTTCAGCGAGTGATCCAATGGGCCTCCCACTGCAAATGGCAAATGTCTCTTCCCATGTAAAGCACTCATAGCTCTTTATTGAGGATCATTGCACTGGCAGTATCTTTTAGCCAAACATCAGCATTAGCATTCAAATGCTGAAATTAATTCTGTAGCCAGGGTAAAAAGGTGAACACTCATAACAATAAACTCTCTCTCTCTCTCTCTCTCTCTCCCCCTTTTATACAGCCAGAGGAGCTGTGGTCTTTTTTTGTTTTGTTTTTTGTGTGTTTTGTGTATGCCAGGCGAGAATGTCTTTGCATCTAAAATGTGCATTAATGCACTGCTGAGGTCAACTCGGCTCATTTAAAAAACAAAGCTTTCAGTGAGCTGTAGGTTCACAGGTCTGCTGGCACACAGGAAAGATTTATTGTCTGCCCTGTGCCTCCTCTGCTGCTCCTCGTTACCAGCCAACTCTGACCCCATCCTGCCGACACCACAGAGATGCTTCTGTATGAATACATTTGAGTCGATGTGGAGCGCCGCGCCGGTGCCCTGGCATGGGTTGACACCACCTACCACCCAACGGCAGGATGAGGAGGAGACAGAGGGAAAACGAGAAACAGAGAGAAAAAGAAAGAGAGAGAGAGAGAGAGAGAGAGAGAGAGAGAGAGAGAGAGAGAGAAAGAAAGAAAGAAAGAAAGAAAGAAAGAAAGAAAGAAAGAAAGAAAGAAAGAAAGAGAGAAAGAGAGAGAGAGAGAGAGAGAGAGAGAGAGAGAGAGAGAGAACGGAGATCTGCTGTGGTTGCTGGCCCTATTGTACAGGACATCTTTGTAGTTTACTCTGTTATTTTCCTCTCTCTCTCTTTATCTCTCTCTGTGTAACTACGGACAAATAGGGAAGCTTTGCCATATGGCCTATTCCCCGGTCAGGGTGAAAGAAAGAGATAGAAAGAGAGCAAAAGGAAAGCTCAGGGGCTGTGGTCACTGAAGGAAGCACAATGAAAAATGAGTCATTTAATGAGTCATTTAATTTTACTCTAATAATCCTGTTTCTTTAAAAAAATTTTAAAAAAGGCGAGGATCTGGCTCACATTTTACTTTTATCAACAGAAACTCCAGAGAAATCCTCACACTGAAATTAAACTGCTTGATACAAACGACTGAATCACACTTAATGGCAAAATAAACAGCAAGCCAAAGGATGTAACTTTAATAATGAACCCGGGCGAAATTGAATTGGTACCATGAATAATTTTGCCGTTTTGGCTTTTATCTTGCCACCACGTTCTATAAAAGCCTGTGGCCTTCCCAACAGCAAGGGACGCTTTGGGGAAATGGGGCTTAGTATATTTGAACTGTGTACATCACTCCTGAGGGGATATTGGAGAGGAATCTAACCCGCTGATCGCCTCGGCCTCGGATTCACCAGCTGCTTTGTGTTCTATTAATGAAGTAAATAAAATTACTTTGGAGATGAATTTAAAGGCACACGTCATAATCCAACACAAACAACTGGAAAGCTTCGCTAGCAAATGTATTGGGACTTATTTGTCTATGAAATAATACATCATTTGTTCCGATGCTTTAAATGTTTGATGTTATTCATTCATTATGCTTGTAAATGCAGGAATGGGTCAGTAGTGAAACACGGGTATGCTTAATTTTCACACTCATATCTTCTGTTTATGTCAATATCCTTGTAGTCCTAATTTCGTCCTGCAGTACAAGGACCAAGGACCAAGGAGTAGAGGAATAGAGCTTTGAATTTTATATATTTCATATTTTAGGCATATTATTTGTAATGCAATTGAACAATGAGCCCAGAATTCGAGGCACCCAGTTTTATAACATCCTAACATTTGGTGCCACAGCGGCCTGATAATGGCCCTGTGACTACAAAATGACTGGAGCAAAGCGGAGAGATACCATTCCCCCCCCCAACCCCACCCTCTTTTTCAAAAGCAGCAAGGTGAGATGTGCGATGAGGAGATTCAGGAGGAGAACATAAAGAAAAAAAAAAAGAAAAGAAAGAAAGAGAGAGACATTCAAAGAGAAAGAAGTCAATGATGCTGCTCATGCATTGGGATCGCCACGCCCACCGAGCAGCACCGGGGGCCCGGGGGCTCCGGAGCTGAAGGAAGGATTTCATCTGTTTTATCTCCTCTGTCTTTTCTTTTTTAGGTTACACAGAGCACGTCCTTTTTTTTCTTTCTCCCCCCCCCACCCCCCCCACCCTCTCTTCCTTTTCTCTGCTTCAGTGAGGGAAAGATCTTAATCGCCCCTGACCGTAATCTACCAGAGTGGAACGCTTTTCTTCAATAGACAAAAAAGATCTTATAGGATGCTGCAGCCGGCAAGGGTATAACATCACAGGGTTATTCTCCAGCAAAAAAGGGAAAGGCTGGGTGTGTGTGTGTGTGCGTGTGCGCGTGGGGGGGCTGTGTGTGTACGCGTGTGTTTCCTGGCATCATTGCAGTCAAATGCACAATGGACAGAAAAAAAATAGTGACAAATGTAAAGAAAGAGCTGGAGAGAATATGACACAACTTCACACAACTTCTCTCTCGCTGTCTTCTCCTTTCTCCACACAGAATAGACCAGCCAACAGTATTAATCTGGCTTTTTCCTCTCTCTCTTTGTCTCTCTTCCTCTGTGTGTGTGTGTGTGTGTAGCTCTGGGTGGATCAATCAGTCGTGCACAGCCAGGCACAACTGGGTCAAAAGCACAATCATCGTCCTATTTTAGCAGTGGTGAGGTGGCGCTGAATGACCAATCACAGAGGGACGCAGACTTTGTGTTTTTCCAGCCGCTCGCACAGCAAACAGGCGGCGGTGCCCAGAGGAGTTGCAGGGGGGACTGAAGGTGTAATCACAGAGAAATATGTTGTTAGCATCCTCCTCATGCAGTGTTCAGGGAGTTTCCCCTACATGTTATAGTGTTTACATTAAGAAATATGCAGTTATGCATCTCTCTCAAAGGGGCCGTTGACTTAATGATAATCACGCGTGCTTAGCCCTGTCTGGGTCTCAAGTAGTAGGTCAGATGACGACTAACAGTCCGCTTATGTAGCCTATGCTTGGACCTGGACCCCTTCCTTCTGAGTGTTCTCAGTTTGGGTCTACGGGTCCATAGGTTGACATATGAAAGTTCAGAACGTATGAAAGTCAACATTCCTTCTTCAATATTTGACAACTTAGTATCAACTTTTCTTTAAATTAATTTCTAGCCTCTCCAGTTGCTCAAATTTGGTAAAAACCATCCATCTGCTGCTCGGACCAGAGCAAAAGTGACACAATTTGCCAAGAGAACAGCAAGCAGCGAGATTTGTTTATTTTTGTTGTCATAGCCGATTCCGATAACGTCTGACTCTGCATCTGGTACCGTGTGTCGTCCCTGGATTCTCATTTCCGGTCCTTTTCCCCATTATTTCACTTTCAACATGGCTCCTTTTCTCTCTCTCTTCCACTGTTACCTTGTTTTCATTCTCTCTGCCTCTGTCAGTCTCTCCTTCTCTGTCTTGCTCTTTTCTTGTTCTTTTGTTTCCCTGTCACTTCCTTTCTCCGCAGCGTGTTTTGTCATCTCTTCCTGTCTTTTTTTGCACACACGCGCTCACGCTCACACACACACACACACACACACACACACACACACACACACACACACACACACACACACACACATACACACAAACAAAGACATTAATAAATCCTCTTTCTGTGAAGTTCCCAAAGTCAGAGGAAGAATATGATTTCCAAAGTCCACAAAAAGTCACTTGCACAGAATATTCACGCCACTTTATTTCACTTGAAAAATAACGCTCGTCTACGTCGCCTTGAGCAAACAAAACTTTCCCTAGACTCATCTGAGGTTTATGGGCACAGTAGTAAAGCAAAAGTCTATGTAAAATAGGGTGATGGTGACTTATGATGGGGCCAATAAGATGTTAATAACAGAAATCTGTCCTGAGGGTGATGTGTACGCTGTATCTCTGTATATATTGTATATTATATCAGGTTTTTATGGCAATGGTGAACGGGTATAATTCAGCTCATGGGTTTCAGGTACATACAGTCATCTGCCTTTTTACCTTCATGGCTGCCAGCACTGCCAGAAACAAATATTTGTCTTTCGCCTCTGTTCTCCACATAGCAACAATCCCCCCCATTCCCCCTCCATCCCTCCCATCTCCCCCCAGCCCCCCGGTTTGTTTCGATGCTGATCGGAAACTGCATGCACCGGCTGACACGCCTCGCTGTGATACTTCCTTGTTAAGCGCTTGTTTTGTCCATGTCTCTGTGAACAGTGTGGATTGGCAAATTGGATAGAATCTCATCAGGCGTAAATAATGGCAGCTATCTGTAAATAGCGTTGGAGCAGGGGAGCAACAGATGCTGCTCCTGGTGAAGGAGAAAAGCCTGCTCTCCTCCACTGAGCCCGCTCCCCGCATGCTGCCACTCACGTATTTGGCTCCCATTAACACTGATCTATATTAAATCCTTGGGAGAAAAAAAAAAAGATGAATAAGGAAGTTGATTAAGGAAATGAAAATCTATTCTGCTGAGCTGAAGCTCAATGTGTTCCAGTCTGTTTCACACCCTAGGATTTTTAAACCTTAATGGCTATCCAGTTAGTCACAGACCAACGAAGCAAAACTGGGATACAATGTTTATTTATCCATCTACTTATTCTTTCTTTAAACATTTAACCTATGTACCTCAAGATGTAAACACATTTGTAACCATCAGTGCCTGACTTAAGATACAAAAGCATTGAAGCTGCATATCAACTTACAACAATTGAGGCAACGCTCCCATCCAGGCAGACGCACAGCCTCTACATCTTCCTCGTGTTCCATCAAGCACACATGGGCTGTGATGGGTTGAAGAGTTTCACTGTTTATTCAACAATGAGCTTTGTAACCACTGTTAACCTCTCAGTCCCATCGACCCTCTCTCCAACTCTGCACCACAAACTCAACTCGGTGAACTACAGTAGTTTGATGAAATGTACCTGGCATTCATCAATAGCTGGAATGAAAGTTAACGACTTCCCATGTCCACAGAGGCTTGTATCCTTCCATTGATTTCTGGCCAGGCATTTGCTCACCCCAGCCATGGTCCAAATGCAATTTAAGTGTTGTGTGGGGACGCATTTCTAGCATAGAAACTGACATGGTGTGGTCAATAGCCTGAGGCAGAGAATGAGCTCTCAAGTGGTACACAGCTAGAGCGAGATGTATTTCCTCTTCCAGCTCACCTCACGTCTCCTTGTCAAATTAAACGACAGAGGCTGGAGGGCTTTCTGCAGGCCCTCACCGAGCTTTCAGACCCGCATTTCTGGGATGACAAGGCAGAGCTACGATGAATACTCCTGCTCGTACGTGTTGAAAAAACAAAACACTTCAATTATTCAATTTAAAATAGCATCGGCTCTCCACCCTGTGCTTCAGGAAATTAAGTTTCAAAATGGACCACTGTTTCTGCAGCAAAACAAAGGTGCTTGATGATTAAGGGTGGATTTTAATAATGCCAGATTTTCTACACAGGTCAGCAGAGTATAGGAAATTAAGACAATTATTTCTAGGTGCTGAAAGATTAGTGAATTTAACAAAAAGCTAGTTTAAGTATGGAGCCAAAACTTTTTCCAGTGCTTTGTCTTGTCTCAACTTTGATATCCCCTTGTTTTGTGAGTTTGGAAAACCTACAGTGTGAAAGTCCTGGCCAGGATGACAGCCGTATTGTCAGGCTACGATAGCAAAAATATGCTTTGGCAACATGAGCTGTAACAAGATTAAGAAGTAACACGGCTGTGTATTAAAAGCATATGGACAAAACAATGACACATGCTTTAAGTGTGTAGAAATGCTAGAAGGTCTCAGCATCCAACCCCTCAGTCAGGGACAATAATTGCTCCACAAAGGAGATGGACTGTCATGGAGGCCCCGGGAGCTTGTTTCCTCTGTTCTCCTTCTTTCTTGCTTCTTGCCTGGCGCCACAGACAGACACTATAGAAGCACCTTCCTTGTGTTCTTCATGCATCCAGTTAAACTCCATCCCGCATTCCGTTTCAAGTGTTACAAATCTCTTGCAATAATATAATAAAATATGTATTATTCATTACTTCAACATGGAGGAGGATGAAATATGCACACGTGAGCTATTTCAAAAAGCCGATGCTGAGCGACGTGCGATGGGTCACGAGGGAGCATCACGTCGCGTTGCTGGTGTCACCGGGAGCTGGAGAGGGGCGATTACACGAGCGAGGACAGCGTGGGCAGATACGGGGCCACTTCATGGCTTTACAAAATGACTCATATTTGGAACGAGAGAGATGCTGCTGTAAATAAGCATAAATTTTCAATTTACTCTATGATGAGAATCCATTTGTGGTCCCCAGGTGTGACAAACAAAAAGGTGTAGATGTGTTTGTTTCACATGTGTCTAAATGGTTTTGCTTTGCTTTCCTTTGTGATTAGTTGGAAGGGTGGGTGGGGGGTGTCGGGGTTCTGAGGGTGCCAAGTGAGTAATTTTGCTGTCTACTCTTTGCTGTGTGTGACCGGTGGCATGAGAAGTATAATTGCAGACCTTAAAAATACCCATTCTGCCTTGGCATGGGATTGTACGGTCCATGGGTACAGGTGTAGCTCTGTTTGTGTATTCGTGTTGGACAGGGATGGCTGCACATCATAATGGAGATGTTTACAACGCATATGCACAAGTCACACACATACACATACATATAAACACCTCATATATATATATTTATAAACATATATATATATATATATAGACACAGAGAAAACTAAACGCCTCCATTGCTTCAGTTTGAGAAACAGCGGCACGACACAGTGTACTTATAAGACAGCGTAACATACACTTTATTTTTAGGGAACATATTCTATTTTATGTTGGTGATTTCTAAGTGTTTTTCTATTGGCCTGCAGGCTTGTGTGAATGAGTAATAGACAGAATAATGGCTTCATCCTTGCCTGGCTAAATTTGTTTTTCTTCCTTCTGCCTTGCAAATACAAAAAAAGAAAAAGAAAAACTGTCAAAAAATGATAAATAGCAGCCACCCAATTACTGTGGCATCACCGTATTCAGGAATTTATGTTTACATTATCAAGATGTACCACTGCTCTGCATGACAACACCTTGCCACAGAAACAAATGGCATTTACATTTCCTCTGGGTGGTAGCTAGGTGCAAGTTCCCATTCATTTAGCCAGTTTCCCTCCTGAAGTAATGGGAGGCCCTGACCTAGAGCCTCTCTGTCAGCCCATTAGTGAGCGTGGAGAGCATTGCATCCGCGCCTCTGCTGTTCTGCCACTCACAAACACCCCCTAGAATCAACACAAACAAGCCCAGAACGCCGGGGCCCCTCCTGCTCACACACACACACACACACACACACCCAGGCAAGATGAAGCTGGGGCATTGATTTTATAATGATGCCCTGGCTGCTTCCAGCTATGGAAGAAATGGAGCTGGCTGAGCTGAGCTCTTGGTGTTTGGAGAGTTTTTTGGACGGGAGCCCTGCTCGTTGCTGGGACTCGTCCGGTAGAGAGGCTAGGCTACAGACGTGTGCAGCCGGTGGATCCAGAGCATGTAGAACATGGAGAGGCAGTCGTGCCCAACTTTACAGAAGCACCCGGAGCCAAGCGTCCCTCCTCAGCACACACAGACCTGCAACTGCCAATCAAAGCAGCCTCGGGCGCTGCCACTGCCTTGTGCGCATAAATTAGCATGAATTTGCATAAGAATCCACTCATTTAGCAGGCCCACTTGGCTCTACCACCAAATGGCATTTTCTAGCTCCCCCTCCCTCTATCTCTCACTTTTCCTCTCCTTATCCCTCCACAAGCACCGATAAGAGCTCGAAAATAGTGTGTTAACCCTTTTTATGCCACAGCTTCACACAAATTATATATGGATGCATACATGATTGAATTTGGATGGCGTACATATGCCTCTCTGGACAAAAAACAAATAACAAAAAGCCAAAGCTATTAAACAGATTTATGTATGATGCTGTTGTGGTACACGGTGTACTACTTTTTCTTTTTCCTGGAAAAAAGCTTTACAGTTTGTTTGTTTACTTCGAGAATGTTCTGTAGAAAGGAAAGTTCTACTTTGACCTACAACTTCAAAATGTTTTCTCAGTTCAAACCAAAGCGTAGCGATCCTGTAGCGTTCATCATCATGGCTGCATTATTCAGGAACAACTTTAAAGCCTTGTTTCACAGGCTTGGCAACCTCGATAGCAGACTGTTGTAAATCACAGGGTAGGTGTCAGGGAAAATCTGTTATTGGTCAGCAATGTTTGCAAAGAAGGTGGGAGAGATGAAGGAAGTGACATGAATTTTCCAACACAAACCGTCAATCAGAACACCGCGCAGCAGGCCTGGCAGGGATTAATAAGTAAAGAACAGAGAAGGCTACCCCCTCGCCCCGAAGTTTGGGGAGGCAGTAATTGGCCAACATTGTGCCTTCAGATTTAACCTGAAGCTGAAAACATGAGCCCAATTAAAGCTGCTCCGACTTGGTTGTATTTTTTTTTGTCCTGTTTTCACCAAAAGCCCATCTGATAAATTATTGAATGTATTCTTGGCTCCATAATGCTGAATGTGATTTGGCTCCCAGCTCCACTCCACAGGTGAATACTTACATGGTGGATGTACAGCATTAAGCATCTTTTCTTCTCTTTCTTCCTGTTTCTGTCCCAATAACTCACACGGACATTAGTGTCTTTCCAAGCTAGACCTCGGTGAAGAAGTGTGTCTAGCAAGTCACTCCATGCTTGCTAAGCGTGGAGGCAGAAGGCCAATTTGCTCTGTACGGACATTTGGACAATTTGTCAAAGACTTTTTCCAGAGGATGGAGTGCAGATGCTACTTAACAGATGAGACACGAGGTCAACAATGTAGAGAGGTGATTCACCTATTAAAAAGCCTTTACAATAATATATTAGCAATTCTGACCAGCAAAGTATTTGTCAAGTAAACAGGTTGTTGACTACCTCTAAGTGTTCTGAATCCTAAGCATACATGTGTGTATGTTTACACATGTATGCATGCTGTGTGGTTGGTGACACAAATCCCCCTCTGGACTTACAACATACAATCTGCCTGACTGATACGTGTGCGTGCTCAACAGGCAAAACACACAGCTGTGAGTTAAGCATTGCATCATTCATTTGATGAGCCCTGGCTAACTTTAGCTCGGTCTGTGTGTGAACACGCGTGTGCATGTCTGTGCTCTTCTTTTCCCGTCCAAACAGGAGCTCAAACCCCAGGAGGTAGCACAGTCTGCCCGGGGGGCTGTTCTCCCCTCCCCTGCACCCTGCTGGTCTCAGCCAACGCTTGAGTATCCTGTCACCATCTCCAACCTGTGTTTCCTTCTTTTCCTCGCATCTAATATGAGTCACACACACTCAAAGAGACACACACGCACACACACACCCAAAGGGCTTAGGCTAGCCTGTCTCATCCCATTTCCTCAGTGCCTTTTGATCCCCAAACCTACCAAAATACATTGCCCCCCTCACAGTGTTAACTTCTTGCCATGCTATTTAAGCTTCCTTGTCTGCCTGGAGCAAGCACAGCTTTAGCGCTATAGCAGCTTCTGTCTCCCTAATGACGGCGGCGCTAGAAGAACAGGCTGGGGGGTGCTGGACAACAGAAGCAGGACAACAAGCCCCTAGGTGCGCCGCAAGATAAGGACGGCTCATTACTGCTGAGGAAGGGTTAATGTTCGCAAACAGCTTTGAAGGGCCCCTTCCCAAATGCTGCTGCTTGTTATGAGAGCTAATGATGTCAGCAGAGGGCCCTGCTTGTTGATTAGCCTAAATGAAGGACTAATAGAAGTCCGTGAGTATAATTAATGACTGAATGGGCGCCTAAGAAAGATGAGAAAGCGGCTGCAGTGGCGATGGGTGTTTCCAAGTTAAGTGTGACCTGTGACAACATGGCAGTGCACCTTATCAGCTGGCCGCGCGATCCTCACTCCATCCCGTGCCGTGCCCTGCCATGGCATGGCGCGACACACACTCCAGCACCCAGACAGGCCAGCCTTTGTGGCCAGGCTTAATTAGCTGTCACAGCAGGTGGAGCAGGGACCAGGTACACTCTGTGGTCTGCTCTCTGACAGCACAGGTCCCCGTAGAGCTCCCCGAGACACCGACTGCCCAGTAACAATGTGTGTACCAGTGAGGGCCGACGGATGCATGTGGGCTTGCGTGTGCGTGCGTGTGTGTGTGTGTGTGTGTGTGTGTGTGTTTCTGTGTGCATGTGAGGGTGCGGGGAGCTGAAAGTGAAAAAAGGCAGAATGTGAGGCTGAAGGGTGAATCGGGATTCAGTGTGTGTGTGCCAGCATGAAGGTGGAATGCATGCGTTTGTAAAACAGTCTTGATAAAGTTAATTACATTTTAGTATAAAACTACAGTTTAGATTTACTGCTTGAATCAGAGATAATCAGCCTGTACATGGAACCACAGATGAGACTAAACAATACAATAGAACAGAATCATTTTTTGCAACTGGGGAAAAGATCAGCAGGGATAAATATATTGAAATAAAAAGATTCACATTGCAGCAAATAAACATCAAACTACAGCGGTCGACCTTATCAACAGATTTACAGGTTCATGTACTTTAAAGTGCCTTAAATAGTGCAGATGCAATCCAGTCTAAAAAAAGGAGATGAAATAGTTTAATAACTTATTGAAGACGTGTCCTCTGGGTGGATCTGTGGCCATAAACAGTTGTTCACAGCCTTCCTCCCTTTTTATTGGAGGCCCATTTACACGTATCACATATGTATTGTCAGGCCGCTGTCACCTCCCTACACATAACACATTACTTATAGGCGCCCCCATCCCACCTACCACTGCGCTTGCCCCTCTTCTGTTGCCGTGTGCATGTGTTGGCAGGGGAAGATACAGTGCATTCTGACGCTCCCCTCTGTATTCTAAGGCCTGTGTAAGCTGCAGTAATACTTCTTTACTGATAGCACCCTCGCAGTCACACACACAAATACACACACAGGCCACAGCTCTATGCACTCCCTTGGTTTAATCTATTACCATTTTTATGCGGCTCAAATATTCGGTCTGTGTTAACCAATGCATCATTATGAGGCATATAACTGCAAAAGCCAAAGGATTTATAAGCTTAAATAAATTATGTGATACGACGGCACCAGTTATATAAGTTGCAACTTTGCAAATATTCTTTTAAGTAATAATAAAAATAAAAGGGGAAAAACCCTGGAGCCAGGCTGTTGTTCGGTGTGAGGGAAGGATTCCTCTCCGAGCTGCGACTGAAACACACTAACAGCTACACACTCGGGCTATACTTTGTCTTCAGAATCATCACACACATATTACATGGAGTGATGGCTGTGTTTGGCATGTGTAAGCATTGTATTTCTGCTCCATACATTGCTGCTGCTGTTGCTGTTGTTGTTATTTCCCTTCATTTCACACTTAATGTATCACTCATCACCTCTGTTGACGACGCTCATAGCCAAGCTGGAACCAAAACACAATGTACACAATGATGAATTGTGATTTTAGAATGTAATATGTTTTACACATGGTCACTATACATCACCCCTGATGTTCTGTGAGTAGGTCTATTTGATCCCATTTAGCAGATGGATCCAATTGTCCAGGCAGATATTGGGTTGTGACAGAAAGCAATCTAACAGCAGGCTCATTGATGATGATGAGTTCTGTTCCATTGCACTGAGATCCAGTCCAATTTCAAAAGCAAATTCAGCCATTCATCTTCCAAATAATTGTGGCATTTTATCAATTGCTCCCAGTCTTTTATCTATCACTTCGATTGATGTGATCATTTGCGCAAACAGCCCTCTGCGCTAACGGCATCTTGGAACGCACTTGCAGGGCGATGTGCTTGTGTGTGTACAAGTGTGTGAGTGTGTGTGTGTGTGTGTGTGTGTGTGTGTGTGTGTGTGCACTAGCATGTGTCTGAAGACATCTTGGTGTGAATCTTTGTGCTTGCTGGCATGTGTCTGTATGTGCATGACTGTGTATGTTTTTGTTTCCATATGAGCAACTATGCAAATGTGCTCAGTTATCTGCATGTGCGCAGGACAATTCTCCCTTCTGCTGATTGCAACAATATATCCTCCATTCCATTATTATTTAAACATGATGGTGTCTGTTTGATGAGCATCTTATGTGAATCTGTGTGAGTGTATGTGTGTGTGTGTGTGATTAACTATGGCAGGAGGTTTCATCGAAGACCTGTAAAAATCAATACTTAATGCTGCATTTACATGTTAGTTGTGATGATGCTCTTGTTTTGTACTTCATCCTACCGAGGCAAAATCAGTGAACTGCATAAAAACAACAAATACAAAATCAAACATAACGAAGGTGAAAATTAGTGTTAATATATATAATAACCCTGCAAAGCTCAGAGGACTATAGAATGGCAGGTTCTTTAACGGGTGCTAACTGGTGTTAACGCCATAAAATGAGATACCACCTCCCGTTGCAGCCACACCGAAACACACACACACACACTTTTTCTCTCCCTCCTTTCCATTCTAAAATCTGATTCAATCACCCTTAATTCGCCCTCTATTCAGCCCCCGCAGACTTTCCAGGCAGGTCATATAATCTACTCTCACCGCATACATTCTCTCCTCCACCTCCTCTTCCACTGGTTCGCCTCTCTGACCGGACTCATACCCGCGTCCTTTCATCTCTCCGTCTCTTCTCCGTGTACGTGCGCTAATCGCCATCTCAGTTTAGTCTTCCATTACCGACGCTGACACTTTTCATATGCCCAAAATTCGGCATCCACATTTCACAGAAACAACGCGGCACTGCCAATTATGTTAATCTCTTGGAACATCAGAGAATTCACATCTCCTCCCAAAAGGATAAAACAAATCAGCTTCACAATTGACTGTATATTTAGACATCAGCTTATTACTTAACAAAACAACTACAAAGACCAACATCTTTAAAATGATTACTTGAAATACTTGAAATAATTGAAATCAACTGTAATTACTCACAACTCATCCGCATTAAAGAGTTGTTGGTGAGATTTCAGTTTGCATCCTTTATCCAAATATTTGTCCGATGCCAGAATATCAGACACAAATCCAACTTCCTCTGCAACATCTCTGACTCTTGACATCGATTATGCAGCAATCAGCTTTACATTTATCGGAGATTCCTGCCTCCGTACGATGACATTCGACCTCTCTGCTCAAAGATTTCTGTCAGCAACAACAGCCTTCACACATATCAGCCTGTATTTAGAGAGGATATGTCATAAATAAAGGAGGAAACAGAAAGAGAGGTCCAATTCCTAAATGACCTCAAAACCTGTGAGCTGGATAGAAAAACAGATTTTCTTTGTTACTTCTCAGACTAAAAGTAAACTGTTGTCCAATCAGCTAATACAAAACAAAAGAGAGGCAAAGCATCACAAAGGTCCCAACTGGGGAAATATCTCAAGACCCCTCAGTAATCAATAACACTTTCACATCGTTCCATTTCCATTACGCTCCCCATAACACACTCATACTCGCCTTCTCTCCCGCTCTATGTGCATTGTGATTGCTGCTGACTGTCTTCGTCAGCATTGTGGTGTGAATGTATGTGTGTGTGTTTGTGTGTGTGTGTGTGTGTGTGTGTGTGTGTATGTGTGTGTGTGTGTGTGTGTGTGTGTATGTATGTTCTGGCATGGAGACATATCACCAGGTGTATATATAAGAGAGAGGAACGGAGGAGGATACACAGTCATAAATCCGACTGATGCACGGTGTGTCATTACTTTCCACTTATTGTTATTCTCCCACTCCTCTTTATGCTGTGAGCCACTTTAGCTGTTTTCTCCCGGCCGGCTCAGAAACATTTGTATGGTGGCCTTGTGGAGTGATAGATGCTCCGGGGGAAGCTCCGGGTTATTGTTGTGATTCTTGCTCAGGCTTTTTGTTTGTGAGGAGGGGATGGAGGTTATGGAGGGGATGGAGGTTGGGTTTTTGTGTGTGTGTGCCCACGCCAATCCAGCTAAATTTGAAAATGCTTTTACTGGCTTTTTTTATATCACTTTTCCCTGAGTTGGGTTCTGTGTAGTAGAAAGGTCAACTTTCTTCTCTCATTCATCTCTACTGAACCATCGATCGGCTTGATTGTCGGGTTTGAATGCAGATATAGCCAATCATAATCTGGCATTCCATTGATCTGTGTTTATGTTTATGCTGTTAAATGACTTTGTGGGCGTAAGACATTGATTTGGTTTTGCCGTCTCGGACCAGCAGTCCAGGAATTACTGTTTTTCCTGGTTAACAGGTAGCAGTTACGATCAAACGATTGTCCGAAAAAACAGAAACGCACAAATTACTGAATGTGATCATGCAGGGAAGGAAGTGACAGAAAGCCACAGAGCAAAGACAACACACACTGTTTTCGTTCCATTTCTCAGCAGATGTTGGCTGTAAATGTCACTTACAAATGAAAAAAGCAGCAAAGAGAAAAGATTTAACCATAACCGCTATTGTTTTTAGTCTCTCAGTGGCCAAAACACAGAGTGAAAATGCAATAAAGATCCTTTTAAAATCTGACCCGTTTGAAGAGAACCAAGTTCGAAATGTGTTTCGTTTATCTTCCTCTTTTGTCTCTTTGTGTTTGTGTTTTTTCTGTAGATCAGAAGCTTTTTAGTTTTTTTCCAACAAGCTAAGTGCTTCTAACAACTTCTGTGTTGTTTTGTTTTCACACACTGTGTGACATTCCACACATACACACTCTCATGGACACAATTGCTTCACTTCCCCAGAAACAGTTTGGACTTCCATTGAAACTCTCCATTGGCTGCAGAACTCAGACTGAATATTCTTTTTATAGAGACACTGGAGCCACACAGGTACTTGTGGGTTACAATAAAAAGTTAATAATCCATTCTCATCACCCATCTGTATCTTGTCAACAAAGATGGCAAACATCACAGGGGATTTTACATCAAAAAACCTTTCTTTAAATGATTTCTCCTTTTTCTAATCTTCCTCCTCCCTTATTCCTGCCTCTCCTCCTTTGCAAAAGCACAGACACTGTATGTACCACACACACACACACACACACAGACATACACGTGGCCCCGGTATGGTGTCCCTGAGGCCCAGAGAGAGAGAAAGAAAGAGAGAGAGAGCGAGAGAGAGAGTGTAGATAGCAGCAGTCGCCTCACAAGAGCAGACCTCATAAAACTCCCTGTCACTTTGACTAATTTGTTAGTCTTGTCTCACTGTGTCGAATTGTCACCATCCCTCCCCCTCCCAATGCACCTCTACCCCATCTCTCCTGTCCTTCTTTCCGCCCCACCCCACCCCACACCCTCCTCGCTCTTATCCACAGGAGGAGCAGGGAGGGAGGTGGGGAGGAAAAAAAAAAGGGGGCAATAAATGTAATATAGTGTGCTGGCCATTGGTTGCTCTGATCTACACAGCAATCCATCTACAGTCAGAGGAAGAACAGAGGCTTTATGGAGCAGAGGATGGCATGATGGCTAGATTGCTCATCCATGTTCTATCTCTGTCTGCCTCCGTCCCACCTCAAGAGGAGACCGGCCCGGGTATACATGGAGTAAAAAGAGAGAGAGAGAGAGAGAGAGGGAGAGAGAGAGAGGGAGCAGGGCTATTATGGATGCAGGCCGCGCCGTGGTGTCCGAGATCAGAATGGGCTGGATCGGGCCAAGTAAGGTGGGCAGATTAGATAGGATGTTCAGCCAGGCCCCTCAGAAGAACAAAGAGCCAATACCAGATTCATAGAGATGAGTTAAAAGCCCAAACCCTCCTCTGCGGGCTCGATGGGGATCGGTTGCCAGGTAATTATGGAGAACAGGATAGAGATTACAAAGACAAAAGTGAATACAGAGACCGGCACCGGTATGACACTGCGGCATCACACAAAGAAGTACGATGGTTACATTCTCTACGGTTTCTTACCCTCTCTCTCGCCCTCCCAACCCCACCCGGAGTACCTGATCTTTAAATAGGAAGCCAGACTCGGAGCTAAAAATAGGCCGCGTTCCACGGCTGCCCCCCCCCACCACACCCCCACCCCCCCTCCAGCTGAGCTGTCAGAGCCCCCTTCTCCCTCTTCTTCACGGTGAGGCAGACACAGCCCTCCTTCATGTGTTTCCGAGGGAGACAGGCAGTGTGTGATCGCTTCGCTCCGGCTCTAACCCATCTCCTGTAACACACACACACACATACACACACACATGGCAGCGGACCCAACCTCTCCTGACTCGCCGGCCTCACAGGGAGGCCGCTGTGAACTCGCGCACCAATTCCCGCCGTGTTGGCCCTGTTTCTCTTTCCGTGCAGAAATGAGGGGCAGACTGTCGTGACGTGTGAGCGATGGGTGATGGAAATAGTCATTTGGACTGATACAGTGCAGGCTGTGCAACGTTGGTGAGCTTGCTCGCCACTAAAACGGGCCTAGGATGAGATAACATTTAAAAGACACATTTTATAGAATTTAATCCTTCAATGGAATAGAACCTGAATGCACTTAGGACCAAGTCAATCCGTCTATTTTGTCAAGGAACTTTTCTTCATTTAACGATCACTATTTGCGAGTTCAAGCTTGCAATGACCCTGTTCTAACACCATAACAATCAGAGCTTGAGCCTGGGTGCCGTTGCATATCTGCTGATGGAATAAGGAACCTTTGTGTCAGCTTTTACTTTCTCCCTTTGATGTCCCTTTAGGAAGAGTCAGTCTGCATTAAACCCCTTTAATTGAGCTTAAAAGGCTATAAATGGCATCAACAGCTCCAATGAATTTACTGATGGGAGGAAACACAGGAAAGATAATGAGGGGCTTCAAATAACGGATGGCTTATCAAAAACGCCGCACCTGATGGCTTGAAAAATAAAGCGCCGGGGTGAGATGTGAGAGATGAAATGAAAGGGAGCCGGATGAATGCCATGAATGCGAGGATGAAGACACTTTTAAAACAACTTTTACATTCATTTGTTTGTAACATTTCACCATGTCCCAAGAATATAAATGTTCCCAGATCGCAGCTTCAAGATATCCATGTCCAATTAGCGCCTCGCAACATAACACACAAATATTTTTTCTATCCTTTCTGTGTCGTTTTGATTAGAAAAGGGCACATTTCCAAACTTTTGTAGCGATCCCATCCGAGCATTATGAAAGAGCTGCACGGCTTTTGTGAGCAATACAGCAACAATTAAACTGCTATTTGGTATTTTCATGCCCTGTGCGCCACATTTGGAACAAGATGGAAGGAGCATTGAAGTGTGAGTTCCGTGTAATCGAGGTGTAAGGTCAATTGTTTATTTATTCAATTCATAATTAATTCATTTATTTAGTTTTAGGTGAAAGATTGCTCAAATACACATCAACTAGAGCACCATCTCTTTGTGTGGCAGAACACGTTAGGACGTTCCCTACACAGTTGGTGGTTGATATTGGTCACTATTATACACAGCATCTAAGTTTGTGCTTTCCAAATCATCAGGAATGTAGGAAAGTTACAATCCTGGGTTTTCTTTAGAAACACACGCAGAACATCAACACAACTCCCTGCACATTCACACCAATGCTCCCCAACCAATGAATGAATGAATAACAGTGTTTTGAAGAATATAACAAATTTATGATCTTTCCCAGAACATGTTTGATGGAGATGATAACTCCATTTACTACAATGTTCTGCTGTTGTTAACTGAAGTGCTTCAAGAAATGAAGCGGTTGTGTTACAATAATGTACCATTATGTTATTTTGGTGAACCGTGAAGTCGTACAAGAATCGAGGCGTAATTTCTCGGAACAAAAGATCATAATGTAATCAGGGTAAAGTCATAATAAAGCAATTATATTGTGAGGAATGTGCACCATTCTGACTAAAAGTTGTCATTTTGAGGATAAATCCATCTCGTTGCGGAGAAGTTGTAACTTTGGAGCAGAAGCGAGTAGAGGAGTCAGACTGCTTCTGACAGCTGCAGCGTTCTCTGTAATGTTTTTGTCATCGCTGTACTGAATAACGTCTTCAGCCATCACTCGTGTCATTAAATATGATTCTGTTACTACTGCATCAACATTATTTTTATAAGGCTCTGCTGTCATCTACTGTGACTACTCACGACCCTCCCTCTCCCTCTCTCCCTCTGATAACGTAATACCTCTCCTCTTTGTTCGCCCACTATTCCTTTTTATAATGCTGTCATTATTATCTCTCTGTCTATTTTTATTCTGATAATTGTATAGCATTTTATAGTATCAAAATAAATATAAATTCTCCAGTTCATTCTCTTCAAACGCTTAACTATTAATATTCTGTAACAGACTCACAGATTCACACGTTAAGTAGAGGTACCACTTTTTACTCATTTCTATTTGTTATGTTCATGTACTACAGAGTTTAAGGTTTCCCTGGTGATTTTTTGCGGCACATCTGTGGGCCCATACATTTCGAGCCTCTGCCACTCCACTCCTCCCAGACACAAATACCATTTTCCTACTCAGAGAGTCTCGTCTGGCCTCTCCTCTCCATTCGCTGAGCCAATTTCGTTATGTGCCATTTTCATTGGCACAGCTGTTAAAAGTTCATTTGAATAATCTGACTGGTTAAGAAGATAATGATTCATCACCGCCACCTCCTATTTATATTCCACTCCACCCGACGCAACTAAACGACTCTCAAGCGTGGACACTGGTGACACTAACGGGAAAAAAAGCTGAACAGGTGCACTTGTATATGTTTTCTCTCCTCATGTGCACATGGATGCACGTGTTTACACTGGTTGATGCCATTGTGCCGTTAGAGAATGAAAGACATGAAAGAAATATCCTTGACATGACTTAGCTGACATAATGCACCAACAACAATTATAGCACTGATTTATCGCTCAACATCCTGAATAGGGAAGTAGAGACATTTATATGTTCCTAAAAACGAATGTAACTTAGTGACTAAGTTAGTTGGGTCATCACCTTTTCACCTTCACCTCCCTGCCTTGTTTTGGATTGGTAACTAACATTTAATTAGAAATAAGTGCTTTCTAATACGAAGGCTTATCTATGCAAAATACAACATGCCGAAAAATACTTATCTCCCCTAGTTACTTAACATTGTGTATACTACACCTAAGGAGGAAGTGGGAGTGGTCACGTTGTTGCCGTGGCACTGAGGGAATATTTTTCTCTCTGTGGGCAGTGGCATTCACAAAGCGCGATCAAACATGGTCAAAGGCCAGCAGTGTCCTTGTCTCTCCCTCTCCAGTGCACAGTTATCAATCAGACACGGTAGCTAAAGACAGATGGACTCGAATGCACGCACACACAAATACGCACGGGCATCTCACACACACACACAAGCCTTTACTGGAAAATGTAAGCAAGTTCCTCTCTTCCACACTGTTGCCTTTCCACCCCTCCGTGACTTCAGCTGACTTTTATTCATCATAACAGAATGAAAAATATAGATTTGCCCCTGGAGATTAAAAAGAGAAGAAAAAAGAATGTATAGAAATAAAGGAAATAGAGCATGAAGGAAATGTGGAGAGGGAAAAAGTGAGTGAGGGAAAGAGAAAGGGAGAGATGGGGAGGAAGAGAGTGAGTGCAGCAGCACAGAGGCACAGAGCTGTGAGTTCCCAGGCAAGACAGCATGAGCTGCCTATTTGTCAGCATTGATCAACCCATTAAGGAGCTGTGGTGGGAAGCATATTGGTTTTGGAGGCCAAAGGGGCAGTGAGAGACAAAGATAAAGCAAGACGAGGGGGTGTTGAACTCCTTTCAGCTCCGGCAGCCACACGTCTGCACGATGAAAAAGCCGGTATTCTTCCTCCCTCCAATGTATATGCAGTTCATTTTGCAGGGCCCAGTGGGAGGCGAGTAGATGTCATTTGTTCTCCAGCGTCTCTGGAGGCTCCACCATATTGTATGCCTTAGCCACGTTTGCGAGGAGCCAGCGATCTTTACGGGCAGAACTTAACTTGTCGTCATCTTCAGTGTGTGCGCGTGTGTGTATTTGTGTGTGAAGAGAGTGGGTATCGGGGTTGGGGGTGGGTCCTGGCCCAAGGGGAGAGCAGGCTGCCTCTTCGCCCAGTCTCTGATGAATTCATATAATTAACTCTGCCTTGATCTGTTGGCTAATCCTGCACTCAGTAATAAGGGATTAAAATGTCACCTAAGCCACCTGCTGTTATTGAGCCCCAAGACTTTTTGTGTCTATGTGTGTGTGTGTGTGTGTGACGGAGATGAGGGATAAAAAAAAAGTGAAGTGAACTTAGTTCACAGAGACGTCTGTGCACTAAGCATGTGTTCTACAACTAGAAATGTCCTGTGTTTGCATGTAGGTGCAAACACGGAAAGGCAAACATCTTTAACCGCATGGGCGCCGTCGTTTGGCATCAAACTGAACTCTATAGTTTGGCAAGAAGCTGGAGCAGAAGAGGAGACTCGCTCTGAAAACTCATTGTCACAGTCAGTAAAAGGGGACATGAAAGTGGGACATGGCAGAAGGTGGGAGTTGAGAAATCTTTTTTTTCCTCCCCTCTCACTATGACCTCCTTGGACCAAGTAAAGAAAAAAGGGAGGAAGAGAAAGAAAGGAGTGCCAATTGGTTGGCTAACAGCCCACAGACCGGCGACCAGCTTGCCTTTCCTGCCTGCTGGCCTCCTCCGCTTGGTTGCATAGCAACCCCAAGTGTATTTTGGGTTGTCTAATGACTCTAGTTGCAGCAGTGACTCAGGGGCTACTAAAGAATCCTTCTGACCAATCACTGTGTTTAGCACGTGGCAACTGAGCGATCACCAGACAGTGACTCCAGGCCAGTCTAACCCTCTTATGTGAGACAAATTCTCCACCCAACATCAACTTCTGTTAAGACACACCAGCACACAAACACAATAAGTACACACACATTAAACTAGTCAATCTTGCTGACAATGCTCCAACTTACCGTAACTCTCAACGGAAACTGCTCACACACATCAGTACTTTAGTCTTCCGGCACTTAGACAGACATACAGTACACACACACACACACATTGAGTGCAATATTGGTGGTGGTTACACAGCCAGAAACAGATGATGTTTTAGGCCTTACAATGATAATGATGATAATGATGATGATGATGATGATGATGATGGTAGGTCACTTTAGCACACAGATCATGAAGGTAGTCCCACATGAAGCTGTAGAGACTCAAAGCCAAAGTGAGGCAGCAAACTCCCAACCATTCTCTGAGCCAACCGCCCCGCAGCAGCAATAACTTTCTAGTCTCTTCATTTTAATTTTCACTTTCAAAAGAAATATGAGTCATTGCTGTCATCTTGTAGACATCTTTAAATATGATTCAGTTCCAATAACTGTCAAAGACAATTAGACTTTTAGTTTTATTACTTTAAATTATATTGGAGTCAGGTCTTTGGAAGAAGTTGGGACAGAGTGGATCACATTCAGTGGTGTTCAGTATCTTACAACTTTGCTTTTGGTGTTTGGCTCATATGTAAAATTCCTGAAACATTCCATATGTGAGAGAAGTACAGTATATATTGCTGTTGTTGCTTTGGTGACTCAACAAGCTTTGAGAAATGTCTACCTTGGAAAGAGATTATGCTAAACATTTACGTTGCTGCTTCAGTATCGCTGGGGGGTTTGTATGGTTGTGTCTTTGTGAGGCGTCCGTCATGTCCCTAAGCTTTCCTTTGGTGTCAAAGCATATTGCATGGCAGCAAAGTACATTACATCCCGAGGGTGTCACTGTGTGTACGCTTGTCCCTACGTATCCACCGGTCTTATGCTTATATTTGGTCAGGGTCCGGCTTCATGTCAACTGCTGTCAAGCACTGCATTGCCTGAGGGTCCGACACCCACTGCGCTGCCCTGGCTGACTGATCTGAGTAGGCAGTGCCCTGTGCCATCCACTGACACTCACATGTTGGTCCTGTCTGCGTGGCCTAGTTAGAAAGATGAAGTCACTGCTGACAGAAACCAGAAAACCAAAACGCCAAATGTGACATACGTGGGTAGCATCAATAAGCAAAGGTCTTTGAGGGCAGCCTGACAACGACCATTTTCAAAGAAGTGGATATTATTCCTGAACATGAAAAAAAGGAAGACAGAAAGCATAAGATCGAGTGGTTTTATAACATTAAACTATAGACAGTGTAGCAAAGAGGAACCAAGGGAGTTTTATTCACAGCAGGCCATTTTTAAAAAGGGTTTTTATGATCGCTTGGCAATGTTTCACTTTCACCTCACGATGAAATGGATCTTCAAAGGTTATTTATCGATTCCCGACTGTTAACCTTTCACAAGCTGTTTCACAGTTACGCCTCTCTGTGTCTTTTGATAGCTGCAAGGAAGAAGTGGAGGCTGGGGCAGGGCGGGGTCGGCCGACCAGCCCCAGTGGCATATTGGTCATCGTTTTTTTTAGGCCAGGGGTGGGGAGCCGAGCCGAAGCCGAAGCGAGAAACGCTGAGGGATGGCAAGTCGGGAGGCAGATAAAGAGGGATTGAGGAGGGTCAGGGATGAACAGGATATAGCCGGTGACTGGGAGTCTGGAGCCAGGAGGGGACAGGAAAAGCAAGGGGCAGCCAGAGAGGACCTCTCCCTGTGGGGCTGGGAGTGGCTGATGTAATGGCATTAATCTCCAAGTGCCATCTGACACCCAGTGTGGCTCCGTCATTGAAAAGTGCTAATTCTGCTGAACTGTGAGGGGAATTCAGGTATCTCTAGAGGCAATGCCCCAGATTAATTAAACACTCAGGCATGGAGCACAGCGCACATTTATCTCTTTTACTGCATCATCACTGTTTGATTTTTGTGTTTGGCTCATGGAGTAGCACATAATAGACAACAACAACGCTGCCGTTCTTTCACACTCTTCCCACCACCTTCCACGTATTATAAGCAGCTGCTCCTGTCGTTTGATGCTAACCGGGGATTTCCCCTCTCTTCCTTCTCCCTCTTTTCTTTCCTTCCCCTTTCTCTCGCCACAGATGAACCGGCCCATCCAGGTGAAGCCAGCCGACAGTGAAGGACGAGGAGGTAATTAACCTTCTCCTGGTCTCCCTTCCACACCCACTTAAACACACACACGTACACACAAATAGGCAAATACACAACAAATGAGTCTACACAATCCTTAATATTCAGCTCTCCCTGTAGACACACTGGGAGTTAGTAGAGTAGCCCTTAATATAGGTCACATGCTTCTATTGACTTCCCATCTGTGCCAGAACAGGGGCTGTCTCAGGTTCACAGTTAGTGGGAGTGGCTCAAAGACGAGAGAGAGAGAGAGAGAGAGAGCGAGAGAGAGAGTGAGAGAGAGAGAGAGCGGGTTGTAGGAGAACAGAGGGAAAGACAGGAGGATATACATCACTCCATCCCAAATCAGTAAAACCCATTTATCTATCTATGCATCTATCTATCTATCTGTCCATCTATCCATCTGTCGTTAGAGTATGCACTTCTGCTTTGGCGTTGTGCTGCTTCCTTTTCACAGCTCTTTCCCTCCGTCTTTAGTCTGACTGACATGGTGATTGACTACATCATTCTAAAGCCATTTGTGACTAACATCATTAAGGTTAATGCAGATTAAGTCAGTATAAGATTTACATGGGTGGAATTACATTTGATCGGAACAGTCGGTCCTGTGCTTGTATTTCCGAGTGGTGATTGAGCTTGCCTAGGTCAGATTAGACTGAGCCACTTCACTGATTTACGTGGTCAAGTGGGAATCAGATGGTCCATTTCTATTGCTACACACACCCCAGTGTAGATCTTATTTTTTCATGGCGGCGCTTTAATTAACAGCCATCTAAAAACAGGCAAAGTCTGACCGACAAGGCCTGGGCAAGAACCAATCGGCATTCTCACCAAGATAAATTGGAGCTCTGGGCTTAAGAGGGGAGGATGGATGGGTCCCAATATCAATTACTAGTCCTTTTTCAGCAGAACAGAGATGAACGGGCAGTGTGAATGAAATACAGAGGGCTCTTTAGGCTGGCACAACCTCTACTGGGCTGTCAGATGAACTTTCTATAGGGGAGGACAGGATAGGACACAGTGCCGAATGAAATAAGACCACGCAGACAGGCCCCAACAGAGATATTGAGCGTTAATGGCAACAGGAAGTCAGCAGACAGGCCAGGGAAGTAAACCACAGTCGTGGCTGACAATGAAATGAGATTTACTATGAAGGCCTGTGGTTAAGGGAAAATAGACAGCCCGGCTAGAGCTGACTAAAGGAGAGACAGCGGCAAGGGATTCATCTCTGGAAGGCTGTGGACTCAGGTGCACCAATCCCAGTGGGGCCTCTAGATTGGCTACATTGATATACAGGTCTGAACCGGGACATTTGCACCTCTAGAATGGAGACACATTTATCACTACCAAGACATCAGCAATTATCTGTCATAGGAAGTTGCGAAGGGGTCTCGATTACGTGTCTCTGCAGGCATTAGGCGCCATTAGTCCACTTGGAGGCTCCAGTAGCCCCCCTTTTGTTCATGCTGTCCCTGAGAGACAGCCTCTCTCTGGGGATATGGGAGTGTCAGGAGAAGAAGTAAAGCCCGAGCTCAGAATGACTAGGAGGCCTTGGCGCTGCATAATCTTGCCGCTCGGCTGCCATTGTGGATCACAGAGATAATTCGCTGGCTGTATATTAGAATGACTCATGTCTTATATTTTTGTGGATTATCAAAAAGAACAGAGCATTAGAGGAGAGCTTCACAGCTTTTAAATCTATTTCTGTTCCTTGAGTCAGGCGACCTCTTCCCCACACAGTCCACATTTATCTGATGTGCTTAACACCACTTTTCCTGCCCAATTCTATCAAACCATGATTTCAACTCAGAGATAGGACGACACAATCGAGGCATGGGACTTCTGCTCACTCGCTCTATAGACAGTTCAAGAACAGACACTCCACTATATCTCCACTAGAAGTCCAAGCAATTTGCTTTAATCCAAAAGGGTCAGAAATGAGGGAAAGTGGACGTCTCTGACTCTCTAGCTCTCTCTCTCTCCATTAGACTTTTTTCTCTTTCCCCCTCTCTCGGCCTCATTGCAAGGGGAGAGATGAAGCGAGTGAAGCGAGTGAAAGAGAGAGCGAGGTGGCCATTCAGTACAAGGCCCATGGAGGAATAGAGTGAGTGAAAGATGGAAGACAAAAAGAGCGAGAGGGGGAGAGATGACAGGATGAGAAAGTTAACGGAGGGTGATGGAGGCAGCTGAGTGAATCTCAGCAGTAAATCATCTCAGAGCTGCCTCGTCCCTATCTCCTCCTCGCCTTGCCAGGAATCTTTTTCCCCCTGACCTTGTCTGCCGCTGTGTCTGTGAAGAAAAGATGGGGCAAGATTATCTATGATTGGAGATGGCCATTATCTAAACACAATCTCAGAGCCAGGTCCCACTCCTCTAGCCACTGCCTTGAGACTAGAGACCACACTGATGAGGAGAGAGATGATGGGTCAGCCAGCAACACCCTCTTCTTTTATTAACTCTGATAAGATGGTCTCAACACGATCCCGAAATGCGCACCAGCCTCCATCAACATTGACTTTTTTCACAATGTGCCATTCTCACTGCATTTGTCTACACAGTTTCCTAGCCCATTCTTGTTTATCGCCCCCCCGTATGTTTGTTTTACTGAATATTTATACGCTGCCAGGAGATGTGCGACCCCTGTGTTTGATAGTCAGCGACCCTGTGTGAGTGTTTTTAATATTTTGTCCAAGCGTCTCTGTCTGGTCCATACTCTTTGTCTGTCTGGCTGAGGGGGGTCATGCGAATGGGTCGTGTTTGTCCTTGCCAGCTTGTCTCTCTTCAGATGGTTGACCCCAGTCTGGCAGTGGAGAGATTGACAGGACCTTAAGATGTTGCACACTGTGCTGTCATGCCCCACCCCAGCAGGTATGGGAGAGTGAGGGCTGCTGGCTGGCTCAGTCTGGCAGGCCACAGGGGAGGGGCTGTCTGGAGGCACCTCACCCCCACAGAGGAGCACACTCCACTTTACATGCAAATGAAGCCCAAAAGATCCCTCTCTGCCTCTGGACATGATTGCGCAAAACTCTGAAGAAGTCAGGAAGAACCGTGACAGCAGTGGGTATGCATGGCTGAGAGCCACGCAGAGACACATGCAGACACATGGACAGACAAGAGACTGTAGGATATAAGATACCGAGGGTAAACATTGCTACATGGTATTTAACTAACCTTTCTCAGTGTCCTATGATTGGGCATATTTCTAATGGAGGTAAAATGCTGTAGTTTGGAGTAAAATATTTGGACTAGGCTCCTTCCTCACACATTTCCTTGATTGTTCCATGTTGTTTTCTGATCATGCATTCCAGAAGGTTTAGAGCTCCACACCCAATCCCCTGGGTAAATAGAAGTGACAGCTCTAGCGGTTTGAGTAATGTATTTACAAACTCAAAGCCTGTATCCTCGTATGGTGCCAGATGCACTGACAATTTCATAGTTTTTTTCCCCATCTGATCATTCCATTTACCACCTCACTATACTAAATAATCCACCAGTACACATCAGACAACTAGTGTACAGTACATCAACATTGAATCAACTGACTAATCATAAGTGTGATAACTGGGGGTGCTGAAGGCACTGCAGCACCTGTCAGAGAGTCGTGCTTTGAAAAATAACAAGCAAGAGATTTGACCATGATGGCATGAAAGCAGAGAGATGGTGGTTATTAAGCCAACCGACAAGGGACAATAGAATCCGTTCGCTGATAGCGCTCCAGCGGAAAATGCTTGGACACGTCAAGCATTACTTTCAAAGAAGATGAAATCCCATGCACTGTCTGAAGACAAGCGTTTGTTGGCTATTTTTGGACATTCTAGACATTGATGGCAGGGTCTATATCAGCACCTACCTGGGCAGAAAGGCCAGTTTTCTGAATTCTGTGATGCATAAATCCTAGACTCTTTGGAGATTTGGCTTTGGCTGTGTGTTTTATGTGTTGTGTTTACGGCTTGAACTCGGGAGATTTACGTTACCATGAGATCCACACTGTGAGGTATCGTTTGTATCTTTTACCTAATGTGATTGAAATAGGCTCTTGTGACAGTGTTTGCTGTTGCCATGGTGTCCAGCGCAACGTACGAGAAATCACTTTGCATAATCAAGACATGCCACAATGTATTTTCTCATTGCTGTTAGACATTTCATAGCATCTTTCACAGCGGTACCATTTCAGCTCAAGTCCACTACCGCATACCTTGTTTTTTTCAGCAACCCCAGTGCAGCAAGATTGCCAGAGCTATGCCGGTAATGAGAAGAGCTGTTGATCCCTCTCAACACTCACCCGCTACACAACTCTAACCAGCCTTCATCTGCTTTCACTTCATATTTTTTCTTCAGCTGTTGTATGGTTACATCCCTCTGGCTCTTACCAACAAGTCTGAATTGAGAAAGTTTTTGGTCTATAGGTCATCTTAAAATGAGTAATTTGTCTGGGACCCACTAAAAAGAGGCATTTCATATGAAGTAAGTAGGACTAGTAGCTTAACTAGAATGACAAATAGACATTCAGCTGTCTGTCTGCCTATCTGTATGCAAAATAATGTTAATACTTCATCAGATGGATTTACTTGAAAGAAAAATATAACCATTGCAAATACTTCTATATTCTATGAGGAAGCATGCCAATTAGCAGTAGACTCTGCTGCATCGATCCATAATGTCCATGTTAATGAGTTTCTTCTGAGTGTTCTTCATCCTCAATGCAGTTTATTTGTTTTGCATTTGAGACTTGGCGCGCTAATTCTGCAGGATGATGTGCAATATAATATGAACCAGGAGCACAAAAGCATGCAGATAAGGTGGTGGTGAAATTTAATATATGAGATATGAAAGACCAGTTCATGATCAGTTTTAAAACAAACGCTAGACAAGCCCTGTGCAGCCAGAGTGCCTTTATTGGACAGGATAACTGAGACAAAGCCCAACCTAATATGAAGAAGCTGCTTCCAACATTTTGTAGGCTCACATTGTGCACATGTCTTGCGGCGGGCCTTCCAGGCAGCATCATAGCAGCGTCAAGCTTTTCTAATGAGTCCGTAAGTAGCAGAACTTCTTTGTTGTACTGCTTGGAACATTACTCTGCATTTGAAATGCACCCAGCGGCTTTGCAGCGATCTTTTATCATTGAATGCAGCTGTCCGTGCTTTCTGAACAGTTACCACAACCAAGCTCCCCTGACTACTGCCAATGGGCCATAAAGTGATAGAACGGTGATTAAAGGGAAAAAAAAGAAATATTTACCACCTACACAAGAGCAAAAAAAAAATGTTTTTCCTCATTATTGGCGAACAAAGCAGAAACTTTTAAAAGTAGACTACGGCAACTCATTTTTTGCCTTAAGAAAGAGGGGGAGGATGACAGAGAAGTGTAAAGAAAAAGGATGCAGAGAGCTATGGCGAGACAAAAGAAGACTGAGAAGGAAAGAAAAGTAGAATCTACTGTATATGCATATACTGCAGTCTGGAATACAAGTAGCACTTTATTCCAGAGAGAGAACCATCAATCTTGACAGCATATGGCGTCTGTGAAAAACCCATTAATTTTTAATATACCAGGCGCTGGAATGAAAAGGCTTCCTGAGACAAGCAATTGTCAGATGTCAGTAGTGTTTTGATAACTTTTTTGATCTCCTTTTTTATTTGCATTCATAAAACATGGCTGCCCACATGCCACCTCAGTGTGGACATGGCTGGAGACTGACATGGATCCATTTTCTACACAATTATCTCTGCCTTCAGTCAGGAGATGAGGCACTTGAGGGAAACAAAGAAGTGTCTGTCACTGTCTGCACTGACTGGGACATGAAATGAGCTAAACTTCTTATTATATATTTACATGCACACACACACATGCAGTCACACACACATTTTAATAATTTATTCATGTCCAAAAAAAGATCCAATGAAGCAGGACATAAACAATAGGATACCAGAACAAAACAGCACTAGTACATTTGGGCAACTGTTATTACTTATTGCAAAGCACGGGGTATAAAGCAACATCTTCGCAATATGTGATAATATACACACACAGACCCAAACACACACACACAGAGTAATGTAGTTGTACATAAGTGGCTGATTACAAATGTCTCTTCAGAGTAGCTCTAGAGCTCATATGTTCTCCAACTGTATGGCTCAGCTTAGTTTAAGGGAGAAGATGAGCCTCTCTCAATGAGAGATAAGTACAAAGAGGTCAAACAGTGGGCTCAATGAGTTTAGTCACACTGCTATATACTCACTCAGTTCCATAGGGAAGTCATCACCTCTCTTAGTGAAAATACACAACTGTGTTTTGCAGACTTGGTCATGGTGTCATCTCCTTTGCAGGACCTGCAGTAGTAGATATGTATTCATATTCATAAAAGTGCCAATTTAAGGCCTGCAAGTGGCAATAGGAGATGAGAGAGAACTTGCAAAATCCAATAAGAGCTGCTTTGGAGACAGGTGCAAAGTGGACTAATTAATAGCAATCTATACTCTGGCCAGGGCATGCAGAGGGCCGTCTGAGACGCTCTAAGGTCAGGCAATGAAAAGATAGCAGCTCCAAATTCATTTTCTCACCGTGGACCTCCCAAAGGAAGGCCCTGAAGTACACTCACACTTCCTTTAACGCCATCACTGGGGTGTAATTTATTTTTGCGTTTGCCAGCACATTTGGAAAGTTCATTACCTCGCTCATGCCTTGTTAATTAGCCTTGTAAAGCCACCATTACATCTCCTCGGGCCAGGACCAAGATGAGACTTTTGTCCCAAAACATTAACACGCAGCACGGGGCTGTAAAATAGCACTCTGTCCATTTAAGTTGTAACAGTGACACCTCAGTGAATATATGAAGGATGGAAGGACAATCTTGATCAAGTCACATATCTACATGCCATGCTGCTGCCTTGCTTGCATGTCTCAACTGGTACCATGTGTAGGGGTCACACCCATTTCTGTGTAACACCTGTTCAGGTCTGACAGCAAGACAGTTCCTCGGTTCCTGAGTTCCCTGCCCATCTATATCTCTGCTCTGTTGTCAGTCATCCCCACATCTCAGTCCCAGGTGTGTGTCCACATGGTGCTCTCTGGGATTCTTTCTCAATTCAAGGCGCAGTGCTCCAAGAGCACAGGAACAGTAATGAGCAATACTACCAATCTCATCTGGTGGGCTTGAAAAATCCTGACGCGTGAGGCTTAACTGTAGGAACATGGAGCAATGAAGTGGGGGTAGTTTTCACTTCCAGATGAAGGTCTGACACCTCCGCTATAGCTTCAGCAGTGGAGATCAGGCAGCGTGGCCTTATTGATTATGCAGGTGCTCATTTGTGTGGCCAAGCGGGTAGCAGGCACGTGTCTCATTTGAACTTTACAGGAATGGAACAGGATCCGATTTCCCCGCTGCAAAAACGAAGCCCTGGTGCTTTATTTTTAGAACAGCTGCGTCTAATGGGGCCTGGCAGGTACAGGAGGCGTCACATCTGTCGAGGCCCAGGTGATGCTCTCGCCCTCCACTCCTCCCCGCTCCTTGCCTGCTCCCCACCAGTCAAATGACTCACACTGAAGATCAACAGTGTCATTTTCAATAAACTCTTCTTCCTCTTCCTGCCACTTTCCATCAGTTCTGGCGGTGGTTTCTTGCTAGTAGCCATTTCATTCCACAACACGCGGAATAGGAGATGCATAATGCAAAAGATGTAAAGAAGATGAATGCCTTCTCTAATGTCAAGGCACTGAGAAGATTAATTACAAAAAAAATGCATTATGACTGTCCAAAGTTTGGCTGTAGAGCCTATGTGTCAGTGCCACAGTGCCCCACTTTGGAGCTAAGAAAGGAACTCTGATGTTTTATATTTTATACTTTATATGGTTTATACTCTAAGGTCTGACCCAGGGATCACAATATTTTTTCAAAGGAAAAGTTCCCTTTGGGTGAATTGGGCTTCCATGTCAATTTCTGTGTAAATCACAAGGGAACGTGAGCACAGTCTGCAGAAAGTAGCCCTTCTCCTGACTGCGAGTGAGTGAAACAACTTGAAAAAAATGGATCAAAATTGATCAAACAAACCGTTATAACCAGAGGGACTGTGGAATGACTCTCCCTTGTAGTGGTGCTGTTTTATGTCGTTATATAAAACAGTTCTGGACTTCCAGGCTCACTTCGCTTTGCTGCAAGCCCGTTATGGGCTTTAGTTTCATGTGTTGCTTTTATCATGTGGCGCACGGCGTACGCTGGCTCTACTGGGTCAACCGACTGCATTTGACTAAATGCCTTAGATTTCTGATGCAAAACCAACGATTCCACTAGCTGGTATGCTTTAAAGTTTAGAGCCAATTAAATATGATCTTGCAAAAACCTCCCACGGACAACCAATCTATGTGTATGCAGAGTTAACGAATACATACACATTTTCTTTGGTTGGGAAATTGACCAGTAGTCAGTGAAGTGCATCAAACCAGATATTAAATTTCAATAGATTCAGCCAACATTTGACTAGTTTTGTTCCAGTTTCTTATTGTAAAATAATTCCTTGACAACTGTAGTGAGAACAGAGTACAAGAAAAGAATTAGAGGCTAAGAATAAATACCATGTATTCCAATTATTCACACCTAATGTTATGTGACTTGTTATCGTGTAGAATTAATCACCATAAATGACCACTGTAAAATGGACAGCATTGTTGTTTGTCTCTTCACATCTCCTCCTCCTCCGCGTCTCCCTCCTCCTCCTCCTATTTTTTCCTGTTCACAAAGTCCAGAAGCCAGATAGCTCATTAAAGTGCAGGTCCAACAGAAATATTTAGTCAAGAGGCCATACATCACAAAATAAAAAACCCCTCCCTTATTTCTGTAATTTCTAAAGGTTGCAGATATTTTGCATTGCTTGCTGCTAAGACTATTCTTCATGCCTGAGCAGCTTATGAGGCTAAAAGTGAGTTTTGAAAGGACAGACATATTAGATTAATCTTGATTTGCTCACTAACTAAACCACACACACAGACACAAACAGTGGTTATGTTGTGAGACTAGGCAACATCACAAGCCTCACCAGTTATCATTAACCTCAGACAGAATAATGTAGTGACAAATCTGATTCACAATATATTACTATAAGGAGAACCACACAGAAACTAGTAGAGAACGACAAAGAGAATGTTGTTTGTAGTTTAAGATTGAATATGATAAGATAGAATTGAGTAGAATACAAAATAGCTGGAATACACTGCAGATGGGAGAAGCTGTCCGGCTGATAACACAACAGCCTGACATCCACTCAGTAGCCACTTTGTTAGATATACACTTACAATCCAATATAAAAGCATTATTGACATTGTGTCAGAGATGCGTTGGTTCAACTCAATGGTCATTGTTGTGGCCTGTTAGTGGAGCGGTTATATAAAGCTTCATTGGCTCCATCTAGAAACACTTTGTAATACAAAAACTGAGCTGAATAAAACCTGCACTTTATCAGCTTAACACAGGTAGGATTTATCGCGAGGGTGTTAGATTGGATTTTACAAGTGGCCGCTGAGTGTATAACAATCTTCCAAGTTGTAATTACTCCTTTGGCGATGACAGAAATGTAACACCACATTGCCGCTTGTTCCTCCTCCAACTAAGCCTTCCAAAATGATCTAACAAACACCGGCACCCGAGCAAAATGTTTTCATTCTCCCTCTGCCCCCATCTGAAACCCACTGCGCGGCAAAACATCATCTCTATCAAACAACAGCCTGACAGACTGAACAGCTCTCTGGAAGCAGGAATATATCTCGCTCATAGCCGGATGGAGGGTTGGGGTTGGGATGGGGGGGCACACCACACAACAGTAAGATCAACAACAATAACGACAACGACTACAGCGGAGCAGCGTAGTCGACTCCAACACAGCAGACTGCTGATAAAAGGAGGGTTTCTTTTTTCTTTTTTTTTTTCCTTTTTGAATTGCACAAGTTCCTCTCAGCTCAGCCGAAAGGTGCCTGCCATCAGCTGTAGCATTTGTCTGTTCTCTCCTCTTACACCCCCCTTCCTTTTCCTCCCCTCCCTTGGTTCCTATCCAGAAGACAGGAAGCTGTTTGTGGGGATGCTCGGCAAGCAGCAGAGCGAGGAAGACGTCCGACGGCTGTTCGAGACCTTCGGCCAGATTGAGGAGTGCACCGTCCTGCGAGGGCCCGATGGGGCCAGTAAGGGTCAGAGCCCACACACCTCGCACTCTTTCCCTGTCTGTGCTTCTAAATCCCTCTCTGTTTGTTTGCTCGCTCGCTCACTCACTCACTCACGCACTCTCTCTCTCTTTACGTGCTTCATATTTTTCAGTGCAATGCGTCATCCGCCGTGTATTCATTGACATTTTCGGCAATCTGCTCCTCTCTTCTGAGCAACTCATCCCGTCCCCGTACTTATGCTACCCTCTCCCCCCCCCACCCCCAATCACCTCTTAGGTGTCTTGCATGTTTGCATCCATACCTCATCGTCACGGCATACTCGCACCTTCATCCTCCCACATCTCTCTTCTCACCACTCTCTATTTTCATTCCTTTTTCGTTCTCACTCTACCTCTCTTCCCATCCGCTTTCCTCCTCAACTATGTTCCTCTTGCATTGTCTCCTCGCCACGGCGCCTCCTCTCATGCTGGACTACATAACAAATACAACACAAACACCTCTTCTTCCCCCCCATCCCCTCCTCCTCCTTCTCTTCCTGTTATCTGAAAGGCAGAAGGGTGTAATCGTGTTTGTTTCCCACATTCCCATCATCCCTCCCCAGAGACGCTATGGGACGATAATGTCCTACTGTAAATAAAGCAGCCGAGCTCTGGGTTTTGCAGCTGTTAGTCACTGCGCTGTAGATCTGCCTGCA
Source organism: Genypterus blacodes (assembly GCF_046128005.1). Classification (NCBI taxonomy): domain Eukaryota; kingdom Metazoa; phylum Chordata; class Actinopteri; order Ophidiiformes; family Ophidiidae; genus Genypterus; species Genypterus blacodes. The sequence goes on along the minus strand of NW_027466879.1, from coordinate 13,897,268 downwards.
TTCAGGAGCGGCTCACACATTTGTGTCTGTGGCTTCTGTGCTATTTAGTTAAACAGAGCATTGTCAAATTGAAGATGGCTATGAATGTGCGATTCAGGTGGGACTGTTATGAGAATGTGCAAGGCTCTCCCATCACCCTTTGATGGCTCCCTGTCTCTCAGCAATGATATTTCACACGATAACACCAACGATATTGCTGGGAACCCGAGAATGTCCCTCTCTCTCTCTCTCTCTCGCCCTCTCACTCTCTCTGTTGACTGTGATTTATTCTCCTATATGAAGCATCTGAATGTGTGAAAGAGATGTGTGGGAAGGCGAGGAAGGGGCTGATAATGTACGAGCCTTCGGAGGATATCAAAGAGAAAGGCTGGCTATATTGAGCCACGTGCCTATCTGTGTCTACATCTGTTCCCCTCACTGTTAATCCTCGGTCTATTGCTCTGCGTCGTCCCGCCAGCCCACTGCCTTTCTCTCTTTCTCCACTAGCTTGTTTCCTCTTTTAGTGTCTCTCCCTCTGTCTCTCCGTCTCCGACTCCCCCTCTTTATGTCTGCTCACATGCCTCAAGTTGATTGACAGCGTATAAAATGAAATAAGGCCGGTGTTTCTGTGGCAGACAGGAGCTAGTTTCTCCCGTATTCGCACCTTCGCTCCTTTTCACCCACATCCTCTCACACCGCCACACCTCACCCTTTTTTTTCCTTTTCTTCTTCTTACCTGCCATACCTTTCGTCTTTGTCACTGGCTTGATCATACTCTTTTCTTCCAAGTTTCTCTTCTGCGAACGGGAACACTGTAGAGTAATAGTAACTATGTTCTTTGCCTGTATGATCCCACCAGACAAAGGTCTCATACACGGTGCCTGGTCCTATCACTCACTGTGCAACAGTCCTACGCAATCATTATGGGATGTTACGGCAAATTATTTTGCCAGCCGCCACGCTTGGGACGATGTTCCCGTAATTTGAATGAGACAGACCTTGAAATTGACAGTGCTATCTGTTCCATGATGGAGCCTTTGTCCCCTGTTGATGTAAATTTATGCTACTCGGAGGCTTTTCAGCACCCCTCTTCACCCAATAAAAAGGCCGAGAAGTTTAACATCCATCTCTCCATGGCGCTTCTTCCCAAAGTACTTTCAAAGTGCAACACTTGCTGCCAGAGTTGAATAGAGCCCAGAATTGTCAGGAATAATAGAGAGATGGCTTTTAGGTCTATAATTAAGTTGTGTTATAAATGTCACCCATCCAGCGGGATGGAATTCATGCATACATATTATTACCCTGGGAATTCAAAAGGCAGCGCAGATCCTCTCGCTTGAAAGCAATACAATCTCATTTTTCCCTCCTCCCCCCTACTCATTCTGAGCCATCAAATTCAAAAACTCAAATGTGCACTATAATTTATGAGGCTACGGCACATCCAGTTTTGAGATGTCATGCTCTGTGTCCCTGAACTTTTTTTTTTTTTTTACTTTCTAGGTCAGGAAAAAACAAGGCGACACACAGCTCTCTTTGGTTGAGATTTTTGAGGACATTGTATGTTTTGAATGTAACGTTGCCATGAACGGTATACACGGCAGAGCGCCTCCGTTTGGAGTGGGGTTGGGCTGAGCAGCTGGGGTCACTGTGACTGAGGCACAATGTCTGACAGCCTTGTTAGAGGACTGTTGGTGAGAGAACCACCAGCAAGTTATCGTGCCCTACAAAACTACAGGCTTTTACAAGAACAAACTGCCCCTTATTATTTCAACTACAAAGGTTAAACGCTTTTGTTCCTTCAAAGACAGACTTGCAGTCAAATGGCACACAGTGGGCTGACTCATTTCCGCTGGACGAATAAAGACCTTTCCTGCCTCTACCCAGAGGGGTGTTCGGGCAAAGTAAAAGGGTAGGAGTGCTGTGCTGGAATCAAAGGCTTTTTCTGACTTATCAGTTTGCCCTCTGTGGATCTATACAGCTTTGAGGACAGAAAACACATGGCTTTTACCGCTCTCCACATTTATATACACATCAGCTGCAATCACTCATCATTTACTGTGTGGATGGAATGTGAATGGAGTGCCTCAGGTAAAGCTGGAAATTGTTCTGCAGTGATTGTACAAGTGCTGCATGTCCTTTCATCACATCCTTTCAATTGTGTCAGGAGGTAATTTTTTTGTTTGTCTGTGAAGCCAAGCTGACTCGTGAGGTACAGGTGTGAATGGGTCGCTGCCGATGCCGAGAACCTCTCCTGAGTCTACTTATCAGTGACTGTAATTTCAATAGGCCGTCTTGACTCCTCTGGGAATGAATGGTGAATAAATGTATATGAACGGGTGTAATTAGCTCGTTGAAAGCTTTTTAAGTAAGTATCAGCAGTTCTGAGGCGGACGCAGACGGAGCTCGCGAAAGGGCCTGTCTGGTCCTAAAACACTGGCGCTGCTCGATTAATGGAAACGGGGCGGAATTAATCCACAAGTTTGTTAATTAGGTATCTCTTGACTTAACACATGAGCTACCTGAAGGCAAAGATAAGAATAGGACATAACAGAATACCCTGTGCAGTCTATGACAACCATAAAGCTTAGAGAAATAGCTCCTGTTTAATTTAATGGGATTCGGAAAATTACCACATTTCAGGTCTACTGTATTTCAGCTTTCTCTTCATGGTATAGTAGCTTGATTCCTTCTATTATCTGTACACTGGTACACTACCCATGTGGGATGCAAGGAGCGCATGTCCTTATAAAATACAAATTCTAGTATTACTATCGACTTGAATCTTTTTTTTAAGATGATTTGAAATGTTAATGCAATGCCTGTGCTTCAGGCTAGCCTCTCCCATGTTTACTTTCTCTTTTGTGCATTAACAACCAGGCAGTTTTAAGATGATTTGAATGTCCCTTGAGTAAAGACTGGGAGCAAAGATTCAGCTAGATGGGCAGATTACAATACTGTGCCTTTGTCATCATAATCTCTTTTATGAGTGACTGCACACAAATCACAATGTGTAAATATTAAACAGATTAATAATCACAAACAAGTCAGGATAGTAAATGCCTTGGCTCCATGCTACAAAGTGTGTGTGCGTGTGGGGGGCAGAATTAGAAATGGGCGAGGGACAGGATGTTCCATGCAGCTTTTGCCTTCACTACAATTAGATTTGTTCCGTTATGCACTGAACACACAACTGAATGACAATATTTACAAAGATAACATCAAAATAATGTTAATGAATAATGTTTTCCCTTCCTATTCAAAGGCCATGACCCTAATGTTGTCCCCCTCCCTTCTCTATTTCTCTGTTTTCTGTGCATACAGGCTGTGCCTTTGTCAAGTTCTCCAGCCACGCAGAAGCACAGGCTGCAATCAACAGCTTGCATGGCGGACAGACCATGCCTGTGAGTAACACACTTAAACACACTCACACAAGTGTTGTTATGAAAACAGCACTGACTTAAATATCATTACTGGGCATTATAAGTGTTATCACACTTGGCGTATGCAGTTTTGTAGAAATTAGAGTTGGGTGTCTGTCTGTGTCCACTGTTTTTGCTCCAACATAACATAACATAACATAACATAACATAACACGCGCGCACGCACGCACGCACGCACGCACGCACGCACGCACGCACGCACGCACGCACGCACGCACGCACGCACGCACGCACGCACGCACGCACGCACGCACGCACACACGCACACACAGAGAGCAGAGTATTTGTGTGTATTGCATTGGACTGCATTACATTGTTGGGAGCTTTATTTTGTCCAACCCTATTAACATTCATCTGAACACTGTAAACAATACACATGTGGCTCAATGTCACCACAGGATCTTCTTTCAAAAAATGCCAACAGTCCACACACTCACACAGATTCTCACTGTGTGTTATCGCACAAACAAGATTCCCACAGTCAGCAACAGCACACAGCTGCATTCTCTGAATTTCTTTCTCTTCACTCAGTATCCAATTCCTTCTCCTTCTATTCAAACCGCCCTTTCAGCAGATAGACAGGATGTTTATATATCATATAAATATATGGTTACTGCACACAACACACGAATCCATGATTGTGTTTGCCAGAATGAAGTTATTACTGCAAACAGATTGAAAACGAGGTTGTGGATTGATTAAGATAGATAGATACATATAAGCTTTTCAAAATGTACAGGACAAGAATAGAAAGCAAGCACACAGCAAGTTAACTTACTTTGAGGGCTATTTTTATATTTCTTAAACTAGCAGCCAGTATTTAACAAGGATGATTATGTGCAAATAGGAGAAAACCTTTGGGATAGAGTTTAAACCAGAACAGACTGAAGCAAAGAAGAACATTTCCTGACTACTTAATGGTAGAAATGTTTTCTTCCATGACGGAAAATGCTTTGTCAACAGTAACCAGTTTGAAATACTCTCTTAATATACTTCTCAATACTTACATTTGCATTAGCTAAATTATCACCAGGGTTCTGCCCCTGGCTTTAGACAGGAAGACACTACATCATCATCACAGTAGCAGCTGTATGGAGCAGGTGGACCGAGTAATATCATTTGTTTTTCTTTCTTTCTTTTTTGTGTGTAAGGTTTGTGTTAGCCTGTGATAGACTGTTGGTCTGTCCAGATTGTACCCTGCCTCTCACCAATTGCATGCTGGGATACTCTCCAGCCCCCCCATGGCCCTGCAAAGGACAAATATAAAGCATGCAATGTTGGATAGATGGTTTTATTAGCTTGCAACAGGAGGTACTTTATGTACTTTTACGTTGTTAATGAGAATGCCGACACTGTTGACATTAGGTTGTTTCTTACAGGCACATGCTGTAGAACTATCAGAACAAATAGTGAAACATTGTGCTTTGGGTTCACGTTCTTACGTGTGCAAGAGGGATTATGTCTTATAAATGGAGAATTTAATGTGATGGAACGTGAGCCATGACTGGAATGAATCCTGAGAACAACTCACCTCATGTTCAAAAACAAAATATTGGTTACAGTGCTATTGATGAGCCATAAAATACACTGCATGTACTACCTGCTGATCTATGGCAGCCGACTTCACATACAACTCATGGTATCTTCAAAGTCACAGATTAGTCCCTGTCAAATAGTACAATACTATATCCTCTAGTTTATCGATAAAGAATATGAAACCACTTACTACTCGAGTGTTATTCCTTCTCAGATTTAAACGTAACCAAATACAAAGATCAGCTTCTATTCTTTATTCCCATCTGACAAATAACTTCCATAGCACGATACTTCTTGGGGCAGCTTAGCTGTGAGTTCAAGATAGGTTAATACAACAACAAGCAACACTGAAAATGGCCATAGAGTCATGATGTAGCGTCACATAAGGAAGAGCACAATGCTTCCTTCAACATTAAGTCCTTCATCATAATTTTGGACACTAACAGTTTATCAGCACCCTGTTAACATTTGGCCTGCCTACAGTTTAATCATGTAGCTTGGGTAACAGTTTGTTAGCCAAGACCTGGTATTTTTCTTAATGTGTTACTTCACAGTCTCAAAACGATGTATGTGTCAACTCAGTTTAATTAAAAAGCAGCTTGTTATTCATTTTTCCCACAGAGTATATGTGTGCTCGTTCTCCTCATTTTGGTGCAGGCATACATTTAACATTATGCAGAATCACAGTGTGAACTGAAGTAGAATGAGAGGACAATAGGCTCTACCATATCTGTAGTGTAATAAAGTGTCACCAGAGAGCAAGTAAAGATATGAATATTATATGGCATAATTAAACCTCGTTGAGCACCACAGATAACTAAGGACAATGTGTCTTCATGTCTAATTTAGTGAATTTCTATTCCATTCAGTGATTTCTTCACAGTCCAGAAAGGAATACAAATGCTTTATATGTAATAGTAGTATACAGTGTGGGTGTGTGTGTGTGTGTGTGTGTGTGTGTGTGTGTTCACGCACATATGGCACAATCATGAGCAGGATGGGGTGCTGGCATGAAACTATGACCGATAAATAAACTGAAATAATGTGAGTCAATGAAAGGAAATTGAATGAATTAAGGTTTTTTTATGTAATAATTAATGGATTTCAAGTGACACCAATGCCAAGTAGCTAATTTGGTTTCTATATGTCAAGTGGAATGGATCAGCACAATTATGGAAAATAAAAATAACTACATTAACCTTCTCTAACACACAGAGAGAGAGAGAGAGAGAGAGAGAGAGAGAGAGAGAGAGAGAGAGAGAGAGAGAGAGAGAGAGAGAGAGAGAGAGAGAGAGAGAGAGAGAGAGAGAGAGAGAGAGAGAGAGACAGAGAGAGAGACAGAGAGAGAGTGAGCGAGCATTGGCTGGAATTCATTCAGTGCTTGGCACAAACAGAGTGGCACTTGCTTTGATAAAGGAACTTAAAGTGAATTCTGCTGGAATGAGGCTGTCACTTTTACACTGCCTGTGTTTGTTGGACCTGAAGATGTGTATTTCCTTGTGTTACCTGGAGACATTCTTCATCTCCTGAGACAGTGAATGCCAGTTGTAGATTCCTTTCTGGCTCTTTCCGCTTACTCTAAGAAAATAAATAGCACCGAGGTGATAAACAAAACATGCTGAAAATCAAACTTTAACTACAGTAAATTGCTTGAAAAAGAGGCAGATTTCTTTTGCTTGACAGTTAGTTTAGAAAAGAAGATTAACTTTGGCTTCCTGCCAAAGCAGAAAGTTGTTGGGCACAGGCAAAGAGTCAATGGCTGCTTCCAGGCAAATATGCTGTCATTCCACTAAGAATAGCTGCATAATTGCATTAGAAATGATCTTCTGTCCGACATCATAAAACAAACACTTTGAAGAGGGGGAAGTGTGAGAACATAGAAAATGAGTAATTTACTGTAGGTGACTCTTCATCAGATTATCTCCACAATATAATACAATCAAAAATATCTGCTTAATCTGTACTGTAATTATAAGCACACAAACAATAACTATGATTATAGTTAAGATGAGAAATTAAACAGAATGAATTAGAATATTAAGAGCTATCTAAGACCTGAAGATAAGGTTATAAAGCAAATGTTTATGTAAGGAATTTATTAAATGTTGGAATGCAGGTTACAATATGTGCTTCTGTTGAGAGGGAAGATGATCTTCTTGATTGGAATTTACTAGAAACTTGAATTGTTTAAGCAAGAAAATGTTTGTGAGACACATGAAATAAATGTGTATTACATGCTGAGTTTGTACAGCTGAAGACTACGGACACTAAACCCGTAGTTCTTGTCAAACTGCACTTAATGACAAATTGGATATGCTTGTGTCGTGCTCGCAAAAGGCCACCAAAAAAGCTTCAGTAAAATAAATGATGAATTATGAAGCATCTCAGTGCCAGTGCTATGTTTGATGAGTGCTCCACAACTAGACACACACACACACACACACACACACACACACACACACACACACACACACACACACACACACACACACACACACACACACACACACACACACACACACACACACACACACACACACACACACACACACACACACACAGTCTCTGGCAGCCATCGGCACCTTCACACACTTCACTGATGTTCCGCAATAAATATTTACGGATGCTTCCTGGCAGTGAGATGGTGCCGGAATCCACATGTAAATTTACACATCTTTTTGATGCATTTTGATGTCCACATTAAAATTCATCCCATGGGCCCTACGTTTATCCACTTTATATGTGATTATTTTGGTATGGTCCCGGTCTAGATGCACTAGGTTGAGACTTTGAGCCACCTGAGGTCTGCAGCAGATGAGCTGTCCAAAGAAACATATGGTGCCCAAAACAGATCCAGGGTGGATCAACAAGCAACCAAAAGTGTATTAATAATCTATATTATCCATATCGCTGCATCTCTATTCCTGCACCTGTTCTCTAACTCTTCTCAAATCCAACTCCCACACAGATTAATAGGCAAGGTGGCCATTAGTACCCAAACTAAGGCTTGGGTACCGATGGGATGCAGTTAATTTGGATAATATCACTGGCACATGTCGTCAACAACAGACTAACAGGAGGCAGGATTCAGAGAGTGGGCTTAAAGAGTCCTCTCTCGCTCTCTCCCTCTGCCCTCTCTCACTCTGTCTCTCCCTTAATGTTCTCTCTACAGCATCTGTGTTACCTGGCACACATACACATGCCATAAATAATACCTGCTCCAAAATACACTGGCCCAAAATGAAAGGCTTTAATGAAGCTTAAGGGCAAAGGATGCCACCGAAGGCCGGGCACTGATAGATTGGGTCATAGCTTTAATTGATGTTTATTGCAGATTGCAGGTGCCCCTGAAATTAACTTAAAAGGTGATTGGGCCAGTAACAGGCTGTTCACTGGCTGGTTCAGCTGTTGAATTAAGGCTGTAGAGAAACAGGTGGCAAGGCTTCAAATGGCAGAGCCCGGGGCAGGCAGACAGCACCCAGCAAATTGCAGACATTGTCATGTTCGGTGTCACAGCGTGGCTGACAGGGCCTGTGAAACTCACTGGTGTTGGCAGCAACAGAAGTGTGCATGTGTGTGATACTATAGTTCGGGATTAATGAGAGATAAAAAAAAAACAATCCAGAGAGTGTGCCAATGTAACATACAATTCATAAAATAGCCCTAGAAGCAGACTGTTGAAACTTAGCAGTATTTGACCCGACATATTACATGTGCCTTTGTTTTTCCTGCAACATGTTTACAGCATAACATACTGAGCTGTCCTATGTATGGAGACAATGTAGAATAGACTGAGAGTGAAACATCATTCTGAATGACAGTATTCTGCCTCTGCGTCTCACCACTTGATGCAGTGTGCTAGGCAGCTGCAGCAGTATGTGGTGGACAGCAAGACCCGACCAAGACAGTATTATCCAGTGCTAATGAGAGACAGTCCTCCCATGAGGCTAGCTGACATATAGCAAGGTTCAGAGAGCTGAACATGAGGCCAGCATGGGGTTGATCCAATTACTGAACAAACTTGTTATGATTTATTCAATTAGATCATTACAGATTCTCGATTAACACTTTTAGAGAGGAAAACCTGTAGAGAACATGGTTCTGTGAAATGCTGACACAACTCTGGAAAGTTACTGGTTGTCATATTCGACATAGTTTGCTGAGAAGGAGAAAAAGTACAGTGGATCCTCAGCGCCTTGATTGTTCGTCATTAGTATGCTAGGCATGCTTAGTATGCTCAGAAATGGCAGTTTTCCATTTAAAATACGTGTCGCAATATTATAGTGCTTTAAGCTTCTTTAGAGGATGGAAGATGAGTGTCTGTTTACCTATTGGTACACTCTTAACACCAGTGTCTTTGTATCACAGCAGCGCAGAGATAAAGGCATAATGCCATTTCACTCCTGTAGTTGAGTTCTAATCCCTCAATTACCGTTGTGTATTTTCCCCTCTACGCATTTTGTGCACTATACACAATCCAATATAGGAGATTTTCGCAAGTCAAGTGTGTTGTTCAAGAAATTAGATTAGTTTTTGAACCCGTGACAAATTCCTTAGTTGTACCTGTCAAAAGTGAAGGCTCCCTGTTGGCCCTTATCAAATTCGCCGAATTCATTTTCTCTCCAGGTATAGGAGTCTAGGATGCCTGTGGAGGTTATTATTCTGTTTGTTTGTCAGCTTGTGATTTTCTGCTACCTGTGAGGAGTGGCTGCTTTGCATCCAGTGCTTCTTGTCTGCTGCCACCTGTTCCTTCATTACGTGGCCACCATATTACTTTGCCTTCATATGGAAGGAAACTCTTGATCCTCCAGGGAGATCTCCCTTTCTTGAAATTTACTTTTGTCTGATTATGCTTCGGATCTTGTCAGAATACATCAGGTTGAGATGTGAGGATATGAGATCTCCTGCTCTGACGGGAGATATTTCTCTGTAGGAGTCAGGATTAGTGAAGGAATTCTTTTTTTATTTTAGAGGGGTGTGTCCTCCTTTATGCAATAAAAGTCAGAAATGCCAAGCTCTTGCAGAAGAGTGTGTTTTAGTGCTGCTACCATGAGAGTGTTGATATTGCAGACTCGGTCTCTCCACTGCTGTTGCAGTCTACTGGGAGAAGACCGACCAGGGCAGACTAGACTCATCTTGAATCATGGCACAGCGAGTTAGAAGTAGCCTCAGGCTTTCACAGTCCTGGTGCTCACAATGCATCCTTCATGAGGTATTAAATGAATATAAGAATACACAGATAAGCAAAGCAGAAAATGAGTGTGATCTAAATGCCAGGCCCCTGCGCTGTGGGCGGCTTGATGTTTGCTCAGCGCCAGCCTCATTAAATCCAGCAGCCCAGTACCTTCTAGTGGCCTACAAAGTTGAGAAACAACTACAAAAGGTCAGAAGGTGGGATGAAATTAAATTAGAAAGGGGGGAAACTGTACTGTTAATGCCACCACATCGGTGCGCTGCTTTAACTAATTGAAATGGCATCGAGGGAGAAGCACCAGATGGGTCTCCTTTGGCCTGAGGTGGGGTGCTGGCTGGCTCTGACAGGATCCCATCTGAGACGCTCTCTCCCCTGGGGTCCATGCTGATGCCTTCCCTCATTCCTTTGCCTCTCTCGCACACTTATCTCCAGCCAACAGAATCTCTTGGTTGTATTAGAAGGCTCAGGTAACACACTTGGTAGGCGACTATCAGAAAGGCAACAAATACATTTTTTATTCGCGATTAATCCCATGAGTTGCTGTTATGTGCAAAATTGAATAATGAATTCAAAAGAAATGTATTACGCATTTCTATTTTACAAATAGTGCAATATGAACAAAAGTGCACAGATAAGTTGCTTCTTAACTGCAGTATTCCCTTTGCACAGTAGCAGTTAAAATATTTATTTAAAATCTCAACCTAATCATTAATGTCATCAAATCAAATATAAAGTGTGTGTGTGTGTGTATGTGTATAAAGTGGCCCACAACTGCGTTTTGTCAGGACACTGTCAAACGCACTGTTCTGCAGATACTGTGTGCGACGCAGGGGGGCGTGTTCAAAAGGCAGATGTCTCGCAGCAGCGATCATATTTCTTGCACTATCTGTGCTGACTTGATTTGAAACGTTCCACTGCTGTGCAACATGGAAATGTTCCGCCCAAGTTTCAGCAAAATGTGTTCTGTTTTCATTCCAGTCAGAGCAGTGACTGCAGCTCCCACTGTTCATCAATATAATGCACTGTAACTCCCAGGTACTTATGGTTACCCAGCGATGTCCAGTAGTCTCCAGTGAGGGCAACAGTTGGTACACGTTATACAACTTGTGTATTCTATATGACGCGATAATAACGCCCAGCCCTAATATATTTGTCTTATCTATATTGAAACAAATCAATGGAGGAAGAACAGTAAGAGAAGAATCTTGATTTTAAGCAGAGTAAATAAGAAAGGTTTGATGCAGCCATGACTCACCAAACCACAAAGCAGCCGAGCCTCCCATTGGCATCGTTTAGCTGCACCTGTTCAAAATTTCATGAAGCGCTTCCAAAAATATGACATATTTTTGTACAAATTACTACCAAATACCGCAAAATAAAGAAGCACGAAACAGGACTAAGACTGTGTTTGCTCTGTACTATCTTGTACTGTGCAGATGCAATATTCATCTTCACAGGATCTGTTTTATTTTCTTTTTTCCTGGAGTTTCTCTCTGGATGGCTCTGCTTAAGTAGAGAGTCTTGGTCCAGCTTTTCTTGGGTTTCACACCCTTGCAGAGTTTTATGTTCCCCTCACCGGTCAGTCTCATCTCTCTCTGGCACTGTGTTCCCTGTAGTTTCCTCACATTTTTTATTTTAACATGCATAGAAAATATGGAAATCTAAATCAAAGCCTGAATTTGCAGTGACCCTGTCAGGATGAGACATTTTCTGAACGATGAATCCAAGTTGTGATTATAGAGTCCCTCTTCTTCATGTGTCTTTGCTTTTATGATCATACTAATCATATCCCGACTGCCCCCTGGCTGCCTGTGTCCTTCTGTCCTGGTAGTGCTCGGTGCTCTTTCCCAGCATGCACTGCCTGTAATTAAATAGGAGCCTGGTCCTCTTGACAGTGTCTGTGGCTGCTTTCTCTGCCTGGCAGCCTCTTCATCCTCTCTCTGTATCTATCTCTCTGTCTCTCTTTCACACACAGACCCTCTCCCACCCTCTCTCCTTGCCTGGATGTCACATGAGGAACAAACTCTGGTCTCTGTCTCTCAAATGATTTAATTGGATGCAAACTCAGGAGCACGGACATCAATATGGAACTATATCTGCCATAAGGCAGAGCCATTAGTCAATACTTCGCCCTCCACATGCCGAAGGCTTTTGTCAGACCTAATTACCCAGTACTGTATTCAGTGGAGCTTCACCAGTGGGGGACTGGGACTCCTGTGGGATCTGGTTAGGATCACAGTTCACTTCCAGTGTATACAATGGAGTTGGAAAGTTCAAAAAAGCAAATATCAATCACCATTCTCCTCTACTTAGCACTGATAGCTAAATGACAGCAGTCATGACAGCCTCACTCACTTCCGCTGGCTTCCTGGATTTAGGCATATTAGGTCTTGGAGGCTGGAGAGTTGTGTACACTGGGCATCGGATAACAGAGAGGATTAACATGCCTCACCAGTGCCTCTCCCTTTGTGCTGATGTACAGAACCAAACACAGTTTTATGGAGTGCTTATACCAACAAAGATCAGCTTCCCGTTACATATTATAGCCACTGCATTGTTCGACATAATTTCCCATGGAAACCACCCCCGCCTGCGAGAAACTTATATTCAAACACAGGATAAAAGATGGAAATGTAATGCTAATAATATAATCCTTGTTTCTTAATGGCATGTCAGTCTTTCACTCTGGCCAACCAGTGACAGCTTGCTCACAGCTTTGGTAAATCATGTGAGCTCCACAACTGCACTAGTTACAGTATATATTCTTTTCTTAATTTCTAGGAAAAACTTATTAAATGACAATATCATTCGATCCATTTTCATTAATCCAAACAAGTCAATCTGGCACCAACTGGAGCTCAGCTGGTCGCACAGCTGATTTGCAAATTCCAAAAGTGACTGAATGTAGTTATGAAATTTGTTAAAGTTAGCAGTATTAGTTATCTCATTATATTAAAAATATGCAAATATGCAAGTCATTACCCAAATGTTAATTACTTTTAGTTTATTTGTTGTTTTCTTCATCTACATTTCTTCCTGTATCACAAATCCTGCATCACTCTGTAAGAATCTAACGGATGCTTCTTCCATGTGTGTTTGTGCATTAGACAGTGTAGTGCTCTGTGTGTGCAGGTGTGTACATTTCTCTAACCTTGACCTCGTGCACTTGTCCTTTTAGGGAGCCTCATCCAGCCTTGTGGTCAAGTTCGCAGACACTGACAAGGAAAGAACCCTGCGCAGGATGCACCAGATGGCAGGGCAGCTCGGTATCTTCAGTCCCATGACCATCCAGTTTGGGGCCTATGGCGCCTACTCACATGCTGTAAGTCTCAGCCCGGCGGGGGAGGAGACGGTGAGCTTTAAAATAGAAAAAAGAAAAAGAAAACAAAAACTGTTGTGATATGAGGTCTGAACTCACAATCTCTCCCACCAGGCATGTGTCACCTCCAGCGGACAAGTATTGAAGTGATTCACACTATTAAATGGCCTTAAATGTACAGAGGGCACACAGAATATACTGCACTGATGTGTGTCAATTTCCTTCTTCATTTGTTGAGAGGAGGTGCTTTGCATGTAGTCTCATTTTCAGCCGTTCACTTATTCACTTTCATCATTACAAACATTCACTTCACATTTACATTCCTTCCCTAGCCGGCCTGCCAATTTAAACTGCCGACTCGCCGATCCGGAGCTTTGTCACTGGAGCATTTCATCCAACTACACAATTCTTTTTCACAGAGAAAGACGCGTGGAGGTGCACGTCACCACCAACAACCCACACCAACTCATCCCCATCCCCCTTTTGCCTGCCAGCCCTCCCAATTTCATATTCACACATGAAAGTCACAGCCTGAGTTAGGAGTCTGTGAGATTTTGCACTCACACAGTAGCTAACAACTCACCCTGACAGGTGAGAATCGCCCACTCATGTACAATCTCTGTCTCGACTAACTCTGCCCCCCTTTTTTCTTACATATACATGTACATACAGCACATGGACATACAGGTTACTGCAGGTATACATATGAGGCACCTTTAGTTTATGGTAATATAATGAGAACAGGACCAGAGCAGTGTTTCTGTTACTGCAAAGCAACGCTGCAGGGCAACACAGACCACTCTGCTCAAGAACAAGACACGGGCCAAACAAACAGAGATGTGAGTGTAAACATGGCTCTGGTCCTGCGGCTATTTCACCCTCCTTCCCTTTTTCTGTCCTTCCTTCCATTCCACTTTCTCCCCACTGCTCTTTAATCCTACAGCAGATGATGCAACAGCAAGCAGCCCTGATGGCGGCGACACAAGGGTCCTACCTGAACCCCATGGCCGCCATCGCTGCCGCACAAATGCAGCAAATGGCAGCTTTCAATGTCAACGGCCTGGTCGCTACTCCCATGACACCGTCCTCAGGTATACACCGTTAGGTACACACACGGCATACGCGTGCGCTGACATACTGTACGCAGAGGCACAGTGGCACACACACACACACACACACACACACGCACACGCACACGCACACACACACACACACAGAGGACTTCTCTATCCATTTCTCACACTGCCCTGGAACATTTTCATCATTAGTAAGAATTATAGAAGCTGTAGTAATATATTCATTCAAGGCCTTTCTGCTTTTGCCCTTGTTACATTTTTTAAGATGTAGGCCCTATTTTTTGAGCTGGAGCAGACGTTGCCAGTGTTGAATTAAAGGAAGAGGAGCCTTGTATTGAGTGAGGCATGATGGGAAAAGATGTACTGCATTCCTTGACACTCATTGGCAGCCACATTATAGTCTCTCTCTCTCTCTTTATCTCTCTGCCTCTGTCTGTCGCTCTCCTTCTCCGTCGCTGTGACACTGTGTTTTCTGGGAACGGAGCCAATCCGATGACTTTGGGATGCAGAGTCCTTGGCTTATACAATATAGGAGCAAAGATTTGTGCGAGATAATCCTGGACCTCAGTCTGAACTATCTTCTTGGCCCTTGTCATGAAGAGCTTTGATGGCTCGACACTAAGTAGGCAGGCCGCCTGAAGGCAGGGTCATTGCAAATGTATTAAAGTGGCTTGATGCTGTATGCAGCATTTGTAATCCATAAGTCCTACACATACCCAGGTAATGCCTATTAAACATAATCCTACATGACTTGAATGCCCTTCACCTGGATTAGAAAAATAATAAAAATCCATCAGCACAAAAGGGCAACGACAAGGTGACAGATTTGGAACGTTACCACAAGGAGGAAAGGCCACTGTTAGAAGAAGAGGCATGGCCCCCCTGGCATCCACTTAGATGCGTCTCCGAATTATGAAGCATGTCACCCGCGCACCCCTGCAGTTTCTCTAATGACTGTCTCTATTTGCAGGCACCAGCACACCCCCAGGCATCAGTGCCACAGCCGTGCCCAGCATAGCCACCCCGATTGGGGTCAACGGATTCAGCACCCTTCCACCCCAGAGCAACGGTCAGCCCACCTCCGAACCCATCTACACCAATGGTATTCATCCTTACCCAGGTGAGCGGAACAGCGTTTACTCATCCGGCAGGTGAAGCAACAGATGCATTTGTAACTTCTATCATCATGGCCTTGAACGTTACTAATTTCCTGTGTTTACTGATGCCAAGTTGTGGATGTTACGATTGAGAACATCACCAATTGTTACAACGCGAGAGTAGCGAGGAAATAATATCCCCACATTGGGCCGAAGCGTTTCAAGTTAAGGACCAGTCAAATGTGTCTTTCTGTGCAGCCTGCTCTAGTTTCATGATAAATCATCATCAGTTCCTCCAACAGTTCATTATTGTTCATTTAACGTGTCTCAGCCCCTCCTTAGCTTCTTAATGTTGTCTGGGACTCATTCCTGAAGAACTGACAGACACGCACTCCCTGTTTCTGCATTATGCAAGGCAGCTGCAACTGTAATGAACTACAAAGCGGTTTGTTTGGCACGTCATTAATATTTGATGCAAACATCTGGGGCGAACAGCCATTTTGAAGAACTGAGAGGTTATGACAACCCAAATTTTTCCCTCTCCCTGTATGATCTTACCCCCTAATGATTCTCTACAGTTTTGTCACTTTTCTGCCTTGCTCTCTAACATTCTCTCTATCTATTCCTGTCTTTTTCCCCTCTGTCCTCCCTCGGTCATTCTCCCCGTCGCTGCTGCACTCCTTTCTCCATCTCTCTTTCCGTCTCTGCAGCACAAAGTCCAACGGTGACTGACCCTCTCCAACAGGCTTATGCTGGCGTGCAACACTACGCAGGTGATCTGTCTCTCCTAACTCCTCTCTGCTCTCTCTCACTTCCTCCATCTGTTCCTGCTCCACCTCCCCCTCTCCTGTTCGGTCCGTCTCATCAGTAGACACTATGACAGGTAGAGATAGCCCAGGACGACCAGCCAATTTCCTCCAGGATTAGTCTACTTTACATTTGGATTGAAAAGGGATTTTCGCTTGACTTGATTATACACCCACACAAAAATCTTAATTCCAAAAGTATACTGAGAGCAGAGGATCTGAACCTGCCATAACCTCCTACAAGATAGCAGACATAGAGTTCCCATAACCACTGCTTTCCACCTGATATCGGCTTCATTAGCATGGTGTGAATTTCTCTTTCTTTGTATGTCTGCTTAGTCGAACTGCACTCAGCTCCCTTTTTGCCACGCTCTTTGTGTGGTGATCCACCAGCCAAATGAGCCCAGGCTTCCAGTCATAATGCAATGTATTTATGCAATGTCTAGAGGATGCAAATGAACAATGGAATAATGATTTGAGTTTTGTTGTGTCAAATATGAAAATGGAGATGTGAAAAATACCTCTCTGGTTCTCCCTTTGCAACAGCAGCCTACCCTGCCGCCTATGCGCCAATCAGCCAAGCGTTCCCCCAGCAACCAACCATCATTCCCCAGCAACAGAGGGAAGGTAAGAGCGAGCAAGCGCGCCCACCCAAGATAAAAGGTGATAATTGCCATGTTCCATTCTAATGTAGCTGTGGTGCTTTGAATTAGCGAGCGAAGGGAAAAAGCTGGCTGGGGAAAATGTGAGAAAAAAGCTCCCCCATTTAAAGAGAAGAACATTAGCAGTGAGATGGAAAGTTACTCTGTCATTATTCAAAAACTGCACTAATTCAAACTCACAGCGTTGGACTGCTTAATCAGTCCATTACAATGTGTTTAAGTGGTTATAAATATTCATCAGATTAATTAGCTGCATGCATAATCATTTATTACCATTGCTAGTGTAGTGTTCACTCTTATGCCACAGCATCAGACGTAATAAAGCATAAGATATACCGTGATGGTAAATCACTCTTCTTGATGCCATTTGTCAGTCTTAATTTATCACCTATATGATTGTATGAGACAGCTTAGAGTAGCATGAATATTCAAGATAGAAACTCTGAAATGTGTTTGCAGCCAGGATGACTTGCTTTTGTTGGTCATGCGTGCCAGGGTCACGATGCAGAACCACACAAATAAAGAGTAAATATAGACATAACAAGGGAGGCAGTTATTATAAATGCACTCGCATATTTCCTCGCACTTGTCGGAACACACAGACACACACACACCAACTGTTCACGACAACCAATCTTTCACTGAAACCCTGGGACATTTTAATCATTAGCAAGAATTAGTGGTAATGCACACACACACACAGAAATGCACAAACACACAAGCACAAAGCTATTCTTGGTTGAGCCAGTGGCCTGTCTGTGTTCTGGCCTCCTCTGGGTTTTGGCTGTTCTCCCAGCCCGTCTCAGTCCACTGCCACAGTCTGCAGCCCTGCCATTTAACAAGAGACACCTAAACCTGAACACGCCGCCAAAGTCAAGCTGCAGCATCAAGCCTCCCAGTGTGTGTGTGTGTGTGTGTGTGTGTGTGTGTGTGTGTGTGTGTGTGTGTGTGTGTGTGTCTTGAGTGCATGCCCGCGTGTGTGCGTGTCTTTCAACAAGAACAATGTGTGCTACACCCTCACAAATGTCATTTTCTCCATACAATCCTACTCTTTGAATTAATGTAACCATTTTAGTTTAACTGAGCGTCTTAGGCAGCACATCATTACACATCTCATTACGCTACATTCCAACGCTGCATATGCTAAGCAACACATTCTGACACAGCAAATAGCATTATATTGCTGGAAAATAAGGCGATGCTGTCCGGCAGCTACCTATATGGATGAACTCTTTAACCTCACATGGACTGGATTTAGTTTTGCAGGGATTGCAAAGATTGCCGTTTGGAAAAGAGTGCAAGTATTCTGCCACATGTGAAGCTCCTGTACTCAGGCATGTATTCACTCAAGAGGAAATGAGCAAAGTTCAAGAACAGAATCTCTTTTCCTCCACACAGCTGAATGGGCAGACTTACTTACTGTAGACGTGAAAGGCAGGTATGAAATGGTCAGTCACCAAAAAACAGGGGCTGTTGCGCTGTCAGGGAGAAAAGTGAACAATTTGGCAGCACGCCACAGAACTACCTATCAAATATAGCAGCACAAAAGACGAAGACGTTTCCCTCCAACAAGCCACTTCATTTTAAAGAGTGAATCTTCCAACACCTAAATCTAAGCAAACAGACTGAGCTGATATTCAGACCGCCACTGTTAAAAAAAGGAAAAAAAAAGAAAAGAAAGAACTCTGTCAACCTGTGTGTGTGTGTGTGCGCATGTGTGAATGCGTGTGTGTGTCCTCTATCTCACCGAGGCATAGCAGCACTACAGTCAGCCACCACTGCAGGCCTCTTATCAGCCTTCTCAGCAGCCCCAGTCTCATCTCGTCATGCTATCACCCAGAGCAATGAGACAGCAGAGAATGCCAGCCAGCCACAAGCATACAGTCCCCGAGTCCATCACACCTCTCTCCATCTCTCCCCCTCTCTCTCTCTCTCTCTCACTCTGTCCAGGGCTCGCTTGCCTTCTCTCCCTGCTTCTCTCTTCATTTCATTTCTTCCTTTATCCAGATTGGCCTGTACAATATGTGGCAGCTGGAGGGATGAGTTTGGAGGGATGGAGAAAGATTGGAAGCCAGTCTTACAGTCACACAATAATTGGGGCAAAAACTTGGCTTATGTCTTAATGTGCGCTCTGCCTGTTTACTTTCTCTGTCTCCTTGCTGTCTCTCTCTCTCTGTCTCTCTCTCTCTTGCTTTCTCAATATATTCAACTCAACCCCAATGTCTTTCACTTTTAGACCCTTTAGTCTCCCTTAGTCTTTTTGTCATGTCTTATACTTCTAGTTGTGTAGCTATGTTTACATGTGCATAACACATATAACAAGACAGCAGTGGAGTCAAACTGTTTCTATGTTTCAATAAAGTTACACTAAATCATCTAGTATACAAGTGGAACATCAAGTCACAAAATAAGCAGTCAAAAGGAAATGAATTTCCAGAGTAAATGCTTTGACTATTAGTAGGAACAATTGTGGCCCACTTCCCATAAGTCTTTATATGTTTTCAAATGTAATATTTGTCCCACAGGTCATATCATTAAAGTATAGTGTTTACACAGCCCTGTCTGCCTTGAAGTATTATCCTAATTGTACCGCATTTGATCACTGTGTTAATGCGGTCGCTGTCTCTGCCTGTCTGTTTGTGCTCCCGCGTAACCTTCCTGTTGTCTTTCTCTTGTCACCAGGACCAGAAGGTTGCAACCTGTTTATTTACCACCTGCCCCAGGAGTTCGGAGATGCAGAGCTCATGCAAATGTTCCTGCCTTTCGGCAACGTCATCTCTGCCAAAGTCTTTGTGGACCGAGCGACCAATCAGAGCAAATGTTTCGGTGAGTCGAACGTCAACGGGGGAGTGAGAATTGATTGGCAGTCTGCTCGTGGCCTGTGTTCTTTTCTTGCAATTACTGTTTGCTTTTGCTGTTATTCCCAGTGTCTATCCTAATCAAGATGTAATTAACATTTTAAAGTTGGCGTTACATGCCACTGAGCAGGGGGCACGGGGAGAAGGATTGCACACGTGCGCCGCTCTCCATCGCAATTTCATATCAAAGACGATGGAGAGGCCACAAGAAATGGGGGTGGGGTAGTGAGGAAAATCGCCCAAACAGACACACACAAACACTCACACACACACATACACACAAGCTAAACCCGCAACAACCCAAAATTGCCAATTCTCCATACCTCTCTTCATCACCCACTCTACCGGACCATTACTTATGCACTCAGTATCCATCCCCGCCATTGCCGAACCTCCTTTACCTCAGAGCAAATCTACCAGCGAGGCAACAAGCCACCCATCCCGCCACCCTTCCTCTCTTCTTCTCTCACCTCCCACACAGCGAAACCAGTTCATCAGGGTGGAGACAGTGCAGGTGGAATCCACGGGCTTAAAGAGATAATAATAGACTGGTGTGGGCCTTGCTGTTGATTCAGTTGGACAGCAGCACCCAGGGGACGGAGGGCGAGGGAGAGGGAGGGGGAGAGAGAGAGAGAAAGAGAGGGGGAACGGGGAGGGGGGCATAGGCTTTCTTTCAGTGTATCATGACATGTCTATGAGGTTTTAATTCTCCCCCCTTCCTTCATCTGTCTCTCTCAGTCCATCTCAGGTTGCCCCCCCAACACACCTCTCTCTCTCCGTCTCTCAGTGTGTCTCTCTCCCTCTCAACACTGAGCATATGCCTCTCACCATCAGTATACGTCAGTCAACAAAAGGGAAGGACAAAGGGGCGGTGACCTCATCAGCTTCACCGACTGATTTTTCACAGCTATTAATTAAGATCTTGGCTGAAAAACAGCAATTTAACCCATTATTCTTTTGTGCAAGTGTGTGTGTGCGTGCGTGTGTGTTTTTTACTCATTTCTCGCTCCTTTTTATAGCAGAAGCCCCAGGGCTCTTCTGCGAGACATTAACAAATTAGGGAGATGATGCTGTGCATTAAGGGGGATAAGTTATTAGGCCCCCAAGAACTTGGACCACTTCATCTTAAAAATGTGTGATTTTAGTCTCGGTGTGGTTAATGGGCGTTGCATATGACACCCACATGAGGATGCAGGAAAGATATGGAAAAGATAATTTCCAAAACAATAATCTGGTATATTCATGCAGGAAATAGGAAAGATTGTCAATTCAAATAGGACAAAATGAAGCAATAATTATCTCAAGTTAATTATTCAACATGTATAACAGTCAGGCAAAGTATAGTAAAGTTTGCATTTTGACTTCAGCAAAGTTTGACTTGGCAGACTGTTAAATATTTTTAATTTGGATGAAAAAGAAAAGCATGTGTGCACAGGTTGAATGGATTACAGAATCATTACAGACAAAACCCAAGATTTGGCACAAATGTCGACCTCATGTCATTTTCCATATAAGGAAGGTGTATGGCTGTGTTTGATTTACTGTGTACACACTCTGTCCACATACATGACTCTTAATCCACTGTGTTTAGTCACTCAATATTGACATTTAAAAGTGATCAAAGCCTGCCTCGTTAAGTGGAATTAGCAGGGTTTTGCAAGAAAATTAATTTCAAAAGGTCTTTAGAGAACGGAATGGCACAGAACACACACACCCATCCACACACACACACACACACACAAACTCTGCTTTTAGATAGAAGTAAGAAAACAGAAATGAGGAGACGTTCAAAGAATTACATGAACAGCTTCTGATAAGAGGAACACTGATTTTTGTTGTTCTTTTTTCTTTTCCATGTTAGTCAGTTTTCTGTTCCTGCTCTTTTTTCTATCAGCAATCCACTCATTAAGTGGCTCACATTCACACCTGCCCAGCAAAATTAACCGTGTTAGATTAGATATGACTGCAGCAACTCAACACTGTGTCAGTGATGCTGGAACCCCCACGTTCATCTAACACTTCTAGACACAGTAACAGCCACTGCATAAGCGCATCTGCTGTGACTGGACAAGCAAATATCCAGTCGACACTGGATAATGTAAAGTCAATCTAAATAAATAATCAATGCATTGATGTAAAAGCAGAGTGTTTATTCAGACAGCTGCCAATAGTGCGCCTACCGCCTTCCTCACTGCTCAAGTTTGTCCTTGACTTAATTTTCCCTAATGCATATTGAGTGTTTACATCTCCGTCAGTATTATGACCATCATTCTATACAGGTCATCAGACTTGATGCATTAGAACAGACTGGGCCTTTATAGGATGTGATCTTAAAGTGAGAGCATGTCAAATAGCATGTTTTCTCTCAGTGTGACCATCAATATAGCATCAAGGGAGAGTAAAAGTGTATCAAGGTGTTTTTTTGTACTTTCATGCATTGCAACATTTTCAAAGTAAAAATTCAAACATGGACATCAGTATAATGAGGCCCCATAAAAAAAAGAATTTTTTTATAGAGCTTACTTTAGTTCAATGAATTAGTAACAATTAGTGGAACATTTATTCAAAAATTGTTCATATAGCTACTAGATAAATTGTAGTGATGAAAGAGTTGTCCATATGTATGTCCAGATGTTTACAAAGCAATCTGCATTCAATGACTAGTTAACACTTAGAATTACATACTGAAGCCAAATGTACGTCAGAGTTTAAAGCCAAAAAAGAAAACACACTTTCAGACATGCTTGACTTTCTTTTCCTCAAAGTTAGCAGTGGACTTTTTGCCCTCGCTCTGCCTTTACCTTTTTGGCATGGGGATGTAAATGTGAGGTATAGCGATTTATTAAAGCCAGGAGGTGTACATGTGCATGCGTGTGTGCTTGTGTGTGCGTGTGTGTGTGTGTGTGTGTGTGTGTGTGCGAGAGGGCTGAGGAGGAAGATCACTGGCAACTGACAGGCCCTTCCCTGCTCAGTTTGTTTAAAGGGTTTGTAAAAGCAGCAGCCTTATCTCACCTGCACTGACAAAAGCCTGCCCTCTCCCCCCAAATTAAATTGGACCCATAGCGGTGTGATCAAATCAGCTGGCAGGCGGAAAATTCAGGCCGTCAATCACTGACGTGTCTGATAAGAGCAGGCATGGAGTCCCAGTGTGGAAAGCTGTGGGCTCATTCCGCCTCAGCACCCAGGCGATAACTCAGAGCAGCAGGCACCTCCGTCCTCCACACCTTGCTCCTAGAATCTCGTCTCGACCCCCATGCCCTTACTCTTTACTTAGATACATGCAATTACACGCAGGAACATACACGTGCACACTCAGGTAGCAGTTACACACGCACACACACATGCACAGAGTCACATAGCACTTTGCCGGAAAAATTCCAAACGACACAGAACTCCTTTTTCCCTCTAATCTTCAAACGGCTTTTTTGTTTTTGTTCTCCGTTCCAACCTCGACTCCTTGTTTCTAATGGCCCTTCTTTCATTTTGCTTTTTAATATCTGTGTTATTAGCCTTTGTGTTATTTTATGTAATCTTTTTTTAATTCAGAGATTTTCAATTAATCTGCTCAAAAGCCAAAACAAAGAGCTATTGTTGTGTCATTGTTGAGAGTTAAAAAGGGTCTTCTTCTTCCTCTTCTTCTCCTTTGCCTCGCTGCTCTTTCATCTTTTCTGTCGTTCCTTTCCCTTCCCAATGCGTTATTCCCGCTCTCTAATTTCTCCGCCATTCCACCGCCTGAATATCTCTCTCCCTCTCTCTCTTTCTTTCTCTCTCTCCCTCTGTTCTCGTATCAGGCTTTGTGAGTTTTGATAACCCGTCCAGTGCTCAAGCCGCTATCCAGGCCATGAATGGCTTCCAGATAGGCATGAAGAGGCTGAAGGTGCAGCTAAAGCGGCCAAAGGATGCCAACCGACCTTACTGACTCCTCTGCTGTCCGTACCCAGGTAACATCCATGATATCACACCGTCTGCCAAGCCACGCCTGTTCTAACAACAAACTGCCCATTTGTCTGCATAAATTAACTATTAGATTTGGAGTCTGGTTACTAGATGTGAAACTTCTTGAATGCATTGCCTGAAACAGCTTTTTAATCACTACAAAAGCTGAACAACACAAAGAGATACTATACTAGGTAAAGTACCGGGTCTTTATCTGTGCCAAGGACTTGGTATATCCGCATTTAACACAGACAAAAATGAATCAAATACAATAAAGTAAAATATAATGCAAACATAGTGATCTGGGCGAAAAGCAAGGTAGACTATAACCAAGATGAAGGACATTTTTGGTGCTGCTTATTGTAAAATTTGAACATGAGCAAAGAGAAACAGCTGCAAACCCATGACCTGTTCTTACACTGTTGGTATGTGATCACAATGATAACAAAGAACCCCAAAACGCTCTGTATAAATTTACATAGTTATCACTGTTCCACACTAATAAAATTACAAAAAGCATTTGGAATTGCCTAGCGTTATATTAAAATGTGATCGTCAAGGGGAACCGGTGAAAGTTCTAGTTCAGTAATCACTCTCAGAGTTTGCCCCCTGTGCCCCGATGGTTGATAACTGAGACTTCAATATGAATATGAATATCAGGTCAACATGCTTTTAGCAAAGTGTTAACAGTTATAGTGTCAGCGAGGCAGGTTCCATAGTGCACTGACCCTCTCCACACACTCGCCTCAGAGTTTCTTCCATTATTTATTATTATCTTTCTACTTTTTTACCTGTGGGTTGATAGCATGAAAAAGTATGATATCATCAACCCCCAGCCTGTGCAGAGTTACTCATCTATACTGTGGATGGGAGAGGGAATTAGTCCAAACTTTACACTCCATGGTAAAAAAGAGAAGGATTTGTATTTATTATTTAGCAATTTAGTTGACTTTACAACTGAACCTATCAAGAAAACATAATAATAATGCCCAGATTTTCCAATTTCCATCACAACAGGCAATGGCAGTGAGTTTAGAAAATGTGTGCACTAAATTTTCTGTCCAAATAAATGAGCACAAGTTAATTTGCTGAAGTTTAAATGGCAACAATAGCAGGTTTGTGTTGGTCTTTCTTTAAATTGTGCTATTTCAAATGATCTTTTTTCAGCTTATTCACATTAGTTCGCTTTTGCCCCAGCACTGGATTCACTAAAACACCTAAACTAGCCTTCAACATTAGACCCAGAGTGACAACACCCCTCCTACAAGTGAACAACCATAATTTCGTAAAATGATGACAATTTTCTTTTCAATTATTGTCATAAACTCAACACTTGAGGAAACCTCTTGGGACAAAACTGTTACAACTGCCAGTGTTAAAAGTCAACATCAACAGAATGAAATTTCAAAGACGATTTCACAGAGAGAATGTTGTGTTAAAACTAACTGATTTACAAAATAATGCTTGTCATCAAGGCACAAGTATGAATTATGTGCATGTCCATTGAAGATTCTTAGTATATTTACAATATATTCAAATAGAAAAATCTGCCATCATAAACTGTATTCAATTTTTTATTTGCTCTTCCTGTAAACGCATGGCTTTCAGGGGGAAAAGACTGTTTACTTAAAGAAGTCGCATCCCACAGTTAAGACAAATCTCAGTGTCAGGCTTGATTTAAAGAATCATTGCCCATTACAAAGTGCATCTGCCAGAGCAAAATAATATAGATGCATGATCTTTTCACCCAACTGGGTAGTCTAGTTCTCATTACAATAATATAAACCCCCATTATATTTCTCCATAAATAAAGCCATGGTTATACCATTTGTTTGTTTTACATTTGACTCTTTAAAAGCCACAAGATGGCATTAATGGAAGGTGGTATGCAATCCAAATGATAGATGCTTCCTTTATCTCTCGCGTGATAGCATTTGAATAGAGCTGTGTCCTGCTAATTGAAGGGGTGCTTTCAACGGAGACACCACATGAAGACAGGGAATGATTTTGATATAGCACATCAATGAGGGACTAATGGAAAATATCCTGAAATGGCATTAAATGACAGGACAGTCATTGAAACGTACTCAGAATGTCTGCACGTACAGACATTTCCCACAATAATATTTTGTCACTTTATCAGGAGGCGTATGTGTGTGTATGTGTGTGATCGTGCGGTAATTTGTGCGTTTATTTCATGTCCTCCTCTGTCTGTGCTGTGGTTCAATCCATCTGCGTTTTTCTTCCGTTATTACACCACTTCTTTTGTTGTGTAGAGGAAAACCACTAGACCAAAACCAATTCCATGAAAACATAAAAGAAGGAAAAATGGACTCGCTGGGCCTCTGCAGTCAGTTGTGTATCATGGCTTTGCGTTTACACCGCCGTTAAAATCCAGAGAACTTTTACACAAAGAAGCTACAACTACTTCCACCCTTGAAAGGGCTTTCCTAGTCTAATGCCGTTAGATTAAAATAAGGTAAGGTAGGCAGGTTTACTAATGTGTAAATAGCCCCCGCAAGACCAAATGAGCCGAGTCTTTTTTTTTTACTGATCCTCCGATCAGTGGAGAAATTCATTAGATTGAACAAAGCCAGCACAGGGGCTTCCATCCCATGACAGTTTAACGGCGAGGCAACACCACTAAGCCTGCATAGAGGAGAAGAGATGAAATGACTGTGATAAAAAACAATAATAAAAATAACAGTAATAACAATATGAACAGGACTTAAATGCTTTATTTGTCATTAGAAACAGGTTTTAAGAAATGTAAACCCACCAAGTCTTATTACGGGATAAATACTATGTGTCATTGAAAATGAAAACGTCAAAGGGGAATCATCAAAAACTAAAAGAAATTTGATTGGCACCAAAGTTTAATGTTGTCTAAATTTAATCCAGTCCAGAACTGTTTTTAGTAATTCTGCTAAAAGGTAACTAAACCAAGAAATGGAAAGCATGACTCCTCAGCAGAGGCAATTAGATCAGAGTACAACACGACCATTCAAAACTCCTCCACATTAAATGATGATTGATGAAAAACTCAGATAAAACTAATGATGGAATATTTTAATCCTTGTGTAAAAAGGTCAAAATTTCCCGCTAACTTTCACTTTCAAGTTGAATGAGAAACACAATCAGTATTATGCTCGGCCGCTCTCTGGAGCTCCGCTACTCCGAAATTGTCTTTCGTCTTGAAGATAAACTTAATGCAAAACAAGCCGAAGCGTTCACTGTACAGACACTTTCGTAGCAAACAATGCAAAGCACAACCAATTACTGTAGACAGGACAGGTTCTTTTGAAAAATGCATTTCTGCCTTGAGGGTTATCGTTTTAAATTTAAAACATCAATTCAATGGTTTAACCTGTAAATGTTGCCAGTGTGAGAGTAGTTCACATCCACGCTGAAACACAAGGAGAGGACTTTTTGTGCTGTCTTGAAGATTATTTGTTCACTTATTTCTGTTTTATCTGTCAATTCTCCTTCTATTATATTTTCCTTTCATGGTAATAACCATAAAAAGCACATTTTGATTTGACAGGCAGAATAAGTGAGAGCGTGTGGAACAAATATGAAAGGGCTTCTTTGAATTCTAACTTATAAGGCAAAGAAAATCCCAATGTTTCTTTCCTTCTTTTGCACCCCACCAACCTGGCAACCTGACATGGCCAGTCAGAGTGTGAGGTGGCCTTTCTCCGCTATAGCCACACCCCCCACACCTGTCATGACGCCAGGTTCTCACAGCTGTAAGTTAAACCCATGGTGTCATTTTCTTTTGGATGACGTCATGTGGTGGGCCTGTGACTGCGTTGCATGACGTGGCATTGAATGATATCTCCATATGAACTCTATCTCTATACTTTGCCCTCCTTTTCTATATATATATATCTATATATCTATATTGTATATTGGCATTTTGTGGAGTGCAGTAAACCAGTGCCTTTCTTGGCTGGTACCTGTTGTACGTAATGTAACTGACGTGCTGACTGGTTGGTTGATCATAACTGGAAGTGGCCTTTGACCCTTTGTGCTATTGTACCGTGTGACTTTGTGATGTTTTATATTCTCTTGTGGGGTTCATGTGTATGAGTGTATTGTATTTCCTACTTCTTTATTTCCTCACATCCAGACAAGTGGTGCTTCTGCAGCAAACTTTGATATGTTACGGAAATCTGATAAGTTGCAAAAAAGGACCTTTTCCCCCCCCCCCCTCAATCATCAGCTGTTTAGTTGTGCGATGGCCGAGATGACCTCATGTTTGTGCAGCCAATTAAATCTCCTCCATTCACGCGGGGAGCACAGGCAAATGTTGACACTCCCCTCCTTCATGGAATCCATCTGCACAGGGAGTACTTCTGCCGGATTGTTTTGTTTGCCTAACATGAGAATCACGTCCCATTTATTTATTTATGAAGGTGCAAACCAATTACACTATGATAGCAGAGCTGCAGGCAGCACTGCAGACCCGCATGGACAATATTCGCCCACCACGCAGACATAATGTACACATACAAGTATAAGAGGCACATAAAAATAGAACAAACACAAAATACTTGGGTTTTGCGTTTGCCACCGCTTGTTTTGTTATTCTTTACAGCATATACTGTATATTCATACGCCTAATGAAGAGAATTGTTGCTCGGTCTGTGAAAAGAAAAGGCAGAATCACAGTGAAAAAGGTCCTTTCTTTGCAAGTGTGAGTTTGTTTCAAGCGCTCCAGGCTAAACCTTTAATAAGAGTTCGTCTTTTGCATTGAACCTGCTCTGCCCTATTCTTTCAGAAGCCCTGCAGGCGTCTCTCTCTATCTCTCTCCTGTAGTCTGTCCAACGAAGTCGGGGGGGGACGGTCCAGCTAACCAAGCTGGGAGGGACATGGCCTTTGTAGCATCAACTGTGGCTCTTAACTGTTAGGTCTCTTTGATGGAGCCATCTAAGTAGGTGGTGATGGTAAATGTAGGACAAAAAAAGCCTGTGAAAAATACACATCTGACAGAATCTGAGGGTGAAAAAAAAATAAATAAAAAATGTTTTCTGGGAAAATATCTAATTTAGCCGCAGCGTGCTCCTTCTGCTCCGTTGTAGATGTATAGCAAGAGTCGCTGGCGGCTTATAAAAGAGGACATCTATTATCGGGACTGTTAGTGCTTATGCTACTAATGGCTGGGTTCACTTTGGCACACATAAGAAATCAGTTAGAATCTCAACTCTCACATCTAAAAAGCCGATCTATTATGAAACACTAACAAGCTCATTTATAGGGCTGAAAAGGTAGAACAAAGAGCGCCTGGGCACATGCACCCATCACAAAGTCAGACCCTTTCATGTTCACTCGCGGAGAGTGATTAGCTGTGATTCCAGGGCCTTTCTTCACCCACATCATAGCTCACAACATATTAAAGATGATGGGCCGCAAACTAGAGCCTTTATACCCAAAAGCTCAACAACACAGACACATTTAGAAATTGTAGTAGCTATGCAGCTTGTCAAGTCAGTACAAAGACGGCGAACGTGCCAGAGATCCAAATAAGTGGCTATTTCTCGCAGTTCTGATATAGCGAAAATCATCCATTTTATCCCTGTCATTACTGAAACACTACACACACGCACACGCTTGCATACGTACTTGTCTTTTTTTGTCTTTATGTTCCCTGACTGTTCTATGGTGGCGTTGTTTGCACTCAATTAAGAGCGAGAGGAATGTCGGAAGAATCTCCACATTCCCGATGCAGGCTAGGCAGATGTAGTCGTTTGAAATCAGGCCTTCCTTGGATTAGTGCTGTCAGACTGTAGATGTCTGTTCCATATGGTTAAAACACAAATCTCCCACCCCACCTCTAGCCCACTTATTTCGGGTTTTGATTGACACACTCCTCTTTTTTCCCCCTCTCCGTCTGTTTCTCATGCTGTTGGCTGTGCCTGTCAGTCTGTGTGATAACCAGGAGCCAGCAACCCTGAGCATGTCTGCCACAGCTTCACTGAATCTGCTCTCCTTTTTCTTCTTCTCCCTCTCTCTCTCTCTCTCCCTCTCTCACTCTGTCACAGGATGAAGGGCCACAACACCTTATTTCCACAAGTGCAGTAAAAGTACAAAGACTTCTTGCTCTGCTACATATCATGAAGGAAGGGTGGTCCCTTGATCCTGCTGGAAACTCGCTGAAAGATTGGGTGACTAAGAGAAGGATCCCAGAGTTGTTTTATTTGATTTGATTTTTTTCTTTCTTCGCAAATGCCTCTTTTTTCCCTGTTTTTGCTTTGGCGTCTGTGGAAGAAGATTTTTTGCAGAGACCAACTTTTTGCTGCTGTTTTATAGACATGATGGAAAAAAAAAACCTTTATAGACTCATTATGCTCAAAGCATGCATACTGACACAAGATATAGATAAATACACATAACACGGATAACAAACCAAACATACACATTTAAAGATGCACCTAAAAATGAAAAAGAGAAAAAAAAAAAAAAAAACTTTGTACATGTATAAATAACGTGCAAATGCCAACTCAAGTACTGAAGCAAACATGCGAGCGCATATATACACACAGATACATACACATACACACACCAGCCTGCTGCCATTTTGGTTTTTGTGCCTACACAGGTGTGCTCTGTGACAGGGCAAGCTCTGGATAGAAGAAGAAGAAAATGCGAAGATGAAGAAGAAGAAAAGGAGAAGAAGAAGAAGAGAAGAAGAAGAAGAAGAAGAAGAAGAGGAGAATCCAGGATAATTTACATGCATCATTCCTTAGGAAATAGGGACCAAAGGACTAAACGCTTTTTAAAAGAATATAAATATATAAATATATAAATATATATTTAAAAACTCATACCTTGTAGCTGCAAGTATTACAATTTACTCGTAGTCAAAAAAATCATTAAATCAATATCCAGTGGCCTACTGTAAGTAAGAATAAAAGAAAAAGGAATTAATGTATTAAAAAAAGACATGGAATCATAGTATAGGGGCTGATCTTTTGGTCTGGTTGCTGATTGAGCACCGGGTTGTAGAATAGTACAAGTAGATTAGGAGAAAAAAAAGAAGTAGATTTGCTGATTTTTGCTGTTGTTTCAAAAAAAATACTTGAAGGTGTACGGAAAAGGGGCAGAAGGAAAAAAAAAAAAAGAAAGAAAAGAAAACACTCACCTGCCTCTGTACGCAACGAGTCTCTTTCTTTTGGATGTTAAAGGTATCAGCCACTGGATATCTCGCTCATCATGATGTATAAGTCACTGCACTCTCTTGACAGCTATGAACAGACTGTTCCGGAAAAGAAGAAGAAAAAAAAAGAATGGCAAGACGAAAAAGACTGAACTTATACAAGTGTCTGTGCCGGACAGGGCACCGATGTTTAAGGCTTCTCACTAAGCCTATGTGTTCAAGCGACAATCCACTGTAAAGACCAAGCAGAAATAGGTGGGGTGTCTTTTTTGTTTGTTTTTGTTTCTTTCTTGACATTTTGTACCACAACATGTAAGGTGAATGATGGGGGGTAACAAATTGTGAAATAGGGACCAGGAGAGAAGGACAAATGGACAGCATCTGTGCAGGAACAGAGAGGGAGGAGGAGTGAGGTGAGAGCTACTGAAACTGCCATCAAAATGAGCTCAGTAGACAAATAAATTGGCCCTCACGGCGTTGGGATTTCCCTCTAAAACAGAAAATGTGTCCATTCAAAGCAAATAAACAAGGCTTTAAAAAAAAAAAAGGGAAAAAACACAAGATGCCAAGGATACAGTATCTGTGTTCACTGAAGCTACTGCAAAACTCCCAGTTGAGAAGAATTGCTGTTCATCTCCTGGCAGATACAAACACACATTGCTCTGGAGACAAACTCGATTTGCTATAGTGATGGCAATGGAATGCGGGCTTTTAGAGTGCATTTAGCTCTGTGAAATACAATGTAAATGCCACTGTTAACATGTTCCCCCAACTGCTTTCTTTATATATTATACATACGACCTATAGGATGGGGAAACGACTCGCTTAAACAGACACTATCTGAATTAATCAGTAACTCTTAATCATCGCTCTCTGATGCCAAGCAGGACAGTAAAACCGGGGCGTGATTTAGCCTTTATTTTGACCATTTTAGAGCGAAAGGAGACCCGCCTCCCATAAAAACAAATCAATAAGTGTGGAACGAGTCTGGAGGGAGGGGGCGATGGTGTTTCAGTCACTCTGAACACCTCCTAAATTCCTCTGTCACACACCAGCTTCACCTCCACGCGCCGGCTCTGTGAGTGCAGACAGCTGGCAACTGGTTTGAGACAGAGGGAGGACCTTAACGACACACCGCCAAGCCCACACCAGTGTTTTCCAAGCCTCACCTTTGATTGATCCTATATTGTTCTTAGAACGATGCCCCAGGACCAAAATTTAGAGATTCCCGAAGCTTTAGTCAAGCTCCTGGTGACAAACAATGTATATCTGTGAATACATGTGTGCACTTTGGGAGACTATGACTACAGGGGTTGATGCAAGCTCCAGTCCAACCAGTTCCTGTTTACCACTTTGGCCCCATCATCCTGACTCCTCCTTTCAAAATAAGGGTCCAATTCCAAACAATTAAGCAAAGACCTGATTACAGCCTGTCCACAATGCTGCCATCTAAGGTGACATTCATCCACCATTCCAGATTTTTTAGTGCACTGCCATTTTCTGTCATTTAAATGGGCAGAAGGTCTTTCATTCCAGTCTTTGCTAACCCTGCCTCATGTGCTCCCTCTCTGTTTTTCTCCCTTTTCCTGTCCTGAGAGCTGTTCAGCCATGCCCTCCTCTAAAAAACCTCAGCCCAACTGTTCAGCCACTCTCCCCTCGGAACAGTGTTTCGAACCTCGCTAATGTCTGTGCTCGCTACCCTTCAATTATCTCCCGCGCCGTATTAGACATGCTATTTCACCTTTTCCTCTAATCACACTGTAATCACCAGGCTCTATACATTAGCAGCAACCAAGTGAAAAATCACCGGGATAATCACTTGGACCAAATGACGGGAGAGATGGTCCCCAGCATGCACACGGATGACAGAAGGAAGATTAGGGAGAATTATGTTTGTGCCTGCTCCCTGGCAAAGCCGAGGCGAGCTGACCTGGCACCGATAATACTGCGAAATTTACCCAAAGCGCCGACGCAGGATGTGGGATGAAACCCTTCCATATCATTGCAAGGCGTTGACATTGCGAAACAGACTGACACGACCAGTTAAAAAATGTGAGAGCATGGGTTGACAGTGAAATATCTGAGACTTTCTTTCTTCCTGCTTTGGCACAAATGTTGCAATAACAGTCGCTCAAAATTGGGCTGAAACCCACGATTCTGTCGAAAATTCTATAGAAGCAGCTGCTGTGAGAGCTGATGTTATTATTTTTCATTCAGCACATAATTGTGTCTCAACTATTTCACAAAACAACTTGCTCTGTGATTCTTTCTTCCCCTGCCTGTGTGTCCTCTGGGATGCCTGCAAAGCACAGCATTGTTCAACACTGAAAGAGTATTGGTGAAGCACAGTCGTTGTTCAGATTCAAAATGATGCCAATCAACATGCCACAGACTTGTAGGATGTAGCTTTTACTGACATTCCCTTCAAATAAGGAAAGAAAATCCCTGTCGTCTTTCCTCAGCCCTTTATCAGACTCGAGGCGGTAACAGAGGATGAATAAATTCGAGGCAGGTCAACACAAAGTCGAAAGATCTGCGGCCATTTCTGCTCAGCGCTCACACAAAGTTGAACTGTTAAAGCGAGAAACCTAATGTATCTCAAGCGATGAAGTTTCCTCCGCTCGCAGTAGCTCTCGTGAGGCTGATCTTCTCTGTCTCGCAGCTTCTATAGCAGATGCTGCACTAGTTCCTACAGCTAAACAGCCTCTTAATGGCAGGTTGCATCCCCAATGAGCCAAAGCACAGCCTAGCCTGCTGTCTGCTTGGCTAACGGTGCAATGTTCATGTAACATCTCTGCTATGCCAGAGCTAAATTAGGCGACGTGAAATCAGCACTTCAAACGCTTACAACAAAGGTGATATTATTACTCTTGTACCCTGGGGATGACATAACGGAAATAACATACATTAAAAATAGAGACAGACTGTAGAAGAGTTGAAATGAGGAATCTGTTTTGTTTTTAGGCTGTTCTAGCCCTTCAAAACCACAACAATCTATGATATTTGCCCTCTTCTTCAAATCGGTTAACGCGAATCTGGTCCATGAATCTAATTTGAAATATCTAGCGATGTAGCGGTTAAAGCTCGGAGAGCAGTCGAGACAGTTTTGTCCAATGGCCGTGTCCCTTTCCACCTCACTTCAAACTTTTCTCCCTTCAACTCCCTCTCATATCGCCTGTGTTAAGCATCTCGAGGTCAGTGGTGCCGTGCAGTGCGTATAGGCAAGTTTACACAGTATAGCCAGTCAATTACAGCCAGCGTTTAATTCACCTCTCTCCCCTGCCACTGATACATATAACCACTCTGAACCCATTTCATTAAAGGGCAAACTGGGGAGTATAATCGTACACCTATTTCCTCTGTTACAACTACACCAGTGCAGGATTAGTCTTGTGGAGAAACTCGTATCTGTGGAGGGTCGCGGTCAATGGCAGGGCCGAGCAGAGAACTGCTGGAGCATATCTATGAGTCTCCAACCCCCTGGGTGCATAACACTCACCCTAAAATAGCAGTGATTGTCAAGGAAGGGAAGTGAAATGTAATTGACTGAAAGTGAAGAGATAATTAAAGGAACCTGTTGGACAGGAGGGAAGAAATTAATGCCCTTCATTTAATAGCTGCTTTGGGAAGGAGCTTTTCCGTCATTTCACTTTAGCGCAGAAAGGGTTTTTTGCTGTGGAAATGGGATTTTGTATGGGAAGGAAGGTCAGTGGAGATGGAAATACTGTCGGCAGTGGGTGGTGGGGGTGCTGTATGCTTAACTGAAACTCCACAAAATCACTCCCAATACTCAGGGCATCAGGGGCTATGATGTCATGATTAGTGGAGAGGTTCAGAGCCTTGCCTTACCCCTTGATCCTGAAGGAAGTTGAGCAGGATGGCGAACATGAGGTCAATGGGAGCGGTAAGATCACCTCCCATTACAGGGAGAGCTGAGCCAGCAGAGGGGCTGATGAATCATCTAAACGTTGCTTTGGATTTGTACTATCGTCATCCTAATCCAAGAATCACCAACGGGAAAATGTGTATTGCTATTCATCGCCCCACAATGCACAGTGAATTGCTGGAGCTGTGTGATAAGGTTTGAGGACTTGGCTTAGAGTAACTAGACTAGACTTTTTTTATTCCTTAATGTATATAGCCTATAAGATACAAAAAACGAGGAAGGTTGTATGTACAGCAGCTTATCACGAGTAACCCAACTCTGTGGGACAATGATGTCACTATAAAATGTGTCCAAAGCAGTGCAGGGATCTATGGGAGTTTTAGTAATGTTAAAGCCCATTAGGTCTGGGCTCTGAACATGCATCATTCAACCCCAAATATCAAACCGAGGCTGATGCGTGTATTTGACTAAGTGTCAAACCCTAACCGCAGCCTTGATGTGATCCATTAATTAAGATTCTGGGTACAGCGACATGTCACGGTTTTTCTGACAAAAGAAAAATTGCCTGTGCAGTAATTGGATTTGTCCAATCGGGGCTGATGAGTATATGACAGTGACACTAATGTTCATCCATCTGCATGCTTACCGCTCATTACTGGAACAAAAATAAGCATCAATCACCGCCACACTTTTTTAAAAATTCTTTGATTGTTGAAAGATTGCAAGTTTTGAGTTTTACAACCTTTAAAGAAGTGAGCCATTGTGTGTTGGAATTTGGAGTTCCTGGTCACAGTGTGTTCTCATGTACATAAATCAAACATTTAATACTTATGGTCCAACTACTGTATAGGTACATAAGCAGAGATTGGCGTAAAGGGGACAGACAAGAGTGTAATTGTTGTCAAAAGCCAAGATGACCCAGCAGAACCCTGATCAACCCAGTCTGCCTCTGCTTATCCCGACCATACAGCTTCATGACTTCTGTATATACAATATAGCTTATTTTTCAATTCGGTTGAACCTTCTTTATAGGTCATACAATACATCATGTTCGAACATTAAAAAAAAAAAAAGAATATTGAATATATTTCAATGAAACTAAGAGAAGGAACCTATGAAATAATTTATCAAAAACAGAAGATTAAAGTGATTTTATTTCTTGTATAGTGAATCTCTGATGTTCAAAATGGGATTCTATATTCATGTTGAAATGGCTCTTTATTTCCTCTCTTTTACTTTATTGTTGAAGCTGGGATAGATGCATTTTCATGAGGTTTATTGTGATATCCTTTGATGATTTGTATTGTTTGTTTTTGTGGCTAAACAATCCCTGTGTAAAGTCCCTCATGGATGGCCAAGCTCAAGACGGATTTTGCTCGTGAATCACACAAGAATGAACCGACCGCAACGTCAAAGGATGACAGAAGGTAACGGCCATGTGGATTCGGAATGGAACGAGTCCATTGCACAACAGAGTTCGAATGAGTCAGCATTGCACCTTCAAACGAGATACGTCGGAGGTGTTTTGTTGTTTTTAGAGAAAAGTTCAGAAAGATAAAAGACAAGAAACTTGTCGAGCTTTGCCGTCTGATTGGTTTTGAGATGCTTTCATATCCTACTGCCTTTAAACCACAAACTCCTGTAATCTTCTCTCCCTTTGTGTTCTTCCTTTTCTTTTCTTAAGGGGTTGACATGTCTCTGATTTTCATCGTTTCTGTTCTCACTGTGGAAAAGTTTGTTCCCTCTGTGTTCCTGAGATGGCTTGTTTTTAACGTGTCACTCCATGAAGACATCATTCCGGTCGTAGATAGCCCCACATTGCTTTGCTGCAGTAGAGGTTCAACGGTTCAACACCAAACTCGTCAACGTTGAGGAGGGAATCTGCCTTAAAACACAGCCTGTTCTCTCTGACAGTACTACCTGTGAACAGCGGTCAGATACACTGTATTCTGGGGATGCCAAATGCTGAGATCTGTTGTAAAGACACTTATGCCAGAGTTCTGTTTTGCCACAAGCCCATTCTGGCACTAATAAGGACGTGGTCATCCACCTCCATTTCCATTGGTTACAAGGACCAAAATGTAAAGAAACTCAGCTAACCGAGCAGTTTGCTCCAATCAAGCATTCAATGAGAGCCTTTAAAGAATTCACATTTAGTCATAGGAGAAATTTGCACCGTGATTCTTTGCATCATCAATCATTACATTCCCAGCTTCACTTTCTAATTTAATCCACTTATATTTATTGTTTAGTTTTTTTTGCAAATGTTGATTTATCATAATATACTGAGCTATTTATTTATATCCAAATGAATGGGATAATCACTTCTTATATTATTTGACTTGAACAAAGTTACTGTTTGGTTTGGTTTTTTTGAAACAGAGATGTAATTTGACTTAGCGTCGGCTCGGGCCCCCTTTTCCCTGATCCGGGGCGGTATCTCCCATAGTGCTCCTGAACTCTGTAGTTCTCTAGTTCATTATATTCTGCTTAGACTAAAATAAAGCACAGTCCTGTAGAAGATTGAGCCTGATTTGTCCTTCTTTATTTGTTCGTGTAGCTTGATTAAATAATTGCAGAGGTTGGGGTCGATTATTGGGTTAATTATTATTATTATTACACTCTCTGATTATGGTGTAAAGAATAATCACGGTTTCATAGTTTCATGATTGCTTCTATTGTAACACATTAGGTTTTTTGGTCCTGCATACAAAATGTAGGTTTGGAACACACAAATAAGAAAACTTCTTCTAACATTTTCTAAATAATTCCAAACTCTATGTCAGAAAGATAACAAACAAAAACTATCAATTCATTTCTATAGTGAAATGTTTTGCACAAGATTTGTTGTAAAGTCTTGCTAAGAAAAATATGTCATAACTGCCAAAACTTGAAGTAAGTGAATATTCATATCTCTGTTACACACACACACACAGAGACACACACACACACACACACACACACGCACACACACTAAAACAGCGCTGACTTCCTAGTAGAGTTTCAGGGTTGTTGCTGGATTCACAGAGAAGACTGGTTACCCTCTTCCACATAAACCAAGAGGTTTTCTTCTTATGGCTTCAAAACCGTGACCCTTAAAGTTTTACTGTTGATCAACCGCAATGTTTTATAAGCGCGATCAATGGCGAAACAGTTGATCTCAAACATCCCTCCTTGGGTCTATCGTGGGTCGTCTCGTTACTTGAATTGAGGAGCGAGTGCATTTAGCACGTCATTGTATTAATTGAGCTAACAGCGCTAACCATATCTGAATACCAAATTAGATGAGACGGTTAGTAGAAAATCGTTTAAAAAGGGCGAATAATACATAATAAATGGAACGGAGATTGGAAGTGGGAGGGGAATAAATTGTGAACTGATTAAAAGGAAATGGATATTCTGCCCTCGTCTCGTGGAGATGTTACAGTGGAAACACAATCAGGTGAGGTGGGTGCTGCTGCTTACTGTCTGTGAATAAGAAGCAAGAGATCAATCACAGCTTTCCTCATGGTGCATTTTATTGACGGAGGCGTTAAGGTAAGGAGGGTCGGGTCACATTGAAGCCATGGTCAGTATCGTTTTAATGGCCCCCCAAGTCCTCTCCTCCCTCATTAACCCTCAGAAATAGAGTTGGTCTGCGGTGACCAGACGCCACGCTCCGTCACCGTCGCAGGGAAAGATGGGACACCAGTAACCCTAATCCTCTACAGTGCATTAACGACACGGTGTTTAACCTTAGCACGCCAGACTGCTCTTCATACGAGCGGACGCATTTACCGAATCGCCTCGTTTTCCCACAATTTCCATCAGCCATAACAGTTCAATCACAGCAGAAGGAAAACATCAAACTCTCAGACAACAATTGCTCTCGGAATAGCATATGACACCCAGGGGACCGGCAATGACAATACCACATCCCAAGACACCCAAACATCCATTTCTTGTTTATGGGCCTCTCTGGTGCATCTGTGTGGAAACAGATTTATGGCTGTTAAATTTGCAGGTGATAAAAAGGCAAAGAGTGGCCAGTTGGTGCACTAACTCTTGGCTATTCACATGTTGACTCCGGTGCAGACCCTCTAGGGACCCTCTCATTGTGCGGCAGACACTCCATGATTCCA
This sequence comes from Genypterus blacodes, assembly GCF_046128005.1. NCBI lineage: Eukaryota > Metazoa > Chordata > Actinopteri > Ophidiiformes > Ophidiidae > Genypterus > Genypterus blacodes. The sequence goes on along the minus strand of NW_027466879.1, from coordinate 13,858,199 downwards.
CATGACAAACTGGATTGTTCCTCGAGTGAGTCCTGCTCCAATCCTTTCGATTGGATCTTCTACCCCTGAGATTTCCCTCTACTGTTGCCTTTGAGCCATAAGCCTCGACAGCCACCGTTGTCGATACTCAATCTGTTCTGTAACCCCTAAAGCTGATGAAATGTGCTAACCGGGGTTTGTTTGTTTGTCTCCAGGAGGGGGGCCAAGGGAGAGAAAATGGAACAACAAGACTCTTTTGACAGTTCCATTTTTTCCAATGTTTTGGAGTGAGGGATAATCATGAAGTATGGATTGGAAAGGGGAAAGTTATTACATTCTGTTGTCTTTATCCTTGTTTGAGTTGTAAAGAAAAAAGGTCAGATTGTTTCAAACATGGTTCCTGGGTTTATCTTCAATTCTGACTCTCATCTCTGTCAAGAAAAATGGGTTTTCTCACTTTTCACCAACCCTGTATCCCTCTAAATCTTCATGGTAAATTTGACAAACACACAAACTCCAGTCTGGCTTGAGTATTTGTTGTGTGTATCGACTTTATGGGTGTTTATTGGGCTGGGGAGGTTCAAATACTGCTGCTGACAACACAAAGTGATGAGAAAAACTGCTGTTTAGAGGATCTGTCGCTATACTTTTGGTGTCCCCGAGAAAGTTTCTTCAGAATTCTGCTTCTATCAAATGTGTTTTTTCATGAATCGGCTGCAAAGTCTAATACCACGGCAGTGTTTTAAGCCCAGAATCATAAATGTTGTACATTACATTTAATCTGGCACTGAAAGGAACAACAAAAAGAGAAGCAAGAGGGAAGCAAATGTGAGTATTCAGACGACACATGCAAAGCTTTAAATGAAACACCAATTTATGCACTTATGGTAAACAGAGGCAATTTTATCATGCGTTCACATGGTTCTCAACAGATGAATCTATAATATAACTGTCAGAAATGCCTTTCAGACCATCGCTTTCATACGCCTTTAAATTCAAGCCATGTCTCATTATACCAAGGAATGGTCTGTAGGTAATCATTAATAATGGCCTTTCAACTTCTTTACTGTGTCCTACACAAATATTTACTATATTGACTTATCGCTTGTCACTTACTATGCATTTAGCATTTGACTTTTATCGTCCATTAATCTATCAATGCATCCATTAGGGACACTCACGCATTCGAAAGGCTCTGCACACTCCAACAGGCCTATTAGCATGTCCTTAAATGGGAGACATGTAGTGAACACTAAGTATAAGCTACACTGTGGAGAAACCAGACTGTGCTCTCTTCAAAGTGTACATTTGCATAGAGAAAAGTATTTGTGACCCAGCAGCTCTGAAAATATTTTTTAAGAAGGTCTTTGTACATGTACAAGTCCCCGAAGGAGGCTCTGAATGGCTTTGACAAAGAGTGGCAAATTTCGATTCCATCCCTCTTAACATGCAGATTCCTAAACAACAAAAGATTATAACAAAATGAAAGTGTGAAGAAGACCTGGGTAAGCAAAGCCGCACAATCCCTTTGATCCTATTATGTATTACAAAAGCTTAATCAATATCTAATCAAGGGGAATACAGCATGCCGTGTCTTACAGAGCTCTTTGTTGTCAGAGGTGAGGTTGCCATGGTGACTGGACAGGTGTGGAGAGCTTAGGCTGCAGTGGTATTGACGGAAATTAAGAAGCATTGATGAGACTTGAAGATGCTGGGATTGAAAAGGGAGATAATTAAAGAGAGGGATGCAGAGGGAGAGGGAGAGAGAGAGTGGGAGGGAGAAAGATAGAGGGAGGCACAAAGGAGGTTTCAGATAGAGGTACAGGAGGTGATGCAGACAGGTGTAACTGTCCACACAGCACTGAAGCTCATCTTCTCAGGGTTTCGTCCCTACCAACTGAAGCAGCACATCATTTTTGAACAGGACCTCCGTCACATATGAGCCACTGAACATAACATAACGTAAATGTTTTATTTATGTTATGGATGACCAATAGGAAGACGATGACACACCTGAATGTAATGTATGTCTGTTTGAGTGTCAAGATCAACACTGATGTCCCACAATGCCACACGGAGCAGAGATGACGGAGCTAGACACGTGCAACATTTTTGAAAGAAAAATGTGGACCGGCTCTCTCAATTCCCCGGCTCCTGCACCGTCAGATGATTTATAAATGTAAACAACAGCCATCGCAGTGTGGTGCTGACGTCTCAGTTGTCTCTGAGAGGACGACTGATAAGTCAGGTTAACGCACACACATAGAGGTCGTGGTTGGCTTGCGATTGTACTGCGGGTTGATCATCAGTTCAGAATTACACCCATATAAAAAGAAAAAGGAAAAACAGAACTTGATAAATGAATGATAAGTATGTTATATAACTGAACATATGAGGTAAACAATTCCATTCCAAACCCCAGTCAGCAGCTCAGCTTGAGACAGTGAGTCTTATTCCAATTACAACCTCCCAGCCTTTCCCATTGGTATTATATAACATAAAGTTAAAACATTACTTCCGAACTTCAACTGCATATACCATAAATACAAAACTAAATGAGAACGCAGAGACACACACAGGCCTCCATTTTTATATCTCAGTTTCGCTCTCTCTCATTTCAGGGTAATTCACAAGGTGGTAAAACCGAAACGAGAAAAGATAAAGTGACTCAGAGTAAAAGTGCTAAAAAGAAACATCTGAGTCATAGCTGACCCTGGGCCACTGAAGATGATGTCAGCACAGCGCACAGACTGTGCTCCAGAGGGAAACTGGTCGAACAGCACGTCGGCGCACTGCTAGCCGCTCAAGGCTCGACTCAACCGGCTGGCCGGTGTTGAGTCCAGCGAGTTCTGTCCATGCTGGCCCTCTGCCCTGACCGGTCCCATGGAGAGCTGTCTGTCAACAGCTGATTAACACTTGAGATAATAGGTCATTAAAGTTCCCCTTCAATCAATGAGTCCAATCGAGTAATCAAGCCTGAGATTGAATGAACCCAAACCAGTGTGGAGCCCCGTGGGAGCAAGGAGCCTTTAATCAGTATTGGAGAGAGAGAGAGAGAGAGAGAGAGAGAGAGAGAGAGAGAGAGAGAGAGAGAGAGAGAGAGAGAGAGAGAGAGAGAGAGAGAGAGAGAGACAGGGAGAGAGGGAGGGAGGGAGGGAGGGAGAGAGAGAAAATGGGGAGAGAGCAAGAGAGAGGGAGATTGTAAATTTGATGTTTCTTTTCCTCATTTTGAGTTTGAACGCACGCTATGGCTTGTGTGTCGATCAAGTCGTGTTAAGTTTGTGCCTCGTTTTAACAAAGACAATAATGAAAAACTCACTTCTGGCAGCATAAAGAGGTTAAGTAGATCAATGTCAAATGACCTCCAGACACACTCACCCACCCCCTAATTCCTCTAATATATTTGGTTTGGTATTTGTTTGAATCTCTTTTGATATTCAGTGGGTCAATGTTGTTTAACCTGCCACCTTTCAGCTGGGAGATTTAATTCATTCTCATAAATCACACTGAAGTGTCATTATTTTCTGATTACTGTGTCTTAATCACACAAATACACAATTATTGCTGCTTACAAGCATGCCAAATTGCCACACATGCCTAGTTCGTAATTTCCAGGACACGACACACACAAGTTCACACACACGCACACACATCACAGCGGTATCGTATCTGTTCAATCACAGTTTGTCGTAATCATGTAGAAGCATGCATGAAAATCTGCACCCGCAGATATGGCTGGTGTGGTGTGTGTATGTATGCACGTGCACTTGTGTGAGTAGCTGTGTTGGCTGACAGCTGAGCTGAGCTGAAGTGAAAGCATGAGGCCCAGTGTCAGAGAGAACAGAGGGATCAGGCATTATTATCAAAAACGACTCCAGTGCTCCCTACTGCGGCCTCACAGCTTCCTCCAGTCAAGCTGTTAGTTTGTTTGTTCGTTTGTTGTGTCACTGTGTGGATGGTCTGTCTCTCTCAATCAGTGTGCAGTTGTGCTTTTTTTTAAAAAAAGAAAAAAAAAAGGGTTTCTTCTTTACAGGGAAGCAGGCAATTATTAGGACAAAAAGCTGAGGCAGGAAGGTGAGAATCCCATCTATTTTTCATCTTTTTTTAAATAATTATTCAGATCACAAATCCTTAATATCTGATTCACATCTTCATTTATCTCCGTGTCTATGGAACTCATAAAGTCAGGATCACACTGGAATTCATCTAAATCCTGCTTTGCGATTGTGTCATTTTACAAAGAGAGGAGGTATCTAACCATACATTAATTTACCAGTTTATTAGGTCACCTCATGCAATCTGATGCAATCCTACTTATTCTACAGTCAGAGGGTCTCACATGTTCTGCTTCCCCCCCTCAATACATTAAAAACACCTTCCCCTAACTATAATAACATGGCGGCAGTAAGTATCTCATCAACAAAAACAGGGAACATTTGTAAACATGTTTTTTCCAGATGTGTTGTATTGAATTGCATTACCCAGCACGGCGCAGTGTACCTAATAAAGTGGAAACTTTACGGTATTCCTGCCTGTAATACTACAGTGGTTTGCTCTTGCAGGAATTGGCACACAAGATACCGGTGTGGTTCATAAAAGAACATAACACTGCAGGGAAGTGTTCCTAATTCTGCTCTGAGAGTAGCTCTCGTAAAGAGACATTGTGGCTAGCCTACTAATAGAGCTGTGAGGAGAGAATGATGCAACTCGGAGGCAATGCTTTAATTTGCCCTTGGTTTCGCACAGGCGTCTAGGAACAGCCACTCTGTTCCAAAGCTGATTGGACCGTTTACCTTCACACACGGGCCAACCCGGTCTCCTCCAAGGTATGAGGTAACTGGATTTGCCAAGTGTTCAGTTTTGTTGTGCTGTCTTCCTGGTCGCCCTGGTTAGTTCAAATGTCAAAGTCGCAATCGCTGTGGTTGTGCGTGCAATTCTTACGTTATTCTTTGACATTCTCCTGTTTCATATATGGCTCTTTGCCTTCCCCAGTACTTTAAAATGTTTAAAGTTCATTCTTATCAAAAGATGTTTGCAGTTTAGTCCACTGGGTCCAGAATGCTATTTGTATCTTAGCAACCTGTGCAGCAACAGAGGAAGATCAGAGAAGGTGCTTATTAACCTGTTGCTATGACTACGACGGTAGGCAATAACTCAGAAGATGCTTTAACCCTTTCTCTCTGGACTGCCACCCTCGATCAACAGAGACGCATGATGTTCAGAACGTTTGGTGAAAGAAAGAATCAAAGCAGTCACAGTCTTTTTCTGCATCAGTCTTTTTTCAGGTTTTCCAATCGTATGCGACTCTGACTTTGTCTCTCTCTCGCTCACTCTCTCTCTCTCTCTCTCTCTCTTTCTCTCCCCCTGTGCGTGTGTCAGCGCACACGCACTTCTGACGTACACTCCTCGTCGAATATGTTTGCTCTACATACCAAAGCAAGTCATATCCCGCGCACCATCTTGAACAGAAAAACAAAGAACAAAGACATTTCCTCTTATATTTGTTTCCCTCGTCGCCGTCTTGAGAACGTGTTATTTGTAGTGAATGTGACAGAAGCCTCACAAGCCCAATCAATCTGACATACCCGTGTGAATGGGTGCAGATGTTTCTATCACCCCCTCACCTCCCTAAATCGGCGTGCCTTAAAACAAGCACAGTAAATGGTGACAAATGCTTTCCGCACAGGTCGAAGCCAGAGTATGAACTGATTTGAATTGATGTTATTCCAGGAGAAATCGATGCATTTTTTAACAGCTGCAATTACGCCCCTCACGTCAATTCATCAAGAGATTTGCATGAGGTAATTGTTGGCGCCACGTCTACTGATGCATTTTTATTACATTTCAATTAGGAATTGAATCTAATTAGGGAAGTAATTCCAGTCAGCCAACAGGGGTCTCTCGGTCTCTCCTCAAAGCGAAGCCATGAACAGACTGTGGCCACGGTGCTGCTGAAGGACAGAGAGCAAAGTGGAACTGTGTGCTCTGTGTTTCATCATCCCACAAGCTAAGTTAAGTCCCCAACAATACATTTTTGGGGATTATTATCAACTATTATTAGATTATATATCATCAACAAGCTATTTTTCCAACATTTAGATTTTCTAAAACTAGTCCCTGGTCACCTTCACACGCTTTATGTTTTAATTTGCTTCTTTTCTTTTTGTGATAAATTGCAAGTCACTATTTAAGAAGCACCTAATGAGTTTATCCTGTTTTTACTTTCTTTTTTTTCTCCCAAATTTGTTTGAGTTGTGTTTTGGCACATTAAGACATCACAGCAATCAGGCGAGGCAGACAACAATTGTGATCTGAAATTCATTAAGTTTCATAATTAATAACAAATTATGCAGCATTTTATGTACTTCTTGCAAGCGTTTTTAATGATTATTTAATTGCTCCAGTCCTGAAAGAAATGAAGTAAAACCCGCTGTAGAGACAAGGAACTCAAAAGTAGAAATTCAGCCAACATTCAGCAAATGACACTCTTAGAAACCGCACATATATAATGCCACATTTTCATATTTCATGATTGACTGAAGAAAGGGTTGTGATCATCTGTAAAAAAATAAAACTCTGTCATCCTCAAGAAGACATCAAAAGCTGAACATCTGACTAAATCTTTCGCCGGATGACACAATATCAGTGAAACATGCACACACACACACACACAAACCCAAACCGAAAGAAGAACTCACAGGGGCGTTACGCACTGTTTATTTCCTTGCAAGGATCATCTTCCGAATAACATTTTCAAAAACAATAGGGACTTCAGAGCTACATCACCGATTCAGAGGCTGCTGAGAGCTTCTCTTTTGAGCTTCTCGTTCCGCGGCATCATGTTCATATTCTTTAAAACAGCTGAAAACTCGTCCTGAGGTAGAGAGCAGAGGGTGATGCTGGTTGTTTTTGGCTTGCAGAATCTATGTGCCTTTGATCTCAGGGCAGAGCAGAGAGCAAGTGTGATGGGGAGTTTTCGTGCCGCACGGTGCTACTGCCCCCTGGGGGTGAGGCTGGGGATAATGGGTGCTGGGGAGCGGCAGATGGCTCCTGCAGCTCCAACACCGAAAGAACACTCTTTCTATCTACCTACAAGGAGCGGTGTGAGTCGTGAGCGTTCCCATGGGTTTCTATCATCACCATACTAATCGCATCGGCTTCAGAAAAAGTGACAGCTTGTGCAATTCAGGTGCTTATATGGCCCAGAGCACTAATAAACAGAGCTGTTATTGTCTCTGTATGCAACAGCTGTTGGAATGTACAAAGATGTTGCCGCCTTAAAAAAAGATCGAACTAAAACATCAATATCATTACAATCATTATCACAGTTTCAATATCGTATCATATTACATTTAGTGTTTTCCCAAAATATCAGCGGTGAACGGAGCAGCTTTGATTCCGTCTGAAAGCAAACACCTAACATGGAGACACTTGTCCTACCAGAAGTTTCTGACATCTTTTTTGCTAGTTTTTTTTTCCCCCACTCCCAGGGAAAAAAGCCGGCACACAAAGGATTCGCTGATGGAAGTCATCAGTGAATCCTCTTTTTCCCTTCCAAGCATGATAGCAGGCTTTTCAGGGAATCAAAGTAGATTCCCCCTTCTTTCTCCCTTTTTCACTGTCATTCTCTTTCTCTCGTGCAGACCCACTGCCATGCAGCACATATACACACACATACACACTGAGACAGACGCACAGCAAAATGTGGCTGCAGCAAATGTGTGCAGATTGGCCACTTAGACTGTAACATTATCCTTTTTTGTGTGTTTACTTTCCATTCCCTGCTCTCATTTTAAGCCTTTCTTCTCTGGTCTCTTTGTGCCTCCGCACACACACACAGCCTCTGCCAGGTGTGTGCGTCCATTTCCTCTCCTCATTGTCCTGTCTCTTGTCATCCCTTCACCCTTTCCTCATCTCTCTGCCATCATCAAGGACCTGGTGGCCTCCTACGTAGCACCAGTGAAGAGAAGGGTCTGTATCTCAGCAACGCACCTAGCAACCGCTCCTCGTAACTATGGATTATAACCTGTTGCCAAGGGAGACAGAGATGGAGGATTGATTTTTTTTTAAAGAAATGAAATTCATAGTGAATTAGATACACAAATAAACAGCAGGACGGGGTACACTAACATTTATGAATGGTGACAATCCATTCACATTCACTTCCTCTTGATATTGATTATTAAAGATCGGTTGACAGATTTGTTAAAATGTGCAAAAATCCTTCACAATTCTGCAGTTATGGGCTCTAATAACCATCAACATGTTTCATTTGCTGTTTTATAATTCCATTGCAGTATAGAAAATAAACCTAAGTCTAATAGATTAACACTTTTAAATCAGCAAACTATGACTCATTAGTTTCTTCATCTTCCAAATGTGGTAAATGTATTAGAGGGAAATGTAGAGAAAAGTAATAAACACTATATTACATTTGCATTGTATCACTTTTTTCCTTGTAATACGTTTGTTCCTTGCGTTATTCTGATTATTGAATAAGGGTTTTTAAGAAATAAAATCCTCATTCTCAGGTTTTCTTTTAAATGATTCACAATTACAGAATGAGGGAATAAAGGGTTTATATGCAGTTTTGTTAGAGGCTTGAAAAGGGCTTTTGCATCCCCCGTTCATATTAAAATTTGAAAATATTACAAGAAGAAAATGGAAACCTAATAAGAAATGGGGATGCATGCTGTTGATACACACACACACACACACACACACACACACACAGTTGGTTCTCTCCCTTCATTTTGGAGCTTCTCCCACATTCTCTCGATCACCCACTCTCTGATGAGTGCTTTTACATGGCCACACAAACTTGTCATTAAACTAACCCACTATTTTCCATCACCTCTGAGCTAAATTACCGCACTCTGCCTGGCATCCTGTGGACCAGCTTGTGGATATGAAAGCCCACAATTCCCCTGCTATCACCTCTCTGGGTTCTCGCAAGCACACTAATGATAGCCTGCCACCGGAGAGCTGGTGGAATGGAGCCGTAATGTCCTTGGAAAGTGCAGGCTGGTGAGCCCGCTGTGGAAGAGCGAGCTGCTCTGTGTCACTCTCTCTCTCTTTCCCTCTGTGTGTGTGTGTGTGTGTGTGTGTGTGTGTGTGTGTGTGTGTGTGTGTGTGTACAGCCCCCCGCCCCCCCTCACTCATGTTCATGGGCAGATCCTAGGTTGGACCCTGATGCCCGTGATGAGGGCCTGCAGCTGACACATCAGAGAGCACTGATGCACACATGCGCACACACACATGCATACAAACACACACACACACACATTGCCTCATCTCCTCTGAAAACTGGTAACGTTTCGTGGCATCATGTTAACTAGAGAGTCATTATTAAACAGCTCCATGCATGAAGAAATGTACATGGCCTCATACCACACACACACACACCCTCCCCCCCACCCGCCTGCCCCACAATGCAAAATTCATAGACAAGAATCACAGCATATGTAATGTAATGTTTACATGAATCTAAAGTAAACCAATCATATAGTTGATGATGGCATTCTTATAGAATTTTTCAAGAGGCAAAATCATCAAATTCTCAAAACATTTACAATTTCAAACACTTCAAACCTCATTCATGTTGACAAATGATAAACAATCATACCGAATCACGCAGTCCTATATCTACAACTAAGTGCTTTAAACTGCTTTACTGTGTTACATATCATGCAGTTGTGAAACAGTAATATTCTGTAATATACTTTAAAAGGCCATGCTACTGCCTCTCGCTGCTCATTTAGTTCTTTTCTTTGTAATTATCAAACTTGTGCAAAACTCTTGGCTACGTTTCAATGTATTGACTTCAGAAATTAATGGAAAGAGTTGATGGATGGAAAATGGATTTTGTCGTGGTTGGTACAGCACCGAGACGATCCACACACATGTAAAATGTATTCAGTCTATTGTTCTTTTTGAAACAATAGGAAGTATTGAATTATTATATGATAATAATACAATATAGGTGAGCAAGATTCAACAGGCTAATTCTATAAATGTAAATCAAACTGTGCTTATCAGAGGAGGAAGAGTGGCTCTGGAAAATAAGTGACTTACCACCACCTTGTGGTTGCTGTAGGGCAAAGCAGAGGACAGCACATCTCTACTCTTCCATCCAAAATGTTAAGAAACAATTTAGTAACACTAATCTGCTCAGCCCATTGCTACTTCTGATGAAGACGGAAGATTAGTAAATGCATCCCTGATACGTCAGTAATTCATGAACCAAAGTCCTCAAGAGTTCAGAATAAACACTTCCATTTACAAATCATCATGATTCTGGGGAAGGAAATTATGCTACAACTAAGGTAACTCCACTATTACAGTGGTCATGGTAACGTGCCACTTTGGTTAGAAAATCTAAAATGTTCAGACAAAATCTATTTGTAGTAATTCTGGTATTCTGAACAATAAATGCTGATCTTAACTGCGATTACAGGAATTGATGATATAGTCAGAAATAATAGCAGTGCTTAGTGCTTCCTGGATTATGTGCACCCATAAACCACGGACAAAGACTGAGCTCATTTGTAAGGAACTGCAACAACACTGCAATGCTGAGCCCGGTTATTGTCCCAGAATGTAGTATGACCATCCACCACATGAGGGCAGTAAGGGTCTATTACAGAGGTATGAGCTGAATACAACAGAAACCCTCCTGGGAACAAAGGATTAGTTGGTGGTCCAACACAATCAGAGGACTGTTGTATGTAAATCGTGTAAAATCCACTATGGGAAAGAAGGGTTATGCCAGTTTGATTTCATGCCCAGCCAACCCACCCAAAACGCTCCTCAGGCCAGCAAATCCCTGGCTGAATAGCTATAGGGGAAGAAAAAAAAAAAGCAAGGGCATTGGGCAAAGTCAGCTATTGACACAAAATGACTTTGCTTTGAAAATGTTTTATTTCTGGCGTGTTTATTTAACGGTCATTTTTTGGTTTTGGTTCCTTGTATTCCCATTCCCAATTCAAGACAGACAGTTTTGCTTCCTTTGCAGTGCCATGTTGAAAGATCAGGAAACGTGTCGCACAATCAGCAGTGGACAAGTAAAAGTTGTCAGCAGTATAGTGTGTAAGGAAAGTGCAAGAGAGCATGGAGGTGCATTCCGTAAGGATTCTTGGTCGGTGCTTTAAACAGTGTCACCTAGAAAAAAAAAAAGATATTTTCCCAGTGTTGAGTTGTGCTTCAGGCAACACATTGCCATTCGAGTCAGACTCTGTCTATCAGTCACCTGGGGACAATGGGAGCTTTGCAGTGTGGGCGAGCAAGTAGGTAAATATTTTGGGAGAGGAGACGGGGACACAATTAAACTGACACATGTAAATGTTGGCTAAATGGAATGTGTGGAGGAGAGGGAGCCTTCTCAACCAGCTAATTGATCAATTACGTAAACAGAGGCTGCTCCTGGGAAGGGATGGGGGTGTAGGGTGTGTGTGTGTGTGGGGGAGGGGAGGGGGGGGGCAGATAAGGATAAGTGCTAATGACTCATCTGCGGCTAAAATATGAGCCCAGAGAAGATAATGTAACACAATCGCCCTGGTGAGAAAGCAGCACCTGGTCAATATAATTTGTTAGACACTCTGCCAAAAGTCAGCATCATCGCGAATGTGTGTGTGAGTGTGTGTGTGAGTGTTATTTATGTCCATCCTTCCATATTACAGGACGTGATGCATACTTTGTGCTACCTTAGCTGGCAATATATTTGCTGCAGAAACTTCACTTTCAACAAAAATGTTCAGAGAAATACTGACGTTTTGGCTGTGTGACTTTGCACCGTCTTGCTGGCTGAACAAGAGCTTTTTAGGATTTTTTTTTATGACGCACCAACTGCCAAGTGCATCAAAGTCTGTAATTGGATATGAAATATCACAAATGTCTATTGCTGGTTTGGAGGAACCCATTTCCAGCCCATGAGAGTGGAGTATCAAAGATATACGCTTACATATACTAAACTTGACCCTTGTTTTGATGTACAGTTTACTATAACATTGTAGGTTTGTGTTTATTGCTCAGAATTTATAGAAGTTAAATTTCCTTTCCTATTTGATGATTAATTTCAACTATCAAATATACTGTCACTATTTGTTCAAGCCATAAAAATGCAAATAGTCCATAGAAAAGATGTCAAATACAATTCAACACTCAGCGTCAATATTGGTATTGATCTCAAAAATCAGCATCACACACATTACCTTTAGGGACCCCAATGTCAAAATGTACAGTATGAAAAAGTAAAGTTCGGCATTAATGTAGTTGGTCACCTTGTTTTTGTGTAAATAGAGCATATTTAATTTCCTTAACATGAAGTTTAAACCAACACATTTGTGGTCCAATTTAACAATGAAATGCCCCTCCGTGTTCTCGGGCCGTATCTCGCCTCGTAACGGGTAAGTGTACATGAGCCCCACGTTTGGAAAGTGGGTAATGCAGTGACAGGACGCATGCTGTGATGTTCTAAATGTGTGGAGTAAGTGGTGCTGAACAAGATGGGTCCTGATGCTGCCAACCAGGTGGACAGGTCCCCACCCTCATTCCCTGCGTCTTTCATTTGAATAATGCATGCTAATTACCTACTTGCCGAGAGCAGAACTGTCACCCCGCAGGCCGTGATAGAAAATGTCCATGCACACGCACACAAACACAGAGTCTGCACACGGATACACACACACGGGGAGAGACAGCGGCTGTCACTGCAGCATTTCTTCTCACCTCCTAAACACTGGCGCGTTTACAATGGAAACTTAAGAAACCCTAGTTGATAAAACTTGAGGGAATTCCAGTAACAAAGGCGCCTGTCAAGTCAGTATGTAGGCTAATGATAGAGTACATCCAGCGCTCGGCTGGAAGAGCTGAGCGTGGCACTTCTCCTGCTGCACTATTGAACAGCCCTGTGTATTCAAATGGATTGACAGCAAAGACTAGATGTATTTTTATTCCGATGTTATGGAGCCTTTTGTGAGGGTACGCGACAATGCGCGCACGCAATCAAGCCCGTACACACACACACACACACACACACGTCCACCCACACGTGCAACATATGCAAACATGTGCACATACAGTACATGCAGTGAATACACCCACATACATGCAGACATGAATACTCTTTGGCTCTCTGTCCGATATGTTTGTATGCATATAAACACACACACATACACACACATACACACACCACTGTATTACAGCAGCACCGTGGGACAAATGTATCATGGGAGCTTAGAAGTTTTCATTTGAGGCTTGGTTTAACAGAGAAATCCTCAGCTGGATAAACCTGCAATTCCACTGATGAGCTTCTTGGCTGCCTACAGAGGTGATTCTGGGGAAAACATGTGTGGGTGTGTATGTGGTCGTGTGTATGTTCATCAACAAATCCTCTCTATCGCACCACTGCCACAAAAATGGAACCGTGGCAATCTGGGGCTAATTTGACCCTCCTGCCCGCCTGCCTGTGACGGACCCGGCCATTGGTATGCACGGGACGGCGCGTCCTCAACAATAATTTGGGGGTAAAATCAATGATGCTGCCAGTGAACGGCCCATGGTTTTTACTGGCTCCATCAGTGACTTTGTGAGGGTGTGTGTGGCTCCCTGACACAGAGGTTTGACAGATCTTCAACAGCTGTGTTGGTGGAGGGCCATGTGCGAGCAGGGATGAGGATGTTGACAAGGGTGTCCATTAAAGCGCCGAGTGACACATGAGCGGCAGTAAAGCCGGTCTGGCCCGTCCTCGTCATCATTGTCACCAGTTCCCCGCTGCGGAGGGTTCACCCTCACGTTAATGGATTCCTTCTTGACAGATTCCGCTTGATCACATCTCAGTTGAATCTCCATTAAGATGTCAACACGGTGGTTAATGTATTTGAGATTTTCCCCCTCGTCCTGCTAAACCGTTATTTATGACACTTATTAAGAAGCGTAACCCGGCCATCAATTAATGTCCTACGGGCATGCTAAGCAATTGGGCCCATTGGCGTCAGACCAAATGTACTGGAACGTCCATTAATACTGCGATTCACACACAAGTGCTCACATTTAAATGAGCTCATTCAGAGACACATAAATGCACTTCTTTAGGAAAAGGCTTGGCGTGCTTGCACATTCTCACTTTCCTCAAGGCGCACTTGGAGAAAAGATCAAACGTATCGTGAAAAGCAGTTGAATTTCCATTGTGTTCTTACTCAATCACGAGGCGGAGATAAAAAAAAAAAACTTAATGTGCTTTTGCTGCTGAGTATTGCATGTTTTAAACTTTTTAGTTTAATTCAAAAGAAGGATTTACATTTTACGCCGTCACCTAGAATGAAACCACGCTTATCTCGTCTGACTGGATTTACATGCTGCGAGAATAGGAAACGGGTTTCTGAGTTAAAGGTCAGTTGATGAGACTGCGTGTGGCAAAATAGAGGAAATCTGTGAGCGTCAGGTGTGAAATGACACTTCAATGAGAGGTTAATATGCTGACTATTACATGCCTTGTCGCACAAATATATGACATTTACATTTAATAGTATAGAATTTACAATTTTGTCCCTTTCTCATGCTTCTGTGACGTTAATTAAAATGGTGCCATCAACAATCGTACAAAATGTAGCCAACCAGGGCCAACTGAAATTGAAACGCTAACATGTTCCAGAACAGCACCTTGATGGGGAATTGGATTCTATAATCAAAAGGTCAAATAAGGAAAACTTGTGCTGTCAAAGTCAAAATGAGGTTTGGTTTATGGAGCATAAATAAAAGAGGGAATGTAGAAATGTAAAAAAAAAAAAGAAAAACAGCATTGGTGCAGAAAAATCAGTCAGGGAGGGCATACCTCTGCCAAAGCCGAGCAGTCCTGCAATTGTGACTCTCAATTACTGTTGTTATAGCTTTGCATATGTAGTGAGTGTGCATGTTCATTTGCGTTTGTTTCATGAAGTACAGCACTTTTTGAGGAATGAGGCACTTCCAATTAACCTTGGCAGCCAATTATAGCTAAACACAAAGGGAACTCAAACTCCAACCCAAAATCTACATGGGCACAAAAGAGGTAATCACAGCGCCACCATCAGGCCTAAAATACAACACTTTCTTTTTTTTTATGTCCAACCAGCCCACCAGGTTTCACTGAAATCCCTCGACACCTTCTTGACATATCTTTCTGAGAGACAGACAGACAGATAGGTATGACGGAAAGCATCACCTATTATAATCCTACTAGAATCTACATTTTGCACTGTAAAATGATAGTGTGTGAATGGCGTACATTGCAAGTGCGTCTTCTGGGGACCTAAGACCTATTGTTTGCCATTTTCCCCTTTGCAGGGATCAAGTTATGAAGTTAATACTGTCATAACTCATGTGGGATGGCCCATTACACCTGTGCTTGTGTTATTAGCAAAAAGATCTCCTGTCAGTAAGTAGAAAGCCGGGAGTAAATACCTCCTGTGTACAGAGGACATTGTGTTTGGTGGGTTTGGTGTGTGTGTATGCACATGTGTGAGATAGACAGAGCCTATGAGAATATGCATACAACCAGTATATAATTCTTGGATATGCAAAGTTTCTGGTCGGATGGAGTGGTTTTGATGTTCAAAGGAAACTGTTACACCCCAATTGTGTATTTTGTTTATTCTAATTAGACACCTGTAGCACCATCATAACATATTTGTCTGGCGATGTTTATGTGTAACCCACAGAGTGTCTGACAGACTTTTATTGGATTAGAGTTTGCCATTTTCCAGACGCCTCTCTGTAGTGTGAGCTACAGGGCAGAGACAGTTTCTTTGTGAGACAATCTTTCATTCCTCAGAGTAATAACAGCTTGTCTTTCTCTATCCTGGGTTGACATTCGCCTCCCGTGATGACTGATGAGCGCCTTCCACCACTCTCACACACAAACCACCGTTGATGCGGGATACTGAACATACATTCAAACTGCTGTCACAGGTAAATCCCCGCTCAACACAGTCCACACATAACCTGGTTCTGCAGCTATCGTTTAATAAACACGGCTGCAAAAAATGTAGAATAAAATCAAAGCTTTGCTGGATCGGCAGCATTTCTCCTCTTTATTAGATCATTTCGTGGAAACAACCTATACTTTACAATCATGACTGTGGAAAGAAAAGAAATGTATGGCTGAATGACCTAGACATTGAGGCCAAACTACCATTTATTAATCTTATAGTAAATTTATAGTAATTCTGCAGTTAAGCAACTTATGTTCACCCTTTCAAAGCTTAGTAGGGTCAAATCTGCAATAAATCGTGGCTTTAAGTGGCTGTGGAGCCAGGATGGATTATGTGTATCACTGCAGTGACACTACAGGTTGCCTGAAAGAGGCATCAGCCCTTAATCTTCGCATTTCATTAACTATTAATTGGCTCCTTCTAAAATTATAATTGAATTCTTAGTGCATTGTTTTATTCATAGCTGCACCAAACAGTAGGCCCATGTGCTACATGTAAAACACCGCAAGTGCTGGCATTAACCTATACATTCTGTGTGCCATTTGAACTCACTGACACTGTTTGTATAAATGAAGACGAAGTAAGCGTAAGTGTAAGTGTGTGTGTGTATGTGTGTGTGTGTGTGTGTGTAGGTCCATGACCTGTCGGCATTTCCACTGTTTAATGATACTGCTGCAGCTTCTTCATTCTCTCCAATTCTGTTGGTCTGACTGTCCCTCTCCTGTCTGTGCATGTGTGTAAAATCTAAAATGTGTGTGTGTGTGTGTGTGTGTGGACCCATGGCCTGTGGGGCAAGGGTTGTGTCAGGCACACGACTGAGTGATGAATGTGTGTGCAGCGAGGGGAACCAGGTGCCAACTACATTGACTCCTCTTATCCACTGAAAGTCTTTGCGAGTGTGTCTGTGTGTGCGAGCATGTGTGAAAGAGTGAGAGCAACAGAGAGGGAAAGTGTGTGTGTGTACATGTTGCGCATGTGTGTGAAACTGCATGCAGGCATAACCATACACACGTATGTGCTTCTGCACATGCATGTATGTGTGTCTTTCCGGAAGTACTGGGAGATAACACTTCTCTCTTTCTCATCTCCCTCATCCTCGCTCATCCTGACACCCCCCATGCCCTCTCCGTCACACTGCTGCCTCTCATCACAAACCTAATCGTCTCACCCCCTCGGCAAGTACGTGCTGTGCGAATTAAAGCGCCCCTGCCCTCTTTTTTTTCCCTTTCTTATTCCTCTTTGTCTCTTTCCTCCTCCTCCTCTACCTCCCCCATCCCCTCCTAATCATTTTTTTTTAGGTTTGTATGGAATGGGTGTCCGACTTTAAGTGGCCACAGCATTTCAATAATGTGTTTACTTATCTCCATTTAGCTATTGAGCTTCTGACATTTTCAATTTATGTTTACAAATTGCAGACATTAACATGTAAATGTGGAGGATGCCTCGCAGGGTTTCCGTATTCATTGAAAAGGGGTCGTGAAATAGGAGCACAAACCGGTAATGGCACAGCTTGTGCCAAGGCATTTGTGTGCGTAAACGGTTTTTGTGTAGGCCTACACTAATGGTAATGGGTCTAGATTTGCAAACAGAAAATTGCACTCAAAATGAGCACAATAGTCTCACTCAATTACAATGTGTTTGTGAAATGTTTTCCTCAAGGAAGCTTCTTATATAGTTCATGTATATACATTTTTAAATGTTAACCTTTTACATCCTCTTTTAAATTCTCTATTAATTTCTGTGAAATGAAATGGCTCTTTTCTGTAGTTTTTATTTTCAGGATCGCTCGCTTTGATGTTAGAAGTACAATTGGATTTTTTCGTTATAAGACCCTAAAGTGTGCAAAATGATGAAACCTGCCTATGCTCCTTAAACTCCCACATGCAAGCTTCTACTCCATCTAGTAGCAGGGTAAATGCAAAGAGAAGGAGTGTGTCATGAACCAACTACCAGCTCCCCTCAGAAGCCTTTTCAATCAAGCGAGGAGCCGTAATTCATTTTCTCCTTCCAGCCACAGTTGGTTGCGGTTGAAACCACAATTACACGGACACACAGAGTGCCTTAATGCTCATAAAAGGGAAAGAAAAAGGGAAAAGTCTGTGTTCAGGAGTTCAAACTGCATTTGAAGAAAAGTGTGGCTCTGACTGACTGTAAGAGAAACTGCCTGTGGCTGGCGAGGAAGAGTAAGGCAGGAGTAATCTATAACTGAGAGGCTAGTAATGAGAAAGATGTGCCAGCCTTCTGCTCACTGTGATAAGATGAGGAAGTTCCCTCTGGGCCTCAAACATCTCTGACCCAAACAACAACAAAGACAACATAGCGGGTAGAGCCCAAAATATTCCTATTCTTTCCTTTCATTGCCGTTCCTTTCACACTCTGCCTTTCACTGTCACCTCTCTTTCTTCCCTCCCTCTATTCCTATCAGCACTCTACCCACCCTACTGTCCTCCCCCCCGCCCCCCACCTCTCTCTCTCTCCCTCTTTTCGATTGTCCCTCTCTTTCTCTATTCTTCACACTCTCCATCCGCCCCTAAATCCAACTCCGCACAAAACCCCCGCCGCCATGTAATCGGTTTCATCAGCATTTTTTATTAGCTAAAGAAGAATACGTGGTAATTAAGGGAAGTGCGGCCGAGCGTGACGGGGAGCGGCTTCGCACCGGTCGCCGATGTGGAACAGGAAGAGAGAGAGAGAGAGAGAGAGAGAGAGAGAGCGAAGGGAGGAAGAGAATGGGGTGTCGTAGGGCGGGAGGGGGGTGCAGGGGGGCGGAAAAGAAAAGGAAGAAAAGAGAAGGGGGTCGGCGGAGAACGGAACAGAGAGAACAGAGAGAGAGAGAGAAAGAGAAAGATAAGGAAGGTTTGAATGGTGACAGGAAATGAAAGGCTGGAGCGCGAGGGTCACAAAGATTTGGGTGGCGCGCTCCGGTATTGTGTGCGCGTGAAGCGAAACGCCGGCGGAATGGAAATGAGACTAATGTCCTGTTAATGTGGTCCGAGTCACACTGCACCAATACGGGGACGTCGGCTGCCATCATCTGCCTAATCCCCTGTGTCCACTTAAATGGGACCATTCAGGACAAGTGCACCACGAGGGTGCTACTGGAACGAGCGCGCCAGTGTTGTTTCATGCTAGGTCGATTTTTATGTTCTTCAGATGAGCTGAATGAAACACATGCTAATGAAGTAGACAAGAGATGATCCTTACCGCTGAGCAGCTTAGTGTTGCTAAGGAGCACTGGGACCGATCAAATCCGACTCACTGTGCAATAACTTTTGGGTTTTTTTTCAAGTGCCCTTGACGTTCTGAAATGTATAAGGCCAAGTTTTGAGGTCATAAGACCCCCGTACACGACCTTACTATTAGCCTCTCTGCTGCTTCCTGCACCATTATTAAGTGTTATTATAGCCACCACAGTGCTATTCAGTTATTATTATACATCCGGTTCCAGTTAACCTCAACCTGCTGGGTGAATGAATGAAGAGACCCGCCGAGCAGTCCACAAACGTTTCGTCCTGTAGTTTGTTCGCTTTGTTCCAAATCAGGGACTCGGAATTGGTTTCTCGCAGAAAATGTTCCAAAAAACATTTCAGCAAAAGCCACATGAATGAGGCTGTATGAGAAATATATGAAGCCGGAAACAGGAACTTGAGACAGAAGCATTAATTTGCCAGCTGTATTACGACCTTTTCGCAGCATCTGTTTGATTTTGTGTGAGTAATCAAAGGTGCAGTCGAAGTTGGCTAATGTGAACCGCTAACACTTAGTGTCTCTCTAGTTATAGTTTGCCAAGTAATCGAAGCTTAGATCGATGGGCCGAGATTGAAGCACGCGGGAGTGAAAACACAGACAGAAACGCACGAAGGAGGCCATTTGCATTAATATGAAAAGAAGCAGAAAAGCGGTGTGGAGGAATCTTTTGATGACCTTATGCGGTGAGTAAACGCGATGAGAAAGTTAGCAATGCCTGTGAGCTCGAACACACACAGAGGGGATCCGCGTGTTCATTTCACACACAGAGGAGTTTGCGGCAGCAGCTAGTGGACCAAAGAGACCCGACTCGGAATATATTTCCTGAAACATGCCGACCGTTCCGCCGCCAAGCTGTGCTAACATTAATTTTCTGCTGAAACAGCCACTGGCCTGCGAGAGAGCGAGCGAGGGAGAGAGTGAGAGAGAGTTTGCCCAGAGCTGAAATATCAATTATACTGTTCTCCCTGGCAGGGAGTGCAAAGCTTTAATCTTCGTGCAGCCAATCAAAATGTCTTCTGGACCGGACTGAAAGACGAATATGCTGGCTGTGCTTAAAAGGGCAACAGTTTCAAACCCTTCCAGTTAATACCGACACAAAGGTCTGTCAATATAGCCCCTTTGTTACCACCTTTTGCTCAGTTTCCTCCCCACTCTTGGCCCCTTGCACACCACAAACGCAAACATTTACCACTTTATACAGAATCACATTTAAACCACTTCAAACTCAAAACACCGATCACAACAATGACAGTAACAGCAAACCCTTCAGCCAAAGCGTGACCTCCATGTATCGTCTCATCAAGACTTATTTAAGCCCTCAAACGAGCTCTTACAACCCAAGCACTTTCAAACGGAATGGAATTATTGAAATGCAGACACACACAGTACCCCCTGCCTCCACAAATGCATTATACACTACAACATCCTCCCAATCCCTCTGTCGTTGTCTTCTTCCTCTTCTTCATACAGCGCCCGGCCCCCACCGAGCGGCGGCAGCAGCTTTCCTGGCTGGCATGTGAAGAGTGTAATTTTCCGCCACGCTTCCCCTGCTGTTTGCTGGCTCTCTCCTCGGTGCGGCTGAGATAGCGAGCGAGCGGTGAGCAAGGTGCGGGCCGCGCCAGCTCTCCTGCCTCCCCGCGATTATTAATGCAGCGGCAGAACAGCGTGGCCGCCAGGTTAAAGCGGCAATCAGCTTGCCGCTGAATAAGATCATTCACAGGCTCTTTAGAAAGCAGACAGACAGGTAGACGGAGAGACGGACGGGCAGGCAGAAAGGCGGGTGGGCAGTGCTGGGGTAAGACGGTTTCACACACAAACACTCTCACATGGACGTGCGGTAACAGTAAGGAAGGTAGAGGCGCACAGACACAAAAGCCATTCTACAGAAAGCTGGAGTGACACTTTGACAGTTTCAGAATGTGAATGTGTGACTGCACACACGTGAAGAAACAAACTACTAAGTGATCCAAAACTAAACATAATATGATAACTCAAACTAAGTATGAGTTAGTTATTATGTTATATAGTTACTGTGTTATATAGCTTCCCGTAAATAGTAATGGTTGAGCAAAACAAATCATTTGAATTGATTCTCACTTTTAACCATGAAAATACCAATAATTGAGCCGTGTGCATGTGCCTGCACAAATTCACACAGACATGCACGGTCACTGCCCATCCTTTCCACACACACACACACACACACACACACACACCGATAGATACATCTTACACTGTATCTTAGCCCTCCATCTGCTGAAATCTGTTGCCCTCACCATCTGTGTTTTGACCCTCGCTTCAGTCTATCAGAAACTATAAATTAGAATTCAACCCAAAGAAACCTGGTGCGCACACACAGACACGCGCACGCACGCACACACACATGAACACACACAGCCACACACACAAACACACTCAGTGAAGCATCACTGAGATGCTGCACACATAACACCCAGAATTCAACGCATGATTGCACTGGTAAGTCCTGCGCATAATCTAAGGGTCGATGCCGACCTCCAAGCGTATCTTTGCCAAAGAAATGTCCCTACTGTTTTGACTCACAGTCCACAAATACTCAAACAAATACAAAAAATTGCATAATCATGTAGAGTTTCATTCTTTCGTTCCAAACACGTTGTGTGTATCGGCGCTCCTTCTGCGTTCTTCCGGGAGGTGGGAGTTTCTCAGCTGGTGTGTGGTAAGAAAGGAAATCAATTCGAAGGGGGTTGAAGTGTTAACAGATTATTAACACTGTGTTCTGGGGCCGTTTCATTGTATTACATACCTCTATGATTCCCAATAGATGACCTGAGGCGCGATAGATTTTCACGTGTAGACCTCACTGCAGAAATCTATGGGTAATTTCAACCTGATCAATTTTCCACTCAAGCTCATCACATTCTTACTTGAGCTTGTTTTGATGTGCCGGTGTGCAGCGAGGACAGACTTGGTAGATTTGTTTACTGGACATGTGTGGTTTTTTTAAAGAGACGATGCTGCACTGTGGTGTAGCTGACACCGGGTTGATTCATCTAGTCATCCTCTGCATAAAAGCTTTTACTGTTACTTAAGCGTTTAACGCATCTTGGCTTTTGGAGTTAGTGGTGGTATACATCAAACATGATGATGTGTAATTTCATCTTAAACTCATTACATCTACAACTGCATACAAGTACATTCTGAGGCTTTTTATGAAGGCATAGCTGGGCCGAGCCAAATAGAGAATTCTGTTGCGCGAAAGTGTATGTCGTCGGACATCAGCGATCAGTGTGTGTGTGTGTGTGTGTGTGTGTGTGTGTGTGTGTGTGAATGGTCTCGGCAAGTGTACACTCAGTGAGCACCGACTATAAACACCCATTCACTTAACAAACTGGACATCTAAGTCACTGTGTAGGAAAAACTGAAAATGCAGAGCCCACTCCAGCCTTTACCCATATGAATGATATTAACTGCTATTTCGCTGCCAAATATTATTCACTGGCAGGTGGCCAATGCTGAGAACAACAATATGCCCTATTGCTGCAGCTATTGTATTGCAAAGCTATGCACTAAGACTATTTGAAATGTATTTTTTTTTTTTTTTACTGCTTTTCAGGAAAGTAACTTTAAAATCAATTCCTCACCCAGATTTGATGTATCCAAAAGATGTCGTGTTGGTGTTTCTTGCTGTAATGTTAATCATTGTTTACAAGGTCATCAGCATTCAGTCATAAAATGCAATCAAACTGCTAATACTAACAGAGATCTCCTCGAAATAACGGAAAAGGCACAAAACAATCAAACTCCAGACTTAATGCACTGCAAGAGCTGTTTGTACAATTCATTTTATGACCTCATTTTTGCATTATTGTTTTCCAATATTATAATTTCACCCTGTAGGAAATGCACTGAAGCTGATGGAGAGGAGGAGTGGAAATGAGAGACAAGGGAATAACTACAGAGACGAACTGTGATTATTGTTTGTGTTCAATAACCCCACGTGTAGGAGTCACGGATATTCTTCTTCTACCCCATTTACGGTTATTATCTGCAATATTTCCTCTATGTAGCTACCTAATAGCTTTTTATTCACACAAATAAATTAGATGACCTGCAGTAGCTGTCTCACACACACAGACGGCGCTGTTGACAAGGTTGCTGAACTTATCTCAGATGTCAGGACTTCCTATTGATTACATCTGTTTTAATGAACAACGCTGGGTTCATAATTAATCAGAGCAGTGTCACGCAGAGGCAGCATGCAGTAGTTATACAGAGTCTGTGACATTGCTTTATTTCTTTGTAAATACATCCATGTAGAAGGAAGTTTCTGCCATATTGGTCATTCATATACGCGCAGAGACAAAGTAACTGCACACAAATTCCAAGTCATATGTCCTGTAACGCCACTTGTCACTTGCATAGGGAATTTAATGGTTCAAAAGATCCCCAACGATCATTTAATCCATTTAAACGTGCCTTGTTTTGTCTAAATAAACTCACAAACCTTCATTGGCATTTCTAAGCTACATATATTGCCTGCATGTTGTGGTAGTTACACTGCCAACCCTGATATAAGACAGAGTGCAGTGTGTGCAGAAGTGTGCAGTGAAGTGTGGCAATTTTTCCCCATACCCTGCACTACAAATGTGAAAGGTTTACAAATGGCGGCAAAAAAGAATAGCGTTTAGACAAAGAACATTGTAAGTGAAGAGATAGCTTGAGCAAGATAGGTGGGTGAAAAAAAAAGGTTGGTGATTATGTTGAGCCATCTATGGTGAGAAAGTGCTTTTCCTGCGCGGAGAAAGGAGAAGAATGGTCTGTGGGCAGATAGATGAGACGAAAAAACGCTGCTGTGGCACTGATAAAGTGACTGAGGACCACTACTGCCACACTTGGACAATTCCAGACACAATCTTCTCCCCTCTTTTCTTCTTTTTCCTCTGCTGCCAGCCGCTGTTCTTACAAGCATAATAATGGCTGTTTCTGTTCCCCTACCCCTCTGACTTTCCCTGGTGTCTTTCTTTCTGATTCGCACGTACACACGTGCACACACACACGCATGCAGACACACACACACACACACACACGCACTCCACTGCCTTGTCTGACAACGATTTAGGGATTCGTAGAAGGCGAGCCACTTTTGGGTATAGTGGAATCCTGACAACCTTTCATTAAATGGGTTAAATTAGAGGTTTGCAACCCCACCCAGCTCCACCTCATCCTCATGCTGCTGCCTGGGTTTGGATCACAGGTCTGCTGGATGAGAAGGGAATTTCTGGAAACATGGTGAGCTAGAAACTATTTCTGATCTGAATTTGCACATTATCACTGGGATGTAAAAAAAAAAAAACCATCAGCTTAAAAAACGTGGTGGTGTGATTGGTAGTGGTGGTGGTGATGGTGGTGGTGTGTGTGTGTGGTGGTGGTGGTGGTGGGGGTGTATAGAGAAAAAAGACATTAGCACAAAAGGTTCACAGTTGACGGCATGCAGATATGCTGACGCCTGTAATAAAATAAGGCCAGCCGGGTGTGTAAGAGTTGACATTGCATATGGGTGTACAGTCGAGCATCTGCATAGGGAGCCTGTTTCTGCCAGCAGCCATCACAGGCTCGACAGATTAGAAATTGTGTGTGTAAGGATTCCGCCGCAAATAATGAGAAATGAGTTTTAAATTGTAGCACAGGCTCAGTGTGGAGGGGAGGGGGGGGGGGGGAGGGAGGGGGGGGGAGAGAAAGACAAAACTGGCCCTGTCAATATGTGGTGCGTGCGATGCGGAGAGATGGAGGGGGTGGAGAGGGTGTGTGTTGGAGAGGATTTGGGGGTGAGAAAGATAAAGAGAGACAGAGGAAAAAGAGAGAGACTGGCGGAGGGTGGTGGTGGGGTGGGTTGGGGGGCTGGTGGCGGATCACGGGACGACTTTGTTTTGGTTTACTGCATATTACCATCATAATCCTTTGTCCTGTTTTCCACTCTGCAGTCCGGGCACACCTCTCGCCTCGCCTCCGCGTTAGACACTGTGATTGCCTTGTATTTAAGGAGCCTTCTGCGAGCCTCTGTTCCGACAAATGCTTTTCCAATACCAATCACAGCTGAGTGCACCTCATTTGAATCTGTGAAAGGGGTTTTGATTCCATCAGCAGAATGCTCCACCAAGCGAGGAACAGTCCATTCAATACCGAGGCGACGTGTGAAAAGCGTCAGAATATTCTCACCTCGCACACACACACGCAGCGAGGAGCCGCCGAGTCTCCTCAATCCACGTTGTTCATTAATTAATCCCTCCTTTTACTATCTAAATAACATTCTCGTAGGCACTTTTCCTCTCAAAGGTGTACGTGTATTACCAATCGCAAGCTTTGATGAGGGGTGAAAGAGTCTACTCGGTTTTTACGAGTGTGTGTACACAAACAAAAAAAAAGTGTGTATCAGTGCAACTGAGTGTGAAACGCTACACACCAGCTGCTGATATCTCTACCGCGGCAGCTTGTTGACCTTCAGACTTATCGGTGCATATCTTCTGTCAGCCTTTGGTCTGCGAGGAGTTTGGATAATGAATCCAAATTAAAGTCTTTTGTAAATCCCACTGCTTGATTGCTTGAGAGCCACTGAGAGTTGCTCAACAATGATAGTGAAGGACTTCCTGATACCCAAAGTAATTTTCTCTTCATTATTCAGGCATGTATTAGCACCCCATGTTTTCCCACACAGTAATAATCCCCAGCTGCTCCTAATGTGCTTCATACAACACCCATATATTCCTGGATACCTGTATGTTTGTGGGTCAATCAACTTTTCTGTAATTATCTCTAAAGCATGAAGTATACACCCTGTTATCTACCATCTATCCAATTATTTCTAATCACACTACCTGTGCTTTTTGTCAGATAGTTCATCATATGGCCAACAATTTAATTTTAAGCATAAGTACCTAACCTACTTTATGCTTGTCTATGCAATAGAAGGGTACAATGGAGTGATAAGAGTCATAAGAATGCACTTATACATTTGAAAAAATAGCACTTGCATGTTTTAAAACACAACAAAACAAGATAAATAGACGTATTGTGAATTTCAGCAAAGATCCCCAAATGTTCTACTTAAACAGCTGTGACACGTTTACAATATGTAATGAAGTGTGTTTGCAAGTATTGAACAACATAAATATAGGCTACGAGGGACGGCCTCTTCATCTGATCTCCTGAGGGGCCATGAGGTTGGATGTGTGTGTAAAGACGTCTTTGTCACCAAAATGAGCAGATGCACTGTCAACTTGAAGGGAAAAGCAATGAAAATCCAGCCAAACAAAATGAGATGCCAGCTTGGAACAATATCCGCTGACTGCATAGTTACACCACACGCAATTTCATGGTTGACTTTAAAGAGGATTAACACCCAATTTATATACCTTTAATGGAAACACAGACTTTTAATACTGTGGCTTCTAATCCTCCTAGAACTCTGGGCGAGGATGTGCTAGTCAGGCTCTGAGTGTGCCGGCTGCCTTGTCTAGTCGATGACTAAAGTAGTGATTGAGGGAGTGCAAAAGCTACAGGAAATCAAGAGTTGTTGTACCCGGCAGCTAAGAGAGAGACTTGACAGTGTCAAAGGATTATGTACTGTGGGGCTAACAATACTAATGGCACTTCTTTTGCATTATGATAATTGCCAAGACAAAATTGCCACCTAATTTCACCCTGGTTCTAATTATTGGGCTCTTCAATGCAAGCAGGCAGTGGGAGCAGAGCATTGGCAGGCAATTAAACTCCTGCAATTACGGCTCCATTGTAAAGCACAGCTTTAGCACAGATTTGCAGGGCAGAGAGTGATTGCAATTAAATACAGGATAAACCTGGTGTGGACCTGTGAACAGATCTTTTAAAGTTCACCGACGGGTTTCCTTACAAATGCACCTGCAACTTGGAAATCTTAACCGCACGCATTAAAGCAGTCAGTTGCCCACAGAGCCTCAGCCACACGCGTGTAACAGCAGCCTTATAAGATGCACACGCTTGCAACACGGCCACTCTCATTCTTAGTGTGTATCAAAAAAAAACAACCATTTACATAGAGAGCAATTCCACGGCGGCATGCTGTGTAGGATTAGTGCTCTTCCTCTAGCATGTCGGAGGGAGCAGTGACCCGATACAAATGTGTGTGCGATGAAGTTTAGAGCTATGAACTGTGGGGTACAGAGGAGCGTGGCCATCTGGAAACTCAGTGACAGGAGGGTGTTGATGAGAGACTGGGGGAAACAAAGAGCCACAACCTGCTTTGTCTCATTTTGTTGTACAGAAGCCACTGATCCAAAGCACTCTTGTTAAAGGACTGGTTTGGGAACCGAAGGTGGAAGATTAAAATAGGTTAATAAATTGGTCTGAGGGAAAATTACAGTGCATCTATGGTTTGATTAAAGCTTTCTTATGTCCCAGGCTTCAAAACAGGTAATGAGGAGGAAGTACACAGTCACAAATATCAGATTAGGTTTCATAACAACTGAAAAACCCATTGTAAAATAAATGGATCAAATAAAAATATTCTTACAACATATCTGTCTCAAGGGAGGAGAAGGAAAAGGTTCTAGAGATTTTATAAAGGATTCACATTCATTAACGAACCTGATTGCACACCAAATAAATATATTTAATATTTTATAATAAATTATCCATCCATCCAGTCATTCTCTAAACGTATTTAAATAATTTATTAACAATAACAAATAGTGGTAGCAGTAGGTTAACTTAAAGTTGGGTCAGTAAGTCAAATACTATATATCTGAGCTATTTAGCAAACAAACTGAAATCATCAATCAATTATGGCAAACTGTCATGGCCTCAGCTTGTTTTACAGCAGCACAAACTGGCATCAAGGTTCTGTCTTCTCAGACGTCTCGCTTCATGCGCCCATCACGCTGTCGATCACGTTATAAGCGTTCCAACCTGTGATTTGACAATGGTTGACGCTGGTTCTTTGGAACAAAACGTTTTGCTATGTTTCAACGCAATCCGAGTTATAAAGTAAGTAAGTGTCAAACTTCTCATCACTGTTTTGGGTTTTAAATATTTTAGCTTCACCCATCTATTCCTTAAAATGTACTTCAAAGAAATGTATTTACCAAACCCCCCTCGTTCAGGAACAACGACACACAGACACATCGGTTTTCCTGTAAAAAAAATACAAGCGAGCGCCAAATGGAAGTTGCAGCATTAGTGAATAATTGCTTCGAGCCATTCATTTGCTCTTTTGCATTTGCTTCAACATGGCCAATTAATTCTTGATATAATTGATCAAAATTTCTGCAGAAGTCCATTAACTTTTTGCCTGAGGCCAAGCACAACAGCAGGACTGCACACAAACGCTATTATAAACCACTCCTGCCATTTAACTTAGAGACGGTACTGTTCATCGGAGTGAGCACAATGATCAGTCTAAAAGCGTGGATGCATCTCGGTTCAAATCTGGGCTGAACTCTGCCAGGCTTGTTTGTTAATAAAGGCATTAAAGGTTCAGGGGTTAAAGGTTCTTCTCATATTTTCACAACACATTGAGTTTTGTTTGTCATTGTATGTTTGAGTGTGTGACAGCAGGTTGGAAATTAAAGCGGGAGACTAAAGTGGCCGTTTTGTGCATTTGTTTTAAAATCCTCATTGGTGTCTGTTTTCCTCAACTTTGCACAGCATCCCCATGTGTCCGGCTTAGTAGTACAGAACGGGATGACATTCAACGTCTAAGATGACATTCAACGTCTAAAAGGGCATTAGGGGCCAACACATCAACAGTTTCCAACACCACCCAGAGCACTCTGAGAAGATAAGGGGAAAAACTCCAAACAAAACTCTTAACATATAAGTGGAAAAAAGGAGGAAGAAACCTTGGCCGGGGCCATTCAGACGGAGTCAGACGTGATCCCCATGGTAAGACAAAATGACTAAACACAACACTTCAGTGGTGGTGACCCAGCAAGAGGATCTCACAGTGTTGCCCTTGAATAACAAAAAACAAAAATGTATTGAATGTGTAAAATCGGTGGCGTGCGCCTTTAAGGTGGTATTAAAAAAACGTCAAATTTGTTATGTGGCTTGGTACAGCTACCAAATCAAACTTCCTCTCACCGCAAGCGTGTTTGGTTGATGAAGCTAAAGGCATCACTTTCATTGACAGGCCTCATAAATCAAGAGTGTCCATGTCTGTTTTTGTACCATATGTTTCCACTCGTTTACATTGTAATTCTTGCATTTTCCAAGGACAGCATTTTTTCCTCCTACTCCCCCTCAACACCAACATGTTAACACGTTTTTTGGCTCCATCTCTTCCATGCCCTTTCTCTCCTGTACCCCCACGTTGCTCCTTCCAAGGCGTCTTCAGTGAAACTTTCTCGCCATTGTGAGACATATCTGCATTGCAGTGCCGAGGGGAAAGCCGTGGCCGGAGGAGAGGAGGTGTGTATGAATAGCTGGAGACAGAACAACGCAGAAAGAGAATAGCGAAGTCTAACCTGTCATTTACCAAAATAATAGAGGCGAGAGTGACAGGAATCATCACTGCATGCATCATTTGCTGTACTGCACACCACATGTGTTTGCCATTGATGAAAAAGCATGCCCATTTAAATGTCCAAAAATCTAATACAAACACAACCACTTGCCCCTCAAACTGCTGTCACAGGGAAATCACAGAAAGGGTCATCCACCCCCATGTCCCTCCGAGCCTCTGCACCACGCTGTTATTAATGGCGTCATCATTTTTCCTCTGCTCACTCTATTTCCCTTCTGATAGTAGGGCCTGCTTCATCGTGTTCTGCCATGTTTCTGTAATTGCTCCAACAGCCTGCCTTATGCTGAGCATATAGGTTTACTATGTGTGTCTGTGTGTGTGTGTGTGTGTGTGTGTGTGTGTGTGTGTGTGTGTGTGTGTGTGTGTGCAGCGAGTGTGTGCCTTTCTGCGCAAGTGCGTGTATATCTATAAATGTGTGAGTGTGTTGCTCTGTCCCCCCACCAGGGCCGGCTGTGAGTTTGTGGGGCAGAACCGAGCCGCAGGCGAGCTCCACACAGAGTGAAATGACAGCCTCCAGGCCACCATTGGTTGATGACCGTGAAACGCTTGCGTTTAGTGTAAAGCGAGCGACCGGCTGTCTCAGTGAGGGACTGGGCTTGTGTTCAGCTCCGCCAACAGCACAACAAGCTTCTCTCCACTACACTCTGCAGTGCTGCAACAAACAACAAAGCGGCAGACTTGCAATTCATAAAAGAAACCACTCAAGACATCTGAAGTATATAGCAAATAGAGAGTTGCAAGACTCGACACCTACTATTTGTCACAGTCTTTGGGAGTAAATGGGTTTTCTTTGCGTAAATCCGGGTAGGGTAGCGCTGAAAGCTGAGGGTGGTTGTGGTGCGAACACACAGGGATGAGCACAGCGGAGAGAATGCTTGGGCTGTCACAGTTGCCAGCCAAGGTCAGATAAAGTGAGGGGTAAGTGCTTAGAGAGCTGCAGGAGCAGAGGCCAGCCCGGTGAGGAGGTGTGAAGGGCTGAGTGTCCAAGCGTGAGCACTGGTGCTTCTACCCATCATTAAATGAAGCCACTTAAAGGAAAAAAGCTCCGCTCAAAAAAGGTCAATACATGGCACTTCTGCAAAGTACTGATGGTTTCATTTACCCCTCTGCAGAACAGGTTGGTGCTGAAAGGGAGGAGCCAACAGTGTGAATACCTGTCTGGAGACACTTCACACACACATCTACTGTAAATGCATTAGCCGCTGAAAATGAATTGCTAAATCTATTATTTTTCCGGAAAACAAAAAGGTTTCCAAAGTTACACTGAGAAGCAAATGATGTACCAACGTTGTGTGATAAAGAGGGATGATTACAAGCCCACTTCCATCATCCATTTTAAGCTCTCTGTGGTTAAATCAAACTTCTTATTACCCCCTGCCCTCCTCGTGCCTTCTTTCCTCGCCTTCTCTCCGTGTTTCAACACACACACACACACACACACACACACACACACACACACACACACACACACACACACACACACACACACACACACACACACACACACACACACACACACACACACACACACACACACACACACACACACACACACACACACACACACACACACACACACACACACACACACGGAGAGAGAGAGAGAGAGACAGAGAGAGTTTATTATGCAGTAACATTACCAGATCCCCTTAGGCAGCTGTGCATCTCTGTATGACTGATGAGGGTAATTTTTTCCCAAACAACAGAATGATCACTTTGCTGCTGAGCACTACAGATCAGATCCTCCCGCCTCCCCGTGTTTCCCCGTCTCCCATCTTCTGTTGAGCTGAAGAAAAAGCACTGCGAAAGGAAAAAGAGAAGCTTGTTACTCAGCCTCCTGGAAGGGCTGGCCCATACACCAACGCCTCTCCCAAATCAAATGAATTAAGAAGAGATGAATACTTAAACCGATCCACCCGATGCGCCGGTTACTCACTGATAATTCTTACTTAGGCTCATTCGACTAAATAAAAGACATTCTAATTCGGTTGTGTCATTGTGTCATTTGGGGATGTGGGTGGGAACTTGTGCTTATTTTGTCCTTGATTACCATAGGGAGCCAATACAATACACATGCCACTGTGAATTATCCTCACAGTAAGGACTGGGCCCAGACACAATGACTTATTCTCTGCTACTACTGAGCACATGGGCTGCACTGAGCAGAGAGTAGTTAGAACTTGTCTGCCTCTCTCTCTTGGCCTCATAGGTTCAGCCTCAGTGGGCTGTCTTTACCTATTCTCCCATCTGTCAGTCACGCACAAAAACAAATCCACCTGTCGGCCAAGAGACCGGGCTGAACAGGGCCGACGCCACAGCTGTCTGGGCATGGCGGCGCCGAGCAGACGCGAACGAGCCAGCGCCCTCCACCGGTGATGGAAAGCCCATTAAGATGCTTATTACCCCACCTGTCAGCTCTATCTCCTCACCTGTGCAGATACGCCAGCCAGCTAATGAAGACAGTCACGCCATTAATGCAGCACCTTGAACGCGAAGTCATGGCTCTATGCTTTTTGTGGTCTCCGTGTCCTTGATCAAAAAGGACTCGCCAACCTTTCAACAACAGAACAATCTGAGCATTAGGAGACAGACATCCTTACCGTCCCACATGACTGCCCCGACAATGAAGCTATTAACACCGCATTACAGAAATTAGAATGATCACAAACATCTAATAGGATAAAGGCTAAGTAGAGTGCAATTTAATGCTTCTGACTTTCAGTGGCTCTTTGAAGGATGTTTTCAATTATAACCGAGCTAATTTAATTCATTGTTTCATAGCAGAAAATGCATTTTAAAGGTTGACTGAGTCGCTATTTCAGAACTCAGGTTTAATCAGTCATGTACATTGAACACTGGAACGTCCTCTAAAGAGATTGACAAAGTTGCCGGGGATCTGCGCTCCAGCATTTAAAGGGACACAGCAGCCCTTCCCTCTTTCCCTGCATGGCAAGCGTCAGTTGTGGCGGGGAGGGTGTTCATCTAAAAGATGAAAGACCTGCGCCTTTAAGAGGGCTGTCTCCCCTTTCCCTCATGCTCCCTCTCAACCACACAGACACTCCTCCTGTGAGCATTTGTGAGGCAGCTCCTGTCCCTTACGTCTCTTTGTGGGGAACAGAGCAGACTTCTGAGAGCATCACTGGAGACAACACAGAGCTCTACAGGGAGGCCACCCCTCATGCAGACCTGCACCTAACCCCCACCCCGAGTCTTGACTCCAGAGGAGCATCAGGCAAAGAGACGGAGACCTAACTTAACTGGAGTACAACATCCCAAGGTCCAAAACAGAGGGTGGAACTAAACAACAGAGTCAACCCAAGAGGTCAGCTATGAGTTGACGACATTACTGGCATCTCAAAACCTAAAATCGCTGGACTGGATCCCTTAGAAAAAGGTGGAGTCTTATTTGAGCTTTTAGTTTCTCTTTGGAGAAGTTTTGTTAGAGAACGCTGAACAAAGTAGTTCATATCTTTACAGCTACTAGGGATGAGAGCATGATATGAAATTCATGCACTAGCAGGAAATGTGATATTTTAACTAAGTTTTTTTCTCTCTGTCTGCACAGCTCTTTCCAAAACGCATTTATGCCGTGAAATTGAGATGCTCTTTAAATAACATCTTGAATGGTCCCGACAGTGCTCTTAATTCACCAGTCAGACGATTATCTTATGTCTCCAGCTCTTTCTGAGCGGCAGCATTAAAGACTCCACTGATAGTGCTCTTGGGAGCCTGGTAATATTTCGTATATGAAGTCTTAAAACTTTACAGCTGTTGACTGAGAGGAGAAAAAAATTGTCACAGGCGTAAGGAAATGATGTTGAGCTGTTTTCCATGTGCATAATTGGACGTATATTAGAGCGGAGCACTGAGGACACCAGAAATGTTCACAGGGTGTGGAGTGGTCAGTGGCCAGAGCCAGTATCTGACCAGAGATGCTGTCAGGCCCCATACAGCGCTGGAAGTAAACAGACAGATCCAAATGGAGAATGGAGTAACCCCAGGGAGCTGTCCTGTCTACCAGAGTCAAACGTACAGCAACGCCGGCCAGCCGTCAGTGGTCAACAACGTTCCCAGCCAGCTTCACCCAGCGTCATTACCATCCGCTCCCCCCGCACTGAAACTAGGGCAGGAAGGGTTCAAAAAAGTCTGCCGAACTGAAGAGGACAGCCCCTGTCCCTTTCCCGGACTGGCCTCCGGGGTGCTGGAGATGCGTGTGAAGGAAGGGAGTAAGATCCGCAACTTAATGGGCTTTGCCATGGCGCGGATGCAGGGAGACAAGTGTGGCGCCGGCGGTGGAAACGTGAGCGGCGCTGGGCTCAGGCAAGTCGTCTTCACCGGGTCAGGTCGCGCCGTCACCAAGACCATCACCTGCGCCGAGATCATGAAACGAAAAGTGGGCTCTCTGCACCAGATGACCAAACTGCGGTACAAGGTGGTGAAAGAGGTGTGGGAGAGTAACGAGGGAGGGGCGTCGGAGATGACGGTGCACAGGACGGTGCCCTCCATCAGCATCCTTCTTTCCAAAGACCCCCTGGACCCCAACGAACCGGGCTACCAGCCTCCAGAGACTCTCAGTGCATTGTGGGAGGAGAAGGAGGGTGCAGACGCCCCGCAAACAGCTTGCAAGAGACCTTTTGGAGCGTTGCCCTACGGCGGCTTCCCTCACTGTAAGAGAGTGTGTTTGGAGGAAGGAGTCTCAGTCCTCCCCACTAACTGACTGGCTGGACGGGCCAAAGAGTGGAGAGGAATGAATCAAAAGAGTTCATCCGGCGTTGCCCTCCACTCAAGCACAAAGCTGAGACAATCAGAACACTCACTCAGACAGAACAGTGCTTTCAGAGGAAGAACTACCAATTCCAGCCTCCAGAGGTCAGTTCGTCTGGAACCTGAAAGCTTGCCTCTGTACATACAGCATTTAAGGGACGTGTTTTTCTCGGCACGTCCATCGTGGTCGCCTGCTTCCACAAAACTGTGATGATGTGTGCCGCCGCTCTTTAAAAATCTTTAACAGATTCTTATTCCATTTCACGTGAACAAAAGAATGAAGCCATTACTTGCACAGGTTCCTGATTCCTGCTTGCAGTAAACTGTGGACAGAATCTTGTATTTGTACCATCGACTACAACCATCTCTTTTCCTCTATGTTTCTCTGCTGTAACCTTTAAAAATACACAAAATAGTCAAAAGGGCAGAATATATATATATAAAACGCTTAAAGCCATTGATGATATGATAAATGCAAATCATACACATTTTATTTGTTTGATTAATAATTATAATGAAAAACAAAGTGAAATAAATTCAGATGGAAATTTTGTTTTGTAGTTTCCTTGCTCACACACCACTGAATGTGCAATGCTCTGATTGAAGAGAAAATCACAGTGTGCTGATGTGTTGATAAGAATAATGGCAGTGAAATTTGTCTGTACAAAAAGCTGATTTAATGACAAAGCTGTTGATAAGGCACAGCCTCCTAAACCAACTGAGTCTGACAGAAACGCCTGGGGCAGAAATACAGGCACAGATTATCATTAAGATAACAACATAACATCAGACAACACAGTGGAGAAAAGGATTAAAACCAGGCATGACGGAGCTTCCTGCAAAATATGAAACCAAAACAACACGCTACAGGCTATAGGCCTCACCACCTACCATATCTATCAGACAATACAGTCGATCTCCTATGATATATAACATCATTTCTTAAGAGAGATAATATGCTGAATGACTTGGTGTAAAAAGAAGTTTAAACAGTTACACTGTGCTTGTTAGGTGACTGAACACATAATTGAAACGGCTGCAGACTATCTCTGGCTTGCGTTGATGCATTTTAACACAATTTAGATAGAAGTGTATTTTCAGGAAAAAGGATCTCTGGGTATTTTCTGAAGCTTAAGAAGTATAAGGCAGTTGCACCAGAAATTAATAAAAAGTACTGGACAGAAGCAGTGGGAAGCCTTTTTATGGATAAAAGCGTCTGACATGTATTTCTTGAAAGGTTGTTCTAAGCAAAAACAGAATAAACCTCTTTGACAGAGCACATTCAACAGAGAAATAGGAGAAGAACTTTTTCCCCACTTAATCAAGGGTGTCTTTTGGGAATAAAAACAAGTGGAACATTGTCTGAGGCTTCTCTGTTGATCTTAATGAAAATCTGCAAATGCACAAGTTGGCCTACTAAGGAAAATTAATCAGAGTGACTCAGAACTGGGGAGACAAATCTGTTACAAGCTAAAAAGACAGGGGGAAAAAAGGAGAGCTTACTTTCTTTAAGCATTTATGTCGGAGTTCATATCTTTCAAACTAATACAAATCCAAACATTCTATATG
This sequence comes from Genypterus blacodes, assembly GCF_046128005.1. Lineage (NCBI taxonomy): Eukaryota > Metazoa > Chordata > Actinopteri > Ophidiiformes > Ophidiidae > Genypterus > Genypterus blacodes. The sequence goes on along the minus strand of NW_027466879.1, from coordinate 13,822,133 downwards.
ATGGTGTTGGGGTTAGTGACTTAAACAGTCTAAGGCGTACATAGTGATTAACCTCCTCCTCGATCCCATTAAGTGAATCAGAGCACAGCAGAGCAACCAAGGTTGAATAAGAAATGCTGCGGCTGCAATACACCCCATATGAGGCAAACTGTGTGTCCTCAAGACTGCTGGAAGGTTATCACTTCAGGTCGTTCCTATCACAAAGCTAACAGCTTTCCCCCCCTCCAGAGTCAGTCTGCGATGCAGGTCACACAGATATCGCCCTTATAAGTAAATTCCAAATCGACCCAAATCTGTTATCGTGCATTAAGATTCTGGGCCAAGTGTAAACTAAGGGTAATTAAGGATAACGGCATAGTGTACCTGAGCGAGAGAACAGATAAAGCACAGTGACAAAAGCATTATCCCCGAGCCAAATCCAATGCGTCTGGCAGGAAATAGCACGGCGGACGAGTCAACAAAGTACAACATAAGAATGCAGACAAGGTTATGCACAAGCCGGGAGTCTATTTGGCGAATAATAGTTGTTTACAAAGATGCAGTCAAGGTATTTGGAGGAGATATACCAGGGAAGAGTTTGGCCTAAAACGCAATATTTCACACATGCATACATTTGGTTACATTGACTGCACAAAATATTTAGGGGACTTGAAGCAGGGGAGGGACGAGTAAAATCTTTGATCTGTGACACACACACGCGGTCAAATGATCTTCAAACGGAAAGGAGAGGTGTGAGTCAAAGGCGGGTGGGTGTATTAATAAAGCGTTAGGTCAGACGGGGGATTGTACAAATGGAGGTGCAACTCAATTACACACCGACGCTTTTTGTTCTTCTGTTTAATGTCCACCGAGTGTAACCTGTGTGATGTACGAGTAGCGCTAATGCAGCTTTTTAGATACACCTACCTGCAAAATGGGTATTTGCTTCAAAACAAGCCAGATTATTATTTTTTTAATCCTATACCCAATACAGTAATGCAGAAAAACACAAATGTAATGTATTAAGTTGTTAAATGAAGGGATAATATCAAGTTAAAACTGACCGATTACAAGCACCCACAGCTAAGGACAGAACACTCACCTTCTGTTTACCAAAGCCAATAACTACATGCATTGAATGCGAATGAATTCATTTTGAACTTTACATAATGAAAGTGTTGGCACTCTATTTTTCCTTTCTCTGCCGCTGCAGCAGATGAGAGTTGAGGTCTCGGGGATGGCGTGGGAGTTCGCTATCTCCCAGCCTCCAGATGGCTCCGTCTTCTCTTATCTAGAAGAATGGGTGCTGCCTCAATTTTTCAACTCGTCTTATCTGGGAATCCTTTAAATTGAATATTTACTGGGTCTATGTTTTCTGCTTGTGTTAGCCCTCTGTTGTCGGCATTTCTCTTGCTTGCAGAGATGGGCCAAAAGGTTTGTCTAACTCATACAGACTCTCTGTCTGCCTTGTCAAGTAATGGGACAGTGATTGATTATGTGATTGCCGGGAGAGAATGGAAGGTTAAGCAGTTAAGCAAGGAGCGGTGGAGACATTAACAAATGGCCAAAGAGGGAATCTGTTCAACAATAGAGAAATGTATCTTAGCCAAACATGACAGCAGGCAGACCTCTGTTTGATGTCAGGAGCAAAACCGATAAAAATTAATCACTTTCCATACAGTCTATTGTTTTCCGAGCAGTCAACACCAGAGGTTAAGTGAACACTTAAGCAACCACTGAAAACATCTTATTGCAATATGACTGGATGGGGTCTATCTGCATAAACAAGCTGTGCCACAGCTACTCCCAAGTAAGTGTTTGGTAATGTCTTTCCAAACCATTTTGTGAAATGCCTCCACGTAGGATTAATCAGCACAGCTGAGGATGTAATTGCTGTGCACAAGTCAAAGCTGTAAGAGCAGATAATGAACGCAGACTATAAGGCCACTGGAATCCAGGGCAAGAGAAATGAGAATTTCAGAGCAAAATGTCCTCAGCATTAAAAAGAAAAACATCAAAAAAAAATCAAGGCACACCACATGTACTATAAATAAATAAAGCCTTATTTCAGAAAAAAACAAAACTATGATGGAGTAATTATTTACATAGGGAATGATGTCATGACTTCTGACAGATTCAAAATGCTCCAAAACTAAAATGACATCGCTTAAAGGATTTTCTGAAGTTCTATTTCATTATTTATGCATTCACTTAATAACATATGGATTCATCTGCCAGTCAGTGGTAGATGTTTGATTTATTTGTCTTTCATAAGGGGACGGGTTAACAAAGGTGATGAAGACCAATGAGGGGTTTGTTCTGACTGTTGCTGCCCTCTGGTGGACAAAATAAAAGAAGAAAACTGCAGGAAAAGATGAATTCCCTTGCCTGTGAAACCAAAAGACATTCAGAGGCATTTTAGGTCCTCTGCACAATAAAGCTCAATGTTCACAGAATAAACTACTTTTGTTTGATATTCTAATTAATGACACGATGATCATGTTTTGCAATTACTACACTGAATTTGCAACAAAAACCGAGAGCTGTGGGCCGGGCCTATTTTCTGGATCGTTTAATGGCAATATACATGCTCGGTCTCTGAAAATTTGCCGTCGCTCCTACTTTAATCTCAATGAGTACAAGAGCTACGATCTGCACGTTCATCATCATTCCCTCCCCCTTGCAATAATGAGAGACTTCAGACTCGATTAGCTCAAAGGATTTGATCTGCAAAGGAGGAGGTCTCCCCTAATAGGAATATGCTCTCGTGGTAATGTACACCATGGGCCACTTAGCAGAAAGTGTCCTCTAAATGTGCTGATGTGAAAACACAAGAGGCTACACTTAGTGACTGAGATCTGTGAAAGATCGCAAGAATGGAGAGCCACACGTGCACCAAACAATCAAACAAACACACACACGCAGAGAGAGTTGATGCCAATGTGCACCTCAGCAAAGATAACTTCAGCTGTGTTTCAGTCATTTGCAGTAAAAAGCAGAGGCGGGCCAGTTTGGACTCGCAGTAAAAGCACAATAACGTTAGAGTGAGCTGGAATTTACTGGACTTTTACGAGACGATGCACGATGAGGAGCCATTCTTGCTCGCTCTGGCTCTACTTCTGACCCTTCTGGTGAAATGTGCACATGTGCAGTTTGGGGGTAAGGGGGGGGGGGGGAGAGAGAGCAATTCAGTTGCAATTAATATGGGGACTGAACTGCTCTAAAATATAAATTGTTCATTCTCAGAAGGGGAATTTGTGTAAGTAAAACCACTTTCCACAGACAGTTCTTCCACTTTTGAAAGACATACGCCGTGCTTGCATGTATAATGACTCTTATACATCAGCAGACAAACATTATCCCGAGCCTGAATAGTAAACACGAGTTCAACGTGACTATTAATGTTGCTTTTATCATTCAGAGTACTTAGCATATTTTGTGAAGCTGCCGATGTCAAGAAGACGGACAGAAAGACAATGTGTGTAGGATCAGACTGTTTACCAGCGCCCAGCATGGAGCACATTAATGAGGGACATTAGGTTTTAGAAAGCCCCCGCCATAGATGCCACAGCTGTAATTATTCCATGACAGAGTGACACACTTTCAGTACATTTAGTGCCAGTTAATTCAAATTTCAATCATCTCAGTTTTTGTACTAGAACAATGATTCATTACGTTTTGACGTGGTTTTTGAGAGTAGCTTTAACATCAATTATCCAAACTTTCAAAGAGCATGCCTCAAAACATAATAAACATAATAAAATGTCCACAACTTAAATCACTCATTGGTATTGCTGGACTGTGTCGTCTCTGCGTGCGTTATGGTCAGCTCAAAATTCAATAGTGAAGCAATCAAGCTGTATCATCATTTTGACAGAAGAATCATTATTCAAAAAGACCTTTGGTAGAATAGTTCCACTGGAAGATTTCCTTACCTGCACCCACACTTTCCACCACAATAAAACAAATAAACTGGACAACGACACCAATTATTCTCTTGTCAGATTTTGCACTTTCAGATTACAACGAGGAATTTCAATCTCTTGCACATTTTACATCAAGGTCGACAATATAACTAAATGGTTTGGTTAATTCCAATTCAAACAGTCTCAGTTGGGGGTCTGCTCCTCTCAGTGGGAGGACGGATAAAGTAATATCAACAGACTTGTGATTACTCCATCGACGCAGTAGGGTGCTCCAATCAGAGCCGAATCACTCTCCTCATTATAGACTTCAAGGCCAAATCTCAGTGGGTGGACCACAGAATTAAGCTCTGTATCTTCTCGGTAAAATTAATTGAAAATTCATTCGCGGCACCATGATGCACCCCATCAACAACTAACTCATTCACATTGGCACAAATCACACCAAAAGCAAGTCAAGCACAAACACATCTAGAATTTAAATAAATGCGAGGTCAATGTTTGTATTCTGTTATCCGAAGGACACTGGGAAGCCATCCAAAAATTGTGAGCTGCCCTCCATTGTATCTGACGTTTGTTTCCTTCCAGGACAAAATTCATTAAAAGGCACTGGACAAAAATCTGTTCAAGATCATGAGGTCAGGTCGAATGATTCAACCCAAGTCTTTGAGACGGAAAAGGACTCTGACACACTAATTTACATTAAGAAAGGGAAAGCTTTTTCCATCTCACTTGCTAGTAATGTTTGGGAAGCAGGATGGATCATTTGATAGGTCCATTGCATCATAACCTCGGTTTGAATCTGATGGCCAGTTGGCACCTTTTTATCTAGTCTACATTAATTTTTCCTTGTTTTACTCACATAATACATGCAGAGTGGGTGGACTGAATGTTGTTGTGAGCGAGTGTACCCAACCTCTATCCAGACCATCCAGCTCCACGATCTTTACAAATATTATATTTATATACAAATACACAGTAGCATTATGTCATCTATCATCAAAAACAACTGTCCTACCTGTCCAATGAGATCTTCTCCATACCTAGACGAGGGATTTTCAGAGGGTTTGCACTGACAGGCTACAGGTTTCCAATCCAGGCAGATTTAAGTGCTTTCAAAACCCTTACAACCATAGATGATGGTTTCAATCCCCTGGCCCATCAGCACATAGAGACCTAAAAGCACACAATTAACAATTACTGCTCATAAAGTACTCACACAAAGCAGTGACACCACCACAGGCAAAAGGAGATTTACACACACATTAACAGCGACACAAATTATCATTAACAGCTAATGACTTAATCGTTGTAACATTATGCCATGCTTGGAAAGAGTTACATTATATAGTTTTACGTGTCTAATAATGCCTCTTACCTAAGGGCCGTGACTGTGTCTTGTTGCATAACCCAAAAGGCCAACATGTGCACTTTTCTTCGGGTGGCACCATTTTCCTAAACTTTCCGGAAGTACAATCCCTATGGTCCGGTTTTTTTCGGCCGAGTTTAAATTTTACGACAACCGCTAACTAATGTTGATGTTATGGGTTAATATAATTCAGCCAGCAGGTGGCAACAAAGAGTATATAGCAACGTTGCCTTCCAGGTAGCTCGTAAATTCTACAATCACATGCAGAGTCGAAAAGTCAACATAAACATACGCGTACGGGGTTTAGGTTTAATTCTTGAGTCCAGTGTCATTGCAGAATTTTAATGAATTGGGCAGAGCCGACAAAGACGCAAACTTTACACACAGTCGTTATTGTACCAGGGAACACACAGTCAGTAAAGGAAACCATTATTTCCGACACGAGCAGAATGTAGCACCAAACTTATCTGCATGATCGAGAGCTGGATACATTACATTACATTACATTACGATCATTTGGCAGACGCTTTTATCCAAAGCGACTTACATTACATTACCACCCTTTGCAGAGGGGGGAGCAATTGAGGGTTCGGTGCCTTGCTCAGTTCGCCTCTATTCATTGTACCATACCCACTTACTGTTTGTGTTTGACAGGACACCAGCAAACAACGATCCAACTGTAAGGTAATTTTTTTGCTGCCTTTAAACCACCGTTTACCGTTGAACCCTGTCGTCTTACATTTATTTGTTTACATACCGCTTTCTAATTCTTCTCATTTGTCCACTGTCACGTATATAAACATTTTACAAGCACAATATATTGAGCAGGGTTGATTTGAACTAGGATGGATTTTTGAATTGTGCATTGCAGTCCAGTTGTGTTCGTGCTGTGTTCACAACATGTTGTTTTGGAAAGCTGAAAGAAGAGCTTCCTGCTGTGTCTGGATGAAGTTCCTGAGGCTTGTGGTGATGCTCTCCTCCCTGTGTGTTTTGATAACTGGATACACTGACAGTGACCGAGCACACATCTTGATGTCCAGGTCTCCTCTTATTGATGGGTAAACAATGCCTGCAGCATCATGGTTAAACTGGGTATTGTGTAGTTGCTAATTCCTTAAACAGTAACGTGATCTTATTTCATTAATTTCACAGAAACATATTTGATAAGCCGAAACTCAAACACCACACCTATTACCATTCTTTTATATATTTTATAATGTATGCATTGCATTATATCCTGTATTCTGTGTGGACTACATATTGTCTACACAGGAATGTTACTTTGGAAATGAATTCATGAAATGTGATTAAAATGCATCTCCATTCATGCACACTTTCCTCACACCCGTCTTTCCATCTGTCAGTCATAATGACCTCGCCCTCCGACTGAGGATACTCCATAACAATCGCTTAAGCCAAGTTGACCTCCATCATGTGAGCAAAGTGGCCACTGACATCAGTCGTCTCAAAGCAGGTCATGTCCAGGCTCAGGTAATGTAATCAATTAACCCTTCACTCTGTTCTGAAAAATCATTGGTCTAGGCAGAATGAATGAAAGTGTCCACAAAATGGTTCATGTTGTGTTCAAAACAAGTCACCTCAGTTGCCAGTCTGTGCATTCAGATGTTCCTCTCCCGTTGACAGATGTTTTCAGTCTATGTGATGTGTGGCGCCCAGGAGAAGGACGCCGTGAGACTGACCCTGGAACAAATCGATGTTGTTAGGCGCATGTGCTCTGAGTACAAGGAGCTTGAGCTGGTCACATCTACCCAGGGTAGAGTAAACACTGTGTAATCATCTATAGCTGTATTTAGGATTCTTTCTAATGTGAATGTATTGCTTTCATACTGGATGCTTTCATTTGTGTGGTAGACATGTTGAATGAGATTGAGTGTGTGTGTGTGTGTGCCAATGCAGAGCTGAGAGGGTCTGAGAAAAAGAAGACGATAGCATGTTTAATCAGTATTGAGGGGGGTCACTCCATTGACAGCAGCCTGCCAGCACTGCGGATGTTTTACCAGCTTGGTGTGCGATCCATGGCCCTCACACACACCTGCAATACACCCTGGTAAATATGAGATTTATTTAAACTGATGTTTTGGCACATTGACACACATTTTATGAGGGGTTTTTTGTCTAATGCACAAGTATTTGTAATTTCATCATTTTCTGATAACTGATACTTGATTTCTCTCTCTAATTAACAGAGTGAGTTTTGCTTTGTATTCATAATACTCTGTGTAGGACATTACGGTTACATGTTGTGGGTGTGGAATTACATTGAAGAGATGAGATTGAGAGAATTCTTGAGTTTATTGCCAACTCCAAAATAGTCTTGGCAGATTGAGTAATGCCAAACCCAGGAAGGACACAGAAGTTCAAGGACAATTTTCATAAACTCAGTCCGGTCAAGTTAACTATGTTCTACAGGAACAACGCCTACAAAAACATTAACATTCAAGTAAAAACAAACAAACCACAGGGGAGGCGATCAAGAGAGAATTGCAAAATAAATGATATTTGATGAGAGCTGTTTTGAGCTGTGTGACTGCTCTTTCCCTGGCTCCACGTTGAGGGCATATTGACCGTGTAGCTGAATTGCGTCTTAGCCACTTCTAAAAAGTAAGGTTGAGATGCCCTGATGGTGCAGACACATTTCAATGGGAAACATGTTATACATTTCATGACTTGCACATTGATTTGGCATTGATTTTACATTGTTCATTGTCATTGTAGGGCAGAATCATCCTCAAAACATTATAATGTCTATCAAAGAGAGAATAACAGCCTGACACAATTTGGGAGGGTAAGATTTCATTTCTCTCATTCTAAAAAGCAGCTGTTTCCTGATATTAGCCCTGTAATGGTCTCTCGTGTGTTTCCTAGGCAGTGGTGGACGAGATGAACAGACTGGGCATGATAGTGGACCTTTCCCACAGTTCTTGGGACACTGCGTTGGCCGTGCTGAACCAATCCATGGCCCCGGTTATTTTCAGCCATTCATCTTCCTACTCCATCTGTAAGCACTGCCGCAATGTCCCCGACCTGCTGCTGCATGCACTGGTAAGAAAATAGCTTGACTGAATTACTGCTTGATCGATCAAGTGATTGAAGGATAAAACCTATTTCACTTGAGACAAAACATATGGCACTATTTCACAGAATTTACACCTCTGACAAGGTGGATGTGCTATTTGTGTGTGATTTATGGAAAACTTCCAAGAATACAAACAAATAGGCCCTGGGCCATGAAAAGAACGACTAATGTTAGTGGTGATCCAGTCTTTGGATATCCGCCATCAATTGTTTCTGAGCCATAACTATTGAACCAAGGGACAGGCTGCTGATTCTACATCCTAAGAGTAAAGTTTCAGAATAGAACAATCAATTTAATCTCTGGGTGCAGTTTGTTATTGTCTTAGCATGTACAGGATGTTTTCAACGTGGTTAATATTAAAACATTGATTGTTGCACAAAGAACTGAGGCACAAAATACGAAACCCACTCCTTCACACATACACTTCCCAGGTACACATACAGTATATGTTGTCTATGTATTGTTCAAATTATTTCCTGAGATAAACGCAACAGTAGTCTCCCAGACCCCTCAATATGCCAGAGATGTGTAAGTTTTTATCAGATTAAAAATGACACAAAGGTCACACAAACAGTCAAACAGACAGAAACAGATTTTTAAAGCTTAACTATGTTGCAGAAAAAGAACGGAGGGTTGATCATGGTGAATCTCCACAGTGGATTTATTTCCTGCAATAATGCGGCCAACATTTCTCTCGTGGCTGGTGAGGAATCCATCGTCAGTCATTTGTTTTAGCTGTGTGGAATTGATATGTGTAATGTCTCAAGTTAATAACTTATCCATTGTTTCTATACAGACCATTTTGACCACATTAAGACGGTGATTGGACCTGAGTCAATTGGAATTGGAGGGGATTTTGATGGTGTTGACAGGTAGAGTAAAAAACAACTGCTTGTAACCTGGATGATTCACATGCACACAGTATTACACACACTTATTTTCCAGATCACGTACTTCTAAGTTGTTGCTGGACCACATGTATTGTGTGTTTTTGTGTGTCACGACAATAGCAATTTGGCTGTCTCAGCTGTCAGCAGACTGTAAAAACATAAATGAATACCGTCATATTGCTATGCAGGAGGACTTTACTTTTTAGAGTGCTGTGTGTTGAATCTGTTTGTTGTTTGTATTTTGACAAATTGTCTTCCAAATGTCATAAAATAAATTATATTAGAGGCAACAAGGCTTAATTATTATTCTTTATGTATTCATAATGACAAGTATTATATTAAACACCCAGCATTTGCTTCAACGGCACGGTGGCTCAAAACACTTGAGGATAAGGAATGAGTTCCCATGCTCCAGACTGGGACTGTCTTTGATCAATGATTTTTTTTTTTTTTCATTTACAGCTTTCCTCTGGGATTAGAGGATGTGTCAAAGTATCCGGCCCTCATTCAGGAACTCCTGCAAAGGAACTGGTCAGAGCCTGAGTTGACTGGTGTCCTTCGAATGAACTTCCTGCGAGTGTTCGAAGAGGTGGAGAAGGTGAGTTAAGACCTGACTTTTGTGAGGAAGGATATCACAGTGGAAATGCAAGTTTACACACAGAGAATTCAGATTTCAACACTAGATTGAATGACCATGCTGAATGATTATTAACAATGTAACGTATGGTGCAGTATAGACCTCCCTTTGTCGCTCTCTTTCTCTCAACCTCCTTTTGATTCCACAGGTCCGTGATAAGCTGCATTCCAAATTGCCCAGTGAGGTCCAAATACCCCATAAGGAGGTACAGAACCCCTGCAGGATGGTTCTCAGACGCCCTGGCCCTCCTGGACAACCATCCATCCATAGTCTCCACTCCAGTGCTCAACACGGACCACCGGTTACCAACAGCCTAGAAATATTGACCATAGTCCTGCTTCTTTCCACACTTTTAGGCCTTTAAAAGTTAAGTCTCTTTCATAAATAAGCACTGCATTTAATGATTTTCAACTTATATTTCCTTTCAGTTGAACCTTCTCTGTCCGATGCATAATCATTAATATGGCAATATAAGCTATCACAGCATTACAGTGCTCAGTGGAGGCATTTCCTTTAATAACATTTAAATGTCATCTATGACTACTTTAAATCCTGTACCAGCTACAATGTCTTACTATAAATTTTGTATATTTATACATATATATTATTCTTTTTTTAGATTTTATTTCTTCTGTGTCAATGTCTTTTATTGTTGACCAATTACCCGCTTCACTGGAACAGTTGGATGTTAGGTCTAGATAAACAGCGCTTAGTTTGGGCTTGGTTGAAAACAATAAAGATGGATTTTATTTCACTGAACTGATTTATTGTCATATATATATATATATATATATATATATCATATATTTGATTTGCTTACAGCTCTAAATCAGTACATCATGTATAGGGAAGAGCACTGCACCAAAATGTTTTAAGAAACAATACTTTTATTTAGATTGCTGTAAAGTGGCCATGGTATAAACAGGATGACCTGGTCCCATGCTACACACAGATACAAACTCTAACACCACCCCTTCACTTTGCTTCAGGAGGTTATCAGCATCCACACAGTGTTATTTGATATTAACCACACTGATCGGGGTAGATCATGTCTTAAATATAAACACTCTTGGCCTGTGCGCATTAATAATCTTCATGAATAAAAACTCAGCTGCTCTCTATACTGCCTGGTGGCCTAGGAAATACTAGTCAAGCCCGTCAACAACTATAGTACAAATACAAACATGAACATTAACAAAAATGGTTTCATGTACAAACTTTACCCTTTCAGCAATACATATATCTCTCTCTCCAAAAATGTCAATAAATTATCATTTCTTTTTAAAAAAACTCCTTTGTAATCTCTGGCTTGACCATTTACGGACGATTCCAAAGTCAAAACCTGTGTTTATAATATACAGTAGTATGATTTTCTCTTACCTTACTTGGGGAAATGTTAAAATAAATAAATAAAATAAATATGTTTTTCCACTATAAAAGACTTAGATTTAAGTTCAAAATCTGCTGTAATACTGTATTGTTGTAGTTCTATATGTTATATTGTTCAATATAGGTTCATATTCATATATGTGTTTGTGTGACCTACAAGCAATAATAAAAATGTTCTAAAAAAATTGATTGGACATTTCTACCGACAACTGTTGATTTGATAGGAAAATAACAAGTTGTGAATCTAAATAGATGTGCACACTTGTGAGTCCAAGTATTCAAGAAGAATGAAATAAACATCTCCTTTACTCAAAAGTCTATACTTCATAATAAAAGTGAACCGTGCTTCTCCACCCACAAGAATTCGGCAACAAGGCAGGTGCTGCCTCCTGTGGCCAGAGGTGGAACCTATCCTGTAGAGGCAGAAGCACCTGTATAGCCACTTCTTCTAACAGGTCAGGAGTAGATAGTAATGACCTCCCGGCCTCCCCCTCTCACCAGTAGCACTCTTTCCAAGCCTTCAGTCAGTACCTCCAGAAACTCCATATCTGATGCAAAGGTTAGGGAAAGTCCAGCCCAAACATTGTGTATATGTATCGTATGTGAAAAGGAAATTATGAAATAACAACTGGTGAAAGAGCCATTACTATCTGGTTGTTAAGGCTTATATCTGATTCACTGACGAGCAAAGAAATGTAATCAGATTAAGCTGTTAGTCAGTTACAAAGAGTTATACAAGACTTCTCTAAACCCTCATACACACTGGGTTGTCGCATTTTGTTTGGTCATATTTCCAAAGGATACAGTTCTCATCTCCCTCCGTGTTTCGTGGTGGCCCTGGCATGTTGAGCAGCACAAGCCGAGAATCATGGGATCTGTTGACGATGACCTCATTCAGCTTCACAGCGGTATGCATTCGTCGCACATTGGACTGATCCCTGCACCGCACAAGAGGGAAGTTAGACAGCTGATTTGAATTGCACAAGGGGACAAACTCAGAAGACAAAGTGACTCACGGTTTGAGGCTCATGAGTTCTCTGAAGTTCTCTGGTGCATTGTTCTTGTTCCTCCTCTCCGCCTCAACTTTCTCCCGCGTCCAAGTCATCTGAACTTTCTCTGGAGGAGTCTCCACCACCTCTTCCTCCTCATCTGAGTACAGACTGCCCATACGCACCAACGAGTGCCTGTCCTTCACAAGCTGGGCCTGCAGGGGCCAAGACAATAAAATGATGATTACATGGTTATGGTTCACAATAAGAAATCTACTACTATAATACTATTCCGTATTTCATCCTACTCTCAAAATATGTGTGAATCCTGTACTTTACTTTAGTCTTATCTAGCAGAACCTGCAAAGGAAGACTGTTGGTTTAGTGCCCTAATATTAGGACAATTGCATCATGTGTACGCACCATCTGCCATTTTATTCTTTATTTCTCTGGCTCATCTTCTTGAAATAGTCTGATGCACAACAACACAAGCCTTTAGGCATGTTTGATATACAGTATGTCAGGTTCATGCATCAATGATGTTATCAAGATGGTCCAATCTGTAATTGTGCCTAATTATTAAACATCACATACGCAAGGCTAAACTACTACAACATGATGATGAATAAAGTATCTTAATACAAAATAAACACATTTCACAATGTAGTGTGACCCATCTCCCCAGAGAGTATGCAATCAAACCTTTAACCTTAGACATAGGAGTAGTATGACAGTAGTAGGAGTAGTTGTTAACATGTCCAAAACAAAAAGGATGCAGACGTACCTCTCTCTGTCTTTCTGCACTGGACAGCCTCATTTGCCTCAACATCTGGGATCTCTGTTCCATCATTAAAGTCCGCTCATAAGTGTACGCTGAGATGTCACTGTCATGCTGAAATCCATATTCAGAAACAACAATTTTAAATTACTTATCTAGTTTCAATTCATCCTATAAATAAAAGAATGAAAGCAACATTAAGTGCTTGTGTGGGTGACTTAACATCTGCTTTCACAACAGGACAAGTCAAGTGAATCAGTGGGTTCCTGACTTTAAGTAATTAGAAAAAGCCTAAATTAAATCTGTACTTGTGTTATATTTAGCACGATAGAGGCACTGCTCACCATCTCCACCACTTCCACTTCTGCCTCTATTCTCAGCTGGTAAAGAAACGTTGCCAGGTCCTTCTTCATCTGGATGCTGTTATCATCCATCTGGGCTACAGTGAAGATGCGCATCTTACATTTCCTCCAAACCTGAAAATACCATGAATTGTCATCCCACAACACTTACCTATAATATGAAACGCAATATCAAAAGCATGTCAATACATTCATAGAGAGATGTTGTAACTTATAGATATACGTCTGCAAAAACACTAAGTCTGTGTCCGCTCACTTTATGCTGTTTGAGCAGGAAAGGCAGCAGCATGAGCATTCCCCCATCGTGGACGATCCACCACACATCAATGTTGCCGTCTGTGAAGCGTTCGTGGTTGCTGGGGTAGAAGGAAACGTTTTTGGGAACCATGAGGGCCAAATGAGCAGCTGTGGTGCAGCGTACTGTGTCTGGGTAGAAGAGGACAGGAAGAGGCTTAATAGAGATCTTTGACTCTTACTGTACAAAATAATACAATCTTTGAAAGCTATGTTATATGAACAATATTACAGAAATAACTTACTTATAAAAGTCTTCCATGCACGAGGGTCCTCACTCTGTCTCCAGCCATATGGCCAGCCCATCACCACTGTGTTATGCTGCATGCCCCCCAGACCACAGGACTGGATTAGATGGACGATGCCTTCTCGCACCTTTGATGCCACCACAACCTGGCAAAAACCTTTGACTCGCTCAATGTCCATCATGTTCTTGATTGCCTGACAGGAAGAAGATGGAGATCAAAAAATGATTAAGTAACGTTCTGTTCATCTGTAACACTCATTAGATCACAGCACAGGAACAGTGAAGTAAAACCGAGAACTGTTACATAGTACAGGTACAGTACATTCTTTCTTTACCTGTTCAGCTGCCTGCATCTCCCCATAGCTGTCCAGGAAGTTTCCCTGGATGACAGAACCCACTATGGTCAGGCCCTTCCCTGCCTTCAGCTGTGAGGCAAAGGTCAGCAGTCTGGGGTATTTTACATGGAGATCCTCATCCAGTTTAAGCAGCACCAGAAGCTGAGGTCTGTCGTTCACAGGGCCACAGACAGGCGGTGTGAGACAATATGAGCAAAGGCTGACCTGCCCATTCCACAAAACTTAAAAGAAATGTATTTTATGGCAATATTATGGCAGAAATTACTGGAATTGGCTTGATGGTGACGTTAGTTCAAACAGTAAAAGGCCAACTTCATGGAGGTATAGTATCACTACTGAATGGCCGGGGGCGTCCTGAACATGGCATGTTTACTCTTGCAATTCCATTGTGCTAACTTGTACAGTGGCTGGCTTATTGGCTGTGATTGTGAAAACAGTTTGCTGGTGATTGCGTCAGTCATTTGCGTGTGAATGCAAATAATCTTGGCTGTACCTCCAGTTTTTGGTGTGGGGGGGTCCGGCCTCAAGCCTCAACAGGGCATAACGTGCAGCACTAAGAGACAATCCTCTAATTCCATCTCCCCACTCCTTTTCTGCTCTGTTATGTGGATTGCAGAAGACAATGTAGAAGACAAGGTATGCAGTTACAACTATCACTAAAAATACATCTGCATCCTTTACACAGAGACAGACATACGCTGACATGTTGGTCAAATCCAGCAAAACAAAAGTAGAGAAGACGCAGATTATATTCCAGACATACCCTTGATACTCAATGTACTTGTAGATCATCCCAGCAATGCACATGGCCACAATAGCATAGTACCAGGAGGAGATAAACATGAGAGCAAGACACATCGTCATGCCAAGGAAGGACAAAGCCCTGTGGGTGTGAAACACAAAGCTGAACATTAGTTTTGTCCACACTAAGAATATCATTATTTGGAAACATACGTACTGTAATTTACAGGTACAAATCACTGATCTTCACAGCTGGTGAATTCATTCAGGTGACAGTACATAAGGGAGGCAGTGGCTCAGTGGGTAGAGCTTCCACTTGGGAACCGGAGGGTTGCCGGTTCAAGCCCCTGCCGAGGCGCCCCTGAGCAAGGCACCGAACCCTCAATTGCTCCCCCCTCTGCGAAGGGTGGTAATGTAATGTAAGTCGCTTTGGATAAAAGCGTCTGCCAAATGATCGTAATGTAATGTACATTAACATTTAAAGATTTAATCACCAAAAAAAGGCGATTTTTCATTTAATGTCCCCTCTTCTAAAAGTGTTATCTTGGCAAAGGAGGTATCAAGGAGCTTTTGGCATTAATGGATATAATGTTGTTGATAAAAAATGCAATCACTTAATTCCATTGTCTGGATACTGCAGGATTATGTTATACCTGTACTCACCAGTGGTAATATTTAAACCTTGGCCTCCAGTTAGGTGTGCGTAACAGAGTCTGTACTGCACAGGCTAAGTTTACAAAGAGGTAGCACATCAAGAAGAACCTGTTGAATGACAACAGAACAGCAGATAATGAAATGAATGTCGTGTCAGTAACACACATTATGAAACAGATGAGAATGTGTGGGGGTTGATGAGAATGGATGTGTGACTTTGTATGAGCATTTATAAATACAGCTTACATGGAAAGTATAGGAGCCACCATATCCAGTGAGGCGATAAGGATTCCCAGCTCAGCGATCAGGCCAGTTAGTAGTAGTGCCCATGTCGGCTCTCCATTGGCCTTACCATGACCAAACACCTGGAACACAAAATACAGAACTAATTTACATGACATAAAAATGTACAAAATATTTCTAGGACAGACTACTGTTTATGAGTCAGGATAAATACTCAAATTCTATTCAAATCTATTTTGGAGATATCAAAGAACGATTGTTTGTCTTGCACAGAGGTCAGCACATCATCAAGCATTGAAGATATATATTCAAATAGTGTGAGACAACAGTAGGATTGTCTCACCCTGAGGAATGGAATGATGTTGTCCTTAGCAATAGCCTGTAAAAGTCGTGGAGCCCCGGTGAGGGACTGCAGGCCGGCACCCACTGTCGAAAAGAAGGAGCCGATGACGATGACCCAAGGCGAGGGCCAGGAGAGTGTCCCCACAACTAGGTTCTTTCTGACTGCATCCCCAAACCTTTACAGACAAGAATTCAATAAGAATTAAATAATGAACTTGTTTGCTGTAGAGTATAACAGACTTGTTAATGATTATGTCATGTGATTATAATAATACTGTAACTTTCAGCAGGAAACACATGAACTTACTTGTCCCTCAGGACGACTCCTTCAATACAAGCCCCAAACAGAACAACAGAGGTGAAATCTGAATAGAAGAGGTCAAGGAGCTACACATTGAGTAGTAGCATTTTAAATCGGATCTCCTATCTTGTTGGAAGGAGCAGCCGATCAAAACAAGGATACAAACAAGTGAAGTAGTGGTAATAGCCAGGATGGTTCCCACAGGGATTGATTTCTGAGCGTCACGGAGGTCACCAGATCTGTTGGAACCTGCCATGATACCTACAACGAAATAAGAGTTCAAAACAAATACCTGTGAAACCCGTTCAACTATGCCCCCTACTGGAGAGATTTCAGAACAATTGGAACATGTCAGGTGTACAAGTCTTGTGTTCTGAGATTGGTGCCATAGAAAGTCTTGAT
Organism: Genypterus blacodes; assembly: GCF_046128005.1. Classification (NCBI taxonomy): domain Eukaryota; kingdom Metazoa; phylum Chordata; class Actinopteri; order Ophidiiformes; family Ophidiidae; genus Genypterus; species Genypterus blacodes. The sequence goes on along the minus strand of NW_027466879.1, from coordinate 13,805,140 downwards.
AAGCTGGTTTGTCTTGTGTCCTACCTGTGGCAGAGGGGAAGAAGATCCCCACTAGCAGCATGAATGATGTGGCAATATCTGCTGACACATACATGCCAAAGTTCTCCATGGCACCATGGGCATCCACTGACTGTAACCCTGCTTTCTGTAAGATCTCGCCTTTCTGCAGGTAGTCCCCCCACATGTTCTCTAGCACAGGGAAAAGACATTGAAAGCACATTTCCACACGTATGATCATTTAATCTAAGTGGTCGGATTTGACATCTCCACTCAAAATCTTATGGCATATGTTGAGAATGTTGAATTTACCTCTAATAATACCACTGCCCAGTCCAGGGATGCCTGGTATCTCTGTCACATTGTTCAGGCTGAAGTACTCGTCACACTGATCGCTGCTCATGTTCCCTGGAATGCAGAATCTATCCCACAGCTCACTGGGCACAGTGATGTTGCCCTTTATCACAGTCTTAGCACACACGTCGAAGCGATCTCTCACCAAAGTCCTGTTGCCCAGCATGCAGATCCTGCAGAGGTATCACAAACAAGAGTTAAAGTGATTTCTCTGCTTGCAGTCTTTCTATTATTTACCACAACCAAATGGAGTTGGCACATCACGTTCATAAACACAGGGATCTGTGTGAGTGTTTTGTTGCAAATGTATTCCAGCGACATGGTAATACAGGAAATACTGAATAAGCAGTGTAAAAAATACAATGTTGCAATTCCACGCCCTACTTTCTGTAAACACGCTTGTTTATTTTAGCAGCCCGTGTCAAAGACTTACGGGAATTCTGGTGGATGAGTGAGAGACTTGATTGCCCCAGCATAGATGGAGACTATGGAGATAATGACGCAGGCAAGGAAAAGAGAGGCCAGCTTGTTGACATATTTCACTCCGACAAAAACCACCACGGCCATCAGGCTGAGGCAGATAGAACCGTAGACTCGCATATTATTAAGCATGGCACTGTCACCCCCGTGGTGGTCTGTGGGATGAAAGATGGCTGCCTGAGGGACCAGATATTTCTGAAGAGAAAATAAAAATGCATCAGGGACTGTCATGCTGCTGGAACTGAATGTCTAGTAATAAATGAAACATTGTGAAATCTTCCCTCTTAATCTGTCTTTGACCGAAACAATATGTCTCTGCAGAAATTCCACTATGTTAACTTCCTGTATTTGACATAGACTGCCAATAATATAATATAATATACAAATCTGCTGCAGATATAAAAGTGATGTGAGGGCTTATGTGTTATTTAACTACAGCGCAATGTTCAAGAGTTAGATTTATTTCAAAATTACACTGCAGCAGATGACCGTGATCGGAGTTATAACCACAAAATTCTCTTTTAATAAACTGACCAAGAAGATTTCAATGGCCCCCAGTATGTACATGGCCGAGGCGAAGGTGGTGCCCAAGTAGAAACACAGGCCCACGGCTCCTCCAAATTCTGGACCCAGGGAGCGAGAGATCATGAAGTAGGCTCCTCCAGCTGCAACAGAGCCACAAACTGTTACCAGTGTTCTGAATACCACTGAAGAGAGCAAGCATTACAGGCAACAGTGAAATTCTGCTGCCACCAAGTGGACATATGTAGAAATTTAACTTCTGTGTGACGTGTGATGGGGAGACATTTACAGTAGATGCAACCATGAAACAAGGTCAGAGTTATTACCTGGAACAACTCCATTAGTAGCGATGGCACTCATTGATATGGCTGTGAGCATCGTCTGCAGAGGGAAGGTGGAACATTTGATAATAATGAAAGAAGACACACGAACACACACATATACACACAAACATACACACAATGTCGTTGCAATTTTTTTGGGGGCAAATGTTCCATCCAGCAGAACGGGATCCATTTAACACAAACAACTCACACATTCACATTCAGTGACAAAAGCTACAACCATTAAAGATGGTGATTTCTGGTTCTCGATTTCATTCTGCACTGTACTGTAACTGTTGCACAGTAACTTCCCTCAGGATAATAAACTTTCATCTTATCTTATCTTATCTTATCTTAAAGTTTTGTATGCTGATCTATACAAGACATTACAACTGAAAAAAAGTTAGAAAAAGAAGGTGCTTATGTAGTAACCCATGATCACATACATACCTACATACATACATACGTGTGTGTGTGTGTGTGTGTGTGTGTGTGTGTGTGTGTGTGTGTGTGTGTGTGTGTACTAACACAGGAGCAGCACATCAGGACAATCAAGAGGGACTGCATGACGCCGGCAGTCCCAACGATCCATGTCAGTCGTAGAAAAAGAATGACTCCAAAGATGTTCTGGAGACACGGTAAGTAGACACCCATCAGAGTGCCCATGTTGGGAGACTGAAAGAGATGTGGGGGGTGAGAGTATTGAGCATGACATTTCAGGAAACAAGCGTATTGATCAATTAAATTGATTGATGTTCTTTTTTTAAAGGTCATTCAATCATGTTATCAGCTCTTTGTGTGTATCGGGGTCTTACGTACACTGCCACAGCCTGAATGTACAAGGCACAAAGGCAGAAGCAATCTATCAACAAGTCTTAATACAAATCTAGAACTTGGGCACCACTGCCAAGAGAGAACTAACTTCAAAATGCCTGAGTGCACACACAAAAACACAGTGTTCCTGGCTGCTGACCTTGGGGGTCCTCCGACGTGAGGCTTCAGCGCTCTCCTCCTCCTCGTGCTCCTTGGCTCCCTGCGTGATGTTGGTGTAGTTGACCAGGCGGTTGAGTAGAGAGGAGACCTTTGGCCGGATGTCCAACTCTTCCTGGATGAAGTGTTGGAGGTAAAATAATGTTCAGCACTCTGGTTCAGCTCTTTTACCTCTCTAGAGAGATATTGCACAGTAATACGGACAAACCTCGAACAAGGCCAGGTTCCTGTCGTAGTAGTCATTGTTTTTGCTTGCAGCATCAGGGCTGTTGAGGAAAGGGCTGTCCTCTTTATGGTTCCCATGGCCTAGTGGGAGAATAAAAACATAAAGACATAAAAACGAGTGAGTCAAAATCACAACACTGATATCTAACAGGAATGAAGCATGACAATGAATCGACTTAACAGCTATTGTGCAACAACCTTCAAATCATAAAGCCAACTTGTACAGTTGCACAGCAGCATTAATCTTTTAATTAACTAATACAAATCCAGGCGACCAACATACTGTATATCATTAGATTCAATTCTCATTAAACGTCTGGATCGAGCAGAACAGCACAGTGCTTAGGGCAAAGATTGCACCACAAACAATTGCATACACACGGCTCATTACCTGGGAATCCAGATAACATCTAATCTCAAGGTTATTACAGCACGTAATATTGAACAGTATCATCTCGCAACTCAGCTTGCAATACAAACAACAAAGCAAGCAACATATCAGTTTCAACAGTGCTCCTCACTCACCTGTGGTCTGTGTCCCATTACTATTAGCATTGCTGTGGTCAAGCATAGTTCTGCTCTGTGCAAAGTCTACAACAGTACACTCCATACCCTGGGTTGGGGAATTGTCGATTACTATCCAGGACACCCGGTCACCCTGGGCGAAAACTCATTCAGAGGCCTGATCTAACACATGGTGTGCAGCGAGGGTGGGGGTTGAGAGGTGGGGGGCAGAGGGTGGGTTGCTGGGGACCAAAGTTATTCTCTCTCACACACACACAGACAGACATCTGTGGTATAATAAGGTATTTGTCTCCTCATGGGGGCTCAGTGGAACAGGAGTTGGCTTGAAGGTATCTCAGGGAAGCATTACATGTCTGCATTCCTACAGTGCCCTGATATCCAGTCACTGTAGCAACAGTACACACTGTACATGCTGCTGTACAAGAGGAATGATGTCATGCTGCATACAGCAAATCAATCCAACAATAGGGTAAGGAAATCACAGGTATAGCAATAAGCAATATAGCTGGTAAAGTAACTAACAGATATGATGAGTAGTGATACGTATTTCCATAAACTGTAACAAGCACAGATTCAAAAACTGGTGTGGCTTGTTTATTGATGACAACAACATGAAGGCCAAATTCCTGTGGCTGTCACTTTCCAAAGTCTAACCTAAAACCTAAACTATGAATTAAAAACAATGTCAATACTGTCCTCTAGTGTCATCTCCCTGTCATTACCATTTAATAAGAAAACAAGACCTGAGTTTCACGTGAACAAAGATACAGAGCAGTTCTGTTTATCACACTGCAGCCCAAACATACAGGAACTGAACCCAGCTGGTATTTTACGAGTTAGTGTAGGTGATCCAGAATTGGAACCATAAAATCTAAACAAAACCAAATACAGCTAAGCTTTCTATTCTCTCAACCTTCATCTGCTGGAACAGCTAGAAAATAGTTTAACAAGAGGCTGAAGAGGCAGTGGGGGTCTTATTAATAACCTCACATTAAATGCTGATTAAAAAGATTAAAGATTAACTGTCTTGTAATGGAGGCACACGGAGACCTGCTGTGAGCACAGAAAAGCAGCAAAGCTTTACAAGCAACATGTCCTGACAAGTCACATGTGCCCTCACCACACAACAGCTCACAGGCACAGTAGATCAAAGACCAGAAGGGCTAAAAGTGCCTAAAGAACCGAAAGCTATAAAAAAAAAGAATCAGTCAAAGAAGTGCTGGAGAACTATTATGACCATATTAATGATGCATAAAAATACATTTGGCTGCCAGCTTTGGATTTACAGTCTAACACCACTGCAGGGAACATCTACAGCTAAAAACAGTATATGTGTCAGGATTTGTGTGTTGTGTCTTTACAACTACAGTACATCAATTCCCCCGATACGATGATGAGTTGTCATGTAATGGTCCAAGGACATTTGACACACACTGCTTCAAGAGAGAGAGAGAAACTTCAAAATGGGTTTGCACTTTTTAAGGCCGATTAGATGTGGAAAACAACATCACTGTCCATTAGCGACTTATGATTGGAAGAGCTCTTTGCTTAATTTCTACTTTAATGAACATTCACGACTTAACACCATGAGGCAGAAAAGTCACAGCTAAGTCCAGTCTACTTTGTGCAGTTAGTGGGCAAGAATGCTCCAGAGATTATAGTGTTCAAAGGTGAATCGTGTGTGCGTGCGCGTGCATGCGTGTGTGAACATTGTTCTGTTGCACAAAAGGATTCCCTTGAAATGGGACTTCCTTTTGCAAAATGAGGGATAATAAAAAGATAGAACAAGGTCATGTGAGTCCGGGTGTATTTTAAGGACAGGCCAGGCCTTATTGAGCTCCAGTGAAAATTAAATTGTTTTTTGATGTTGTTGATCAACTCATCTGCCCTCTTTCTCTCTATCTATTGTACACTCAATTCCAGCCACACATTCCTGCTTTTGGCCATGATATTGTATCCTTATATCATCAGATATCATTAATTTTGGGCCAGAGAGAAGCCTGATACCGTCTCCTACTTGTGAATTTTATTGCAGTAACACTGTATTCCCAGGAGATGGAGATCTAAGACTTTATATCTACATGGGAGAATATTGACGAGGATGAAGTCCTTATAGGGCCACAAAACAAAGGCTCATAATTGTTATATTGTAATTTACAGAGAGAGTTTGGATCAAATGTCAATCTATTACTGTAGATTCAGCTTCTCCTCGAAACTTTCAGCCACTTTTGTGATTGTCCTTGTTACTGCACTGCTGACATAGCTTGGCAATGACGTTGCTGCCCCCATGACTGATGTAGGCATTTCATTTATCAAACATGTAGCATCAATCCCTGCATTTATGCTTGGCTATGACTTTTATCGCTTGTGCTGAATGGTTTGGAATGGCAGCTATATGATCGACTTCATCATGCTTTCTTTGAGGAATGACTTCAGGTCCACTCAACTGATTAACTTTGCTTCTTTCAAAATGAGGGGCCTCTGTGTTGCCTAATGAATTCAAGAAAGTCAAGATGTCACAAATAAAATGTCACATGAGCCAATACATCATATGAAAAGTTAGTCTCACTCCACCAGGCAGACTTTCTAATCTGAACTTCCTTTACAACCTGAATATTTTAGGATGTTTTCCAAAAAGTGTCATGCTGCATCATGCAAATTAAAATATTGAACTTTTCAAGAAAACACTGAGCTTTTCCTTCGCAAAAACTTCAGCAACAGGATATTTCTAGCTGTAATGACTGTGTTTGCACCTGAACAGGGCAGAGGAATGCTGACCTGCTGTGCTGCGGAGAAGCACATTAGCTTTGATGCGTGCTAATGATGAGAAATGGAAGCTTCAGCACAGCCTGATAACGTCAGAGGGGAAATGTGTGTGTGACGATTGAGCTACAGACAGTGAAAAATGCAGAAATTAACAAAGTGAAAAAATGATTAAAAGTTGCAGAACTAATTGCTGAACAGTGTGTACTTACTAATGATACACAACTTGGTGTTCAGCTACACCTCTCACTCTGAACCACACTTCTTCACCCTCACACAACATTCTCATGTTTACTAGACCAGAAATGCAACAAGACAGAAATATAAACAAGCAAGCATGTTCGGATTCCACAAACCTACAGATATAGATATGGTTTACTTTCACCTTATTCCCTCAAGGTGAACTCGTCACCTTCTGAAATCAGCACTGGACAACTGGACAAATCCTTTACTTGATTAGTTACTTTAAGCCGTGATAGTGATCTACTAGTTTGCTAAGCAGTGACTTAAATAGAATAACTGTCTTGTTGTCTGACTTTAACCTTTAAACACACTGTGTGATAAAATCTTCCACATTCAGGTGAAATGAGAGGTGGAATGCAGATCCAGGTTGGTTGCTCTTAGTCTCCAGAAGCGTCCCGGGACTTTCACAATGAGCACAGTGTCAAGCGTGGTCCGGTCCTGTACAGCACAGAGCTGAGTTCAGGGGCAGAAACAGATGCTGCAGTGTGTCACTTCCTCCATGTGCTGCAGACGTAACGCTGTGGCTAAGACTTACGTAGGCTACAGTAACGCCACTCCCATGATGAAATCATCCGTTACAGAGCCATTTTTGGACTCTTTTACCACAATGACTCTTTGCCCACTCCACCCATTTCTGCTCAAATATTCCATTCTGTATTTTACAATGGAAAATGTGTGCAAATCATTTCAAAACTTGCTATCAGAGAGGTCTGGCCATTGTTTGTCTGTTCTTACTGACACAATAGTACTTAAAATAGCGGTTGCTGAAACAAACCTTAAAGGCAGAAATGCTGGAAAAAATATCATCTAGAATATGCAGAGTCATTGGTCAAGTTCCAGCTCAGTTTGAAAACAGGATGGTAGCAAACTGTCTGGATGCCCTTTGACCTCCCCCACCATTAATCACTGTCTCTTTCCCTCCTTCTTCTTCCCCAAGCACCCCATTTCAAACGACCCCACACTCGTCTGGTGTGAGGATTGCTGTTATTCTATTGCTTCGGGAGCTGTGGGACAGCTGGATAGAGTGAATTATAGAGAAGAGAGAGAGAGAGAGAGAGAGAGAGAGAGAGAGAGAGAGAGAGACAGCAGGCGAAAACTTACCCAGAAAACTTTCCAGGTTATTTCAGGCCATTCTTTTTTTTGACTCAGTCATCCAAACATTTCCAGTGCTCATACTACAAAGGTCTGACCTGCTTTGTCGCCCCTAATTTCTATACAGTTGCTACATGAAATCACATTTGTTCGATCCTTGAATGTTTGAGAAGGCCATTTGGCTTTAAACTGTGACTTCCATGCATTCTTGAAATACACAATCTGACAACTGGGTCAACATGTACTGAGATTCCTTCTTGTTATGCTTCAGATATCAGGCTACCTAAGTCTCGTGGATTTCTGGATCCCACACACATATACACACTCACAGTAGCAACGTGTGAGATGAGTAGCCAGTCAGGGTGTGTGTCTGTATACATACTGGACTTTCTCAGCCAAGTGTTGATTCTTCATTTGGGGGCCACGCCTATGTGTTTTCTTCTTATTAAAGACCTCTGTAGTTGGTTCTCTCCTTCCACCCACACAATCTCAGCGCAGCTCTCACATTATCCTACCCAGCGGCCAAATCTCCCTTCTACTCCTCATCCTCCCTTCCCTGCCCTACTCCTTCATTTTATCATGTTGATACAGCCGAGAAACAAATGAGTGACGGACAAGCTGAGGCACAGAAGCGAGGAGGGAGAATGTGTTTTTCGTGTTGTTGAGCAGACGATCTTTGTGAAAGGAAATCCTCCGCTGGCACAAAGAGAGCTCCATCTTTTGTGCGAGGAAGCTCTTGAGGTCTTTTCTTGTCGCGTCAGTATACTCCCACCATGCCCCCACCCCCGGAGCTCCCCGCCACCACCCACCACCCAGGCTCTCACCCTTTTCATTGTTTACTCTTTGTTACGAACATGCCAGTGGTTTTCATTTGCCTGTTCCATAGCAAAGAAGCCTTCAAAATGGTAAAATGTGTGTTTCTAAAAACTTAAATAAGAGAGCTGTCCCAACTCGACCTGCCTATGGGAAAGATCACTCTGTGGCCTAAAGAATTGCCATGGTAACCATACAACCAGCTGTTCAAGAGGCTCTTGGGACAATGTAAACTTTTCTCAGGCTGTGCTGAGACTGACTCTCTCTGAGTCTGAATATCAGCTTTATTGCATATTTAACCTAGATATGACTTAACAACTTCACAAAGCTGCTGTTATCAAAGTCGAGTGTAATTTGAGAGACTTACCATCAGAACTGACAGTGTCTTGATGTCCAGGGTAATCCTGTCCAGTGTCCCTGTAATCTACCCAGTTAACCCCCTCCAGACTGTCATAGCTGGCCTGAGCGTGATCTTTCACTGGTACCACGGTGAAGTGAGGCATGTTTTCATCAGTCGGTGAAGCCTCCTCAGTGCCTCCAGCTCAGACTCAGCATAGCAGGCTAACTGTTAGCCAGCCTCACTTCAACTCCCACTAAGGGCTACTACATTCCACTACACTGCGCTCACTTCCTCCAGAGGCCATTATAATAGTCCCCGCCCACAGGCCAGCCCCCTGTGTGAAACAGGGACACACACACATGGAGAGACAGTCCCCCCCCCAATGGAAGGAGTGACCTGGAGCTCTGTGTTGATTGTTGAGATGTCGCTGTCAACCTGACTCATGCAAACTGAGAACCAGGGAGAGCACCCACATTCTGCACTGTGTGTGTGTGTGTGTGTGTGTGTGTGTGTGTGTGTCATGCTACATAGTGAAGTCTAACAGAGTGAACTTTGTCCTAGGTTTTGACACAGACCAATGTGTATCTGGGTCTTGCCCAAAACACACTGCAACGTGGCAGTTTGGAAACAAATCAAGTTGTGTTGGTGCAGGGAAACAGATCCCATTAAAGCAGAGAGGGAGAGGGAGAGAAGAGAAACAAGGAGCAACTAATACTATTCATTCATGCTCCTTTCTAACAGCACAATCATTTCACATCATTATAACCTTTGACCCCACAGGCATTCAGCATTTGGACATTTTCCAAAATATTCTGATTAATTGTGTAATAATTTAAATTTCGAATTGTATCAAATTAACCGATATTGCCCAATATCATATATTGCTATGTGTTCAAACTATTTTTAGATGAATTTCTACTGATTCAATTGGAAAATGAAAAAATGCTTGATGGAGACATCAAATATCAAATAAATTATTCAAAATGGGTAAATATTTTGCTCCAAAACGCTAATGGAACAAAGAGTGATGTCATCTGACATCCAATATGTTAAACCTGGATGGAAACCTAATGTGTGGAAGGGAATTACAGGCCCTCACTTAAGCAGGTCCCACCACAGCCAGAGATAAACTCCAAATAACAAGAAATTGGAGGAACACTTAACACTTAACACTTATCAAAGGATTTATCAATTTACTCTCATTAGTTGCATTTATTTTTAGGCTACTTTTCATCTTATCGACATAATGGTGTCTTTAGGTATTTTTTAGGAGATATATTTTTCCCTGACATAACTGCATTTTTCTTGGATCACAATCATGGAGTAGCTTCCGGATGCCTTCTCACATCAATGCTACAACTTAACTTACAACAAAAAAACAATTTCAGTGACCAAGTTTGAACATTAGTGACCCTAATCAGGCGAGTTTGTAGAATCGCATTCAGTCCAATGATGCAGCATAATCCAGTGAATGATTCAAATTAAAGAGTAATAAAAAGCTTTTCCATTTTATTTTCACCATACTTAACTCATCTACTACATAAATTGTGAATGGAAATAAATACAAGAAGGACAAATATTCAGCTATTGTAAATTTCAAGTGACCATTTTCTTTAAACTGTCCTTAGATGCTCTGCAGCTGTACAAGTGGCGAGAAAACACAGAGAGTGACCAGCTGCAACTCACTACTGTTTACTCTGGCTTCCTCTTCAGCCTTTCCTAGAAAAGTAGTTACTCAAGCCATAAAAGCAGCTGAAAGCAGATCAAAGACTTTGGCAAGGCTGTTATTAGAAAAGCGTCTACTTTCAGATCTTCAGCTGCTCTGTTTGTATGGCTGTGGCTTTGTAAACAGTCCAGAGTCCTGCCATTATCAACAATCAATTTCTACTAATATGTCCTAAACTAATAATGACAAATATCCTTTAGGTTACGATGGATAGTTCTCTCAAGGTCAAGGAAGTTAGATTATAAGAGACAAATGTACAAAGAAAAGCATGTTGTGGGTGCTATGGGTCCTAGTTTAGTATAGTCATAATAATAATAATCTTATACCAAACTGACCCTCAGTACCGAGGTTCTGTTTCTTTTTCTTTTTTGAATCCATCAATGACACACAAAACTATTCTTCAAAGATTTAGTTTTGCATTTTTACAGCTTTTTTTTTTTACAGCCCTCTCCTCCCTAAAACAGATACCAGATATCCTCTCTGTGTTTCAAGGCTGTAATAGAACAGATTCATTTCAATTCAACAAAAATCTGATGCCACCGACCTTAAAATGTTTTGAACTCTCTGACCCACGGGTTGACATGTACAAGTGTGGGTCAATGAGCACCGGGCAGGCAGGGACTTGACACACACACACCCATGTACACACACACATTTTCCTCCTACAGTTACTCAGTCATGAGGAACGATATTTTACCAGGAGGGGCAACTTCCAGGAAGCATGAGGCCCACATGAGGTCAGCTTGTTTACAAACATCAGTGTTAGAAAAATACTTCTCATAATCACCTTTGTGTGGAAGTTGTGTTGAGTTTCCTCACAACTGAGTGGGTGTGGAATCATCTCTATGGTATGAATTGTCTTCAGTGTTCAGGAAGTCACATAGAGTCCTGGTGCCCATCCCTCATCTCTCAGTTTTGAGTCTTAATTTCCGTTAAAGGTATTCAAAAATTTAATAGTGTTCATTCATTAACTGTGAATGACAGTGAATACCTTGTTGCTGAATAATTGGAATAGCTGTTATTCATATAAATGGTGAATGTATGTAGAAAGTTAACATATGGGTCACTGCACGTGTCAGAAGTGTGATCAATCACAAAGACTGCATGCTCAAACTGATTGATTGATATGTCAAGAACACTTGCTAATGACAAAGTGTCATGCATGGGAAGACTGTTCTTACTGACTGCCATTTACAGACAAGGCTGCCGCAGAGGAGGCCACTGCCCCCTCCAGCAGGTCCTGGCTGTCTTTCATACCATCTCAGCACTGCCCCCCTACTGACCTGTTCCTAGGCTGAAGTGGTGGCGGACAAACTAGGGCTTTGGAGGTGGCTTTGGACAGACCTGGAGGGACAACAGCTGACGAAATGCAGCAGACCAGAGCCCAGATGCATAACCTAAAGAAGGCTCTGTCTTGTACTACTAGGAGCACACTTTGTCTCAGCAAAAAGGCAATTGAGAAAAAATGTGAAGTGCCACTGACATGACACTAATGACAACATGGGCAGACTGACGACACAAATCCTCCAAATGTGGATGCAGCCACCCCTGCAATGCTACGAACTGCAGTGTTTCATGACTTCCTTGTTCCACCATTAGTGCTGTTTTGCATGAGGCCACGGCTGTGTAATCATCTGGCATGTACGTATATATGTTATCCACTAGATGGCAGCCTTAGAATAGCTGAAATATTTTGCTAGGGGTTTTTGACTCTGAAAAAGTGTCAATTACTAACCACTAGAAGGCAGTATTGAACATAAAAATGCATGAAATCATGCAGCATGTCCTTCTTTATATAACAAATTCATCCCATTGAGGCGCTCACACACCTGTACAACACAACAGCCCTGCATCTCATTAGATATTCATATCATAATAAGCCGGAGATAATCAAGGTCTTTTTTTTTCATTTTTAAAGGCCCAATAAGTAATTTTGATCATATGAAGTGCAGATATGTTCACATGTATAATTGTGCACTTGACTCATTTACAATAAAGACATTCAATGTGTTTCTTGGTTGATAATAACTCAAATACAGGCCTGTTAACAAACATGACTGTTAACAGTAATTTAACAGCTTCAGAAAACGTGAATAACAATTGAAATTGTTAGTCAGTGTAACCCTTTTATTATATTCCAGAAAATAATTAATCAGATTATCATATATACTTCTTATAAATTGACGGCTGGTTGCTTATGTTACTTTTTAAATACGATAAAATGGCACTTTGTTTATCTTTTTAGATCTAAGGAGAATGATTTTGTTTCATTTAGCTGTGAAGCAGTAAAAAGTTCAAGTTGTGTGATGCAAGCTAGACACCTTTAAGTGCCTTCTCAGATTTTTTTGTAACCTTTTCCCACAGTCACCCTGTCGACCTTCTGAAATCTGATGAGATAAAGAACAACTTTAATGAACGTTGTCTGAAAGAGGGGATTTCTCTGCTTTTTGAGTGAATGGTACTTAGCTCCATTGCTAAATCTAATTGGTTGTGAAAGCTAAGCCCCCTTTGTCTTTCCACCAGTGACATTGATTAGGATTTTCTAATACCAAGCCAGAGGGGACTTAAGTTGATCCAATTACCTTTGGCTGCCATTATCTTGACGCAACCCCGGGGCCCTTCCACTTTGTCTCTAGCATTGAAGATCTGGATCGGTGGACAATGAGTGGCACACAGCCTGGCTGCTCTGGGGACCAAAAGTTTGGTTATGGTAATATACTTTCCTAGTCTCCATGGCTAGACTGAGGGTAACTTTGGATGGGTTTGATCTAATTAATCTGTGAGAAAACTCGGGAGCGATGAAGACCAAACAAAGTCTGTTTGACAGGAAGTGGTTTGTGTGACACACTGGATAGATTCCCACCGCTTTAAGTAAGCATAATACTTCATTTAGTGTAGATGATTGATGAACTGTGGAAGTTTTTGTAGGCTGGGTTTGATTTTAAGTGGGGAAGCCAAAGACTACAACAGACAATCAGGGCCACTGTTGAAAAAAAAAAAATAGATTCAAAGAATAAAGTCTCAATACAAGGCCCATAAAGTTGGAACAACAAATCATTCCAACTTTATGGGCCTTGTATTGAGACTTTGAGGCAAATGGGAAAACTGGCAGCCTATGTGTCAAAATGAAGGATCTGGATCTGGAGGCTCAGGTGAAGTTAATCTTCAGTATCAAAGAATACAAAACTACTAAACTAACTACTGCTAACTAAATCAGACAAATAAGACTAAAAAGGCAGATAATGTATGACAGCAAATAGAAACCAACTGTACTACTTATTAAATGTGCATTGTTAAATATCAATAGAGCACAAATAGTCTGAGCTGACACCATAACAAACTCCACAATTTCATAAATGATATTTATATCATTTAGTAGTGAATACTGAGCTGCACTTCCTACTTAAGACTCTATTGCTTAAATTGTTTAACCTGTTTCCCATCCTTTCCCCTGTGCTGTATATATCCTCTATATGACAGGAATAGAAAGTAGAAAGTAGATTAAATGGGTCTGGGCCTTTAAATTTGATTGAGGCTGGCAGTATTATTTCAGAGCAAAAGCAAATTTCTGCTGATTATCTAGTGGGCTACATTGTATTTCCCCCATATTCATCCTGGTTGAGTAATGCCACTGGGTGAAGTAGAAGCAGCTGGAAAATCAATGAATATCCCAGTATACTGTATCAAAAGACAAGTGGGATTCTTTATTGTAAGACTGATTGAGCTCAGCTTCAATGTGCATAGATCTTGCATCCTCTTCGTACCCATGCAGAGCCAACAAACACAAAATAGTGGTTAAAGATAGATATAAACATAGATGTTGGTCATATTAACACAATCTGTGAGTGATTACAGGACTTGCGTAACCACCCTGCAGTCACCCTGGAGTGTGTTAACACCAAACAGAAAAGCTGGTGAAGAAAGTCAGAAAATAAAGCCTCAGATATTGTCTCTCGGGTGTTGGTGGAGACCGGACTCTTTGCCTGTCACCCATATGTTTGGGTTATTCGGCCTTAAAGCGGGATTTCATTCTTGCATTTTTAGATAATAATTCTCTTTCTCCCACCCAGATGCCCACAGCCTCACCTATCACTGCACTATGAGTCTAACCCCCGTGCATCACCTGAGAGAACCAGAACAGCATTAGACAGTGCATTTATCCCACCTAATACATTTTCCAGTTACAAACCATCTTGTCAAACACTTACTTTCCCTCCCTCCAGGTCCTCTTTGATACACCCTCTGTGCTACTCTGTCAGCCTATATCTCCTGCGGTCCAAAGCTGTGATGCCAGATACCCTGGCAGAGGCCGCACAGTTTTCTGATAAGACAGAAAAAGATAATGCAGCTCCTAATGTCCACTCTGACATTCAGTGTGCATGCTGTGTCTTAACACAAATATACAAAAGAGATAGATGAAAAGGAAAAGAGGGTAAATAAGGCATTCAACACATTTGTAATTAAAAGAGCGCCAAGTAACATTGTTCTGATTTATCATTCCACTATTTCTCTTCAGCATATTGTTTGTGTTTTTATTGTCAAATAGACCAACAACTCTTTATTCCTTTTTTGATTATGTGGCACTTGATGCTCATGGTGGGTCCATAGAGAACATGCACACACGTTCAAAACAATCACACAGCAGCATCCACCAGGGGAAATCTACAGCCGATGGACAGGGTAACATCTGGACCACGCTCGCTCGGTGACAGATTGCAGACTAGGAAACTGTCCAAATGGGATCACAAATGAAGAGGGTAAATGAGACAGGCTCCACAGGAGAGAGGGAGAGGTCAACACAAAAAAAGGAAGAGAAAGTGGAGAGAAGGTACAGACCTGAACGCTCCATGAGTGGACGTTTGAACGTTACTTTCCTAAACACTCTCAAAATGCTGCATAGGTTTAAATAGAAAGCGTGCAGTAAAGTAGTGTTAGTGCAGAAACTGTTTGTTTGTCTTTTGATTGTGTCACTCATTTCCACCTCCTCCCATCAGCCAATCTGCTTGTTTGGGTTGCGTGTTGGCAACTTTGATCATGGATGTTGTTGTGAAATTCCATATAGGGAACTACTGTGAAGCTGTGCTGCGGCTCAAAGAGTTCATATTATTGACACGTTATGTAACAGTTTAAGTGCACTGTCTAACAATTTTGTCTCGTTTTCAATTTCACGTCTGTGTAGTTTGGGTTAGAATAAGGAAATACTGTTTTTGTTATTTAAGCTTGAGAACATTAGTTAAGCTGCTGTAGTTAATGATTTATTGTAGCCCTGTGGACATGTCATAACAATGTCGGGTGTAAAACTGTTACATTTCAAGGTTCATTAGCAGGAGCCACTGGTTTGTATGCACAATCACACCGGGGAAGTTAGACACACCACTTTTACGCCCTCAGGTTACATTTAATGCAGCCACAGTGGCGAAAAGAAAACCCCACAGCAATAAATATTCATATCTCAACACACTGGCCGCTAAACTTCTGCTTTTCAGCTCTGTGGTCCTGTGCGTCACAGGGAACAGACTCCAGTCTACAACCAAAGGCATACATTTGTGGTGCCATACACACACATGTTAAAGGAAAGCGCATATTTTGCCTGAAGTCACACTGGTAATGTAATTGCAACAAAAACGCACACAAAATTGTAATGATGAGAGAGAAAACTCTTCTGCAGGAGCGTGTTCATGAAAGGAAAGTCTGTCGTCCCTGTGTGTGTGAATGCGTGTGTGTGTGTGTGTGTGTGTGTGTGTGTGTGTGTGTGTGTGTGTGTGTGTGTGTGTGTGTGTGTGTATGTGTGTGCTTGTGGTCGGCCAGGATCATCAAACACATGACAGTTACATAACTAAACATAATCTCCTGAAGTTCATGTAGATGTACTAAAGCTAAATAAACAAGTCTTTGTCAAAAGAAAAAGAAAAGTAAGCAAAAAGAGCGATTTCCCCACAGCATCCTTGTTATGACCAAAATCACTTGAAGACGCATTATGTCATTATGTGGTGACTCTGATTTCCCAACTCATAAATTGAAATTTCCCAGGAGGAAGCACAAAAACACATGAAGGCCTGCAAATGTGGAACAAATGGGCCAAAATGAAACGCCAACTACTGAAGATACGCTATCGTGTCATCTATGTGTTCCCCTGATGATATGAAGCTCCTTATCCACAAACATGAGATCATGCAAATCATCAAAGAGAACGTGGATCTTCAGTCAGCGTCTCATGTCACAATCACCAAAATCTTTTTCTTTTCAACATCTACCCTCAGTTATTTGAAGAAGGATGTTGCAGTCACACAGCTTTATTCTCATGTTGGTGGTAAGTTCTTTGAGAAAGATAGATGTGTCTACTACTGTCTACGGTCTACTGTGCATCCAAAGTTGATATGGGGCAGCCATGTTTGCTTCAGCAGCTCAACACACAACAGACCAAAACAACAAATTTTACAATCAAGACAAATGAATGACAAAAGACTCAACAGATAAAGTTTTAAGAACATTCACCTGGGAAAAAGCGCAAAGTGCATTTTATTTCCTGTTAAGCAAAAGCAGCTAAGCAGATCCTGTTTGTGATCTTTAGTAACGCCACGCTGACTGTTGACATGAAATTTGTGCCCCATTGTTGACCTGCAGTCCGGAGACTTGAACTCTAAAATACATCAACAGTGGCCTGAACAGTAGACAAAACAAGAAGCTGTAGAACAAACAAGTTACAGCTGTGTCGGATATTGCGTCAACTGCTACAAAAACTCTGGAAATGCACGTGACTTGATCTACTGATTGTTCCAAGCTCGTATCAACATACTGTAAGTATACTAATGTTACTAGGATTTCATGTACTTTTGTCTTTTTTAGAGGTCAAAGCATTAAGGCACATGATCATATATTATATACACATGGAAATATGACCACAATAACCTTGACAGCTGTGTATGCATATAACTAGGAATCGATTGTCGGATTCATTTTCACTTGTTAAGTCAGGATTTGTGTTTAAACTTAATATAAATATTGGAGAATGGCTGTCCAGTCCTCATATGACCCAGCTGTTTAATATAAGGTGAAATCCGGCCTGTGTTGCTGTTTTTTAGGATCATTGCAGCACACAGAGGTTGATCTGAAACTTGGGCTGATTCTTTGGCCGAACGCTGAGAGAGGCTACAAACTAACATTTAACAGCTCCCCTTCCTCATGTGACATATCCGAACAATAGGACGCCCAACCCAAATGCAGATGTGAAAGTCTGAGACCAGGGGTTGACCTTCGTTTTTCGGCACAAATCCTTAAACAACACTTCTATCAGATGATTCTATCGGACATATCCGGTGTAACTGATCATGTTCATGGCACCATAGCTTGAACCGATTGATTATGGTTATCGTGATCTCAGTTCAAATTGAAACCATGATAATATAATATCTACATGAGAAACATATTATGACTCCTTAAACTGGAATTCAATTGTAAAGGACGTTTCGAAGGCAAAAGTATTTATGATGAATCTGCAGGAATGATTTTGACTGACCCAGCTAAGGGATTGTGACTGTTTCCTTAAATATAATCCCTGTTAATATGTCAGATTGTTTGTCTACCTTGTCTATGGTGTGGTCACTTATAGAGCTCATAAATGGCCTTTTAAAGGCAGTGAGCTTTACAGGGAGGTCAAAGGTTAAAATGTCTGGCTGCAGGAGCTGGAGAAAAGCAGGCCAAATGCACAACAGTAGTATTGGAGGTTACTGTTGTTTCAGAGGGTCTTAGTAACAGTAAGTAAGTGTAATAGTTTATGTTTCAATGTAAGATTCTGGTAAAAACAGTTGAAATTTCCATATGATAATTCTATTATTTGTTGCATTCATTATTATCTAATCAAATGGTGAATAAATGACTGTTATGTCTATGGCGATACGTCAGTTACTGGCTCTACTTTTTTATGAAGCCTTTGTTCTGATGGGAAAATTACGACAGACTGCAATCAAACATGAGGAAGGGTAATGGGTCACGCATGAACAGTCCTCAGATGGTTGAGGAGAGTATTTGGACTCCTTCCATGTCCCCCCTGATAGAGGTGGCCCAGGAAATAAACAGGAAATACATCATCTAACAGATTGTGCCCACGGGAGGAGAGGAGTTTCCTGTTGGTCAGGAATGTTGTGAACACAACAACACTGTGACTGTACAAGTTAGTCGCAACAAGTTACAAGGGGTTTAGAGACACAATCAGGTTCAGGACAGGGACATTTACTCAAAGGGAATTTGGGTGCTCGACTAAAGTCATAGCAATACATCAACTTGGATCAGTGGCTCTCCAAAAGCAGAAATGATTCGTCCACACCCTAGCCTCAGTTTTTCATTTTTTATTGTGGGATTATGTGTTTCTGCAATAAGCCTCCAACTGAGCAACACACGAGTGAAATCAGCCTCAGAAATGAAACAATTATCCCCAGTTTGACATTGAGAGTGAAGTCATGTTGTCAGCTGATTTCCAGCGGTCCAAAGGGAGACGCAGGAAATTGAACTTGGAACTACTGAGGTGTTGATGAAGGCTTAATGCCAAAGTACATCAGCCTGTCACAAAGAGCGGCAGAATCAAATTGATTAATGAAGCATTATTCGCAGATGTGAAATTAAACCTAATGGCACATCCAATCCATGAAATTAGAAACACAATCACTTGCCAAAGGACTAGAAACACTTTCTTTTAAAGCTCAAGCATTGATGGATTTATGGTGTCCCAGTTGAAAAGTGTGGTGGAAAAACAAGGGAATATTTATTGTACCAAAGGCAAGCAGGTTGGAAATCCGGACAAAGAGTTATGTGGTACTTGTACTTTATGATTGCAAGATAAATTATAGTGATGATTGTGTACCGGTGATCATTTTTGGGACATTAACTGTAGGATGATTCATATATTTTGTGGGGACATAAATCTGCAGTACTTTACCATGAGGCCTGCTGAACCGTCCTGCAGAAGTTATGAAAGATCTGTCAGTATAAAACAGAGCACAGTTTAGATAAACTAATGATTAGGAATGAACTATTAGGGATGGACACTATAATTTGGTTCTCACAATCCATTAAACTGTATGTAGAAGACCAATTCCCACCAGGCTTGAAACTAGGAAGCACCAGGATTCATGGACCTTTGTAAAAGTTCCAGCCTGAGGATTACGCAATCCTCAAGACAGACTTTTGGTTTGTGTTTATGTTTGAATTCCTGGAAAGCAAACTTTCCGGCAGAAAAATCTTTCCATGACTGCTCCCTCTTTGCCTTCCTTGGATCAGGATTCTCCTCCATGAAAGGTTCTTGCTGTCAACAAAAGGATTGTGCTGCTCGGTCACATGGATTACTCCTGGACAATTTGATTATGAGTATAGAACAAGTCCTCAGTCTGAAGACGCGAATTAAAAAATGGCTCTCCTTCGCTCCAATCGCATTAGTGCTGCACAGAACTGCCAATAAAGAAGCAGTCTATGGCAGACCAGTTTGACTTTTATTGGCTAAACAAATTTGATGAAAGTTTGTGGTTTTGACCTTTTTGCAAGGTAGAACTTGAGGCACAGAGAGAGACGGGAGACTGAGATGGAAAGGACGATTCTTCTTCAAAGCGTTTCTTCAAAACAACACGTGAAAGCAAGACATCGATCATAAGGTTTCTATTCATTCAGTTAGTTACTCAAGCGGTGCTTTAGGATGTGAGCTACTTTTTCTTTTCTGTGGAACTATATTTCCTATTTCAAATTTCTCTTTCACAGTAAAACTGCATGAACAGATTAGATCCATGACACCAACATGTCCTGGAGACATGCTGTGTTACAAATGACTTTGCTCATTGCGTGTGATTTGCACATTTCTGATGTTGTAAACAGAAATCAGGCCAGTCCAAATGTGTAAACATCTAAAATGTTCTTTACATGAGAGACCGACAGAGCAGAGAGAGAGGGTAGAATTCATCATGATGAATCATCGTGAATGATGCACCTTAGTATAGACTGTACAAGTCTCTGGATATCTACAAGTAGGATGGAACACCATCCCTCTAAAATACAATCCATTGTTTTGTGTTTTAATGATGATGGTGGAAAGTATTAGTTCTTCTTTTCCTCACCTGGTGGGCTTCCCTTAGAAAGCAGATGAAGCAATGAGTCATGAATACCAAGAAAACAACAGACTCTTACTAAATTCAACCATATAACCTATAACTTTAATTCATAAAGTTCATTTTGGTCTTCATTTAAATGAACTATTTACTATCAGAGGAAGCAAACCACTAAGGGCAGATGAAGGGCAAGAAGTCAGCATGATGATAGAGGAGGTATATTCTTCATGAAAATATAACGAATCCCATCTTCCCATCTTCCAGGTGGGATTCATCAAAGAATCCATCCCTCCAGCTTTTCATGTTACCGTTTACTGCATATTTACCACATCATTTGCAAAGATAATCAAAAATGTGTGTGAGGAAGCAGTGAAATGCATTCGTCATGGTGCAGGCAGGTGCTCAGTCAGCACATCGAGTCATCCCACAGCACCTACACAAACAGTTCAATCTAAGTAACATGGAAGTTATGATCTGTATCGTGTTGAAAACATAAGTGAAGAAATCATGAAGTTGTTTAGTTTCATTTCACTTCATTTGATAGTTGGTAACACATATTTGTACAAACAATGAATATGAAACATGGACATTAACGCTTTATTTTTAGTTTCTTTATTTTCCTATTCCATTATGTGAGAGTGGAGTGGAGAGCAGCTGGATGTAACAGGGTGCACTCTTGGCACCAGGAGCACCCTTAACTTAACGCTGTGAATATAAGTCAAAGGTGTTAATGTTGTGATTTATGGGGAAAGAAATCGTAATATCTTCTCCTAAATCCAGGAAATTGCCACAGCAAAAGCAATGATTTTGACTGCAAAACTCACATCAAAGTGTGAAATCCTGGGGGGTCTGAAGAATGAATTGGAGCTTTAAATCACAGTGGTTACAATGCCTCTTTGAAAACATTTTGGACACACAATGGGGGTCATCTTCCTGGTGGTTGTTTTTTTATCTGTTTGAAATGTTATTAGCTAGGTTAATTTGAAGGTTTATTGTTTTTACCTCTTTGCTGCATCCCCTTCTACACCCATACTCGACCTCTGGGCCTTATAACATAATCCTACTGGAATTTCTGTGAGGGTAAACCAACAAATACATGTTAGGTGGTGGTCTGGTCTGGACCTGGCTTAACTGCTGCAAACACTGATTGGACAAACTGTTTTTCGATTATTTCACATTTCAGATTTAATGAAGCTCTGAGCCACCTCATTATGTCGACAGAGTAAAAAATGCACATCAGACACTTTGTGGTAACCCTTAACC
The DNA here is from genome assembly GCF_046128005.1 of Genypterus blacodes. Lineage (NCBI taxonomy): Eukaryota > Metazoa > Chordata > Actinopteri > Ophidiiformes > Ophidiidae > Genypterus > Genypterus blacodes. The sequence continues at coordinate 13,783,396 of NW_027466879.1, read as the reverse complement.
TTGGCTCCATGCACACATGTGTGTGTGTTACCAGTTAAGTACAGTGTTTTGCTTAATAAACTAATGCATTCTTCATAATATCCTTAGCTACTTTTTGTGTATGTACCTTGTTCTTTTTGATATTTAGGGAAATAAAAAAACAATAATATAGCACATCAGCTTTGCTTCTCCTGAATCACTTTCTTCACTAAATCTGCAAAGGAAGGTGTTTAAAAGTCATGTTCTTCCAACTGGGAAGCGGTGTCGTCACTGCTGTTACATAGAGGCCACATGGGGTCGGGTTGTGACCAACAGCTTATCCAGCATTGGGGTACCCAAAGGTACAAAGAATGGACATTGAAGGACTGCATGATACGAGTCCAGCTGACTCACAAAGGGACAGATAGAAGAACGACACAGTCAGCCACTAACATGAGAAACCACCAGTCAGCAAAACAAAAGAGAGTAAGTCAAATTCATGTTGCTATAGAGTAAAAGAGAAAACTGTGTTTTCCTATGAGTAAATAAGGAAAAGAAACATTATTTCTTCCATAAATGTTTTGCGGCACACAAAATGAGCCGTCAGCATCACGTTTCAGAACAGAAACTCACAAGCTGGGACTTCAAGTGTGTATAGAAGAAACTCTTTATTGGCATAATGTGAATAATTCTGAATTCTTCATAGATATTGTCGTTGTCACTCACATTGAACAGGACATTGGTATTGTACGCAGTATTTCTGTAAACATAGTCCAGGAAAACCAGGGTGCATTTGTCCACGTTTGTATGCACAAAGCAGCCCCAGCTTACACTGAAGAATACTTTTCTACATAGTTCATCCTAGTTATACATCAACCACCATGTTATGACAACAGACAGAGACATTTAAAATACTTTACATTCACTTTTTGTTATAAACAATTTGATAAATACAAGATTATATATCTAACAAAAGAATATATTCATATATTTTTCTTTTATATATTTCCCAATATTTTATATATTACACTTATGTTTGATTTTTTTTCTTTTGTGGCTTTATTCCTTTCACTAAGTGTTGTTAAGATTAAACAGCCATTTCTTTGATTATTGAACTTAATGAGAAACAAGAGATAACAAAACATTCCTAAAGGAACATTTTGGCACTTCTGTGGTGATAAAAAAAATGATTCAAACACATCATCATTCATGGTTAACATACAGTACAATGAGACATTTGAGACGGTCAATTATCACTCCAACATGTACTGTATTCTAACTGCATACTGTATTATGAGCAGCAAAGCCCAAATACACACACACACACACACACACACATTCACCCTGTCTCTTTGGAGGAAAAGCCACATATATTCCTTAGAAACACTGACAACAATTTGGAAAATAAGAGTCACACAACAACAATACACAACTATTTGTAACAGTTACGCCATTTGTTTTGCTGAAATTCCTTCTTTAGCGTCAGTAAGCAGCCAGGCACTGACCAGGTTCAGCCTTAGCCTTGTTAAGAGATTTACAAAGCATAAGACGTAAAATTATTTTCATGCAAGCTATCTCAGGAGTTGTTTTAAAGCTCTGGATTCTAACCCATGCAAAGTGTTTCGCACAGCACTACTCCCTTTACTGTAGAATAATGTCACGCAAAAGCACAACATAAGGCATGTTTTCTCTTTCCTGTTTGTGTAGGAGCTCGACTTGAGGGACGGTTGACCTCCAGCTCTTTAAGCTCAGTGTCAAAGGACTGGGTCAGGACTAAGAGATTGCCATCCACAGTGGTTTTATTTAGTGGGTTCCTGAGTCAACAAAGTTTATTTTGTTTCTTCCTGTATGGACTGTTAGGAACATGGAGTGTCTTGCTTGATAAGGCACTGACACAGATAAGCCACTCCAACAACAGAGCAGAAAGAATAATATACATTATGTGCACATACAGGACATCAACGGGGGGAAAAGTAAACTTTCATTATTATGTTATTTGATTATTATGTTATTATTAGAATGCCTAAAATTGCTTAAGAAAATTCCCTATATAGTTGTACACAGGGAGTTAGGAAGTTTTTGTTTTGATTTGATCGCCTATCCTCATACACTTGTGAGCTGTATGAACATGCAGAAATGGATGTAAAACTGTAACAGGCATTACTTTGGAATCAAAGTGCTCAGAAACTACTGTGAAGCCTTTGGTAGTAAGTGGGAAATGGTTGATGCTTCTCCTGCTTGTAGCTTCTCTCATCACACCAGATGTGAGGATGGATGAAGGAATTTGTGGTTTTCGCCATCAGATGGCCAACCAGTGTTTGAGCTAAAAAACAGAAAAGAAAACATTGCATGTCAGCTATAGCCACAGCATTCATGTAATTCATCTCCATAACCCCATCCATTTGATACATTATCACAGCTCAAGGACTGGAGCTTTTTCACCCTGAGGAAAATTGTTTGCTCTTACGTGGAACTGTCGTATGTCTCCTCCTTCAGCCACTTTGTGATGTTCATGTTCAGGAGTGATGCAGTAGGCTATCCTCTGCAAAAAGAAACATCAAACCAGATGTCAATCTATCAATATCAAAAGTATGCTGAGGCTTTATGATGTCAACGTGGAATCATTGGACTTCAGGCAGTGCACATCCAAACTGTGACAGGAATTTTCGGGAAAACTACTGTATATGATCCCGAGGTGATCTGAGAGCCTGAGCAGAACCTTCAACCCTGAGATGGGAAATGCCAACGTGACATAAAGACTGTAAGGTGCACATCCAAACTGTGACAGGAATTTTCGGGAAAACTACTGTATATGATCCCGAGGTGATCTGAGAGCCTGAGCAGAACCTTCAACCCTGAGATGGGAAATGCCAACGTGACATAAAGACTGTAAGGGTGGAGTGAGGCTGATTGGCTGACAGTTGGGTCTGAAAATAGGTCACCAGTGCTCTGATAATTACAATCATAAATCATCTTCGAAAGCTTTGAACTTTCTCACAGTGACAACTAAAGATCTATATGAACATCATAAATTTCCAGGCCATGTCATGGATCACATGTGCTTGGAATCTTACCTCTTTGAATGTTCCTGGCATACTGAGGAACTTGTAAATGGCATAGAGGGGGACAAACATCATAGAGGACATGGCCACACCCCAGCCCAATAGGTTGGACCAGTGAGGGAAGATGTAGTCATCGTACTTCAGGCCTGTAGCTTTCACAAGGCTGGCTATGACCACAAACTGGATGAAGGAGAAGTTAAAGAGAAGCAGAGGGCATGTTGAATTTATTGTATTGGTTTGATTTATATTTTCTGCTACATGAATACAAAATAAATAAATGAAAAACTGAGAGTCAGCGAAAGAGACATAGAAGATGAAAGTCAGGTCAACAACTTCAATGTCTTTAGCAGAACAGATGCTTCTTATTACCGAGCCTTCATAATCCCCCAGAAGCACTTTGTTCATTACATGGAATTGAGTTGGACTGAGTTGAGCTGTTTTGACTGCAGATAACGTTGGCCCCTGGGGTCTGCGCACACTACAATGAACTGTTCTTCCTCTCTGTAACCTGATTCACCTGTTCAGCTGTATCCACAACTCTTTCCCTGGAGAACCTCTTTAACATTTACGTAACACATGGAGGTCAGTATCCCCCTCATTTTCTCTGTAATAAAGGCCATAGTATTCCTCTTTGTCCCTGTAAAGTGACAGCTGTGATAAGGCCAAGTTGTTACATGCAGCTGTCCTTAGACTGAGCTCTCTCTCATAAACGCATCACTGATAAAGAGCCAGAGATCTTAGACATCCGCTAAAATCCCCAGTTTATACTATTTGAAACAACTTCTTTTTATGCTGCTTGTGGTGATAAACATCAGTACACAGTGGAGCGAGGATGAGAGTGGATGTGGTTAGTCTTTGGTCCAGTTGGATGCAAGGTGCAACATGGACTCTGGGTGCTGGATTTACACCTACTGGGATGTATTTTAAATGTGCACTTTATGGTGTGTAACATCTCCTAATGTAGAGTATGTGCTCAGTAAAGTGAAAGAAAGAAATTCCTCTCCAGATGTTGCCTAGAAGTGCATTCAGATGGTTAAAATTTAACAAATGATGGCTGTGAATTGGTACATACCGTATGACAATGTGCCAGGGGTAAAAGCAACAACGATAATAACCACTTAGACAAAACGCAACAAAGTATTCCTCTCACCAGGAGAAATGCCGGGCTGACAAATTTCCAGCACAGTCTCCAGTAAAGGCCAGGCCTGAAGCCCATCATGCGCTCGATATCGTCACTGAATCGGTCCACACCTGGAGGGGAGACATAACAGCAAAATGATACTGCGAACGGCCATACGCAGCCAACATTAGATCAGCGTGAGCAACAGCGAGGCTCTCATGCCAAATATGTGGTCGCAGCTGGACAGTAGAGAGGAACGAAATGGCCTACACCCATGGAGCCGGACATTCCACTGATTTACATGGTTGAACGGTCCATACACTGCTTGTAAAACTCTTCCAGATCTTAGAGCAGGTTGTTGGTCTGATCCTGGAAAGTAAGTTCGCCCCACAGGTTTCTGGATTTATGGATAAATCAAGTAGGCCTGGGTTATGTAAGTCGTGCACTTTGAGCCTTTTCTTTATTCCTTATGTCTCAGGCACATGGAAGAGAGGTCAAAACGTTTGTATTTGATTCTGTAACTTGTTCCTCATCCCACCAAAGTGGCACAATTTATACTATTTGTGGGGGCAACAATCACTTTGCAAATAGTTTGCATTTGCATTTATGCTGTCTGGGATTTTTGCCTTACTGAAACCAGCAACAGGGTCTGATTACCTTGATTTGCTGTAATTGCAATACTGTGAGAGAAAGAAAATTTCTAGATATTTGCTTGCTGTTGCTTGTGAAAAGAATTCCAAAATAATGACTTACCATAAAACCAAGACACGCCAATGGCCTCGATCAACACAGCAAACAGTATGGACGTCCCCGCTGCATACTTATCTAAAAGAGTCAGCATGTAGATCCCACCCTAGGAGACAGAGGAGCGTGTGTGTGTGAGTGGTGCATAAATCTTCGCCCTTCAAGATGAAATAGCACCCTGATGTGCCATTAAGCAGTTATGCCTCTGACCTTATAATAATATAATGTGTGCGCTTGGTTGGCGGTTTTCAACAAGTCAAGGCTGAAATGATCTTAAGGAGTCTGCCAAGCCTCTGGTGAGTGAATCAGGGACTCCACACGCGTTAACAGAGTTTGATTTGCCTCTGAAGTCACACAATCTGTTGCCAGGGAACTCGCACGTCAACTGCAACATTCACATTCTCACTGTTTGGGTGATTTGATTAAGGGGTTCTTGATCAATATTGCTCAGATGTGAATGGGGATTAAAAATGTTCTTTCTGGGTGCGTCTTGGTGATTAGTTTCCAGTCTGTTGCGGTGCTTTGATTTTTATTAATACAGAATAATTCAGAGGACTGAGGACTTCTGTGCCATTCTTAATGAATTAACAACATCATGAGAGATAACATCAGGAGATTTGGCTACTCTTTTCCCTTGTCGTTGTGTTTCCTCTGGGGTGAAAAGTGCACAGAAATATGTCATATGGGTAATAATGGTGCTGTAAAGTCTGATACTGACATTAGTGATGCAGAAGAGGGCGGCCAGGAAGGTGCCGATGGCTGTGATGAAGGTGAAGGCCTTCCTGTTCCTCTTGAGGATCTTGAAGTCGTCTTGAAGTCCAGTGATGACGGCCTCCATGCCGCCCATCTGGACGGCACAAAGAGAGACAACAATCAACACAAACCTCTATGTGCAGGATAGGACATGTTTCCAGAGTTTTAGGATGATTTTTTTTAAATTTGATTGCCAGTCTGAAGTTTAAGATTTAAAACTGAATTAACCTGAAACAAATGACAATGATGTAAATGCAGAACAGTTTTTGGAATCATCACTTGAGGTGGCATTGAACTCCCCCTACTGGTACCCTTTGTTTTGTCTATTCTATTCTATTCTATTCTATTCTATTCTATTCTATTCTGGCTGTGAGTAGTCATCAACACTCACCGAGCTGTCAATGCCCAGAGTCAGTAACATGATGAAGAACACAATAGCCCAAAATGTTGATCCAGGTAGTGTAGAAATTGCCTCAGGGTAGATGATAAACACCAGTCCTGCTCCTGCACTTACACGTTTACACACACAAACACAAACACACAGGAGAAGTTTAAAACAAAGTCTGAGTATCTGATGATTATCAGTAAAAAAGGAGAAAAAACTGCTGCTGTCATTCTTTTATTTCATCATCCAGGTTTGAAGAGCAAACCAACAACAACCACTAAGAACTGGACTTCAAGTAAGACATTGCATTGTAAAATAATGAGTTGATTGAATTAAGTATAATATAAGTAAAGGGGAACAAAAAGGGGAACAAAATGTGTTTTGTGACTGAAAGTTATATATATAGGCTGTCACATGATGCTGCCATTATATGCAGTGTAGCAGAGCAGAATGACTCATATGGCTTGAGTGTGTATAAGCAGCGCTCACCTTCTGTCGCCACATCTTCTATTTTCACCCCATGTTTGTAGGCCATGTATCCAAGCACAGAGAAGATGGCGAACCCTGAGAAGAAACTGGTCACGCAGTTCACAGTGCTGGTCAGGAGAGCATCCCTAGAGAGAACACACACACACACACACACACACACACACACACACACACACACACACACACACACACACACACACACACACACACACAGGCACACACACACAGGCACACATAGGAGATGTTTAAAAGGAAGCAGAGCACGATGCATTTTCCATTACTTTCAACTCCAGAATTCTTGGACTGCACTGTTCATTATCTGTGGCTTTCTTCTCAGCACTGTCAAATAAATGTAGTGGAAATAAAAGTGGAATAGAATAAAGGGAACAAAAGTGGACAAAGCTCTTTCAATAGTTGAGTCTAGTAAGTAAACTAAGCTATGTAAACTGAGTTCTGCTAGAATACGAAACCTTTTGGAATGATCACGTTTTAAATGTGTACCTGTTCCATAACTTGAAGCATAATCTCTCATTATAATACTATTTTCTGTCCCGTCTCTGCAAAAGGGTTTTCACTTTCAACTTTTCACACGATTTGACATTATCTGCTCCTTCAAAAGTGACTGCACCCAGCCAGTAAATCCTGCTTGTACTGCCACCTAAAGGCAGCTTCATGCTCTGTCCCAAACTGTGAAATACTTCAAGCCAAAAACAGCCTCAACTAATTAAAGGAGAACAATATAAAGCCTTATTTCTGAATGAGAGCCATTTTATTTGTTAACAACTTGTCACCATCACAGAGTTTGATTGATTTCAACTGTTGAATCTATGCAGAATCACCAGCAAAGGGTGCTTGAAGTACCACAAATGGTACAGGTGCCACTGATTGAAAACCACTATAGAACAAGTCCCAAGTAGATTTGACTACTGATGTCAATAAATAGAGGTCAGTGCAATGATTTATCTAAATAAACTTGAGTGTAACTGAATGTTATCACAGCTTGTTGTGCGCATATAAAATGTTTCTTCAAGCTGTATTATAATATACTATATCAAATGAGATTGCAATCTTATAATCTATTTTGCTCTTGCAAAGATTTTCAATCACTGACATCACTTTCCGAATGTTGCCAGTGTCACCAAGGAACATTTCACAACTCATGACAACAGCCAAATATCACACACAAAGTCAATCATTGTCAATCTTAACATCTCAGGAATAAAATGGAAGTAAGAACGTTTAGAAATCTTGCATGGTCAGGTTACACAGACATGTACCAAATGAGCAAAGTCACTATGACTTGTGATCAACTCTATCTATACGACAAACACACTGCATTGCATTTCACTGAGTTTGATCATTACGTTATGACTTTATATTGCTAGATAGATGCAACACAGCAATGAAACACTTCTGTGTTCTCTGCTCAACATATTCTGAATAGTTCCATTAATTGATTTATGTTTTATATTGGTTCCAGTATATTTACTACCAAAGCACTGTCCTGCCAACAACATCTGAGCCACTGTAACACGGAAAAAAGATTTGCAGAGCTCACTAACTCAACCATGCTTCCTCAAATAGAGAGCAGGACCATGAAAAACCTGTCAACATGCCTCAGGCTATTATCTGGCAACCATGCTCTGCCTGTACTTCATCTGTGGTTTAATACCAGACTAGCAGAGTAACTGGACAGATTCACATCACCTCTCCTGCGTTATGATCCACTTATATGCAAGGGAACAAGGTGCTGTCACTATGTCTATTGTAGAATTTGCCCTGATGATGCATTTTGAAGATGTAAAGTCTTACCTGTAGCAGTTGTTGTCAAACTTGTTGTAGCTGGCAAATGCGATGAGCACACCAAATCCTGCCCCTAATGAGTAGAATATTTGGGTGGCGGCATCAATCCACACCTACGAGAGAGGAAAGGGAAGTGAAAAAGCTCAAACTACAAGGGCAGTCATTGGAGCACATACCTCCACCAATGCCGAACAAGCCTACGCACAATTTGTCAAATAACATGATGGCCGACAGAGAAAGACATTGAACATATCAAAGAAGAGGGCGAAGAACGAATCATTGGTGTGGACCACCTGGACAGCTCTCTCACCTCAAGGTTGTTGAGTCGTTTGAAATCAATGTGCAGGTACGCCCTGATGCCATCCATGGACCCTGGCAGAGTGACACCTCGGATCAGCAAGACAAAAAGGACCGCATAGGGCATGGTAGCTGTGATGTACACCACCTGTACACGTGCAAACATATATATCCTGAATCAAAAGCCAAAAACATTGATTTTTCAATGTTCACAAACACAGAAATTGACAAAAAATGTAAACCCCATCTACCACTCCCTCAATACATTTTTGGAATTTTACACAGTCCCAGAACTGAATCACTTAAAGTGAGGGAACATATTTTTGAATTCTCCTCTCAGAGCTACAGGAGGCTTCAGCAGTACAACCTTCACCCTTCTCCTTTAGTCTTTAAAAGGTGGCTCTATAAAGGGTCGAATCAAAGTAAAATCTGTCTGCAAGGTTACACACATAATAAACAAGTAGAAACTGTGGTTAAGACGTCAGCTTTTAACGCAAAGTATCCTGTGATGTTTTTGCCAAATCTCTCAGGGATTTTACGTTAGAGGGTCAAATCCATTCCTCTCAAACAAGCTTGTGCCTTTGCTCTGATCACTGGGGGGTGTTCTGGAACGCTGATGGTAACACCTGCACAATACAAAGACCAAGGCGGGAGGCTGGAATATTGGGCCACCTCAGAGCTGACGTCTGGAAGCTGCTTACAAAAGAATTTAGCTTGACAGGTATTTAGTGTAACTGCTGCTGGGACGCCATATAGAGTCCTTAGGGGACAAAGGAAAGAATAACAGAAGAGACGATGACATGTTTTTCCTCACTATTTGGGGTCTAAATGTGTGTTTTGTTTCAGGAATGTCCTGACCTAAACAGTGGAGTATCCAATATCAAATATATAGAGTAAACTGGCACAGCGACGACAGCTTTAGTTACAACGAGGGGCAAATTCTCTGTAAATGTAGCAGGTAAAAATGGATTGTAGTTTTTGATATCAGAAACACTCTATACAGAATAAAATATGTGCAATCACTGTGTGGCCACTTTAACATTGGGTGGTCCAGGCTTGTACCTTCCCTGAGGATTTGACTCCCTTCCACAGGCTGAAGTAGAGGATGAAGACCACCACAACCAGACACAAGGTCAACTCCCAGCGAGGCAAGCCCAGGTCGTGGATACCCCTGCTCTTATGGAGATTCAACACACCCCGTCTGCAGAAAGACAAAAGACAACAATCTTAAGATCTCACACACATACTGTATGTGGGGGAATTTTCGCCTCATGGCATGTTCTTATTCTTGGCCATTTCTTAGAGGTTAGTGGGGCTTCTTTGTTTTTTCAATGGGCCCACCCAGCTTGTATTTCAGCTGGGAATGACTAAACAAAGCGACGAAGAGTTTCGGTTCCTAAGTTGTAGGTGTGAGGTGAAGTGGGACTGAGGCAATACAGTTCTTCACATACAACCACCATTTCTAACACTCACCTCACCTCAAGTGAGACATATAGCATGTGGGCAGATCATACACACATCTGTTGGCTTTGCTTGTTTTTTGAACTGAATAAAGTTGAATTACGCAGTATTTTGTCTCTCTGTCTTTCATGTTACTGTCTTGTTACTACAAACCCCTCACAGACACCCAGACACAGATCAAGCCTCGAGGGCTCAAGTGTTTTCTTATGTCATAAGGAAACAAAGAGGAACAAATGGTGTCTGCCTCCTTCCCATCTACATATTGTTCCCAGCTGTGAGCTAATACTGTACTTGTGTTTGGTGGAGGAGCAGTCAGATGTAGTCTGAGAGGCTGGAAGGAAATCTGGAAGAATATGGATCCATAGATAAATATATTGTATATTTATTATACTGTTTCTATTGAAAGACAGAATATATGATGTTTTCTACCAAAACATATTACACAGATTTACATGTTCTTATTTTAGGCATAGATATCCGCTTCTACTCTCCTTGTCTGCAATGCCCCTGTGCACACTGATGACCATTTTAAGTACTGTCTCTTTTTGGCACTCCTTCTGAAAAGCCTGAGTTAACACCCACAGAATGAATTACAGTAGACAAACCCTCACATGCTAGTCACATATGTTATGAGTGTGTCTAACTTTACTGTACGTTTTATATGTCGACGTAAACACACTCATAGAAGTAAAGGCCAAATCAAATATTAATCTTTCAGGTCAGCAGTTCAGGATCCCTGTGTGTTTGACTTACCATTCTACAGGACTACAAATTTTGCCAGTTTGGCAACGTTCAAACCAAACTGACTTCTACATTACACAACAAAAACGCGGGTAAATAACAAGCATAATATATCCACTTTAATTTGTTTGCTATCTCTCCAGACAAATGACCTCACTGGGCTGCAGAAACATGTTTTAAATTAACTTTGCCCCATTCACGTGTGTGATTTCACTTGAGAGAGGTCCAACTTTGCAGCCATGTGGGATTAAAAAAGAGGGGATGAACAGCACTTGGATCTGTTCCCCGTACATAGCCCCTAACAGAAAATACAAACTACAAAGGTTCAGACATACAGTACGTCCTCTTCTGCATCATATTTTCTTATTGTCGACTGGTAATAAATTCAAAGCTGTAGAATTATTTGAGGAGATTAAAGACTAAAAGATTAAAGACATTTAGTGAGAAAATAAGTCACTGTTCTGATCTTGTAATCCCCTTAAGACTCTTTGTCCATCTGATAGCATTGATGGTGCACTGCCTGTAAATGTTTACTATGATATAAATACACGTCTCTTTGGCTCAGTTGCTTTAAACACATTTGCTCTTATCGTAACTCAGTGAGACGGTTATGCTGCTATCGTAACACTCTATCGTGACAATCTGTATACTGGAAGACCATCGCACGTGATTGTAGCTTGATGGTGATCACACTGTGTGATATGGTGCATGTTAAAATAATATGAAATAAACAAAGATTTGACAATCAAAACATAGCTGATGGTTTCTATCAAATGTTGCTCTGATGTATGTTATAAATATCCTGTCCTGTTATTTGTTGTTCATGTGTGAGACCGAAGTGGAACTAATCTTCTTAAGAGTCTAAGTAATTGGATGTTTTTGCTTAAATGAGGGCTGTTTATTAGGTGCACTTATCCCCGAGTTGAAACCAGCTTGGTGCCCCATGCTTCTGTAGAATCTACAGAGAGTGGATGGAAGTTAGCTGCACACACATTTTTACATGGATTTGATAAGTGAATGCACATGGAGATAGTGGTATAAAACAAGACATTCTGATCTGTTCCTGAAAAGGTAACATGTTGTAATCTGATTTGGGTGTTCTTGGAAAACACGCTCTATCACCACGACTGCTTGGCTGATGCGCCTGTCAGCAGGGAGATAGTGGGACTGCAGAGTTCTGAATTCCTCTTATAGTATGAACTCCGTCATGACTTCACTGCATCTGCCAAGTGATATGTACAGTGCGCTACACCTTTAAGCAATGAAAAATGAAAATTAAACTTTCAACATTGAAAAATGTAAAATTCTAGACCGTTAAAATGAGTGATTTTTTGAGTATTAACAGCCGACATCCGGGAGGTTTCTTTTATTTTCCAAAGCTGTTTAAGCTATTAAATTAACAGGGCAACAGCTAAATCTTGGTTTCCAGGTCAGTTTTTTGGCCTGGTTGTTGGATGTCCTCTCACAACTCCTTCCACCCACAATGAACGTTTATGTCAAATTCAGACAAGACATGTGTTATTCTAAAGATATGGGAGGCAGCAAGGTCTAAAACAAAATATGTTAAATTTCTTTGAACATTCGGAGGGGAAACCGGTCATGAGTGAAGTCCATTAATATGTCTACTGGTTAGGGTTAAGGCCAGTAGTCAAATCGACATTACAATTTTTTCCCAGTACTTCAATGTCTCGACACCTCATAATCTGATTAGATTTGAGGTATAAGTAGATAGACAGTATATGGTGCAACAGACAGGCAGCTGTGCTTGTCAACACCGTGGAACACTACTGAGCAAACTGAGCAGTCTCAAATAATGGTAGCCTTTCATAAAAACAGGGCTCAAGCTAAACAGCCCTTTTTGAGGGGGAGGAGGGATGAAGACGCACTGGGAGAGCTGGCACCCGAACAGAAAGATTCCCTCTTTCCCTTGGATTATGTCTTGCAGTGGAGCCAGTAAGAGGCAGCAGGCCTCTACACAGCTGAGCAAGGATCCTCACTGGTGGTGAGATCCTGAGCTATGTCAGTTTGCATTTAAAAGGCAGCAGTGGCAGAAGCAGAAGCAGGGATTCTATGGCAAATTTGATCATGTCGCTGCCACCAAATTATCACAGAGCTGATCTGGAACGGGCTGTGACATTGAAACCACTACTTATATCCCAACAAAAAAGAATGAGAGACTTCAAATAGAAACTTTGTTTGGCGTCTTTGTCTCCTGCACCTAGTTTGCACGTGTATCGCATATCCTTGTTCTCATTAATGTTCCTTTCTTTTCTCTTTTTTTCTTTTCTCCCCCCTCTCTATAGAAACTATCTCCCAAAATGTCTCATAACTGCATGCTCATGGTCATGTCAAATGCAAAATGCTTTCTACAATAAGAATAGTTTCTTGCCATCTGCTGAGTTTGGGCATGTCACCACATACTGTGTTTAGGAGGACCTTTCAATAGGCTAACCATTATGAATGTACCATCTTTGGCACAGGGGGTCGAAAATAACTGGTCAACACAAATCTGTAGCAAGGAAAGTTTATCTTAGGCAACGCAGATTAAGTTCAGTTCTGTTCTTCAGTTCTGAAATGAACTCAGTTCAAGCCTTTCGGATGAGAAGTGAAAAGTCTTCAAGCCCTTACTAGCAAGTCCAGTTGCCTGAGATGAACTTTCCTTGGAAACCATGATCTGGATGACTGACAACCTCCACAGACTAATTCGTAAAGAATAAACGTGCCAGTGGAGTCAAATTTTAACACATTGACATACAGTACATCCAACGCTTCACCAGAAAGACACTGAATTAACACTGGCATTACAATCAGAGCTCTGGAAATACTACAATTACATAATCCAAGACCCTGATCTCTAGAAGGCTCATGAGGATTTGTGGATGGAGAAAAGTGTAAGAGGTGAAGCAAGACCACTGTTGACTCAGTTGGGCCGTGCTGCCATACTGTGCCTTGGCTCCTGTACTGTGAACCTGCTGGAAGCAAGAGGCTTTGTAGACCCCAATGGAGCCAAACCACACGCAGGCCTGTATTGAAGTACACTATTGCTGCCAGCTCTGTGTTTCCACATCTACTGTGATGTTTTATATGAGTGGCTGTTTATGATCACCTGAAGTCGTTAATACCCATTCTATTGTGATAGATTGATTGACCATTAACCCTCTATTAGGAAAATAAAATCACTTTAGCATGACAGCAGAGCTTTTTAAATAAATAAAAGGTGTGCTTTTATTTTTATGTGTACTCTCTGCTATAAATGTCAGTCTACATACAGTATATATAAACTGTATATATGCTATAATTTGGCGGCGGGGCAACCCTTTGGTTTACATTTGGATCGCAGAGTGCAGCTTCAATGACAATGTGCAGTTTGAGACAAAGTTGAAAGACGGGATACTGTTCAAATAAACATACAAGACAGTGAAGCTCAGCAGAACGGGTGTGGAACTATAACAGCTCTATTAGGTGGTAGGACGCATGCTCAATGAATTCTGTGCGTCACTCCTAGCGTGAGGCCCTTGCATTGTCCAAGTCATCTCACAGACTTCCTCTGGGCTGCACAGTCAGTTCACAGAAGCTGGGAAGAACCGGCGCTCTTTGAAGTGTAAACAGATGGTGCACTTCAAAGACTGCAAGTGAACTTTTTATATCTGCACCTTTTATGGTACTAACATTTCAGGACTGATTACAAGAATAATTTGGGAGTTTTCTACTACAAGTCACCTCAGGGTCAGTGGTACAGTTTATACTCACAATGGACATCCAAGCATAGTCTACATGCATGGTGATGCCTTTATCTTAATACTGTGATCACTGTGACACTGCTTTACTTGTTGGTACATGGTGTCATCTCTTTGTGTCTTACAGCCAAGACCACCATATATTACAAACAATATGGGAGCAACACAGAAGTGCAGCTTGGCTACAATTTGTCATGATTTTTTGCTATTGATTATGATGCTTTTTAATTTTATGAAGTTTATGAGTTTTTAATCTGAAGGCTTTTTTCCCATTTGTTGTATCAACATGGATTTTTCCCCATCCTATCCTTTCTGCTGTTTTCATATTGGGAACTATGTTCAAACTGGAAAACTGTAAAAATGTTGGCCTCATAAACAATCCTAGACTTATTTAGAAGCCCACAATAGGGAGCCTGTTTCCATGCTTTCATATCCCTCTCTATCTTCTATCCATCTTAATATTATGTTCCAATTAAATCTTTACAAAGTCAGATTCACTCTAAGTGGTTCATAAGAGATTTCTTTCTCTAAAGGGCACATTAAAACATTCATACATGTATTCATCATAAAAATAACTGCACTGTTCACTCACTCATAGTACTCTGCAGCCGGGGTCATCTTGTACTTCGCATAGGAGGTCCCATTGCCCAGGACGGAACTGTTGAAGTATCTGGGATCAGTGCAGTTCTCACTGTTCCAGCTGTTTCCACAGTGTAGCCATGGCAGCTCACTGGTCATGGAGGAGAAGAGATAGTGGAGGGACCAGGCGATGATAACATTGTAATAGAAGCCAACATACAAGGCTATGATGATCACAGTGTAGCCCACACCTGAGAACAAAATGGTTATTAGAAAGAGTGAAAAAATGATTGTTGTCATACTGTTATATTATATTATGATGCACAGTATATATTTGGCTTGGGACTTGCATAGACCCATAAATTGTCAGTAATACAGCATGTGTATTTCAGCTAATATACCATGATGGTAGAGTAATCAACATAGCAGACATAACCAGTGGGAATCCAAAACTGACCTCAAAGATTACACTGGCTGTCAAACAGCTCACCTTTGCCAACTCCCACCCCTAACCATGTGATACATCAATGAAATGAACAGTGTATTTTTCCTTGACGTCTATAAAATTGTAGAAAAAAACAAAAGTAAAGCCCATTTTCAATTCCTCTGCACCATTGAAAACACATTTTTCAACCCACATCTCCACATAGCTCCCCTTGGTGGTGTGGCAAAGGATATATAAACATTTACTTATCACTTGAAATCTTTAATAGTACATAGAAACGAAAACAACAATGCATAGTTTACTTCCACTTCCACTTTTCCAAATACTGGGATCACTTGTCCTGCTTTCACTGGATTACACAGAGAAGCCATCATCAACCCATTACCCACTCTAGATAGGCTGGGGGAAAACAACTCCCTTGTGCTCAGGCCAACAAAAGCATTAAGTGATGCTGATAGCATGGGGCAGACGAGACAGAAGTACTTAAACAGGTTGGACATCTGACAGTGTTTGAAGTGTTTTACATTAAATACTAATGTGTTGATTAAGAGGCTCCAAAGTAAGTGGCTTCCAGTCCTTGCGTGCGGCTCAGTTTTTTTCCAGAATCCTAAAATAGACCTCAGGATGCTGTGGACTCTAGTGTTGTTCTGCTCGGCCCAGTTCTCATTAGAAAGTAAAATACAAAATGTCAAAAGAACAAACAGAAAGAGACAGACAGAGAAGATGTGACATGAAGGTGCAGGTGTCACAGTGTGAGGGGCAAAGAACAGGGGCAGTGGGATGAAACGAAAGGGCGAATTACTGAAAGACAGCAGAGAGAGCGAGGCTGAGCAGCCAGGAGCAGAGGTCACAGAGAGACAGGGGAGAGGCTTCATGCACGTGTGTTACCGCTCACCTTTAAAGATGGGGCATATTTTCCAGACTGTGGCTGCTCCTTCCCTGTTGTACTGACCCAAGGCAAGTTCCATGTAGAACAATGGCATCCCCGCGATGACCAGGAAAAGAACGTAGGGGATTAAAAAGGCACCTGGGGAGACAGACATGATTACAGTTTGAGGAATTCTGATGTTTACATTTTAACAGATAATATTCTATTTATAACTAAATATATTAAGAATATAAAACCCCAGTAGCACTTGAAATAAATCATAGCAAGGCTCAGAGAGGAGGGAGTCAGGTAGGGAGTTCATCATCTGTGGCTCAGGTTGGGGAGTGATTGAATGGAATGTGTATCTGCAATATATACTGTATGTAAATTGCACATCTGTGTGAGAAGTTTCAGTTATACAAGTGTATGCATCCCATAAATTGTAAAAGTACACAGTGCTGGAAACAGCCTCTTCTAAGTAAACTGTTCTTAACATTGTCCAACACAAATGACACATTATCCATGATAAAGATAACATTTTGCTGAAGGCCGGGTGGGGTGGTACAGTGCTGTGGCGGAGGCAACCCCTTGGGGGGCCGAGGATAACATGTTGTTTTTATCACGAGAATGAACATGCAAGCAAACAGAGCCCAGAGCACAACTTCTAGTGAGAACTCTGTTGTCATGAGTGTGGAAGGTAAAACAACACGTGGCGTTTAAAGGAATCCTTTGTTGATCCTACAGTTCACACTGTACTTTCCCTCACTATGTTGCCACTTCAGTTTTCAGCTGTATTGCAATAGGCAATATTGTATGTACCCTATGACATCATTGCAACTCCAGCCCACTTGTACTCTACCTCAGGGTCTATGTATAAAGTTCAACAACAATAGTAGAGATATCACAACCTTCCTCCCTTCTCTCTATCTCCCTCTCTCCCCTTTCCCCTCTTTCTATATAAAAAATGATCTCCAAAATACCCTACACCTGTATGCACAATGTCATGTACAATATCGGCTTCAATAAAAACAAATTGCAAAAAAAAGAAATAGGCAATAAAGAGCCTCCTCAGAGTTTCTGAGTAATATTTAACCCAGACACTTTACGTTTTAAGGTGTTCAGTCATTGGCAATTGCTTTAAGAGGTTGCAACTGTTCAGGAAAGCTCTAAAAACAGAATACCTGCAGATTTAAGTACATTGCATCATTTCTATTATCGTCACTTTATATTAGTGTATTCAAATAACTGAAACTGACATACAGTTTCAACTCCCTATAGTATATACAGTATAGCTTTACATTTATTCATTCGTAACAGAAACTTGGTGGCTCCAGATTTGAAAAAAACCCACTAAAATAACTATATATATATATATATATATATATATATATATATATTTGCAGTTGAGAGTTTTGTATTGTATTTCTATTTTTCTGTTATCGTGTTCCTGTGGGAATCAGACGATAGTTTGGTGAACAAGTCACATCTGTAGTTCATTTTAATCTATGATGTTATTGTTTATCATGACCTGTTCTGCTACTTGATAAATGAGTGACTAGTGTAGTGTCAAATATTTTCACATTCTTTTTAGGCACATAACTTTGCGTTACTCACCCCCTCCATTCTTGTAGCAGAGGTAAGGGAATCTCCAAACATTGGCCAGGTCCACCGCGAAGCCAATGACCGACAGCAGAAAGTCTAATTTCTTGCCCCAAGTTTCTCGTTCTTCCTCAGTGGAGGATTCGGGAGCACCAACTTGGTTGCCGGGGCTGGGGATGATAGAGGAACTCGTGTACTGGACGCCATTCTGGTCCTTCACCAGTATCAGTTCTACCTCTCTTTTCTCCACATTGCACTCCTTCAGCGGGGCCACCGATGAGAGCTTGTGTTCTGGCTGGACCTGGATGTTCATCTTCTCTGCGGTGCGTTCAAAGCCCACGCTGGCCGGCTGCTCTCACGGCCCCGAAGGTGGAGGGACAAGGACGGGAAATGTCACCGATGAACCTCCGGATAAGCGAGTGTTCTCCACGGCAAATACAACAGACACCCCCGCATGCGTGAGCTGAAGGTGAGCAGAGAGGAAACAAAAAGTTTGGAGAGGTTGTGGTGCTTGCAAGTAAAATTACGCACAGAGAGAGACAGCGGAGTTTGGCTGCTCGGGAGGGGAGACAAGCAGGTGACGTTACAGGGCGAACAGGTGACAACACAGCTGACGTCTGTTACGAAATAATTACAGTAAATAGTTCATATACAAAATGTGAATATGTGGCAAGTGACATATAAGTGACGTCTAACCTTTTCGACTCCTCAAACAACGAAACAAAAACAGAAATATACCTAAGGAGCGACGTAAACCGCTTATTGAACATGTCACCTTGACTAAATGAGTGTAAAGCCGTGCAGTAGAAAGGGTTTTTGTCCGTACTTGCACAGCTTAGGGACACTTCTTCTCCATGACCCGCTGCTGCTGCTGCTGCTGCTGCTGCTGTGGTCCAGACGCGTCCGAGGGAACTCTGGCCATTCTGAAGGACCTAGACAGAAGACTCGCCTCCTCCAGCAGACACGATATCAAGATGTGAAGCTTTAAATCAGTTTCCCTCTCTCTCTCTCTCTCTCTCTCTCTCTCTCTCTCTCTCTCTCTCTCTCTCTCTCTCTCTCTCTCTCTCTCTCTCTCTCTCTCTCTCTCTCTCTCTCTCTCTCTCTCTCTCTCTCTCTCTCTCTCTTTTTCTTCCACGTGACTGAGTTTATAATTGAGCACTTTCTCTCCAGCTTGATGTCCACTATGGCCGCTTTTTAGTCTTAGCTGAAGTTCCCTAAAAAACTTGCTTACTACTCCACAGTGTAACATCACACCAACCTCACAGCTGAGTCTAATTGCTCTTAATTGATGTGAAGTGGAAAACAATACAAGGACTTTATTTTCTCAACAAATCAAATGTTTGCTGCTGAATAACGTGAGCATCATTGGTTTGATAAGATGAAAGAGTAAAGCAGGGAGAAGGTTCAAACTGATATCCTTTGTATTGGTGCGTGGACTTGGACATGGGAAGACAGTCCTTAACATTCAGCATCATATCAGTAGTAAGTTTTCATGAAGGAAGAAAACACAATGTTTTTTTTTTGGACTTTATCTGTTTCTTCTCTGTATAACAGATTGAATTACAGTTTTCTAAGAAGCAGTAAAAGCACCGTGTTCCATGTGTAATTCAATTCTATGGCGGCTTTTGCCAAGGGCTATGATTTCTATTAGATATGGTTGATCAGTTCATCCCATTAAAGTCAATGAATGTCCTCTTAAAGCTCTCCAGTGCTTGTTTTATATAAGCGTAATGGGGCTGGTTTTGGGTGTTTTGTTCATGAAGATCAAATAAGTATAGTGCTGGTAAAGCAAAGGACCAGTATCAAGGAAGGATAATGTGTTATTACCGCTGCTTTCTTTTGACTTTGTATTCTATTCGTCTGCATTTTATGTTGTGTCATTAAGTAAGTTTGATTTTGTTATCCCAGGTTTGTCCCACAGCCAAGAATGACCAAATTTACCGTGTTGTGTTAACATAAAAATAATGATGATGATGATTCTGAATGTGTATTTGTTTAAAGTTGCACGATGACAATTCTTCTAAAGTGAAAATAGATGTCGAACAAAGGTTATAAATTGAGCATTGGCAACATGGAGCGACGACCTTGGTGGCCATGGTGATCGCCATCCTTTCAGGTGCATAGGACTCCTCCAGGCAGAATGCTGTCACCCTTCACCTTATACCTTCATCATCATCATTTGGGGTCCTTGGTCTGGCTGCCATCCTTAAGTCTTCCCCTCTCACTTCAGGCTCGGACTCTCCGCCGATGACCTGAGGAAAAGAGAATAACGAGAGAAGACACGTCCCCTCAGCAGTTAGCCCTCTGGATGTGACCCATCCAGGCGGGTCAGAGCCGAGATCTCTATTTCTGATCCTGTCTGTCTCTCCCACAGTCGGTCTCTGTGTGCCTCATAATAACGAGAGCAGGAAAAGGCTGAGCAATCAAAGAATCAGAATAGGATTGTTATAGAAGTGAACTGATACACATACAATATGAATGCAAACACAAATGGGAATATTGGAGTTTCACATTGTGAAACTGGACATAACATAAATGTAGTAATAAAAAGCCAGCATCATTATGGATGCTCTACAACTACATTAATCAAAAGTGTAGCTTCACTTGTAGCTTCCTCTGTCCATATTTGAAGTTAGAATGTTTTCAGAGAATTTTACAAATGAGGTCTTGCACGTGTTTCTCTTT
Source organism: Genypterus blacodes (assembly GCF_046128005.1). Classification (NCBI taxonomy): domain Eukaryota; kingdom Metazoa; phylum Chordata; class Actinopteri; order Ophidiiformes; family Ophidiidae; genus Genypterus; species Genypterus blacodes. The sequence continues at coordinate 13,762,670 of NW_027466879.1, read as the reverse complement.
TTGTGATTGATTCAAAGCATGAATGGAAACATACGTAGCTACAGTTTCAGTCCCAGTAGTGTTAAGTAACACTGTTTACTAGTGTCACACTTGCTACAGATCGTATTAACTCTGTGGTGTGTGAAGTAAAGAACTAATGACCTCCTGTAAATAGGTCACGGTATTACCAAGGAGAGGGTTTTCTGCTGTGCACCAAATAGAGCCCAGTGCTTTAAACATTTCCACGTGCCACTAGGTCAGTGGTTCTTAACCTTATTGGAGCTACTGAACCCTGCAAGCCTCATCAGTGCATTCACCGAACCCTTCGTAATTACAAAAATAAAATGTGATTTCTTTAAAATGTAGGTATATATTTTATTAGTGCATCAGTTGCACACAAACTCACTGTGTTTAAAGAAACAAACCAACAAAACATGAATTTCACACAAAACCATAACTTAATGAACATTTACTATCAATGTGACTTTTGCTGTTGCCTTTTTGATACAAGTTCAGAAATGCACGGCTTCACCTTGGAAAGTGCCACTCTCATATCATTTTCGCAACAAAGTCTGTTCCTTTTCTTAGTTTTCATGTCTACCATCCTCGTGAAGGATAGCTCGCAAAGATACGTTGTAACGAACGGTGTGACTAATTCAGCGTTGACATCTGCTGTCGCAACACTAAACGTGAACGGCTGTCTCACCCATGCTGGATATGACTCTGTTCTGTTCTTTACAATTTTAATAAAAAACTTTTTGTTTTCACAGCATATTCCGCCAAAGGCCCACTATGTTGAAACAACTCTCCCTCTGTTGTATTTCCTTCTGGCTATCACCGTCTCATCAATCTACACTTTTATTTTTTCCACTTCCAATTTTAGTTACCTGATCATCATTGTTTTGAAAAAGGAGGTAAGTGTACTTGGGTCTTACATTCACCCATAGAAAAGTAAACAAAAGCAAGGTGTCTAAACGGAGGGAAGAACCCTCAAAAAAACTTCCCTTTCTTGAAGAAACCTCCTTTTTGTTGCACGGCTTGCTCATTCAAACCCATCGCAAGCCGTCAACAGTCTTTCCCCCTCATTTAATTTATAGGTTTTTGACAAGTTTTGCAATGTTTGTTTTTCTCCAATAATCCTCAATCCATACACAATTGAACTGGAGACGAATAGGATTTGACATAGTCGTAAAAATCAAGGATGAATGTTTTTTTTTTGACGGCTGACAAAAACTGACCAACATTGCTAGTGTGAACCGGGCTATACTGTTTGTGACTTGACCCCTGCCGAACCCCTGAGAATGACTCACCGAACCCCTGGGGTTCGATCGAACCTAGGTTAAGAAACACTGCACTAGGTGTATAGTGTCATTAAGCTTCTCCATCGGGGCTTTCAAACATGTGCAAAGCGTGTCAGCAATGTTAAGTCTCCTTCATGTTGTGAGAGAGAAATCAATGCATCATTCTTGAAACTGAATTTTCTCTGTTGCGTATCGCAAATTTGGAACGTGTTCAGGCCAGTTACATGAGTATCTCTCAATATACATGAATGGTATTACTGAAAATGGCAGTAGCCATATAGTTAATTTAAGACAGGCAAAGGGCAAACATAATACTTATATATTAGCAGCAGCAACTACCAGTCACCAGAAGATACAGATCTTCTCAAAATCCTTTAGGCTACGCTTCTTAAATGACTGTGGAATGAAGAAAACGTGTGTATAATAATGTGTATAATTGGAGTTTGGGCGGTGAGTTATTTGGTAAAAAGTGGAGGTTTGACAGCTGGAGGGCTGACTCTTCTCTGACTTCTTATTCTCTTCTGTTTGTTTGTACTGTTGGAGTAGCTGAGAAACAGGTTTTCCATTGATTGAGTTTCTGGATACAACATAGGGAAGATCTCCTGCTCCTGTACTGGCTCCATATGCCAGGCTCAGTGCTCATCAATGACACTACACGGCTGAATCTTACATTTGTTAGGAACCTATAAAAACCCTCCCATACCTTATTTGGTCTTTTTTTCTTCTTCAGTGAACCGTAAACGACAAGTCTCTTCTGCAACCTCACACTGACCCATCCTTGAATAGTACACAGGAAAAGTTCCTTCCCGTCATCCAAAACAGCATCTGGATAAACATCTAGAGACTGACAGAGACGTAACATCCAAAACACTGAGCCAGAAAACAAACGTGTGATGACAGATACCAGTGCAGGACCATTGATGTTGCCTAAGATTCCCTAAAAAATTGGCCTCACCAGGACCTTCACTGTTCTGCTAATGATCACATCGAAAACAGGGAACAATCACTTCCCAGGGAGGAGGAGGGGGAGGAGGAGAGGACAGAAAGTCAACATGGTGTCTTCTGGTACGATAAGGAAAGATAACAATGGGGTTTGGAGGAACTCCCCGAAGAGCTGAACGCCAAGCTTGGAGAAGTTTTACCAGACTGTTTCTCACCTGCCATTAGATTTACCAAGGACAACATTACTAAAGTCATTAAAGAGGTGGATATAAACGTGAGCGTGGCTTATGTCTGGGTTAATGTCATGCATGTGTGTGGTAATTAGGCATTGTGCTGTCCTTATTACAGATTACGCTCATTTATTCTTTGTCATTGAGGATCAAAGCTACAGAGCTCATCCTGCTGCTAACTGATACACACCACAAACCTGCACAGCTCGTTGGTGTCATTAGCACAGCACTGCAGCGTCCATCAGCACCATTCTCCTGTGTATATTGCAGAGTTTTCTCAATTTGATATCCAGTAGATCACTAATGTGTGTGTGTTTCAGCGCTGCCCTGCTTTGCAATGGAGAGATGTACGGGTCTTAACCATGTCACAATAATGAATCACTGCTTGAAGGTTCATGAAAGTCACACGGTGTGGCTTCGTCCTTGTCTGCTATTTAAGTCCAAAACATGGGGATATTATGAGCAATATGATATTGTTATAACTTCAGGCTGTGTGATTGTACCTCAACTCTAACCATAACTAAAACACTGTCCCGGAAAATGTACAGCTTTGAGCATCCCATGGATGTCCATACTTCTGATATGTAGGTGATAAAGGAGATAAAGGCACCAGTGTAGCACGTAGAGGAGACATCTATTCCTTTACACATTATACTTTACATTACATTACATTGTATCAGAGGCACTGCGTCTGTCTGAGTGAGACACACAAAAGACAAAATAACTTTATTCATAGCCAACTACTGATGCCCGCTTGTCTAAATGTTTGGCAGGTGTGCAGTAAACATTGGAGGTGGAACCACAGAGTACTACACACCCAAATATCCTGCTGGGACAAGCAGGAAGACTTGTTCTATAGGAACATAAAGCAAAAACAACCAAGAATGTCTTCCTCTTACACAATAACTTTAAATATTTTTGCACCAATTCAGTCCTGATCGCCTTTCAGCTTGTTTGCTTTCTTGAACTCAAATGTGCTTGTATGCAAATGACTTGTTCAAATAAGGAATGCAACGTGCTTTGAGAACTGCTTGAGAATATACTATAGGTTCCTCTGCAGGGCTGACCTGAGTATTACTTTGTATCAATATTTACAATCATCATGTAATGTTTGCTCCACTACATTTCAGAGGGAAATGCTGTGTTACATGTTGTCTTTACTTTGTTAAGTTTACTTTACTTTAATTGTTTAGTGTGTTGAAGCTTGTGTTATCCTTGAAAGCATAAAACCCTAAAGGTTTCACTTTATTGGGTGAAAGTTATGTCCAATATGTCCTTTGCATTATTTAAATGACATTTACAATACATTACAATACGTTACATTGCTGCTTATTGCCAATACTGATAGAGTTACTACTTCTACACACTTAAAAGGTTTTGAATGCGATCTTCCCCGCTGTTTAAATGCCATAACGGTTTAGGGATAATATATGATGGCAGCTTGATAATTAGTTGCCACTTTTATGGCGAAAGCAGGACAAATGTGAAAGTGTGTAAATCCTGTCTGCTGTCATTTCACCTCTCATATAATTAAAGGATGTGAAATATTTGCTCACGCTTGTGTAAATTAATTTGGCCTATCAGGGATGAAATATTGACTGTCTGCAAGTCACCTTATGGGGACATCACATTAGGTAAATGATCCCAAAGTGTGTGAAATAAATGGCTGGTTGGATCAGTCAGGACTTCCTCCTGGTTTTGCCCAGGAGATCCGAGCTACCTGGTGAAACTGAGGCTCTCGGTGGTGTCACATCAATTAGCAGCGAGGCCTGTAGGTTCTGACCTTTCCTTCCAGCGCGGAATGGCGAGTCCACCGTCTGTACGAGGCCCGTGTGTGTCCGGCTTCGGTCCAGCAAACGCAGGCCACTCACTCATTCAGGACCTGAGGAGACCAAATCAGATTACCAACCTGTATCGCCCGCAATCTACTGAGACAGGATCAACCCCCCAGGCAGGGCTGAAATGGATACAGCAATATACAACAGCCATGCAGAGGAGAGAAGGAGGGGGGGGGGCAAAGAGGAGAGCAGGAGCCGAGGGTAGGGAAGAAGTCACATTGTTGCAAGTGCGGCGACAATGTGACTTAATTGATTCCATGCCGTCTCATCAATTCTGATTAAAATAAAATGAGCCTCTGAACGTTTGAAAAGGTTAAAACAAATTGAAGGTGGAAATCACAGCTGGTAATCACACTTTGTCTAACAGTGGGTTTCTAATGAAGCAACCTGCTCGCCATCATTCATCTCAGCCTGCTTTGGGCACACGCAGGAAGACGTTTTCCTGGGTGTGTGTGTGTGTGTGTGTGTGTGTGTGTGTGTGTGTAGGTGTGTGAGAGGTGACATTAAAACCTTACAGCAAGAATGATCTAGGTTTGATTTATGTTCTGCTGAATTCTGTGTGTTTCTATGTTTTTACTGCGATTGAATGGATGATGAGGTCAGGTGGACTGGAGACAAATTGCCCATATGTGTGACTGTGACTTGAATTAATGATTTCTTCTGTTTGGACTCACAGCTGGTCCAAGGTGTCCTCCCTGCATTATGAGTACTGATACCAGCACCCGAGTCCTTCAGACCGAGTAAGAACAAATACAATCTAATAATGATGATGAAGTAACACGGCAATGTATCAATAACTGAGCCCAACAATCACAATGAGTACTGTTATTGTGGATAGTTGAGTATTTCTATTGGAAATACTTATTTACTTTCATTAAAGTAGAATTCTGGATGCAGGGCTTTGTGATCATGCATTGTGATCTAGGATTCAACTGCCAACAAGTACTTTATTCGACAATGGAGGGAGTGTCTGATGAAGATGTGTGTAACATACAGTCAGCAGTCTGATGTGGTTACTAATAAGAGATTTGCTGGGCCAATTATGTTGGTTATCGATTATATGACATGAACAAGGAATACTAAAGTAAATCCATAGTAACCTTTCCTCCCTGATTTGATAATCATTCATCATCTATCAAAACAAGCCTTCATTGGTCTGCAAATCTTGTTTAGCAGAAGAAGATGCAAAGAGATTGTGTTTTTTTAATGACAAAATGTTGGTTTGTACATATCTATCCATGTGGAAAACACACTGGGACGGACACACACACACACACACACAGGAAAGACAGGGACAGCTGATATAAACCTGCAGTTCAGACCAATTGGGCAATCACAACGTAAAGTACATTATAAAAAGGTACGTTCAACTTCTGTGGTTTGAGCAAATAATGTTTATAAGATTGAAGATATATGCTGCTGGTTTCACAATATAAAATGAACATTCTTATTTGTATATAATACAACTCACTCTGGGGTTCTGTCGTGATGAAATGTCACATCTGTTAAACTTTGCCCGACTTCGATGCTTTAGGAGAAAGCCTGATAAATGTCAAAACTAATGATTCCATTTAATGTGTTTCATGATTCGTGGTGTCAAATTAAATCCTAACTTTACATTCAAACTCACACGTGTCCAACACATTTTAATACATGACATTTCTAAATAACAAACTGGTACTCACAATAAAAGACATTCAAACGAAATCATTGACACACAAACACACGCACACGCTCACAAAATACAGGGATTCTAGTAGGTGAATACTGACACCTGGTGGTTGTTTGGTGAACAAGAGAAGCACCTGCAGCCAATTTCACTGCAACGCCTCCTCATTACAGACAAAGCAATGCGAGTCTAATTACAACTTTCCTGACTGTCGAATACAAAAATACAAGTCAGTAGAGAGTTAAAACTGTTCTTGTTTTATTTCAAAACACAAACTTTTGCAGTGTTAACAAAAAATCCCATAATTGCGATGCGGCTAGTTAATGTGAAAGCAGACCCCCCTGGAATATGCTGTTGTGAAGAAGCACTGTTGCCTTTTTGCTCACAAATTGCCCTATTTTCAGTGGTTGCTTTGCTTTAGTAAACTTAAAGCTGTGCAGACATGTTGCAGTCTCAGCAACAATTCTTCAGTGGAAATGCAAATAGAAACACATGCAAAGCAAACCTCTGGCTAATTATACAGCGTCTGTGTCCCTGAGCGCTGGAAAAAAACTAAAGCACAGCACGTATGCGCTTCATATACATAGATTCAATACAGAACATCTGTGTGTATATCTTCATAAAACATACACTAATTATAGCTAATTATATTTCAACACAGAAGCACAAAGCTTATTTAGAAAAAGGTGTTGGTTTGGCAATTTCTCCACTTCTTTTTTTTATTTTTACAGAAGACCACAATGCATAACGACAAAGGAAAGAAAACACACCGAATTATGTTCACGTTGGAGTCTAAGCTATCTGAAAAATGAACCAAAGTAAACAATCAAACACTGTCACTGTGATTGTAAACAAAATGCATTGAAGCTGGTTAATTAAAACACTGAAGAATGCCCACATTCAGAACATCTACTGATACATGGTACAAGACGGGAAATCACTTCATCCTTTTCAATTTTTTTTTTTAGAAACTCACCAAATATACACATGCACACACACGAAACTTGACAGAAAGATGTGTGCAATAAACGTCATGATACTCTCTATAAGGCACTAAAAATCCATAATAGAAGCACTCTAAAAATTTCATCTATAAAAAGGCAAACAGATGTTATCCTATATGGCTCTGCTGTGATAAATGATTTGAATTTCCTTCTCAGTGCGGTGGACACAGTTTTCTGGCTCCGGGTGAGGCGTTGTACCTACGCCATTGTCGTGTCTCTCATCTCTCGTCTCTCTCAGTCGTCTTTCTTGTCAGACGCGCTGTCTCCTTGTTTGTCTCCTGTGCAGCTCTGACTGTCTGATTCCATGGGGAGTGGCGTGGCCTCCAGCAGGGCCTGGTATCGCTGGAGCTCCAGGTAGGTGGTGAAGAGTTTGGCGTACTCGGGGTGCGTGGAGGCAAAAGCTTTGAATTCATCTGAGGAGTCAGGGGAAAGAAGAGGAACACAGCTGAGCGAGATGATGAGAGAAACTAGGCAAATAAAATTAAATAAGTGACAGAGGGTGAATAAAATTAAATAAGTTGAATAAAATACAATTTAATAATGACTCTAATAAAGACTGAATAAAAGGAAATCTAATAAGTGACATTAAAGTTGAAAAAATAAAATAAGTTGAAATTGTTGTATAAAATAGTATAATCTAATGATGACTAATAAAGACTAAATACAATAAAATAAAATAAGTTGAATGGGAGTTGAATAAAAAATTAATTGAAAATAAATATATATATATCATGATAGAGGTCATAAGTCTAACTCACTGAAGGTGATGAAGCCGGAGCCGTCGGCATCAATGTCCTTGAAGAGCTTGGCCATGTTTAGATCTGACACGCCCAGAGCCGAACGCAGCAGAGACGTAAACTCCTCCCGGGTGATTTTGTCATCCTGATCTATGTCAAACAGCTGAAGAAGAGACGGCAGCGAGAGAAGAAGAGACAAAACATCATGTCAGAGTTGTTGTGTGTACAGAGGAGGTGAAGTGTACAAAGTGGGAAGAGGCTCAGAACACAGAAAGTAATCAGCAACAGAAGTCACACCAGACCATACAGACCTGATACCAGTCCCAATCTTTCATGCTCTCTGCAACAGACACGCATTGTTGACTTGACATTAAACATACTGCCTCTGTTCTGTTTGACAGTACTGACAAACAGCCTGTTGGTCTCTCTGGCATCAAATACAGGCTTTTCTTTCTCCTTCTTATTTTTGGTGAACTTTCTTTCAAAATGTGTCAAGAATGATGCTAATAAACTTTGTTGGTTGTATAAGTATAATACAGATGGATGCGTGTAAACATCATAGCTGCTCATTATGCTCATTCTCAGATTATAAGAAATCCACTTAAGCTTTCTTATTTTGATATTTAATAGTTGCTGTGGTGTGGAAAAACAATCTAATGAAAACAGACTTTGCAAGTTGTTAGGAGTTGGACATGAAGTGTAGAGTTTCATTTCCAAATGGGGGGGGGATGTTTACAGAAGCAGCCATGTTAGAGTCACCATAATGTGGGAACTGCTGGCCTCCACAGTTATCAAGTTCCGATTTGTTTTTCATCTGAATCCAGTGAAAGCAGCGGTCAGGAAGTTGCTTGTCTGCTGCAAGGACATGAGACACGACTGGCCATTGAGGGAGTGACTCCTCTTGTGGTGAAGGGTGGTATTGTTATGGTTCAAAAGCTTTTCCAAAATCAAATAACATCAGTAGGAGGTGAGTCCTATGAGTATTGTAATGAGGATTTCAGTCAATTCTAGAAGGTGAATGATACGATCAGCATAATCGTTTAAAGCATAAAGTACATAAAGTGAAGTTGTTGTCTTGAAGACTTCTGTTTACATGAAGAGAGGAATCATAGGCAGTGCATTCTGTGTATATATTTAAATACAGTACAGTATATTTCCATCCTACCTTGAAAGCCATGCGAAGAACTTCATCAGTGTTCGCCGGTCGACACAAGATGGTCACGCCGATAACATACTCTCTGAAGTCTATGGTGCCATCTCCATTCTAGACAGAGTCAAAAGGAGCTGTTAGTGCTGAATGTACCTACTCACACACAAGCGATATCTGGTCTCTACCTAGAACCGATACTTTTGAAATGGGGATGTGAAAAAGAATGCAGGGGATTTAAAGCAGAGAAAACTATCAAGATCACTTCAACATGTTACATTGAGGATGATGACCTGTCCATGTTTCTCACCCTGTCGAACAGTGCAAACAGCTCCTGCAGCACTGGGTTGACCGGTAGTTTCAGGAATCGGGCAAACTCCTCGATGCTGATGCGGCCTCCCTTACACGAGGTCGCCATGGCGGCGAAGCCCTCCAGCTCTGTCTTCACGTTGTCCCACTTCAGGCTGCGGGACACCGAAAAGGACACAAATAGGCTCATGGGGAGGAAGCCCTAGTGTGTGTGTGTGTGTGTGTGGGTGTGTAACTTTCATGACATTTATGTAATGAGATTCGAGACCGGAAACATTTTAACAGCACAAACCAACTTTAATCATAAACGCAACATTGGTAGAAGGCTCTGAGCAGCTCTGCAGACAGGTGGTTCTCCGCACACTGAAGAACAACCACCTGTCTGCAGAGCTGCTCAGAGCCTTCTACCAATGCTGTATAGAAAGCGTCCTAACATACTGTCTGACAGCTTGGTATGCCAACTGCACCAAGGCAGATCACCAAAAACTCAAAAGGACTGTTAAAACAGCAGGAAAAATAATTGGACTTCCCCTGCCCTCTCTGGAGGACATTTTTAAGACTCGTTGTCTCCGCAGGGCCAACACCATCCTGAAAGATGCATCCCACCCTTGTAACTCCCTGTTCTGTCTGTTACCCTCTGGAAGGCGATACAGATCACTGAACACGCGCACCACCAGACTGAAGAGCAGCTTCTTTGTAAGGGCCATAAATGAGCTAAACAAAATCAAACATTAGACAAATTAGTACCCCAAAAGTCAATTGCAATTTTGGGATAAATTGGGACACATCAGGACATATTGGGCATCTTCAGCTATGATGTCATGTGATGTCATATGGGGCAAAGGACATGTGATGTCATGTGGGGTGTGATGTTGTGATGTCATGATGTCATAAGGAATGTCGCGATGTCATGTGATGTCATATGTGATGTCATGTGATGTCATATGTCATGTGTGATGTTATGTGATGTCGTGATGTCATATGGGATGTCGAGACATGTCATGTCCTGACCTGTTATTTATTACTGTTCAAAGATTCAGGCACAGCACAAATGCATTACGTTGTATTGTCATATACAATGACAATAAAGGCTATTCTATTCTACTCTATTCTATTCTAACATGTTTCCCCTTTAATGCGTCACTGGCTTTGAGTTCCTCCAATAAATGCTGTGCACCGATTGGGCACAAGGTGAAAGTGTGAGAGCAGCTTATGTATTAACTGAGGCTTAAGTTACACAATATTTATGACCTCTGCATACTTCTAGCTTTCATTGTATGTTAATCTACTTTGTCCACAAACACAACACTGAATAATATTTGTGTACTCAGTGTATTCAAGTTCATGTTGGGCTTTTCTTCCATTTGGTTTAAAGAACCCGACTTGTTATGTGTTGTGATCAGGGGAGGAACCTTCAGAGATTTCAACTTCAGAAGAACAAAAAGTCAACATGAGTGGGAGGCAACATGTGGAAACCTTTCCAGCCATTTCAAATCAGTTGGGAGTTCATTTGCCCTGTAATGCTCACAGCCATGATGATCTTACTTGAGTTTGCGGCTGATTTTGGTGAACTCCACCAGGCCGGCCTCCATGGGCAGCGTGAGCTCCCCGGCTGAGATCATAAGGCGGCAGTCTTCATACGTGTGGTCCGTCACTGGAACTCCCAAAGCACTGCAGACACATGGGGCAGCCTGAGTTACAACATCACCTACAGGCGGTCAAGCTGATCCGACAACAATGCACAGCTAATAAAAGTCTGTACTGGTTTGGAATTCATTTGGCCGTGCTAATGTGGCCGATACTTTACGTTTACAGTATACTCGTATTTCATTCATCACTATTAAATGACTTTTGAAGTAGCATTTGGCTCTATACCCAGTGGTGCTGAGTTTGGCAGATTGAACTTACTGAGCCATGGCGTCTCGTACGGCTCGAGCAAACAGAATAGGGCTTTTCCTCTCCTCCTCTGTGGGAATGTGTGGGGGCAGGAACTGAACAACACAGCAAACACATGGCAAAGGTCAAAACGGGGGCGAACCCAGAGGTAAAAACATCCACTTTGACACAGAAGAGGAAAGTGTCCTCGCATTACCTCTATCTCTACTGTGGTGTAAAGCTGGGACAGTGTCAGAAGCAGCAGCGTCCTCCTGTGGAAAGGACAGACAACAACACAGTAAAGCGAGTGAAATCTAATGATGCAACACATCAATCCCAGATCAATCAATGGGACACTTACGAGCTGAAGCCCTGCCAAGTCCAAGTCACTGAATCCTAGAGACAAACAGAGGTACCATTTTGTTTTTAAGATCGATACTGACTCGGTATTAAAGCTGTGTAAGTGTTAGTACTCCTACCAGAATCTCTTTACGGCTTCTTATTGCTTCAAATGCTGATTGACATTCATTCCATACATTAATGAAATAAGCAAATGATCCATAATTATATTGCACTTATTAACAGGCTATATGTTATCCTCAGCTCGGTCTCTGCAGGTCTCCGCTCTTTATGCCAGGTGAAACACATTTCTACCATAATACCAAACAACACCACCCACCAGTTTGTTTGGATATCGCAGAATTACAGGCTGCACGGGGACACCTGGGATGAAGGCACCTGCAAAGGGACGAGGGGGTGGGAGGGAGAGAGGGAGAGAGAGAGAGAGAGAGAGAGAGACTTGCGGTTACAACATCCAAGGGAGGGGAGGCAGGGCTCAGTGGGTAGAGCTTCCGCTTGGGAACCGTAGGGTTGCCGGTTCGAGTCCCTGCCGAGGTGCCCCTGAGCAAGGCACCGAACCCTCAATTGCTCCCCCCTCTGCGAAGGGTGGTAATGTAATGTAAGTCGCTTTGGATAAAAGCGTCTGCCAAATGATTGTAATGTAATGTAATGTAACATGCTCAGATCATGAATCATTAGATGTTGACTCTGGTGAGAAACGGGGGAGAAACTATGCAGGCTGACTTGATCCTTCAGTGGACAGGTGCCATGTCTATATTGCGCAATCATCACTGGTCCGGGAATGATGTGTCGACCCATTTCAAGGAATGTTTCAACATTCAAGTTCAACCAGTTACAAAACACAGAGTATAACAACAGGGAAATGCTCAAATTGAACAAGAATTGAACAAGTAGCACTTCCTCAAAGTCCTTCTGCAGAGTCACTTAAGTCGTCATGCGGACAAAGCTACTAAGGGTGTATAGAGAATGTGTGTATATGTATAAGAGGAACCTAGAGTAGATCTTTCTGTTAAATAGAGAGCTTTGCCTTCCGGCTGAGTGTGTGTGTGTTCTACTGTGTGACGTTTTGTCATCCAAGCATTTAGAAGGTGTGAACAAACAGGGCAGATGAGGTCAACACTTAAGGGCGTGAAAAGTCAATTTGGTGCAATCAAACATTGCAACGTACGTCTTACCTTGTTTGAAAGTGATGAGACATGAGCGATTGGTACACGTCCCCTCTGGGAAAATGAGGACCTGAGGAGCAAATAAACAAAGGACAGATATTCAACACAATGCAAAAGTAGAAACTATTACATTCACTTGTAACAAAGCTTAGAAAAGCCATTAATATTTCACCGTGGGTCTAAAAGAAGGAAGCTGACTTGTAGCATTGTTACTAGGAAACTGGCACAGGAAATTGAGAAGCCCTAAGCAACATCCTGAGTCAGACCTCTGAGTGTTTTCTTAGATAGAAATCACTTGCTCAAGAGCTCCTGGGCAGCTACCCTAACTCTAGGTTAATGTCATGGCTGTGCCTAACACACCTGTGGCCAGAGACCTCCCGACTTGGCTCTGCTCTCAATCTCTTGGATCGTATTCTTCCTTGAGTCTGGGTCCTTTCTGGACACCAACACGGGCTGGAGACAGCGCACCACCCCTTCACACACACACACAAACAGTTCATTTAATAGCGCATTAGGCCTCTGTAATTGAAAGCTCACTTAATGATATCAATATTAAGTGAGCAGCTATACAATGACTTGTAGTTCTGAGATGAAAGTATTGTCATTAGACAGACTGAATCAGTAACTGTATTCATGAAGTTTACTCCAGTCTACATTCACATTTCCCCAATAACACTGTACACACACACGCTGGAGGTTATAGGTAGAAGAACACCACCTCACACACAACCAGCCTACGACCCGTTTGCGGACTAGTTTAGAGCCTCTTACTGCCAAAGATTGGCGTCGCCAGGTTCTCCACTCGGGAGACGGTGGAGGGCAGGCCGGCAACGATGCACACGATCCCATCGAAGAAGGACGAGTGGGGGGCCACGGCCAGGATGGGGGCCTCGCTGCTGTCCACCTGCTGGCCCTTGATCACTACTCTGAAGCCCAGGCAGAAGTAATACATCCTCCCCAAGGCCACCATCACCGTCGTACACAGAAACCTGATGGGACGAGCAGAGACTTTCAGTTTGGTTGCTTGCAGTAACCTTGCTCACATTCATATAAATTAGTGTGTAGTACATCATATCATCATACAGGTAAGGAATGCAATTTTTCTTTCCGTGTTTCAAGTCAACACGTTTTAGTATCTTCAAAAACCTGGATTGCCTATGAAAATCAACTATAAAACACTTTCTCAGCCCCATGTAAACACGAGGACGCCCTGTGCAGAAGCAGAATAGCAGAACACAAATCTACAGCCGCGTGAATCAGCACAAGCACAGGCAGATGCACATTCCTCAGGTCACGTCAGGTCAGGAATTTTTATTTTGAGAATTTGCTGCCTTGGCTGTGTTATCCTGTTCCACTCCTCCTTCTATTATCTGCTCATAGCAAACCTGTCTCAACAACTCAGTTTGCTCCTGGGTCTAGATCAGGGAGACTGGCCTGCGATTAAGATCTCCCTCTTTGTGTAGGTTATGTCTGGGATGTTTGGCAGGAGTTGATGAGACCAACATTGGAATCTGCGTGATGTTTTTGTGAGTGTAAACCTGTGTGAGGCATCCATCGCTCCTCCCTAAAGACCCACCTGTGCAAGTCTCTAGTCTATTTAACAAATGCGCAAATATGTGGACTGGATATGATAGATAAGAGCATACAGGAACGCACAAACATGCAAATCCATACAGAAAGTTGTGAGTCAAGCACGGAATGAAGCAAACATACTGCACACCCTAACTGTGAACTGGATAATCCTGCTTGCTTCAAGCCAAAATCAGACTAATCTGAGGGTTCGGTCGAAATATATGATGTCATATTTTGTACCTGGCGGTCGTAGTTATTTTGAGACTAGTGTGTGTGTGTGTGTGTGTGTGTGTGTGTGTTTGTGTGTGTGTGAGTTGGTGCCTGTGAGGTGTGGAATGTCTCTGTGCGGATGCTGTGCAGTGGGATAGGGACGGTGTGTTTTTGTGTGTATCTTGGTTACCGTCTCCAGCCTGTCATTGGCTCCACGGCTCCTTTCAGGGGATGGTTGAAGGTTATCACCAGGGCTATGGTCCAGGTCACCAGGAGTACCAGAAACGCAAGGACGGCACGGATGGGGACCAGGAAGATACCCAGGAGGACACACTGAAGATAGTGGGGTGGTGAACACACCATTACAGAACCAAAACAACTGCTTTAGGAGGCCTATAGCATGAAGAGAAGACTGGTGCAGAGTGATTAGACGTTGTTTAACAGAAATATGTGCGAGTTTGGAAATCCACATCACTGGAGAGCTTTCTAGACGACAAACAACGGCTCTCATTGTAGATTCTGCATGTAACAAGCTTTACAAGCGGATTGCTCGGAGCTCGCTTGACCGAGATTAGGGCCTGGTTTCACGGCCGATCCACGCGTGCAGTCGCATCGCTATAGGAACTGTGTACACTTCACATTAGTGTCCGCGTAAAGCAAAGCAAGATCGCACCTTTCCACCACCGTACTCACTTTGACGATATCGGCTTTGGTGAGGTTTGTGTCCTGCACGAACGGGTTGATGACGGCGGGCAGCAGCAGAGATTGCTGCCTCGGCAGAGCGGCGACTCTCTGGGGCGGCATGGCAGCGGAGGAAGCGGAGGGAACAGCTCACCGATCGCTACTTGAACAGTTATGTTATCATCTTACTTCCTCGACAGAAGCCATGGGCTCTATCCTTGGGCCATATCTGGCGATCATACACAAGGCGCGCGCACACACTCTCACACACACACACGCCGAGAGAGCGGAACTGAACTAGGTGTTAAAGCTCCACCTCCTGCAGGGCTCCACTGCTCGGTTTACTAATGTATACAACCCGCTCACACAGGCGGACTATGCGCGTTTTCACTCATCGGCGCCGTGCGGATGTGATGTAGAATGAACACGGCGTCACCTTTACGCGTCAGTTATGAGAAAGATGCACATTTTCGAGCAATATTCTATGCAGGTGGTAAGTGAGGCGATACACAATGCACAGTTATTCTACAGGGGGATTTTGTGACGTAATGAAATGTTTTCGATATGAATTCAGCTATACGGCCACAAGATGGCATAGTTTTTTTTATAAACGTTATGGTGGCGCATCAATCGCCAACTTCTGCCGTGTTTCTCTGAAGAGGCCGCAGTGTTAACAAAGAGTTTGGTTTGTAATAAAGATCCATATCTATGTCAAACAGACAGGGCTGGACAAGTTTGACCTCACAGAGGCACAGAGGGTTTGTATCGTTCAGAATCTTTGCAGTTGCACAAACTAAACACAGCGATAAATTACAAATCAGATATTTGAATGTTTCCAGATGTGGCACCTTGAAATGTCAGGCGCAGAGAGTGAAAGAGTTCATTACGAAAATGCTCAAATAACCACATTTGTACGTGGACTGGACTAAATAAACTCAAGCTGATGAAAAAAAGTACTTCAAATGTTTCATGATTGGGAGATCTATGCTCCATAGAGTTAATCTGACTGGTGTGAATGTTGTGGAAAGGCCACAATGGCTTAATGTCAGCTAATAATACATTATGCAACGCCAACATGACCTTGCAGCTACTCCACTGATGTAACTTACATTACACTGAGAATTTATCCATGAACAATATCAACACACTGCTTGAACTGGGATGTAATGCTGGCAAAAGACCAAGAGGAAGTTTGGCTTATTGGATTTGTCGTTCTTATTTAGTCGAAGAGTTGAGCTGAATATTGGGTCGGGATGATTTCTCATCTCACGGGTCACTTCACTTCTACGTTTCCCTTGATTGTACACACAATAACTAGTCAACTGTTCCTGGTTAGAGTCCAATGGTGGTTGTTATTATTCTGGTGATCCAATAAGTTATCAATGTTGTTCTGGAAGAAGATTTACTTTGCAAGAGAGTCCTGTCTCTAAACCAGTACATTCAGTTGAGTGGTGAACTTATATGTTTTTTGCTTTCTCACCTCATTATATGTATGTATGCAAACTGCACTGAGGCAGATCGCCAAAAACTCAAAAAGACTGTGAAAACAGCAGGAAAAATAATTGGACTTCCCCTGCCCTCTCTGGAGGACATTTTTAAGACTCGTTGTCTGCGCAGGGCCAACACCATCCTGAAAGATGCATCCCACCCTTGTAACTCCCTGTTCTGTCTGTTACCCTCTGGAAGGCGATACAGATCACTGAACACGCGCACCACCAGACTGAAGAGCAGCTTCTTTGTAAGGGCCATAAATGAGCTAAACAAAATCAAACATTAGACAAATTAGTACCCCAAAAGTCAATTGCAATATTGGGACACATCGGGACATATTGGGCATCTTAAGCTATGATGTCATGTGATGTCATATGGGGCAAGGGACATGTGATGTCATTTGGGGTGTGATGTTGTGATGTCATGTGGGATGTTGCTATGTCATGTGATGTCATATGTCATATGTGATGTCATGTGATGTCATATGTCATGTGTGATGTTATGTGATGTCGTGATGTCATATGGGATGTCGAGACATGTCATATGAGACATCTTGAGCTATTGGGACATCTTGAGCAATTGAGCTGTGGGACTACTTATGTTTTAATGTATGAATGGAACTGTGTGTTGTTTATTTGTTGTTATTTATTATTTATTAATTGTTTGTAGTTGTTTATTTATAGTTTGTTGCTGTTATTTATTACTGTCCAAAGATTCAGGCACAGCACAAATGCATTTCGTTGTATTATTATATACAATGACAATAAAAGCTATTCTATTACTGATCCACATTATATTGACAACCTTTATTGATGAAAGAATAACAAAGTGCCCAAGCATTAAAAACAATACACAACACAATGACTGCAGAGTTAAATCACAAAAAAAGAGAATATAAAAAAGATTATTCGACAACACTACTGTGGTACTCTTGTCATGATTCCATCATGCAGCAAACTTATACAGCCTCTATAGGCAACCTGTGCCTTTTAATCTTTCTGTCGCATTAGCAAAGGAAAGTACAAAATGGAGTTGCCATGACAATAATTTGGTATCCATATTGTCCAGTTCCCTTGCATATTGTTGTCCTTTATAAAGTGCTAACCAAATAAAGAATAACGTGTGCCAGCAAATACTACTTTCTGAAATCCAGAGAATAAGTAGTTCCATCAGACATTGTTAGATAGAATATGAAATGTTTATATAGAACTATACGCAAAAAGCAATTTCCTAAAGCACCATTTTCGGTCAAGACACATTGTGCAAATTCATTTCTCTCAAATGTATTGCACAATAATGAGAAAAATACTTCATAAAAAAAATCAAAAAACAAAACGATACATTTATGAAACTGCAGTTTGTACACTGTGGACATAGAAGTAGTTCTAAGCCATCATGACTTCCCCTCACGGTGCAAAACACCTTTTGGAAACTAAATTTGCATAAAAGGCGATATCTCACAGCATAGCACTGCTTAGTTCGATGCAGTGTGGACATACCTGATGTCAAAGTTAAAAACAAAACAAAAACAATCAAAAACAATAGAATGGGGGTACGCGTCATAACAAAGCCGCATCAGCATAACAAATGAAATGTCAATATCACACAGTAATATAACAAATATCCAATTGCCTATATTCAGCCTGTGCAGAAGGTCCCAAGGTGCCTTTCCACAAAGCTGGAGGCTGGTTATACAGGCTGGATAGGACATGTCACCCATGAAAGCGTGCACAGTTGCCAGGCGAAAAACCCAACAACAGTGTGTGATTTGAGCATTGAACCACTGTGCGATACCGTGGCAATGTCCTCATGAGGCCAGAGGTCATCACAGGAAGAGCCAGCTGCCAGAGATGCGAGCGGTGCTTAACAACCAAGCCAGTCCTTTGTGATTTCACCCAACTTCACAATCTTTAGGCTGCCGTCTTCCAATTTGAAATAGTGGTTGCCTTTGAAGAAATAACTGTAATCTGTGGAAGACAAGCACAAAGTATTCAATATTAAAAATATCTGTTTTTTATCCTTCCCGTTTTCCATGGTAAGTCACACATATACACCACAAACCACTTGAATCGCTTGAATCATCTCAATCAGTTGACAAACGTATGACCTACTTTATTTACTATGTGTAAGTATCCAATCAGGCTCTGCTGAAGCCAAGGTCGAGTCTCACTCTGGGTATGCAAACAGAGGCCTCTCTGTGGGACGGGCACAGGCTAGCTTTATAGCAATCTGTTTGTCCACAGTGAGGGGACGGGCCTATGTGATGCTTACAGGGCTGTGTGTATGTTAGGGGGAAATACGGTGAGCGTTAATGGAAAAATCCCTGGTTGGCTTGCCTCTGACAGAAATTTGCATACCACCTCTAACCCCAAGTGTACACAGCCGACGGGCCGTCTCAGAGGACATTTACAGGTATCGTGCCTACTGCCTCTCAAAAGTGTATTTCTTGCACTCTAGTCGCTGTGAGAACTGTGACTAAACACAGGTACAATAACAAGCTGAAGGTCAGTTGCTGTGAGCGCACAAGGCCCGACAATAAATTAGAACATTCCGTATCAAATATAGAGCGAATGTCTTCCTCCCTGGGCTGTCTCTATCAACATCAGACTGCAGATCACTCCCTCACTTCATTGCTTCTCCTTATTCCCATTTCATTTCCTCATTCTCGTTGTGTAATCAGTTCCTCTGAGGAGTTCATTTTTGACTAAGTGTGTCACCGTGGTTTGCAGGGTTCTGGTAAATGAGAGGTCCTGTTGTTCGAGGCGCAGTGCCAGACATGCCGAGGGAGACGACTGGATTTATCTAACTGCAGAATGCCAGTCTGCAGTGAACTGGCACTAATTGAAGCCCGGCGGCCATTTACACAAAGTCCCTTCTCCCTCATAATCCAAAGTCATCAAAGCGATGGAGTCCCAGGGTGGTTTTTGCTACTTTTGTATTTTCTTCTTCACAAATTGGCGACGGCAAAGGAATCACGTTGTTGTTTTTTAATGATTTCTATAGCCCTTGCTTTAGTGACTGGACTGCAATGCTATTTGAACTGTAGCCAGGTTTCAGTGGAAACACTTGTTTATGTTTGCTGAATGAGTTACAATGAGATGAGCTCAATGGCTGATTTTCATATTCAAATCAATGGGTCTCTGAAAGGTAAGAACTCAAGCAAATAAGTTATGCTGGAAAATTGTGAGCAGTAATGCAATATACTGTGTGCTCCATTTGTAATGAACAGGTACGAACATTAAAAATAGAAACTTTCTGTGGGATTCTTTAAATGTAGCTAAATTTATGCTTTCTTGTCCCAAAAAATGTCAATTTCTGAATGTCTGGCAGCTGGCTTGCAAAAGGACACAACGCCATCAAACAACTGTGTGTCCACTTTTCTCAATCAATGAACAAGCTGCTGTATATTCAGCTGCAGGCTTCACACTTCATGACCAGCCAATCCCCACTAGAGAAACCAACCGAACTGACAACAAATAGAGAAATGGAGAACAGTCTCAACTCCTAGTCTTACATTTTGAAGTTCCTTAATGGGAATACACAGATTCATAGATTTTTTAGAAGAAAGAGATGTATTTACCAATGCCATTAAGACTGAAGGCAGCGTCTATGCCATCTGGGATGCCATTCCAGGCATCAGCAATGAGTTTGGGGAATCCAGGGTCCATTGTCTTCCTCTCCTCATCATATCTACATACACATTAGAATAAAGTTTTATTTGTATTCATCCTTCGATAAATATTGACCTTCAACACACCAGTCAAACACAAACTGAGAAATCCCATGTTTGCGAAAGAGCTGTGGGAGCTGCTGTGGTTTACAGCCCAGTTTAAGTCGCACCAAACACTCTAATTGAAACCAGGCATAGCCCGGCAATAACACAGGGAGTGACATCAACAGCTCTGAGTTACTGTGCGTCACACACTGAGTTTAGGCTCACAAATGAACCAAATGAATAAGCTTAACTCTTTACCTCCAGAATTTGTCTCCAGAGAACAAGTAGGTCTTCCTGTTCCTCCTGAAGTTGAAGGCAGCGTCGATATTTTGCAGGTCAGATGGGAGGCCGAGACTGGTGATCCTCTTGGGGTAGCCTCTCTCCAGCTGATCTGCTTTGTACATCCACATCTCATTGCCTAGAAGGACGAGCAGGGCGACAAATAAGCAGAAGGAGAGGGTAAGAAACAAACTAACTCAAAACTGAAAATCATCTTATGTCAATCTCATCACTTTTCCATAAGATGTCACAATATTAAAATGTGAAGAATGCATCAGAAACCACTAATAACTATGGTTGAATGTCCGAGGGTGCACACCGCACGCGAGAGCGCTCGGCCAACATTCCCGTTTCGCCTAAAGTTTCAGTTCTAAGAAACACATGACTATTCAGAGAAAAGCATCCAAGTGGTAAAAAAAAGAGCCCTTTATTACTCATGGTCTCTCTTGTCACCATGGAAGCAGTGAACACACTAATGAAGCGCGTTCGCATCAATATTCAGCAGGGCACAGATCAACCCTCGCTTTGCTTTATTTGAACGTCGCCTTCTTCCATTTCTGTTTTCTATTGGCGTACCTGAGAAGAAGACCGTCTTTTCCTCCACTGGGTTTTCGTAGGCAGCATCTACTTTGGCAGGCAAGTCGGGCCAGTAGGTGGCCACCAGCATCGGGCCGCTGGGCTTGCTTCTGAAGTTGACTGACCTGAACAGGAACCTGGCAGACAGAGGAGGAGGAATAGAACTGTAGGTGAGGCAGAAGTGAAATTGGAGTTAAAATGAAAATGGGCCAGAGGGGGGGGATGAAGGCAAGGTGTGTGTGTGTGTGTGTGTGTGTGTGTGTGTATATGTGTGTGTGAGGAAGAGGAGGAGGAAGAAGGGGGGTTAGCACAAGTGCTCCACTGGCCGAGTCAGCCACAATGGCCTGATTCATGAGCATCTGGTTCTCGTTAGTGCTAAGGCTGCAGACGCGAGCGGAACAAGACCCATCTTGCCTGGATTTCCAATACACAGCTGCACAACAACAGCAGCTTCCCAAACTCTTTTCCACTGACCTATTTTTTGAAAAGAGGAGAGATCTGCAATACTCGAGCCTTCATGCACATCAGTTAGCAGGAATATCTCATTTGTTTATCAGAGTTTCAGGGATGTTTGCAAAGCCATGAATGGAGAACATCAAGGATTTCAAATCTCCCTATCTTAACCCAGTAGGTGTAAGCTAAAGTGTGGGTTAGCCATCCCCTCTCCTGGTAACAGCATGTATGTGTACAATATATACATTTGGTGACCTCAGCAGACTCTCGGTGCACTTTCACCCACCTTGAACAGGAGAAAAGTCTATTACGCCCGACTAACTGGAACCACCTGTGTGGGCGTGCGGGGCCTTTAAAGGTCTGCACCAGCTTATAAACGGCAGCCATAAAGTTCAGAGTGCGAGATTAGCAGTTTGTGAGTGTTAGATAACGTCCACAAGCGGAAGGAAGAAAACAGGGAAGATATCACGGACTGCTTGCATCCGGCCTCTGTGGATGTTTGGATACAGTCAGACGGAATCTAATGGGTAGGTTGGTAAGTGGACATCTTGAGACACTTTAATTGCATTGCTCTTAAGCCTCCAGACAGACAGACACCTTGATGCTGGGCTCAGCTAAGTATTGCTAAGTATTACTCACTGCATAATGTCCAAATTTACCCGACATCATAACTATGCTGAGGCAGGAGAAACAAACGGGTATCCCACATTACGGTAGGAAAGGTGAGGGAGCATTGGCACCGAGGCCTGGAACACTGTTTCGTTCAGTCTCTGTGGGGGTCACAACAACAACAGGCTTACACAGAAACCTCACTCGTGTCGTGTCAGGACTCGGAAAGATTCACATGTGATCGATGTTTCAGTCAGCCACACTTCATAGCATAACAAACCAAATAATTGTTTGAAACATTACACAAAGCCACGCGTGGTTACACAACAGAGACTGCTTTGATTAATGAATGTTAATGTATCTCTCCCAACGGTTTGCTCCATATTCCAGCAGGGGAAACCCACTGACTCTGAACGTTGCTCTGGATTGTGCTAGTTTACACAGCTGGCCCAGCTGCTCACAACAGACAAACGCTGTCGTACGATCGCAAAAGTTAAAATATGGCCCAGTTATAAACCACAACATAAGTCTGTACTCGTAACTTAGCTACACAACAGCCCATGACTGTTTCTCACATTATCTGAACATCAAGAAATCAAATAATAATCAAGAACATTAACTAAAGCTTCAGCTGAGCCTGGGAGAGTAAAGCCTGGTTTGACTTCTACACGCCGGGCCAAGCTTTCACGGTCCACAGAACGCTCTGGAATCTGTGTGCTGCAGTGCCGATTACTGCAAATGTGCGGGGAAGAGAGGAAGAGGGAGGTAAGACGTAATAAAGACATGGGCGTCAGTTTAAGTGAAAGACCTTAGAGGCTGCAGAGGTCGATGGGGCTGCTCTGCTTTGGGGCCTTGTTCCAAATATAGTCGTGACAAATGCATAAACGTGAATTACAAGACGTGAGCTAGTTAACACATCGTGACCGACGTGGCGATCACGCTCGACAAGATTACTGTTTTTGTTCAATGTGACTCTCTGAGGAATTTGCTGCTGCTGCCCTTCACCTTCCTGAGGGAAAATACAATGAGTCACAAAGACTTATGAGCCACACGACCACAGGACTTCATGCAACTCTTCATCAGCACTAACTCAGCCGGTAAACACGCAGGACGGCCCTCTCTTCACTGGCGCCTGTGGAGAGCTGTAGACAGAGAGGCCAATGCCTATTTAATTGTTCTGCGCGTTTTGTTTTGGAAAACAGGGGAACCTGTAACCTGAATCCTCACCTGAACACATCATGAGCGTAGACAAACAACAAACCTCACTTCGCACGGCTCCTTTTTATGTGGCATTACTGTGTAACTCGTGGAGGCTTCTTTGTTTTTACTTGCCTGAGTCATAAGCCAGACGTAAGCGTTTGAGTAATGTTTGCATGTTCTCCGATAGGTCGCAGACTGGAAATTTGCGGAACGAGCCAAAGACTACTCGCTCGGTTTCAACAGAGCCAAACATGGATTTTGCTGTAATTCATGACTAAGACAGCAAACGGTAACATTACATCCACAAACAATCATGGTTATAACAGCATGCAGGTCATCTCAGGACATCGAAAATGAAGACTTTGTAATCGATGTTTAAAGGCGTGAAGATCAAAACCAACCTAAACCCATGATACTCTAATACGTTTCTACCTCATATGCGTGTTTGCAGCACTGTTGAGGTCATAGAAAACATTAGCACTTTCTCACGATTTCATTTGATTTGATTACCTGTCCTTGAAGAAGAAGGTCTCCCCTCTGATCTGTGCTATCGCATCGAAGACAACCGGCTCCTTGCAGATGTCCATGGGCGTGACGGGACCCTGTGTTGGAGACGTGGGCGTGTCCGTCGACCCGCCTGTGGGCCAAAGAAGCCACAGTGAAGGACAGGGTTGTAAAGTTTACATTACAATGAGTCTTTCTCAGATGCATGGGGATCTACAGCTCTCTTTGATTTTTAATGCAGGGAAAATGTGTGAATACTGTGAAGTCAAAACTTCATCGATATGCCACACTGTGTAATAAGGAAGGAGGAAAGATGCAGGCAGGTTGTCATCTGTGCTGTCGTTTAGCTTTTAGGACCATTGTTTAACATTCATGACCAAAGAGTTCACAATTGATCATGTTTTACCCAAATTGCATATCTTTGCAGTCGTCAATCACTCACTTTACCGTGAAATCATATATATGAGGGGTGGGGGAGATGGTTCTGCCGACTCCTACACTCGAGAATTTGCATATTGGATATTCTCTGATCAACCAGCTGTAAGTCACATTTCTATTCACCATAGAGCTCCTGGATGCCTTGGATATCGTCGTTGGACAGCCTGAAGTCCTTGGTGAAGGTGTAAATGGGGGCCATTAATGCTCCGGGGTCCTGAGAGTGCTCCAAGCCCAGGGCGTGACCAAACTCATGAGCTGCCACCAGGAACAAACTGTAGCCTGGAGGTATGGAATGAACATAAATGATCTGTACATGGCAAAGAGTGCAGAACAAAATGACTTCCAAATAGTTTTATGTAATAGTGTGTGGACAGTCTTGTACTCATCGATTTCTGTGGCATTGAAATTCCACCACATGGGAGCCTGAGCTATTTACAAAAAAACTCCTTTGGTCCCACACGTGACTCCTTCTCACCTTGGTCTGGACAGAAGCCCCACTTGCGGTCGTCGTCGTAACTCATGGAGGTGGCGCACCACATCTTGCCGTCACTCCTTCCGGATGTGGTGCAGGATTCGTAGGTGTCTCCCAGGAAGGTGAAGGGAAAAGCGCAGGGGCTTCCCTCAGCGTTTCCGCCAACTGTTGACATGGCTGCACAAAGCATCAAACGGCAGGTGAGAACTCTGACAGCGACCTGTCATCCCTGCACGTGGTGAATCATTTTCCAAAATGTTGCAAAAGCTTACAGCACATTGTGAAATGGGATGAGCTTGAAAACATAATTAAAACACTGGCACAATACGCGTGACATCAATAACTAATCTATTCGGCACCAAACCAGAAGCACCCACCCACATTGATTTACTTTCAAAGAGAGACTTTTTTTCTGGCAACACTGGTTTTCTCTTTTTTTATTTTTCAAAGAAAAGTATTTCCAAATCAATTAGAACCAGATGAAAGCTCTCTCTCTCTCTCTCTCTCCCCCTTCCACACCTCCCTCCTGCACTACCTCACCCCGGGAATCGGCCTCACTGACAGAATGGAAAGAAAGTCCTTCCACTGCACAGTAAAATACTTTTGCAGCCATTTAGCAGACCGCGAGCGAGAACAAAAACCTAAGATGGAACATTCCTGCACAACAACAAACCCGGCCAGGCGTCATAAACTGCACATTTAGATATAAAGCAAGTAGGAAAAAAGTGATCTGTACACATCCACGCATGTACATAATCCAGAACACGAGCAGGACACAGAGAATCATAGCATCGTCAATTCTACTACCCACCAGTTTCGGGGCAGAACCCGTAGGATTTGTCAGCATCATAATTGTTGGTGGTGGCACACCAGCGGTACCCGTCGTCTCGGCCCTGAGTGGTGCAGCTGTCGTAGGTGTCCCCCTGGAACGTGAAAGGGAACTTACACGCCACTCCGTCGGCGTTGCCACCCAGGGTGAACAGCACTGTAACAAACACGGGAGCAGAAGGGTTCAAACTGCCATTGAAAACAATATTTTGGCATTTCATCATTTCTTTGCAGTTGCATGAAATTGGTGGTGGACAGACCTCAGTTACAGTTGAGGAAGCAGTAGTATAAAGTATAGGATTCGTAGAGAAGATGGTTCCAGGACAAACCGGCCTCACTTGTGTTTTCATCATATACAACTCTGTACATGTGTACTTTGGCAGTCAGATGTGCTAAGCGTGTGCTCACATTAGTACCATGGACAGCATCAGAACGCAAACAACGTGTTTGACAGAGCCCAGTGTTTCAAAGTGGGGCAGTAACTTGGAAAAGAAATATTCCACAATCTGCTCTAAACAAAAACAAGACTTTCCTGGCATACATGGCAACCTCATTTCTTCTGGTCCAAAAGCAACAGGCTCGCTTTAAATAAATTCCATCTGATTTCTGAAAGTATTTCTTGGCACGCGTAGAAGAGAAAACATCTCGCGTCTAAGTAGTTTTGCGGTTCGACGAGATGCAAATAGGGCGTGACACCGACGCTGCTTATCCTGAGGTTTGATTTCCAGTACAACAACCTGTTAAGGCTTCCAATTATCAAACCCCGCCGTGCTTCGCTGCAAGGTCAGAGTAGGGAGGAAGTAACCATGGGGGCTAACTCACACTCATGGGGGCAGAAGCCGTATTTGCCATCATCGTCAAAGCTGTAGGTGGTGGAGCACCACAGGAATCCGTCGGCGCGGCCCTGAGACGTGCAGGTCTTGTATTCGGTGCCGTTGAACATGAAAGGGAATTTACAGAACTCCCCGTCAGCGTTGCCAAACTTTACCTTCACCACTGCGGGAAAAAAAATCACAGCATCAAATCAAATTGGTGCTTCTCCACATTTTTAAATATATACTCATGTGGCATATTTATTGTTGGTGAACGTGTCTGTGGCTCAAGCATGAAGAGAGAAGTTTTGGAAATCTGCTGTCTGAACTTTCCTTCAGGACAAGAACGAAACACGCTGGCAGAGAAAGTAAAGGTCATAAAGGTATGATTTTAACTTTGATGGACCACCAGCCTCAAACAGATCTCACATCTCTGGCAGCTGATTTTATAGGACAGTGAACTCAGTGGAAATTGGTTGCCGAGTGACGAGTGTGTGTCTGCAGTTACCTGAGCCTTCTCCCAGCGTCCACTGCTCGTCATCGTCAAAGTGGGAGTCTCCTCCAATCCCTGGGCCTGGAGCGAAGGCATGAGCCAGGAGGCCATCTTTGCCGTCAAAGGGGTAGCCGTCTCCGTGCTCTGGTGACGACATCATTGACAGCAGACACAATCAGAGACAGACAAGCTCAAAAAACAATATGCTTAAGAATTATATAAAAAAACATTTGGGACATACAGTCTTGTTGCCACCCTGTAATGTATAAGCACCACTCAAAACCTTTAAGTATCCAAATATTCCTCATAGATTTGTTTTGTTGTTTGCATCCTCTTGGCTCCGTCTTGATACTGTGTGTAAATGTGTAATGCTTATTTGAGTTAGAATGCCACAATTCCCCTCGATGTATTAAGTGTTCAGTCAACATGGCGGTGAACTTCAGCTGTTTTCTCACTTTTAGCCCTACTGGCATTCCACATCGGAAGAACTACACTAGGTCATACATGTGTTGAGCGTTTTCAAGACACGAGACACGTGATCGGAAACACGAGTGACTCAGGAAGCAGTAACTCTGATGACAAATGTGATGGAGATCATAAACCTCAAAGATTGTGACAATATCATCTCACATCACTAAAGCTAGTAGAAAGTAGAAATTATGGTTGAACTTGATGTTAAGAAGAAAGAAACTTTCCTATTAACCTATCATGTCCCTTGAATCCTGAATCCTGATCCCTTTTAAACATAATCACAAGTTAAGATTCCCCACCTTGACTTCACAGAGCTTCTACCTGAGTGGGACTTATAATAAGCCGTTTTTAAATAAATACTTAAGAAAGAATGTTTGTTCCTCTGCATTGATCCTCTCTGGGCTGTGGTGCTTGGATGTGATTCAATTTGTGAAACTTAGCCTGCAGGCCTCCCTTTTCTGAATTTAGATCCAGAGAACTATTTAACCAGGCAACAGCCAGTAACAGCCATGCTCCAGAAGTTTGGTTTTCCCATTCTGTCTCCATCCTGATGAAACCATGTAATACAACACTTGTCCCACCCCTGCTTTCCATCTACAAATTACTCAATAAGCTTTGCAGTGACTTCAGTGACTTTTAAGCGTCTGTCTTTCCCAAACACCAAATAACAGTTTAATCGCTACATCCTACATACCATTGCGACCGAAATTAATCATGATGTCAGCCTCTCCGTCCATGATGCGGGTGAAAGAGAGCGGGGTGACATCACTCCACACTTTGAAGGCTCTGAAGAAGGCGTCGTTCACGACTTCCTCGTCCAGATCAACAGTGTATCCCAGGATTCTACAGTAATAATGGAAAGTAAAGTTTAAGCCCAAAATGAAACAATATATATCAGGATTACGGGAACAATAAGGAGAGTCGCTGTGACTCAGAGCGAGAAGGGTGTAGGCCGATTACAAGAACTCTGGAAGCAGATTTCAGCTCAAACTGTCCAGTAAGAGAAGATGAATCATGTGTTGAAAATTCAGCCACAGTTCAGCCACAGACTCTGCGTGTCTGCACAGTCCTTTCCTCAACTCCCTAACCTAACATCCACTCCTCCTTGTTATTGTCTTTGGCTTGCAACCTTTCCCCATCGGATGGGTGCAGGGAGAACTGCTGATGTAAATAAACCAGATTCCACTTTGCTATAAACCTCAAAAACACAGGATGAAAACAAAAAGATCCAACACACACACACCGTGTCGCAATGCCTGTTAGGGACGCAAGATGCAAGCTCATCACAACAGTGGGTAGGGGGTGGGGTGGACTGGGTGAGGGAGGTAGGGAGGGGGTCAGGCAGGGCAAGGCAGAGGGCCTTCTCTCAAAACAACACAGCCAGACGACATCATACCTCACTGCCACTGTCAATCTACACATCAGATTCATATTAGACTTTAAATAACAAGCATTACTTACTAGTTTCATGGTAAGTATGGTTGAAGGGGTTACATTATTATGTATTATTGGGATTGACAAACCACGCAAAGATATTTATGCAGATTACACAGATTATGAAGATGATGACTTGACCCACATGTTGCTTTTTGATGAATTGTATAGATAAACCAAATTTTTCCTGCATTTCTAACACAGATTTACAGTAATAAAGACAATCAAATCCTCCTAGATGTTTCTCCTCTGACCTGTAGGTGATGGCTTTCTTCTGCCACATGGGTTTCCTGTGGAAGAAGTTGTAATTGGCCACATCTGGAACGCCACAGCGGGGCTTTTTCATGATTTCCACAGTTTTGGCATCGATCTCGCCAGTTTCTTGCAGGGTGAAGAACTTCTGCATTTTCTTCAGCGTGTCCTTGAGCACCATTAGGTTGCATCTGTCTTGAGGGCATCCATAAAACTTATTCAGATAGTGCTAAAGGAGACGGGAAAAGGTGTAAATAGTTAGTTAATAGTAATAGTAAACAATGCACGTTTAATTTGAAAAAGTTGAATCCATCTCCATTATTGTAAAAACAGGCTTTCCATCTTAGTCATCATGAAGTTTTAGCCTTATAACATAAACAAAACCTTACCAGAGCGACTTCTTTGTCTGTTCTCGGGGTGGTATCGTCCCCTGGAAACCTGATAATAGGCGACGGGGCAGCATAGGTTTGCTGGAAGGCGAAGAACTGAACCAAAAACACTTTGAGAACAACCCGACGGGTGCTAAGTATCTCCATTGTTACAGCTTGAGCTTTTGCGTCCTGGTTGCGGTCCGGTCCGGTCCGTCTGTGCCGCTCAGCTCGCTTTGCTGCTCTGCTCCTCTGGGCTGAGTTTTCCTCCTTAACGGGACATCCTGCACCTCCGCTAGGAACTTTCTGCGTTCTGCTTGCACACGCACTTTTCGCTTAACGCGTTCTGCGCAGACTCCAGGTTTGGGAAATAACGACAGATGCAAACTCGCAAACGCCTTGATTCGTATAAGTGAAAAGAAAGTGGTGCGTTTTGCGCCGTAGGAAAGTTGCAAGCGCGGTAGTTTCTGATGTTATGGTGGAATTCAGATGATTTATTGTCAAAACAAATCGTTTTCATGTTAGAGAACTAAATCTGTGGCTCCATTCCAGTCACAGATATAAGCCATATGGTGTGAAAATAAATACAAATTCAACTTTGACAGTAAGTATTGCTGTTTTCAATACATTTCCGGAACCCTTTAATATTTCAGTCCACTGAAATACATTGGTGTACACTTAAGTGAACTGTTTATGGAAGGTGCACTTTTTATTCCTTTCTTCCAATTAAGTTTTATAGTTTTATATCAACAATACAAGTTATTCGTCATATTACTAATAACATGAATGACATATACATATACATATACAAAGCAGCAGCCGTTGCTTTTGGCCATTATGCTGATCAGTCGAGGTCAGTCGGCTCAGTGTCTAAACGTGTCTGCACCCTCAGCAGACATTCAATTTGTAAAACATGGTTGTAAGTAATAATATGAACCGTGGCTGCATTCCATTCAGGTGTGCAACCGCCAAGGCCCTGGTTTGTGTGTGAAACAGAGCCAATCATTAAGGTTATTGGTTACAGCTGTGCTTTTCCTGCTATGACAAGTCCAAATACAACACGTGTCAACAGTTTCACCCTAAATGAACCATTTTTAATAGAAGAAGTTGATATATTATCCACGGCCTGATAAGTGGTGCTGTCTAATTGAATCATGCATATTCAGCAATTTCCCTCAGGATAAATAAAGTTTTATCTTATATACAATATGTTTACGGTAATTCAACAGGCTAGGAAAGCCTAATAGTTGCATTCAAGTCACAGAGTTCCAGCATGTAAAAATGATGTTCCAGTCAACCTCCTCAGGGTAATCAATGAGATAAGGTGTTGATATGTCTGCAGGGTCCAGTATCATCCACTGAGATCCAAGCCAATCTCACACTTTCTTTTGAAGTGTAACTGCAGTATGTTTGAATGTGATGAAAGGCAATGTTTTGATTGCTTTCTGAGCTTTGTTTCTTCTGGTCTACTGCACAGTTGTAGCCTCCAGGTAGATCGCGTGTCAGTGTGCAGCTCTTGTAATTGGTGAGCTATTGATTTGCAGTAATAGAGACCATGGCAAAAAAGCTGAGCACATAAGAACTTAGTTGAAAATAAATGAGGTGATGGAGCTGTAGAACCCAGACTGAAAACAGTACAATTCATAGGTGGTTTATAAATCTTCAAGTTTCCAAAGCAAGCACTGTGTATCTATCATGCAACTGAATGAAGACTCAATACCAGCATTGTTTTGTTTCTCAAATAAATCCAATTCCAGATCATTCTACACTCCTGCAACAATGGTCACATTTTGCCTAGGGGCCTTTATGTCATTTAAGACATTACATTACAGACTGATTTAGAAAAGATATTTACAAAGAAAAAAAGAGTAAGTCAGTTTTATTGGTCAAGTAACATAACTGCAACTTCTTGGTACAAATAGAATGTTGGCAAACAATATCAACATGCACATGATGGCTGAGCTGCAGACAGAGCAAAAAATGATTAGAAGTGATATATTGACATCTGGTGGCGGGATGTGAAAAGTCACCTAGAATGTCACATTTATGCAAATAGAAAAAAAACAGCTTGAACAAAAAAAAAAATCTTTATTCATTCTTAGTCTGCGCACAAAAGTTGAATTAACTTTATAAACATATATGGCGGTCCAACATTTGTAAACATTGTTCACATTTGACCCTTACCTGGAAAAAGTTTCCCTCTTCACCTGACAAACTCACAAACACAATCGGAAATGGAGCACCCAGACCACGTGTGCACAATTGCTTTGCTTGCTATAGTCTTGTTGATTTAACAATGTCAGATATATCCACAATACATTAGTTTTGAGCGGGCATCAAGGCTACAAATCGCGACCGTTGGAAAAGGTGCGCTCGGATTGAGACAAACAACTACAAATTCACAAACAAGTTCTCCTCTGAAGACGCAGGTAAGCTTGATATTTATAATATTTATATATGGATCTGAATAAAGCCTGAGATAAGCGATCAGCTTGATTAGCTGCAGCTGTGATTCCCATACTGGAGTCTACCTTTGAAAAGCAAGGCTAAGTATTATAAAACAATTGTTCTGAAACTGGTCATTGATTAATCAGTCAATTTACTGAATCTGGATTGTAATCATTGCCAGAAATACCATTTAATTGACTTGTGAGCTTCTGTATTGGCTGGTTTGAGGCGCAGACAGCCGTTTTACCGCCCTCTAGTGGCTGTAATTTGCTCTGCACCCATGAGGCTTTTGAATCACCTCTTCCCAAGTTGTGCTCCTCTGCATGGGGATTTGCTCTAACTCTTTGTGACATCTCTTTGTTTCTGCTCTCATCATGGATTACTCTCAACAGCATATGAGAGCAGCCTTTTTAATAGAGAGAGCTGAAACACTTCCTTTGAAAAGAGATCTGACAGATGGATAGCTCACAAACAGGATTTTGTGGTATATCTCGCAAAGCAATTTCCCTTTTCTTTAGCGGGATACAGTTAATTTTTCATAGCGCGGTCTGCTGTCGGTGGTCGCAGAGTGAATTTAACATCCATTTGCCAACAATATCCAGGGCCTGTCACTTTGGAGCAAGCGCTTTATTTCATGCACTGATACATGCTGCCATCTCCTCAAAGTGACACGCTCACGGCGATCTCTTGCAGAACCAGGGAACAGAATGGCTACCTATTAAATCTACATGGGCCTGCCTCTCCAAATAGAAAATGCTGAGATGTAGAAAAAGCTGCTGCTGTGAGTGAATGCCTGTGTGCATATGAATGCAGGCCAAATTGGCATAAAGAGACTGAGATGATAAGGTTTGATTTGCATGTAAATTGTTTTCTGTTCAGTTTTATTCTCTACCAAATGTTTTACCTCTTGATTGAAGCGCCTCACAAGTGTGTGTGTTTGTTTTGATGAAATACACACAAAGGGAAAAAAGATGCAATAAAAGAGATGCACTGTGAGCTACTGTTTGAAAAATGTGTCATCTTGCTTTTGATTGCAATTGCGTCTCTTCCATTTGTAGTAGTGTGTTGGAGAGGTGGTTTATTTAAACGCGTTTATGGTTTATGGAATTCTTTACACTTGTAGAGCTTATTTGGATTTGTTTACACTGCGACGTATAATTCATATGTCACTTTCATTGCGGCTTCTTTTCAGTATAAGTGACTCTCAGTGATTTGCACATGCAATATGAATGCAACCTACTGCAAAGTTGCAATATGCTTGCTCTGGCTCCACACCATACAAACCCACATCATTAATTACAAGGATGAGTGGCTTCCTGCCGCATGCCAACATGACCTCCTTATGTGAGTCGAAACGGGACATTCTGGACAGGAAGTCGTGTCATGGCTCTCCAGCTGGCTCTGCATCTTCAGGCTCACTGATTGACCCACGTCCAGCTGAACAGACCGTGGCCCTGGATGTCACCGTCTTCCCTCACCGTGGCACTCAACTTATGAGGACCCAACCAGATTCTCTGATGGGTCATCAAACCAAACCACCTCCATGTCTGGCTAAAGCGGAGGTCATGAATGACAGATATGGCCGTCCCACTGCTGTCCCATCTGCTCCTCTCCCCCTCACCCCGAGTCTGCGTGGAGAGCGCTGCAGTGGGTGGCATCGCTGCTCCACGCACGCTTGAATACATAGTTAGACTTGGTGAGTAGTTAATACTGACACTGAGTGCTTTAGAATCAATCTGAGGGCTTTGTTTATTTTATGTACTTTGCAGGAGTAATTAAGCAATGGTTGCTGCGTAAATGAATGCGGCGACAACCCTGTCAATAAATCTGTTTCAAGATAAGCTAATTTGGCTAAGCACTGTGTTACAGAATACTGTGACACATATTATATCACTCAGTTTGAAACACTCTGATGATGAATTATTGAACATAAATCCATTATCTTGAACATATTTTATTTATGAATGCACCAAGACACTGGAGGACTTTAACACTGCAGGGTAATTATTGTTCCACATTGTGTCACTGCAGTCTTCTCAGATGCAACTGCCAGAGCAAACAGTAATGAATCAAAGAATTGTGAGTTTGATTGACATTTTATATGTGACAAGGCCCACGGCGACATTAGCAGAATTGCCTTATTTGATACTTTCTCCCTCGTTCTGTTTCTCCTTTAGCAAGCCTTGTAAACACTGATGCAATAATGCATTCCATTATACAGAGGAGAGGAGATGAGCGTCTCCCGTGGCTCCTCTCCATCTCAATAATAGGTCAACAGCTGTATTTAAAAAATTAATCACATTCTTGGCAGTTGCAAAGGTTAGCTGCTCCGCTCTGAGATGCAATATTGGAAGCTCAGATCGGCGGCGAGTCTCTGTGGAGATGAGGAAGAGTTGCCTTTGATGAGTACAGCATGTAAATGATTTGTGTGTGTTTATAGGACACGGGGCTGGCCCTGCCTCGCTCCAAGACTGAGGCGTCTGCGTGGCAGAGATTGGCAACAGCAGATGGAAATAACTAAAAGAAAGGAGGGCTGACCCCGCTTTCAGTACTTCACTTTTTACTTTCTACTCTTATTTCATTCCATTTTTTGCAGCTTAATCCTGAATCTTGTACTCCACTATCAGACATTGTTCACACCGGGAAGCTATTAGGCTTTGTGTGAGCTGAAGAAATGCACTTTTTGTAACAGAGGACAGTTGGAACAGCTGGTTTGCCTCATCCCAGCCTTACTGACGAAGACATCACAGGCTGTTTGTTTTCATCTTTTAAGAAATTGAAATATTGATGCCTTTTCTCGCATCAAAGACAGTTTACTCGCAAGGATAGTTTGAGGTACGCAAACGTGTGGATGAAATATAAATGGCTACCCAAGATTGCTTTTAGTAATTCTGAAATATTCAAAGTGGTGTTTTTGGAGATGCAGTGGCCTTTACTTGTTGCGCAATACTACTACTAATAATAATGTACAATGCTCTGGGGTGACCTGATTAATTTGTTTCTGTCATTCTAAAGCATTGTTACGTTTTGCTACCTGGGCTGTTGGTGATGGATGAAAATGTAACACTACATGATGCAAGTGAGTGAAAGGGTGTTGTGTTGCCGAGGAGCGAGTATGGCGTTTGCACATGTCGGCTTTGGAAGAGGCTCCCGTCTCTCTTGTGCTCGTTTTAAGAGACCGATCACCAAGTAGATCTGGGTCAAGTCTAAAGCTTGTTAACACTTTCACTGGGGCAAATTATCCGAAATTTAGACTCATAATCTTAAAGGTCATCCTCATCTAACTACACACTGCTTCTTTATGAATGATGTTTATACATTGAGAGCCTTTTTGCAATCACTCTCTCAAGTCGATAAATGTCTCCCTCAGGATCGGCAGAGACACATCTGTAACATTTTGACATTTTGGCCAATCAGATTCCAGTGGTGGCCTTGTGTTCTCCCCCCCCCCCCAGCCCCCCTCAACCCCCCCTGGAGGCACCCCTGGGCAGGCCTTTCCTCAGGGAAAGCGTAATAAACACAAGTAAGAAGCCTTAATCTGATTTGGGGTGCGCAAAAACAGAGGAGCAGGTCTGAATTTGGTTTGATGTGTATCTTTTGGCGTACATCCTTTACATCAAACAGCCAAACTCAACAGCTGGACTTCATATTTTCCCCCCCAGATCCAAACATGGTCACATCTGTAGCGGTTCAAACAAATCCCCACCGTCACCTTACCGAACCTGCTTCCTGGAAGATAAAAGTAACGTCCTTAAAGCTCAATGGGTTTATTATGGTTTGGTCCTACCGTCACAAATTCCAGACAAAAGTGAATTTCCTATTCCCTGTCAATAACAAGCTCAATGTCACCTCTGAAAGTGAAGGAACATGATCCAATAAAGCTTTCTCTCTTTTTTTTTTTTCAGTTTGACCTCATGTCACCTTGTTAGTCCAAGAGAGTTGAATTACGCTTTAATTTTTTTTTTGCTTTGCCTCCAGCCGTTACCCTCCAGCCGTCCCAGAGACACAGCGGATAGACGAGACGGTTCTCTGTGATAACATAAAGTGAACCAATATGGAGCTCAAAAGCATTTCAGAATCTTACACACAATAAGCGGAGAATTGTAGTGAAATTACACTAAAATCTGCTGGGAATTGACTCCATCAGTATCTTATGAGAGGCTTTCTCGCCTTCAGAACTCCCTCTCGGCCCTGCGCCATACAGCCATCCGTCGATAAAATTAATGGAATTCTTAATGCTGTTGTAAGAATGCCTCCTTTTCAAATCAAACAAACAAACAAA
Organism: Genypterus blacodes; assembly: GCF_046128005.1. Taxonomy (NCBI): domain Eukaryota; kingdom Metazoa; phylum Chordata; class Actinopteri; order Ophidiiformes; family Ophidiidae; genus Genypterus; species Genypterus blacodes. The sequence continues at coordinate 13,726,525 of NW_027466879.1, read as the reverse complement.
AGGTTCATACAACCCAGATAACTTAAGAGTGTGTTGGGGGTGTCGTTTTTGAGCACACACACACACAGCTAGTGAAAGTAATGGCTTGTTTCACCCTACGAGCTCTGTCTAGACTGTGTGTGCATGAAAACACCTTTTGTGTGTGTGTGTCAATGTGTGAGCCAGTGTTCTGTCTGGCCATGGAAGCAGCAGTGTCTCCTCCTATTGCTGCTCCAACTGATCTGGGCCCTGTTGTAGCACCTACATAGGCCTCCCTTTCTCCCTTAAGAAGCGTATAGCGTGCACACCGCCGCCGCTGCAGCCGCCGTCCAACCCGCAACACTCGCAGGATATTGAAAAAGACCTTTTGTCAGGAAGTTGAGGCCTGTATTGCTACTCCCATTTAGCATATCACCTTTCTCTCATCGGGGAGGCATTGAAAGCCTAATAAACAACACGCGTGGATGTGTGATGATGGGTGACACACATGAAATAAGTGGCTCCTTTGATCCTTTCATACCTTAAAGCCAGCAGCAGAGGAAGAGTAATTGCCTGGTCTTTGCACCAGAATGTATTAGTGTATAAAATAATAGGACACGTGGCAGGCGGTAACATATGCTACAGAGAAATCCTGTTTGCAGTATTGAAATATGAATGATTCCAGGTAGAACGCATTGCTATTACTATGCAAAGTAGACGGCTATCTTAAGTTTAATTTATATAGAATTCCCAGAAGAATCATTATTTTCACAGGGGATCCTAGAAGGAATATTTTTTTCTCTAAAGAAATTAACTTTGTCTCTTTTCTAAGTACGCCAATGCATCAAGCCATTATCTCCCTAACAGATGAATCATATTTGATATTACACAAGACAAATGTATTCATATTGCATATTTTTCTAATTTCTCCTGTCTGACCATCTGTGTATGTTACGTCTTACCAAGATTAATCTCCTGATCCTATCCGGGTGGAGGGCAGGTGATTTTCCCAACGACATCAAAGCATAATCCAAAACATTTCTATTTTAAAGCTTTGGAATGTATCAGGGACTTGTGATTTCCACAACCAGGGCATATTGAGACCACATTTATCCTGTATTATAATGGTATTCTTATTAATATGAGCAAATGTGGCGCACATGGGGGGGGATGGGCAGGCGGTCAGGAAAGCCATATGTCGCACATTGACAGTATCTGAGGCGTATGAGATTGTGCTTAGATCAGTGCGCTGAATCGTTTAAGCAGATTGACCCTTGGACGTATTGGAGGGTGGTGAGCCGAGCGAGCCGGGACGGACGGGGCCACTAAGACCTGTTTGGCTACGTCGCTAAAGGACAATGGACATGGCCGCTGTTGACACGAATCCCATCTGCCCTCAACTAGATGTTTGTCTTATTCTTTTCCAGGAAATCTGTAGCGTTTGATCTCACGTCCACAACGTCTCTGCTGCAGTGAGTACGGGTCAGCTGTGATTGAAGTCATATGTCGATTTAGACAAACTCTCAGCTCTCATTCCCCTCAGCCTATTACAGCCACTGTCCGTACATATGTCCTTCTAAATTCACTTGAGTAGAACACTTGTCTTTCCCAAGGCGTACGCCCGCAGCCGTCAGACGGGCCAAGCGGATGCACAGACAGATTGCAAACTAGTCTTAATGATCGGCCTGTCAAGCAGAATCTGTATTACCTAATAATCTCTTAGTCCTGCTCCGCGCGATCAAAGCCATGCAAATGCAAGGCGATATTGATTTCTACAGGAGCCTGCTCTCGCGTTTAGCCAACCGCTTTTTCCATCCGCATTTGTAAGTCGCTTATCATTATAATCAAAAAAACCTGTAACAGCAGAAGTCCTCTGATCCATTACTCAATTAACTATCTGAATCTGAAATCTGGTAGTTTGTTTAACAGGAATGAAAGTGTTAATATCACCACACACAACATTTTTGTTTTGGAAATTGAAGGGAGTAATTTTAGTTTTAACTGTGTTTCTCTGTGATATCTCTATGTCTCACTTGACTTGAGATTAGGCCCTAAAAATGGCTTCCATAGAGGAAACTGTGATGGAAAATCTTCGTCGCTTTGAGCGGATGAGACACAGAGTATCTTCCACACCTGAAATGTGAGCAGCCGCAGTGATTAAAACAGCCGGTGGAAAATGTAAAATGAATTCCTTCAGCTCTCCAGAGGTGTCATACTGAGTTGTCACAGTTCACCTTCCACACTTCTGCGTTTAGCAAAGTAATTCATTCGATTCATTATCTCAATAATGATATTTCAGGTACTGTGAATTGGGATGTTGCCTCACAAAAGGCGTCAAATTCTATTTAGATAACGGGTCTAAGGATCACTTTACCTTTTCAATTCACCGCTGTTGATCCCTGCGTGAGCTTTTGTTCATTCGCAAAAGGAGAACGATGACGCACAGTACATTAATATTCTGGTTTCAGAAGGGAAATGTTAGTGAGGTTGAGGCTTAAACAATATCTCTTCATTGCTGCCCACCTTGCAAGGAATTATGAGTAATTTCTTTTGTACTTTTGCCACGTATGAAATCTACACCCTACGCATCTCTTTCATTCACATCCTGTACAGAAGATCAGGCCTAAGATCTGTTTAGAAATGCTGCCATCTCCGCTCACAGCCTAATAACGGACGTGGCTGTGTGTGGATGGCACCCGTGAGTGTTCTAATTGAAGACTACTGGGTGCAGTCTGATGGAAGCAATCTCACCGGAGGAAACCGCTGCCAAGACGTCTCCTCTGTCAGATTGCCCTTTGAAATTCCGGTTTATGAGCAGCTGACAAACTCAGACTCTGCGTGGCGGCGCTCTGTAGTGCCCCTCGCCTTCCTTCCTCCGCTCAATCCCCGAGACCTGGTGGAATCCACAAAGTCAACACTGCAGTCTAAAGAAAGGAAATATCCTGCTGCTTTTCTTTCAGAAATGTGCGCAATCTTTGGTGCTCTGTGATTCTGACTTAACTCTAAATGGAAACAGTGTTGTTTCTTTTCTTTCACGCCATCCACCGAGCATCAAAACAGCATGTCAGACCACTTTCCCCTCGATAATTTCAGACATGAGAGGCCTGTTTCAGACCTGTGTTGTGCCCCTGGCCTGCAGGGCCTGGCCTTCATTAGGCCTATTTATTGGTTGCACATGGCCACAGTGGACTGTGTGTTATCCTCACGCAAAAGGTGCTAAGGAAATTGCTGAGTCTTCTATCATAAGACAAGTCCTGAAAGTGATTTCCTCGGCTTGCTTTGCACGCGTGGCTTGGCGTCAGTCCGGTGGCAGGGGGAATAATGAGGCTTAGAGTGAGCGCGGCCTTGAGACCTGGCAGGTCCTCATGCTGCTCAGGAACCTGATATCTACTGTGAGCCGGACGTGGAACCCTGAGGGAGGCCTGATGCCGTCCTATGGGAGATTGGGTTTTACTACCTTTCACCTTGTATGCTTCCTTTCTTAATTCGCTAAAATAATAGTCTGCTCAGTGCTCACACTTCAGGAAGAAAAGTAAAATAATCCACAGAAAGTGGCTGCTTTAAACCTAAAACAGAATGAAGCCGATTCATATTTCTAATAAAGTGTCCAAAGCGATAAAAGATCATTTTTTATATAGAAAGAGGGGAAAGAGGAGAGAGAGAGATAGAGAGATGAGATGCAGGTTGTGATATCCCTACATATTTCTGTGATGAATACAACTCAGATATAGATGCACATACTGTATGCACGCATGGAGACATTATTATGTATTTATGCACAGTATATCTGTCTATGTGTGTGTGTGCTCTTGTGCCCTGGGTGAAGATGAAAAGTTTTTTGGACTTTTAACCCCTCTTCCCCTGCTGGTAATCACCCCAGAGCCCTGTAATCCCTGGCGCATGCAGATGCCGCCAGGGGAATATTACTGTTCATAATATTAATCTGTTCTCAAATTCCTTTCTGTTACAAAGATGAGGGGCCTCGTGCACCATGTTCTTATGGGTATTAAGTGTGCTACAAGAGATTCATCGAGAGGTAGATTCTGACTCGTCAGGGATCAAGCCCAGCCCGAGGTTGTATTGCTGCTTTAAGGAACACCCGCAAGCACACAAAACCCATCTCCATATTCTCATAAACAGCCTGACATGAAAGACGGTGCGCCACAGCAGGGACTCAAATCCACAGCCAGCCCACATGCAGCATGTCAGCTTGAACCAGAGGAGACCAAAGCCTCTTTAAGGTGCTCGGTCCCCGGCTGTGATACCTGACTTAGCGGCAGGTAAACCCTGTGCCACAGGGCGGAGGAGAGCCGCGTTGTCTCAAGCAGCTGATCAAAGGCACGGCGGCACACGGCAGCCACACACTTCCAAAAATACAGAAACGGAAATAAATACGAGCCTGCCAGATGGATTTGAAACCTTTTCCCTTTCAGCAACGTTTCATCAGCCTGTACCTTGAATTTGGCTTTGTGACATTTGTTGCACAAAGCTTTGAGCCCGAGTGGATTTATGGCTTTTACAACAATATAATCATACTAAGCCTCTGGGAATTTATTTTGAAAATTGCGAGGCTAATGACCACAAAAGCTTTAATCACAGAGTAGCTCTCTATATGGGGTGGATCTGCTCACTGTTTAACTAATATGAGCTAATAGGTTCTCTTATGACCCCAAAGGACCAAACTCCCTTCTCTCATATTGATGTAGATGATGTACAGTATCAGTTGAATATTCTAACAAGCACAGAAGTACCGTAGTTCTGAGTTGAAGAGCCAGTACTCCCAGTTGGAACATCCCTCTCGGCCAGTCCTTAACTGGGTGCGGGTGTTTTTTTTAGTTAATAGCTTTTTTTTCAGTATGTCATGGCTTGTGCGTGTAGTCGCCTGAAATATCTGAGCGGCTGTGGAATTGGATGCAGTCCACTGTGGTATTGTGCGTATTTATGCAGTCAGGAAGCGAGCAGGCCGAGGCGCCGAGGTGCCACTGATGTGTGAAATCTGCTGGCAGGATTGACACCCGGATGACGGATACCTGTAAAATACATTCACGCCTCTGAGGAGGGAGGATTATTTCTCTAGTGTTGTACAAAACACTCAGCCACACTACTGAGTGACTGCGTCCTCCCCCACGGCATCAGGAGAGAAACCCCCCGTCTGAAGTACGGCTGAGGTAGAATGAAGAGAGAGGCCTCCACCGCTGCTGCCGCCACCATTCAGATCGTTTTGATGTCTTGGAAATGCACAATTCAATTATAAAGGCAGGGCATGCATGTAAAGCTGTTTGCTCAGCTCTCTGAGCAGAACAACCAAACTTGTAATGGAAAGTTGTTCTCTTGAAACGGCGAGTATTTACATGCCAGGTGTTTCTGTTCCGCCTTCACAGGAGATTGGACGAAATCTACCACATTCCTACATGATGTGTCTTCACGGCAGATCATGCAGATGGAAGGATTTGTAATGCAGCCTATTGATCTGTGTAAGCTGGTGTCGTCTGTATCGTTTTCCTGTAAGTGGTGTGGCGTTTTATGACCCCGCGCTTCCCTTTACAGGCGTATTAGTGACCATTAGCTATTCTAAGGTCACCTTGCGACGAGCCGCCTGTCCCCATGGAGGTGACACCATCAGGGAGTTACTCGGCACGCACAGACTCCTGTCTTAACCTCGGTTAGAGAAAACGTATTTTCCAATAGTTGAAGGTTTGGCGCTGCGAGGCCACTGGGGTTTTACTGTCCAACCCCCTCTGCTTATCCTGCTGCCCGCCCTGTTAGCTATCAGTATAAATGCAGACCACCAGTCATGCATTAAGTGCATAATTATTCCATTTTCAAGATAAATCTGGTGTATAGTGTCATATCCATCATTGCTGTCACCTTGTACATGGAGAGTAGGGCACTAAATGAAAGGCTTTTTGCTCATATGCACTTCCATGTGGTCATCAATTCTGAGCAGTCTATTCATTGTTTGCTTTGACAGACACGAGCTAATAATGAATGATCAAGCAAAGCCCCTCCAACAGAACAGGCAGCGGACGCATACATGGGCACAGAAGAAGAAGGCGGGTGTCATTCCTCCACACAGGCAGGACACAGGCCATCCTCTCCACACACTGCCCTTATTTTGTCAAGGTTGCGGTTGTGTTACACGTGGATTGAGTCAGACATTCACAGCGATACGTATTTGTCTGAACAACAAAAGGTCCCAGGCTATCACCAGCACAGGTTTACATGCTGTATATGCGGTGTAAACAGTGGTTCGGCCCCCCAGATGGAACCCAAAGAGGAGGTCGGATCCTTGTTTCACACTAATAACGATTGCTTGTCCACTCAGGATGGACACAGAAAAGAGATGTAGACACAAACACACGGGATGAAGTTTGTTTTTTTCTCCCCTGTTTTGTTATTTGTTATTCTGTTTAACATTGGATTAGGCGTGTTGCTTTTGATATGAAATTCGTGTAATGTTCCTCAGCGGACCGGAAGCAAAGCAGGTTATGTGATGTACAGTGTAGGAATGTTTGAGCAATATTGGGGCCATTTGGAAAGGCTTAGTCCATTTTGCTCTTATCTTTCTTATTGAACCTGGTGACCTGCATTTTACTTGCTCTGATTGAACGAAGCGCTTTTTCATATCAGATATCAGTAATCTGTTAGTTGGATGATGATCGTTTCACAAAAGACTCATTCACGATTTATCCCGTGGATTCATCTGAGGTGTGTATGCGGCCCGTATCCTCCATGTTGGCTACCCTACACGTCCTCACAATAGACGGGTCCAAATGCTGCTGGAGGCTCCCCAAACTGAAATGCGGAGATATGTCACGTTTTACACGCTTGACTGCCCGCCATGCATTTACAGTAATTGATTCTTTTCAATGATTTTCAAACACTGGGGCCCCTTCTGGCACTGCATGTTTTTAAACAGGAGTGCAGGCATGTCACGCATGGCTTAGCCGCACAGATATGGAGCTTTCTTGTAATTCAATCTGGCCTTTCTGTAACTAACCAGGGTGATTAACTCCCTCCGACACAACTGCTGCGGGACCTCCTCCCCTGGATTACATGTCCACACACTTTGACTTTGTGCGTCTGATCTCATGCATAATAACACATCCTTCACACAACCTCTCACATATCCGCCCGTAGTTCAAGGCTCATTCCTTTTTTTTCTTTCCTTTTTTTTAATTTCTTGTTTATATTTTTGTTTTGAAAAATGATTATTCCACTTGATGAAACCTGGTTTTTCCCTCTGATTTTCCATTGTTTTATTTGCTATACTGCAGCCAAAAGGATCTGATCCAAACCACGCTGCAATTTTTGGATAAACAAGTTGAAGATCAGCCAGCAAAATAATGCACACAGCATGCAAAAAGATAAATAAAATCAAAACGTGCTGGAGCTCATATACTGTACGCTGCCTTTATCTGTATTGTGCTGGTAAACAAGCGAGAAGTTATTTTAGAAATGAAGCAATTAAGCCGAGCCAAAATGAACACAACCCCCTTGTAAAGCAGCGCATGGCGATGTCATTTGCATGCCTTTGAATAACTAATCTCTGAGGGGAGTTCCTTCAGATGGAATTCTCAATGCCATGCGCTCTTTGTTTTAAACATGGGCGAACAAACAAACAAAAGCGTCCTGGGTCCAGACTGCTCCCCTCAACCCCCTCCGCCCCCCTCACACGACCTACAGCTGACTGACAGTAGTTGGCGAAAGCCCATTACTCACCACCCCCGAAAAAAAGAAGAATAGGGGGGAACCCTGTTATTAGATAAACAGAGAGGCTAGGGGGGAAAAAAGACGAAGAAGAAAACAGCTTCTCAGGTTGAGCGCAGATCTTTTCTTTGGTCTTAATTAGAGGCACCATCCATCATGGTCACAGCATTTCTATTCATCCAGCTGATTGGGGACATGACAAATGAATGTGGGAATGAACGGTTTGTCAGGCTAAGCAGGGAGATGGATGTTCTCTCAGCGGGGAGGAGTTAGTTAGCACTGGCAAGTGGCCAAGGCCTCTGGACTCCCCGTTTGTGGACGCTCCCTTGCTGAGACGAGAGCACTTCCCTCCTCCGGACCTCCTCCCGATTTATTAGTAAATTAACACCAGGTCACAACTACACACTTTCACCCTTAATCCAAGCCTTTACTGCTCCAAACTTACTGCTGTGATGTGAAGGACGTGCTTCAAATCTGTGAAGCAACTTCTCTTTACAGCCTCCGGCGCTCTCAGAGATGTAACGTGAATGTTAAGAGTTGTACTAGTTGTTTCGTGGATGTAATTATCAAACAGACATATTGAACATTGGGCCCGACTGTAACGGTGAATGGATAATAGAGTGTTTAGCACAATGCTGTGTTTTATTCTGCAGCACTGTCTTCTCTACAGGAGCTGGAGGCCCACTGTGCCCATTGATGTGTAAAGCAGCGCGACGAGCGGAAAGGGTTGCCGAGTTCAGACTGAATTAGAAACCATTAGACAGTGTTTGACTGACACATTGTAAGCCTCCTCTTCTTCAGACATTATTAGCAAACTCACTTTGATCCTATTATATAGCACACAATTGTTATTCCAGAAATGAAGAAAAAAATAATAATGTTATAAAGATTAATGCGTCCCAACACCTCATTCTTCCAGCCGCCTACTTTTGCATAGACTCGGCTCTCATATCAATTTGAATTGGTTTTTCAATTATTACAGTGTCTCAGCTCTCTCTGGCTAAACAAAGAATTTCCATCAGATCCATTGCGATGAAGTTAGATTATGCATTAGTGCAATATCCAATTTAATAACTCAGATTTTCCTTTATTGTTTTTTTTCTTCTTCCTGTTTGTATTGTATTCCATCAAATGACTTAACCAGGCTGGAGTGCAGGCAGGCAGGCATAGACAAGGAGTTCAGCAGCCGGCTCATATCAATGACTGAGCATGAATAAATACAGGCGTGGATAGCAAAAGAAAAAAATGAATTTATAGATCAACTAACTCGGTGGAGCAGAAAGAATGTGATTAAATTAATTACAGAGTGAACCGGTACCGTTCTTTGCTCAAGTAGCTTTAAATATAATCATAATCATTGTCAGTTTAATTACTTTTAATTATATTTAATCTCAGAGCCTGTTATTGTTTTCTGACACTGAATTGCCCGTTTCAGTTTTTACATGCAAATCTGATTTTATATGGCAATCTCTGTCTCTTTCTCTATGTCTCTCTCTCTTTCTTTCTCTCTCTCACACACACACATACACACACACACACACACACACACACACTTCATTTCAAATTTAAAGAATTGCGGTGATAGAGCTGCGGAGGAAGTCAGATTCAATGATTCACTGTCACATCCAGACACTTTAGTTTTGAAAACAAAGAATGTGGAAAAAGGGGATTGTGATCGCAGCTCCGTGGCATATTGGAACAAAACCCCAACCTGAATGATTTATCTTTTCCTCCCTTTGAAGAGCAGAGGAACGCTGTCTCCTCTCTGCTTCTGTTTGAGCAGCGTGTACCTGGGGAGGGGAGCACCAAGCACGCAAGCCAGTAAGCTGTAAAACTCCTGTCCCCATATTAAGTCTATGCAGAAAGACAATGCATACAAAAGGGAAAAGCAGTACAGTGGTTTTGGCCCGAGGCTATCTTGTGTAGGGCTCCCCGAGCTGTGTGAGAGTGTGTGAGACATTTTCGAAACACAGATGCATTTTGTTACAGAGGAGGAGAATAGATGAGAAGTAATGACACCTCGTGAAAATAACACTGATATGTGCTGCGCCTCAGCTGGGTCCCTGGGTGATTACATCTGATTGAAATATCCAACACATTGCTTGCTATTGTGTGAATGGCAGTGTTAAATAGGGAAGTTTGATACAAATCTGTCACTTGACGCACCCTCTGGTACCTTAAAATGCACACTATCACTACAGAGCTCTTGAACTCAAACAGTGGGTACCACCCACGTCGGCCTGGATGCGTCCGTCTTCGTGAAAATATTTGTAATCATGTTAAATTTCCCTTCTTCCCAGAGATACAAAAATTCCAAAGACATCTGTTTTGTCATTAATTTCACATAAATTTTAAGCTCCTCATTGCTTGGAATGGGGCTTCATTCAAGCTGAATTAATGAAACACGATTGTAAGTCCCTCACATGGAAGAGCTGTCATACAATATTGAGTTGCTCATAATCACTGTGTAATCTCAGTGTCTGCCAGGGGAGGGCGGCGTGAAAGCCCTCCAGAAGGCAACGACTCCAGGAGATCAAGAGCCTCGCCTGGATCTGAGGGGAGAAAGAGAGAAGGAGGGAAAAACATTGCTCATTGGTCAGTGACAGAGAGAGAATAACTGCACATCATGTATGAATGTCTAGTGATGCATGTTTGTTTGGTTTGCTAATGCAAGTAATTAAATGGCAATGGAGAGAGAGAGAGAGAGGGAGCGAGCGAGAGAGAGAGAGACGCTATCCTGCCTCATGTACAGTTTGTCTGACCACCAGTCTGATCACCATCAAACTCACAATCTGCCTCAAGTTCTCTGGAGTGAAAACACAACAACGTACACTTTGGGCTTTAACTTGTAGTCATTTGTCCTGTAACACGTTTCATCAGCCTGCAGCTTCTGAACACATTTTCCTGAGGGTTCGGTTGTGTTTTACATCATTTATGTGGACAGCAGCAGCAGCAGCCAGAGCACTTCATCAGACGGACAGACATATTGGCAGGGGGTCACTCGTCACGGCATATTGGATGACTGAGCGCACACTACGCCGGTATTGTCACATCATGTAGCAGCGCGTCACACCAGCACCAGCACCGCAGCAGTGTCAATGTGACTTGGCGAGGCTTGTTACACACCTGCTTGTTACACAGACGAGGGGACGAGGAGACGAGGAGACCAGGGGACACAAATAAGATGTTGATTGTGGAGAGAACAAACGTCGGGCTTCATATCTGGCATCTCCATTCGATGCTGCTCCAACTCTTCCTAATTATTGTTTTCATGCAAAGTAACACAACAGGTGCGAGTGACACACAAACATATTTGGAATCGGGAGAGATCTGATCATTGTTTGGCTTCGCCCAAAACTTAATTAAAACTGTGCGAGGAGCCCCGGCTGCTTTGTTCTCTCTTGTTCATCGGAAGTGAGCAGCAGTGCGAGTGATGGAGTGGAACACTTCCTCCAGTGAAACTAGCCCTTCCTCTAGAGGTTTACCCTACTTTACTTTTCAGACTGACAGAAATGGGTTGTCTCAAATCTGCCACAGCGTCACGTCATTAAAGAGGTAGCCTGCTTTATCACAAACAAACAATACCTCCCCACCCCATCCGCTTTCACACGCAACACACTCCCGCACAGGCAGGTCCCCCCCCCTCCGAGTCGCCACTGCACCCATGCAAAATGTGTCACATCCCGAGCAATCTGTAATTCTGGACTCGAGGGGTTAATTGTCTGCCATGGCATCAAAGCTTTTTGAGGAGTTTTGATGTGCTCTTTTTTTGAGGCCTGTCTTTAGCCAAGCCAGGCTGTGGAAGGGATAGAATAGCGAGAGAGGGAGGGATGTGGTGAGAGCAAAAGGAGAGGAGGGCACATGAGATTTCACTCGCGGCGCAGCAGCGCAGGCGTCTCCTCAGGTAATCCTGCCTCTCAAAGGCATTATTGAATTTTCTTGTTTTTCTTCTTCTTTGTCAAGGCAAGGCGGAGAGCGTGTGTGCACAGGGAGAGCCGGGGTGGAGGGGTGGTGGGAGGTGTGTGTGTGTGTGTGTATGGGGAGGGGGGGTTAAAGAGAGTGAGCCTGACTTCTGAAGGGTCTGCAGCGGGTGCTTGATTCTCATTCACCTCTGCAATCCACGTCAAAACACAGCCAGACCTTTTATGGAGCCTGGCTTTGAAGTGAGGGGAGAGCCTCAAATCCGAGCTCTCCAAGCCACATATGCCCGGTCTGAAAAATTAGCAGCCATGTGCGTCTCCCGGCGCCTTTGAAGTTCTACGGCCTGCCCTTTCCTCCATGTTCTAACAGAAAAATCAGGTATGCGGCCTGACTTCTAGATTGAGGGCAGCGATTGCGGCGGCGGCGGCGGCGGTGCAGGTCTCTCCTCTAGCTTTTGTTCACTTTGACCATGAAAACCTCCACCTTGTTAACACTGTTTACTTAACTCTTCAGAAAAGCTCTGCAACAACGAGTGAAACAGTCAGCTGTAACAAACCCCCGAGGATCTAAAGGCATGCATGTGAATAAACACGGCAAACTGCAGAAACTTAAAAACACTTTTTTAATCCTGACCCAAATGAAGCCATTGAGATTTTAGAGATCGAGAATTAGTTCTTCACAGGCCTGTCGGGTTTAAAGTTGTTCTTCGGCCTACGCTTATATATTTATATTTACTTCATCTCTTCAACACTGATTTGTTATTGTTGTAACCTGGTATCAGGGAAGTCTGCAAAATGAGAGCAGCAGTATTCTGTGAAGACGTCAGCATTGATGATCAGAGAAAATGCCCCAAGGATGACGAGTAAAAAAAAGAGCAAGAGCTTATAAGAGGCTCCTCTGTGACCACCCCGACAATACACACACACACACACACACACACACACACACACACACACACACACACACACACACACACACACACACACACACACACACACACACACACACACACACACACACACACACACACACACACACACACAGACATAGACACGCACACAAAACAAAACCATGTTGTTGCTCTTGTTTGTTTCTTTTTTAAGGTGAACATTTGAACAAAACAATACAAATATAACAATAAATCTTAACACAATAAAGGTCCAAACTTTTTTTCCAAGATTTTTCTTCCTTAACTTTAAGCTTTTATGGAAATGAATGTGTAGTGTCTTGAATGAAGACAGGCCTTAGACCATGTGTCTGGTTGCCAGGAGAGGAAACCCTGGAAGACGAATCCGGAGCGGAGTATTAACCATACAATGGGCTGAATCTGCTTATCCCATTGTAATCTGACCTGATTGGAAGGGTTTGATTAAAAGCGAAGGGGGGCACACGACTCCTAATCCCCGCTGAACAACGCCTCATGACCCCACCTGACCTCCTCAAATGCCATACGGGCCCCTCCTGTCATGACGGCTCAGTGCGCAGCGCTACACACTGCAGTGCGCTGTGTCGGAGTTTACGGCCACTAATCCCAAAGCTTGTCTTGTCCCTTTCCCGTCTCATCCACATCAGTGAGACGTTCTCTCTCCGCGCGACGATTCGGAAGATGGTTGCTATTTTGGTACTGAAGAGTGAAATAGCCCCGAGGGGCTGTGTAAACACTGTGGCTTAGTGCCAGCAGTCACAAGAGAGACTTCAAGGATAGTCTTCATACTTGTAAGGCGAGAAAATCCACATCTTGTTATGGGGGAGTCGTCTGTGGTAAAGCCTTGCTTAGCGACGCGGCTCGTTGTCAGAGGGTTTGTCTAAACAGGTATCACAGCTTTAAGCTGTCGTATCGCCGCACGTCATCGCCAGCTTCTGAATTTACTGTCATCACAGCTTCCTCATAGTTCACTGGGAGGCATCAGTGTCAGGGGTTTCAGTGCAAAGCATCATTTTAGTATCTAGACTGAGATCAGAACAGGAGTGAGATCTGTGTGTGTGTGTGAGTCTGTGTGTGTGTGTGTGGGTGCAGCTGTGTGTGTTCAAACAAAGTTGCATTTAGGCAAACCCCCTTCCTCAAGAGCGTGTTTAAGGTGCCTCGTTAGGTTTGCAGTGAGTGTCATAAGCCATCGTTCTTCCTTTCCATTTGGCATCTGACTACAATGACAAATACTGACAGCTAGGTGTGTGTGTACGTTTGTGTGTCTGTGAGAGAGATGGGGGTGGAAAACGTATGCATGCTCTGTAAGTTTGCTGTCAGTGTCAGTGTCAGATGTTTCCTATTTGTGAGCTGAGAAGAACGTGTGTGTGGATGGGGGGCGTACAGTATTTTAAAGTATTTCCTCTGCATGTATGTGTATGTGTTTGTCTTTGGATGTAGTGTAGCACTGTGGGTTTCTCTGCGGTCAACCAGCGGCATGGCTGTGAGATCAGATCTTATCACACCAGGCGAGGAAAAAAGCAAGACGCCACTGGCTGTGTCTGCTTCAGGTGTCAGAAGGAAAAGGGAAGAAAGATTAATGGCCCGGGTGAAATGAAGACCCACTCCCAGTCGCCTATCAGGGAGGCGTCTGCTAACTGACCGGGGATCGCATGGGACAGGTCGGGTGATTTCTTAAGGCCTCTCTGCTGATTGGTTTGGCGTGTCCTGTGGAGGGGTCACTGAGTGATGGAGCGGCGAGGAGACAGCGGCCTGCCTTTGGTCGGCCTCTCCAAACAGCTCGCCCATTCATAGTCCTCTCTGTCTCTAGCCGGTCCCAGGGGCCCATCCGCACATGAAAGGGCCCAGGGTGTTAGTAATTCTTAAAACTCAACAGCTCCCCCTTATCTAACGAGGATACGAGAAGAAGACTCGCATGTGGTTTGAATGGAAGCGAACGCGACTGTTTCCTGTTCTGCCACTACAGTTTATTCATCAAGTCGTCCACCGATGATGAGGCTGTGTGTAACATCCCCCTTTTTTATGATACAGAGCTAAAGATGGGGAGAACTTGTGCAAAACAGAAACACACCGACACGCGGGGTAGGACAGAGTTGAAAACTTCTAGACGCTAACAAAGACTCATTGTGTGCTTTAATCCAAGACTTGATTTCATAGTCCGCAAGAGATCAGATCTAATAATTATCTATAATTATCCTGTAACTGATCATACCATGTCAGGGCAGACCAGGGCCAAGAGTGACTGATGCCAAATTTCTGTCTAGACATGTTAGCTGTTGTTCCATCTCAAGAGAAGCGTTCAATTTAATTCTCATAATCAGCGATATTTACAAATTTCTCTGTACTCGTGCATTCCTTTGCGTTCTCATTTCTCTCCTTACGAGTCTCAATAGATTGCTCATTTGCGGGTTAGCAAAACGTGGAGGTTGCCCAGGTTTGTGAGTAACCCTCTTAAGCAATTAAATGAAGTAATGTAAGACTAAATTAATATGTTCTGTGCCAAGCTGTGCCTCAGGGGTGTATAAGGAAGGTTGCGGCTTGCCAGACGTGTAGAACGACTATATTTTCCATCCGTTTCAGCTGCGTTTTATGAGGTGAAGCAACTCGCAGGGAGTTTTGTTTCCGTCGGTAGCAGGGCAGGGATGGGAGACGTTGGCGGGACCATACGAGAGTCCTGTACTGCGCTCCACAGCAGCTCAGGCCATCTCCATTTACACATTCACACTGCATCGAGCACTAAGTCCTTTGTGCTCTTGGGCCTGAGCACTACTGGCCCATCTCCACTGAGGTAGTCGTGTGTTATGTCAGAACAGGCTTTCTTCTTCTCCCTCGATGGGTTCAGAAGCATTTTCTTTTACTCTCCTTTGGTCCTTTCGTCACCATAGATGTAGACCTTTTATTGCATAAACATGTTGACAAATGGTCCATTGTAAACTTTGGTGCTGGCCACATTTATTCAGTAACAAAGCAGTTACTTGAGCTGGCTCCCTCGGCTTGCTTTCCATTCAGGCAAGTGATCAGTTGTCTCCATGCCAGTGGCCCCTGGGTCCCTAGCCCACCCATGACGGGAGCTCCATGAAGGAACTTATTTATAATTGCAACTAAGGAAAGATTTCCTAAAAGCATTTTTTTTTGCTTTAATGAAGTTTACTGGCACTGGTAGGCTGAGCTGTAGCCAAAGGTTTTAGTATTCTTTAGTAACACGTTAATATGATTTGTCTTGGCAAGAGGCAAAAAAGTAATATTGGCACCGAGAGAAGCCATGAGCCTGAATCCCAATGCCAAATTTGTCATCGGTGTTTTTACTTTGAGGTGGGGTTTGGAGGAAAAAATGTAATTAAGGCCATTGTTGCAGTTCTCTTTAGGGGAGCATTTGCTTGGACTAAGCCTTGTAATTATGAATGATATCCTCTTTGGCCCGCCTTACTTTCTGCCCCTGCTGCACACAATTGGATTTGCTCCACACACCACGGCAAGACGCGAGATAATCTTTGACCCCGAATTGTTGTCACCTGCATTCACCGCTCAGACAAAATGCCTCTCTCATTCATTTAGCCCATTCACTTAAAAGCTTGCCATCTCATAAGTGACCGTGCTAACGTGATGATCACAAAAAATGACCGCCCCCCCTGTCTGCAGAGAGGCTGAGTGATCCCATCAGCGTTGGGTTACCTTGCTGCCCCCTGCTCACTGTACCTGTTGAGAAAGGCATTAGTGTGGCAGTATGCTAAGGCAGTGGGGTGGGATGACCCCTGAGGGTTCGGTTGACGGTGTGAAGGCTTCTCCAGGCCTGAGTGCTCTCTCTCTCCCTGGGTGTCTCGCCTGACCTGGCCAGTTGGGCCCAGCACAGACCGGGCTTTCATTTCACCCAGCCCTGCGGCTTCAGCTCCTAATAAAGCCACCATTTGATCCCCTTGAATTTCTAAATCGCTCTCCTTTTGATTCCCTCTTAACTGGGTTTGCGTTTTTCCACTTTGTTCTGAATGGAGACTCAGGTTTCCACTCTCAGTGACGGCGTGTTTGGTGAACTGTGTGTAGCTGTGTGTGTGTGTGTGTGTGTGTGTGTGTGTGTGTGTGTGTGTGTGTGTGTGTGTGTGTGTGTGTGTGTGTGTGTGTGTGTGTGTGTGTGTGTGTGTGTGGATTGTCTGCAAGAATTCATTCACGCAATTTGTATTACAAACAAGTAGAGGCAATAAAACACACAGGGAATGAGAGACATTGGTTTGTTTTACAGTAGTGTTAGAGAGAGCGAGGTGATATGAGCAGACCTGTGGACCTCACAGGCCTGGGAAATTATAGGTTTGTTGTAAAAAGCTGATTATCCTTTGGTGTAATGAGCAAAGTACGCCCATAAATTTGCACAGAAGCCTCCAGGCAGGGCGCAGTGTGTGAGGACGGCACGGTGTTCTACAACCCTCTTTATCTGCTGAGGGTAGTGTTAAAGGAAATTACACCCCAGGTACCAGACACTCCCAGGCTCGGTTAATTGAATTCCCTCTTTATCACTGTCGTCCAATAAATTCCTACTGTGAGTATTGTTTTGGGGTTTTGTTTGTAATTACACCGTTAAATACACAAATTAAAACACAATTATTACATGAGCAATCGGTAATCAAGACAAACTGCCCGAACGTGAGTCAAAGGATCTGCTGTGTTCATTTTATTTATCCTTATTTTGAGTGTAGAAAAAGTCAACAAATGGCTGTAGCAACAAATCGTTTTAGTACATATAATCGTGTATAATTTACATAATATGAATAATTTATGTCAGGTTTTTGGAGCAATATTAATGCAGTCCTTCTGGAATTTCTTTATGATCCCTTTTTCTCTTGTGCCCCCTCTCCAGCATCCACACTGCTGTCCAAACACCAGGGGAGCAGTAACTCAGGACCTGCTCACTCAGATCACAGAGCAAGTATTTCTGACATGTGTTGGTGCCCTGGCCTGTACCCGTGCCCGAGTCTGTGTGTGTGCCCCTGGCACTCAGCAGAACAGGGGGAAATGAAAGAGCTCTTATGCTGGTGCCAGTCACAGATGCCCAGGCACCACCAACCACGTCACCGCCTGGTCTGTCTTCATTCCCCTCTGACACTGTCCGGACGGAGCCCCGCACAGACCTGCAGGTGGCCCCATTAGCAGGGAAAGTATGTCAGTGGAGCTGCTGATGGAGTGTGAATGGAGCAGGCTGCTCCTCTGGTCCGGCTCCTCAGGAATGGAGGAAGGAACATCAGAGTCGCAATACGGACTGCTGCAATTTTCAAAGTATTTGTCAACACAGTATTTCCATGGTGGGCACAAAACAAAATCAAGTAGTATGAGGGAGAGATTACAAATCAGACATGAAAAATTAACCTCAAAATGCTTCATCACAATAGATTGCTGTACACATTAGATTTTTTAGGGTTTATTGTAAAACTGTGAAGCCTCAGGCTAAAGCAGGGATGTCCTGTTGGAGTGCGTCTATGTGTGTGCCGTGTAGTGCAGCGTCCAGACTCCGACCCAGCCAGATCCGAGCCCAGCCTCGCAGCTATCTGTTCCACAAGCTGAGATCAAAGTGCCGGTGCTGGCAAGTCCACCCCGTTCTCCGGCACAGCCTCGCTCCAGCAGCTGCTGAGCAGGAACTGCCCCAGCATGGCTTGTTGGCGTTGAGGAAAGAGGCTGAAAGATTCATGGGCTGGATGTGTCATTAACTCCCTGCATGATTGATGTGGCACATGACTAATAATGTCATGACTCAAAAAGACAGTGGAAAATGGCAAATATTTTCAAACGCATCATCTGAGCGAGTGAGCGGTCTGATTGTTCGTCTGTCTGACTGTTTGTCTCTTCTACCATTTTTCAGCTCTTACGTTGTGACTCTCCAGAATTTGTTTGGCACTTACGAGGGGAGACCACATCTTGCTTTGCCGCCTCTCTCAGGGGGTTTCTCTACAGATGTACATTTGAAGTGGATTTCTTTCCGTATCATCCATCTATCATTCCCTGTATGTCTGTCTGTTGAGGTTTAGGAAAAGAGTGGATCATTGGGAGAGATGCAGGGAAACACCTCAGAGAGGACATCAGTCTGACATAAAACACAGACGAATCTGCAGGGAATCTAGTTTCCAATTCACGTAACTTGCACATCTTTGGACGATGAAAGGAAACCGGAGCAACCAAAGGAAGGCCACACAAACACAGGGAGAACACAGGGAGAATATGCACTGTCCACACTGCAAGGTCCAAGTCTGTCCCAGGACCTCAGTTTGAACTCTGGAACGTCTCGTGATCAGCCAGCAGTGCAAACCACAGAGCCACTGGGGCGGCTGCAGCTATGGTAATGATCCTAGACATGCTTACAGTACATTTTGTAAGAGTTCAGGGTTTTAAGATAATTATATTATGAATCGTTTGCAACACAAAATGGTTCAATTAAATCTTCCCAACTCGAAAATGTCAACAACAACTGACCACTCTTCAAAACCCCCAAATTAGTCCTAAAACGCTGCGTGACACTTCATGCTGATGACTGGTACATTGTAGCCAGTTGATCTAATTTATTTCCCTTTTCAATAAAGGGCCTCCTGAGGCAAGGTGGTGCAGAGAGACAGACATGTGAGCCTTTGGCCGTCTGTGAGTGTCTGCTCATTAATTAGGCCAGGGAATTCCACCGGCCCACATTCTGAGGGGGTGCAAAGGTACCAGATGGACACTGGGAGGGGTGTTAAGATAAGAAAAACAAAATGGACAGGGAAATCAGACAGGCCAGAAGACACACACACACACACACACACACACACACACTTACAGTACAAATACAACATCAAAATTGTCATGAAAGATCAACATGACCCACCTCCACCCCCTCCCTTCTTTGCAGAAATCCTGTAGCATTCTGACTATTTGACCTCATAAGATTTTGAATTACGCTGTAAAACTGCTATTGAACAGATTTTGTGTTTTCCCACTGTAAAAAGGCATAATCTGCCACAAAGCCAGCTTGACTGTATTTGACCCACAAATACGCTGTTTGCATTCTGCCACAGTAAATCCTCCACCCTCTCCTGGTAAACGCACAGTCAAAGAAGCTTAAAGTGAAAATAGAGCAATGAATTGGCAGCTCCTAAATAAAGTTAATGTTGTTTTTTTGTTTTTTCCAGATTTCATATGTTGCTTAATTTGTCTGGCTGTTATTGTTATTTCAAATCTTAATCTTTTGGGATTGGAAATCTCCTCCATGAAAGTATCCCTGCCAGGCTCTCAGATGATGAAATTACCACAGACGCAGTTTTTAAAGCAAATGCTAAGATGTATTTTTTATATTTTGGTTTCAAACCAAGCTGCTGTAAAGTACAGAATTCAAAAAGTAAGTAAATTATTCAGAAAATACGTCGCTGAATCTTAATTTAAGCATCTGGATGATCTATACTGCAGATTCTGGCATCTCCTCCTCACATTTGTTTTCCTGATCTTGAATTTCTTCCCCCTTTTGCATTTCAGGAAGAAGAATATTAGATAGATACAAGACAGAATGGAAGACAGGGAGGAATTTGATCGTGTGCGAGAAGAAATTATTTCTAGAAGACGATAAGGACGATCGATCAGCTGAGAAATAGTGAGACGGGGGCAACAAAGTGAGCGTGAATAGGAGCAGAGAGATAGAGAGAAACGGGGAAAGCCACATGGAGATAACAGTCAGACTAAGAGCATGATAGATAGATAGATGGATGGATAAAGAGAGGGAAAGAGCCCGTTGACTGGCGAATCTCAGGCAGTTTGACTGGTCGGTGACAGCATGCTCCTGCTCCGACCATACGGCCTGTCTCCTCAGCTAACAGCCCAGCTGCACAGGGAATGTCCCCGGGCCTGACATTTTGACACCAGCGCCACGTTGACAAATAGCTGGAGTTTTCACCTCCTGCTACACTGTCTGCTTCCTGCTAAATCAGCCCTCACTGACTGTATGAAGTGCGGGGACGGGAGGTGCGTGTGTGGAGGGAGGGGGGCCTGACAGATCTGCTGTCAGGCCGTGGGGGGCGGGGGGGGGGGACGGGTGCTGCTGATCGAGGTCTCTGTGGGTGGCAGACTCCGACATAACGGGAAGGGTGGGGTGGCGCTGGCTGTGGACGGAACACTCCAGCCAGTTTCTGCGCCCTTTGCATGCTGGCAACTGCAGTATCTTACACCCCGTGGTGATGCCGCTCCTGCGCACACACACACACACACACACACACACACACACACACACACACACACACACACACACACACACACACACACACACACACACACACACACACACACACACACACACCTATCCCCATCCTTGTGACTGAGGAGACGTTTCAGGCAGCAGTATAATCACAGCACAGTGTGGCATTGTAAGAGAGTTCTGTTTGCTCTTGGACAAGTTTTGGACATGAGAAAGAGCTGTTTTTTGTACGTGTGAATGTCTGTGCTTGTCCTAAATTGGCAGAATGCATTCTAATTGGTGCATTGTATTCATAAACTTCAGTTATGTTTACTTAAAATCTCTGAGAAAGGAGTGCAGCACAGAGCACAGACTTATTTTTTCATTGTGTCAAAACGACAGTAACTGCTGGTTATGACAGCTGCAAAGAAAAGGTATTAAAACGCAATACCTGTAATTATCCTCAGTCAGATAGATTTACACAATAAGTACTGATCCTCTGCACTCAAAAGATAGGAAATGACTGTATTTGTATTGAATTTGTGCCTACATGTTGCCCCAGGTGCTTCAGTGTGCATTGTCCTTTACAAGAGTGCACAAGCGACTGCATACCTTTCTCGTGGATTTGAATGGGAAAGCTGTTGTTTGTGTGTGTGTATGTGTGTGTGTGAGGGTGTGTGTGTGTCCACGTGTGCCCTCCTGTATCTGTGAGCAAGTGGCTGTGTGAATTGGGCAGGGTGAGTGTGTTGTGCCTTGGTACCAGTGGGGCTTTAAGTGCTGGCGCTGGGCTGTTATTATGGGTCTGTATTGATTAATCCCCTCGCTTGTATAACCTCCAGCTCACTTTGAGGCGTCCCCAGTGTGCCCGCGCTCTCAGCAGAGCACACACTGTGATTAATGCCCATCTCTGGAGTCCACCCGATACAGAGTGCCGTGTCAGGCCAGATTTGTCAGCTCGCAACTATAGATTAGTCTATGTCTCCCACTCAACTTTGGAGCCACCAATGCCCTATAGTGTAAAACCGGTAAATCTGTACCCCCCCCCCCCTCTCTCTCCCTTTTCTCGCCCGTCCCTTGGGTTGCAAAGATGGCTGATAAATTAAACAATTCATTTAATAGATAAGCGACAATATGCTTGACTTTCTCTTCTCTCATCCCTTCTCAGCCTTCATCCCCCACATCCTTCCTCTCCTCTCTTCCCCTCGTATCTCCCCGCCGCCGAAATGGAATTGGATCAAAGGAGAAAAGAAGAGGGCTGCGGCGGAGGGAGGGGGGGAGGGGAGGGGAGGGGAGGGAGGGAAGGAGGGGTCCTCATTGGGTTTTGTTGAAATATTTATAGGTCAGGGTTGACTGGTTAAATTGAATATCTATGCTGATCTCACTTGCCTGTTTAACTTGCGCCTAGGTAAATATGTTTCCTAGGTGATAACCTTTTATGTACCAGTCTGACTTCATTGAAATGCATAGAGATAAAAATGTGTCACACTTCACAGCCAAGCCAGGCAGCCACTGATGCTCGATTATTTAAATGATAATTGACCCCCACCTGTAGCTTGCTTATATTCACTAGTCAATCATTCCATCCAGTGTTAAGATACGGAGGAAATACGTTCTGTCATTTACATTACAAACCACTGCTGAATGTCAAGTACCCCAGGCGAGCCATTTGTGTGGGGAAGAATGGGAAAAATATATGGCCAATTATGATTTCCAATCTTTTTAATAATTTAAATGCTGTTGATGTGTGAATTACTGGCAGCATGGCTCTCAGTCCTGAGCTCTGTTTATTTCCTAGCAGTATTATTTTCCCCCTAACAAATGACTTGATGTTAATCTTCATATATAATTTTCATTTCTATGATATAATGGCTTCTAGTGGCTTGCTGTCAAAGGTTGATAAATTGACAAGCAGAATCATATAGCACTAAAATCAACAATGAGGAAATGTTTGCCGGGTGGTTGGCCAAGAGAGAGGCTTTTTTTCACCACACTAAGGGCACTCATGGTAATGAATGGATGCATATTCATATATGCACCAACTCACATACACACATGTACGTGAACACATTCAATCATCTGATACAGGCAATGCAAGCTTTGATCCCCATTGTGGAATATTTCATAGCTTTGCAGGGTATTTCCCCCAAACCACTGATGGTTTATCGTTTCCTTCTCATCACACCTCTGTGCGTTACTGTTTGATCACTGTAAGCGTGTGCGTTGTGTCTTAATGTTGTCAGTTTCATCTATGAAACCACATGATACGGGTACAATTTGCATAGATTTCCAAATGGAAGGCGTGAAAGCGTGCTCGGCACCCGGGCCTGTTTGTTTAAAGTCAGCCAAAGCGCTATAATTAGCAGTGTTTAATTATGGAAATGGCTGCCGAGGAGAATTTCAAACACACTTCTTCCCTGGATCATTAGTCACAGGGGCAAAAAAATGAAATGCTTTCAGCAATGAAGGGTTCATATTTCAAGCTTATAGCTGCTAAAAGGGTGTACTCAGAAAATCAATTTTATGAAAGTCCGTTCAGCACTAAAGGGAGTTCCATGCAACTAAGCAATTTTGAAATAATGTCGGTGGGGGCCTGATTCATGGACGGTAACAGGACTTTGCTTTCCTTGCCTGGGACATTATCCTCTAAGCCCAAGTCAAAGGTCAACCTCTGGTTTAAATCAACCTCTGTTTAGCATAACTCGATTCTTAAAGCGCTGCTGGCAACCCCACACTGAATAGATAAGTAGGCTTTGTGCAGGCCGAGAGCGATGCAACGCACCACATCAAAGCTTGAAGTGGGAGGGAGAGCAAGGTTGAGGTAAACTACGGAACCAAACTTAACCTTGACCCCATGAAGTAAAGGTTACCCTGCACCACAATTATTACGGCTCACACACTCGCAGTAAACACACAATAGTTTCCTTTCTACCGACAACAATGCACGTGAAGCTGCACGATAAATAAAGTCCCCGTCACTTCTTTGTTAGACCCCCGCGTGAAGCTGGGTGTCATTCCCTGCAGGATATGGATGACACATGTGTTGGGGGGGCGTGTGACTGCGGGCGACGGCTGGGAAACGTCAGGTTTCCCTGGCGCTTTGCCTTGGTAACCACATCACCGACAAGCAGAGCCCACGCACACGGTGGGAGGCCTTGGCACTAACAGCTTGTTTTGGGGGGGGTTTGGTGCATGTGTGCGTGTGTGTCTTATGCTCTTTGGTGGCGGCGGCGGAGGCGACGGCGGCATCAGGGACATTTTGGAGAGTGGTTTGAGCTGGGAGGTCACATGTAAAAATGGCTACAGCTGCATTGGGACGGCTGGCCTGCACTCCTCACAGGGGATTCCCATTAGGCAGATTGATTGTTTCCTCTCCTCTCCTCCTTTGATTCATGTCTTCCATCTGAGCTCTAATGAGCCATCGGCCGTATGGCACCGCTCAGGGCATCTGTGCGTCGGCCCTCTGTACTGTACATAGCTAATAAGAACCACAAAGCACACACTGTAAGTACAAAAACACATGCATAAAAGTACACCTGAGATATAAACACACTCTACACGCTACACTATCTTGAGATTTTCACTCGACTTACATAAAACCAAATCTTCAACGACTTTCTCAGCAGTGGCGTCGATGTAATCACAACACCCACTGACCTGGCGAGATGGGCGTGGACGTGCACCGAGCGCGTTCACAAATTTTATTTAGTCTGCCACAGAAAAAGGGGGGGGGGGGGACAGTTTTACAACCCCCTCCACTATAACGGTTATTTACAGCCTCAGCCGCCCATACATCCTCCATCATCCGCTTTTATGGTCCACGCAGAATGATAATGATGATAACAATAATAACTACCCATATAAAATACCTTTACAGCACGTGGGAGAATAAATGAGCTCTGTTCTCCGCCAGTTATAAATTTGTTAGATTCTAAGCAGCAGTTATAGTCGGCAGTTTTCCCTGGAATAAAGCTCAGACTGCTTCTGATACTGGGTCACGGAAGACATTTATTCAGGATCGTTTTCTGCCTTGGGATTTTTTGGGCGGGTGTAAAGGCCCCATGACGAATCACTCAGAATGTTTGAAGATGCCATATAATTGTTTTTTAAGATAATCTTTTTACTTGCAAAGTGCTACAGGAGGTCTCTCTCTCTCTGTGTGGTGGTTTTACACGTTGAAAAGAGCCTGGAAATGTGTGTGTCTCTATCTGTTTCCTTATCAAAACATTTCCCATATGCCAAAAAGGAACTGTAAAATACTATTATTACTATTTTTGTATGCATATGTCTTTAGGCATTCCTTAGTTTTGGTTTGAATGTTTGCAATGTAGCTGCAGCTGCAAGTCATCATTACTCCTTTTGCTTTGTTGAAAATCTCTGTCGCTGTGACTCCAAGTGATGCAAAACATGCAAAATGGAATTCACAAAAGAGGCACGTGTTTGTGTGAGAAACGGAGTGAGTGGCGTTCATTAAAGAAGTGAGAGAAAAGAGGAGGGGGGGAGAGAGAGAGAGAGAGAGAGAGAGAGGTAGGCTGGAGGGTTAACGAGTGTTTCAGCGTGAACTGCAGATGAACTAGTGAGTGAATCCAGCGCCGTAAACACAGGCTGCTCTGTGTTATTGATTGAGTAGAATAAATGAATGTTTGCTAAACATATTAGATCAGAGTAGACACAGATCTCACAGTGATCATGGGTGATCTGCAGGGTGGCCCGGGGTCTCGTCTGTTTGTGTTTGTTTGAGACTGTGTGTGTCTGTGTGGAGTTTTAATGATGCGCGTGCTTGTTTCTCACGCACGCTCACGCACACACACGCACACACACGCACGCACACACACACACACACACTTGTGCATCTGTCCGTGTATGTGCTTGCACTCATCTGCAGAAATACTTTAAACGACGCAGCCCGGGGCTCGATCCGTCCTCCCCGCACCCCGAGCCGACCGCGGCCTCAACATGTCGGCGTTCACACACAGTCGACTCACCTGGATTGTTCCCCCGAAAACACCTCCTGCTGCCTGCATATTGTATGTGTAGAGAGCTGTCTCTAGAGGTCACTGCAGTTCCATGGGTGACAGATGCAGCAGTGGACGGCAACCACGTCCTCCTCTAACGCAGCCACTCAGACAACAAGCATGAACTGGATAAGAGAGGAGGGGAAACACAATATCTCCACACAACCTTGCAATCTTTTCACCAATAACTGCAGATCCGAATCCAAATACAGCTGTGTTAGGCGCTAATAGCACTGATTTCACACTGACACCCAATGCTTCACGGCTGCGGCTCACATCTCCGCTTCGAGACAAGACAGGAAATGTAAACTCAAACACAGAAGTTCCCATATTTCAGGTGTATTCAAAGAAACAAAAGTCTTCATCTTAAATATTGCTGTTAACCACAACTCGCGTGGCCCTTTAAGGCATCACAACCCTAAACACTAAAACACAAAAGCAGCCTCATCCATTCCTCAGTTTTGGTTCAGCGTCTCAAACTATGATTTTAATCTAGCACAGGAGTTAAAAAGGAGCTGCCAGGCGCCTCTCTCGCACTAATTCTATTACACTGGGTTATTTTTAAAAAGTTCCTTTTCCAAACATTTGCTGTCAGTAAAACACTGGGAGCTGCTGTTCCATACACTTTGTTTGTATTGTGGTTGTGGTCGGCGTGGGGTTGAGCCCGGCTGCTTCCAGTGAGCCAGTGGCAGATACGTGGTCGGCCGTGCCAAGTTTAAAATTAGATACAAATTTAATATGTACTCCGCTGGCATCCAAGGGCCTTTTTGCCGAGTGCAAAACGCTCCGATAGTTTGTCATGGGGTCTCTCTGGAAGACCACAACCAGGCCCAATATAGAAACTCCAATTGAAAGACGTGGAAAGGAAAAAAAGAAAAGAAAAGAAAGGCGAAATCTAGAGCAGATGCGGATAACGTCTGCAGTGATCAGGACAAGAAAGCTGAACTGCTAACACACGACCACCAACACAACACTCACACGCCGACGCCTCGCCTCCGCTGGCAACCGGGGGTGAGGGGGGGGGGCACGCATTGCTCCAAGATCCCTCCACACGGCCGTAACCTCAACACCAAACTATTAGCATGACCTAAAACGACAAAACCATGCTCCTGTTAATGACATAATCGCAGAGGGGCTTATGATTTATGGCTTTCATTTTTAAGGATCACTCTCCCCCATAACTTCTAATTCGGAGGAAAATATGTGTTTTCAGAAAGGGAGCCCTCCTGTAATGCCTTATAGGCTGTTAAAGCATGGAAAAGAACATATTGGTGTCATAAATCTAGATTTCAAACTAGACAGCAACGTAGAGCAAGAACACAGTGAGTCAAGTTTAACCAAGGATCTGATGATGTGATATTGATATTGAGATACATTTCTTTATTAGTGTTTCATCAGCAGATCTTTCCTCCCTATGCCACTCATCACCTTCACACCCACACTAATATGTAAGACGTATTGACATCATATTAGATCTTTATTTTGGACTGTTGTGAGTGTAAAGGAATTTTCATTGGTGGGTTGAGCCTCATCCAACCCCTGTAAAGTTTCTTTCCATGTTCCTCAAATATGTAAATGTGGCATTGCAGTATATTTGGGGAATTTAATGATTGCCACTCAAATTGTGAGTCAATTACAAAAGGAAAAAAAAAAAAAAAACATGAAGTACAAAGCATGTATTAAATAGTATATTGATGCAATCATTTCGTGACAAATCTCATTTTCTTTCCTGATCTTTAGAGCCCATCGGTCGTCACAGGGCTGTTTTTGATTCGATCTACTGTAGTTTGGCCTCTGACCAGTAGAGGGAGGTCATTGATTTATTTCTCACATTTTTACAGCAGACATCTGCATTTACCTCGCTGGGGTTCCCTGATAATGACTGATTCTGAAGAGACGTGTCAGTTATTATTTTTAGACAGCACGCAGGCACTGTCGTCACTTTGAAGGCTCATTCATTACCGTGGAGATAAGCGCGTTCCAGCGGTCAGATTCCTCTAGGAGCAGGTCACCGGCCTTGATTAAAAGTGACTTCACGCCAGGCCATAAATATTTGTCAGCCCACCTATGAGAGGCAGGCAAGCCGTGGCTTCTCTGCTCGTTTGCCACATGAAAGTGCAAATGGAAACACTTAGGGTTGGGAGCTGCATCAGTCATAGCTGGAATAAGATGGCCAATAAAAAGAGCGTAATTATGATGCTCCATCATTTGACACAGCTCGGGGGGCTTTGGGCTGTTTGCCTGCGTACGCCGTGAGAGAGAGAGAGAGAGAGAGAGAGAGAGAGAGAAAGAAATCCCACCCATGAATAATGGGACCTGTTCTTTTATGAGCACACTGTGTTTAAGAGTGAACTTTGAAAATGTGTGGTCTGTGTGTCACCTCCCCCCTCCTCCCTCCTCCTCCTCCTCCTCCCCACTCCTCTTCCTCCTCCTCCTCTCCCCTCAGTTGTTTACCTTTGTTGCCTCAGAATGCAGTGCGTGTTGTGACTGCGCCTCTTTGATGCGTCTTATTGCTGTGTTGCATCAAAGCTGCGTCACGATCTGGCACGCCACCACAACAATGTGGCCTTGTTTTGGAACCACCCTGTGTGGCTGCTTGTTGTGGGGTGTTTTACGGCCATGCATTGATGTCGCGTGATGAGAGCTTGTTTGGTCTGTTTGAGATAAACAAAGCCATTTTTCACATTTCATGGCTTCCTCACAACATATTTTGAATGATGTCATGTGATTTAAAGGCCCAATGTCGTTTTTTCCAGTGTCGTAAATTACTTTTGTTTTTTTGATCAAGCACATTATGTAGGCATTCAGTGTCACACAATTGCCTAAACAGTGCACTGTTTTAATTTGTAGTCACTTTGTACTGAAATCCCTCTACAATCCTTTGTGTGCGTCTCCTTGATCTATGAGAGCCACAAGCAACGGTAAGCAAAGCTGATGTAGACATCAGTCAGGTGTAGAGACTCCATTAGTGCTTGCAACCATTTGACTTGCACACCAGTGTCTAATCCTACACAGGAGCTTCACACAGAGAGGCAGGCCCCCAAGCAGAGCCCAGTGGAGGAGAGCGCTGTCGACACCATACTGTTACACTGCCCTGCTGTGAGTGTTCCTCCTGCCCGCATGATGCCAATGAAGCTAATGTAGTGGAAATGCTCTGTGTTCAGGTGGAGGAGGCTGTTCATTATAAGTGCCACTGGAACTGCTTCAGACTGTGCTGCATATCACTAGAAGAGAAAAACAGGCAGAGAGTCTGCAAGTGAGACAAGCTGCTGGCTTCACATGCTGGACTTCATCTGTCAATTCTGCATTGCTGCTGGCACCGGCTGAGCTACAGAAATTGGAGACGTAAATTGAAGAGAATTGATAGCTGCTGCTGCTTTGCAGAATACTGTTGCGGAGCGTTGTTGCTGTCTGCAGTCCAAATAAATTAATCAAGAAACTGTCACGCATAGAAGTTTACAAAAATAAACCTTTGGTAACATGATTTTCACCCAAACATTCTTAAGCTCATGTTTCGCCTTGAATGTGATGTAATGTGTGCATGTATTGTGAAGTGAGAATTTTAAACTTTTTAACTCAAACTTAATGGACAGAACTAATACTTCACAATGCAACCCTTTACAGCTTCACAGTTGAATGTTTGTCAGTCCTTATTTTCCTTTAAAAAACAGAGATATCATTTCGTCCTGTTATTATCAGCCAACATGGTACAGCACCATCATCTTCTCAATGAGAGCTTCTTCTCCAACGATCATGTGATATTTTGCAAAATCCATCTCTTCTTTGAACGTTTTTCACCAACGATTCACTTTGTATCCGTGGATAAGGAGTCGGCGTGACAACTCAGGTTCATTCTCAGGTGAAAGTTACGTCAGGTCGCGTTCAGTTTATCAAGTTTCATTAGATTGTTTTTACGTATTTATGTCGCACTGGTCTGATGTATTACGTAACGGAAATTGTGTTTATTATTATCATTCATCTAAAATATTCTGCTCAAATATAGTTCATGAACAGTAGGTAGCATAAGGCTTATGACTAAGGTAGGACACACTTAGGTCAAAGGTCAAATGGAGAGTCAACCACAGTCCAGCAGACGGCCTACATGAAGACACAAAAAGACAGAAGGAGGATTAAAAAAAATGAAATAAAGAGGATTATTAAAGGCATTAAAATGGCACAGGAGATTATGTTGATGTTGACGGACTGAAAACTGCCAGTCTAGCAGATAAACATAATAGAAAAAACAAGACGAGCGGAACAAGAGTTTGCTCTGTATGGGTAGAAAGTGGGCATTCAGGATCAAAACTCTTCTGTCTGGTATTCAGCGAGACATGATTTCGTCAGACTTCTTGCGAATGCAGCTTCGCCTCTTTGCAGCGGTTATACGAGGTCCAAAGAGTGAGACTGACCTCGTCCTCATAGTTAACAGTGGGGATTGACACAAGAAAAGAAAGCCCCGGGCAAGCAGTGGAAGCCATGAAAGCAAAGATTTAAGCTTTGTTACAGTGTCACCTTCATGGTATCACTTGAGCCAGGAGCTTGGTATCCCACGCAGCAGCAGTTTGTCACTGAGCTGAGATGAGAGACGAGGGAATTTGGAGCAATCCGAACCGCAAAGACTCCATTCCCATACTCACTGGGTCAGAGGAGACTTCCAGATCCCACTTTCTCCTTAAGGTGCACAAAGGAAACGAGGCCCTGGGAAATGCAAGCACCGATATCACCTTTTTTTTTTTTGCCAAGCTCCACCCTGGGCATATTAGGATCAGGTTGGGAACTATCATGAACAGGTCAAAGGTGGCTGCGGTAGATCAGTGTGTCCCAAGAGCGGAACTACTGGCGGAATGGAGGCCTGGATTTTTTTGGGGGGGGAAATGCCCGGCGCAGGTCAAACAGAGGGTACGGAAAGAAGCAAGGGTCACAATGCAACATCCACCTAAAGCACACAAAGCCAGCTTTTCATCCGCTCTCCGGCCGTTCCACCAAGTCCATAATTATCTCTGACAAAACTCATTAGTAGAGACCTTGTAGCAACATCGGCAATCAGAAATTCCATGGAGGGAGACATGCACAGAAACAATGTCCCACACAGATTTCGTTGCGCCTTTTGACAAAATGTAATGAAGTGTGTATATTGTCCCCCTCATCTGAACTCTGAGCCGTCGGTACAAAGACTTTGTTTTATGAGCCCCCGTTCCCCGGCGTGGGAGGCATCAAATGGCACCTTCATTCTGGCTCCTTTGTCCGACTTGGGGGCCGAATTGTTGTCCGAGATGTTGTCGTCATTATGGCTCCTATTAGTATGATGAGGCCGTGGCTTTCGTGCCACAATAATTCATATTCTTTAACATCGCAGGCACATGCTCATTAACTGTGGGATTACATGTTAAAGGCTCACGTGATGGATGTTGATAGTGCTTTGTTAGAAGTTGACCTCACATTGACCTGTAGCATTGTAACCCGCAACATAGCACAATAACAGTCATTGTGGAACAGGTCTCAGCCCCTTTGTGACCACAGGTTAAGAGAAACAATGCCAATCAAGGCATATAGACTTACTTTCACATTAGAGGGATGATCTAACCATTCACCATACACGATATCTACTATTTTACATGTGGCTATCTAAATAACTGTTCTCACTTCCTCTTTGGCATTCCAATTGTCAAAAATGTATTCCCTCATCCTTATACACAGAGTTTTGTGCTGTTGAAAATGTGAAGTCTACCAAGAAGATGTGTTTTTTGATTTGCATTTGAAAGTGTCTTTGAATCCTTTGCACATCTTCAAAAGGCATCCATGGAACGCACGGAATAGTGTGGAAACAGGGATTATATTAACATTAATGGAGGCTTGTGTTAAATCTCCACGCTGACCTTTTAATACTGCTACTGCTACTGCTTAGATAGTAAAGGAACAGGTAAAGGCATAATGAAGGAAATGCTGAAAAGCCAAAGCGGCTGCCAAAGATGCGTGATGTCACTTTTGATCCGATCACCTCCCCGTGCAAGCGTCTGTTGTTAGAGTTGTGTATTGTTTCCCTTTTGTTTTGAGGCGAGGATGCTGACGGTGATAGATGCCAACCTCATACCTTAAATAAACATGTTCACATTTAAACAGTTATTCAGTTGTTGTGTTGTTTATAGTGTCAAATCATCCAAAAGTATACATGTGATTTCTGAGGCTATAGCCACGTGCTGACTTGAAAAGAGCCTCAACCCATATCAGAGGAGAGTTACACATGTAGCCTGCATGTGAGCTGGACCTTTATTCTTGTGATTTTTTTATTTTATTTTTAGTCATGTTTGCTTGTTTTTCTTTTCACATTTTTGTGACTCACTCACAGATTATCCTAAATCTCTTGGATTAAGCAAACAGGCTCACATTGCTCATTCCTTCCTCCCTGATGGAAGAAATAATAGTTTACAAAGAGGATGGCATCTCTCTCTCTCTCTCTCTCTCTATCCATCTATTTTAACTTATTGTCTTTGCACAAAAAATCCTCAATTTCCATTTAACTCATGTTAACAGTGGGACGTCCAATTGCCGGTTAAGGAAACCATGACGTTTCAATAGGGGGGGAGTCTAAATGGATGAGAAGCGCTGTTGAAGGAGCTACTTGCTGTGGTTGCCGCCCAAAAACCGTGACTCTGGTGGGACTCGAACCCACAACCTTTGAATTACTTCCCCTTCCAATTACTTCACCTTTGAGTTACCTCACCTAGAAGTCCAATGCGCTATCCATTGTGCCACAGAGCCACATGTCTTTTGCTTAATCCTTCCATTTCTCAATCTATTTATCTATCTCTCTATTTCTAAATTATTATCTTTGCACATAAATTCCTTTATTTCCATTCAACTCATCTTAATAGTGGGACGTCCAATTGCCAGTTAAAGAAACCATGACATTTCAATAGGAGGTGAGTTGAAATGGATGCGAAGGAGTGTTTAAGGAGCTACCTGCTGTAGTCTGCTGCCCAAAAACCTTGACTCTGGTGGGACTCGAACCCACAACCTTTGAATTACTTCCCCTTTGAATTACATCGCCCAGAAGTCAAATGCGCTATCCATTGTGCCACAGAGCCACATATCTGTTGCTTAATCCCTCCATTTCTCAATCTATTTATCCATCTCTCTATTTCTTAATTGTTATTTTAGCACATAAATTCCTTTATTTCCATTCAACGCACGAGAGAAGTCCAGTTCCCTATTGAAGAAGCTAAGATTTTAATGGGGGGGAGTCGAAATGGATGAGTAGTGCTGTTGAAGGAGCTACTTGCTGTAGTTTGCCGCCCAAAACCTCGACTCTGGTGGGACTCGAACCCACAACCTTTGAATTACTTGCCCTTCAAATTACTTCACCTTTGAATTACGTCACCTAGAAGTCCAATGCGCTATCCATTGTGCCACAGAGCCACATATCTGTTGCTTAATCCCTCCATTTCTCAATCTATTTATCTATCTCTCTTTTTCTAAATTATTATCTTTGCAAATAAATTCCTTTATTTCCATTCAACTCATCTTAATAGTGGGATGTCCAATTGCCGGTTAAGGAAAACATGACATTTCAATAGGAGGGGAGTCGAAATGGATGAGCAGGGGTGTTTAAGGAGCTACTTGCTGTGGTTTGCCGCCCAAAAACCTCGACTCTGGTGGGACTCGAACCCACAACCTTTGAATTACTTCCCCTTTGATTTACTTCTCCTTTGAATTACGTCACCTAGAAGTCCAATGCGCTATCCATTGTGCCACAGAGCCACATATCTGTTGCCTAATCCCTCCATTTCCCAATCTATTTATCTATCTCTCTATTTCTAAATTATTATCTTTGCACATAAATTCCTTTATTTCCATTCAACGCATCTTGATAGAGGGAAGTCCCGTTCCCTGTTGAAGAAACTATAACATTTTAATGGTGGGGAATTGAAATTGATGAGAAGGGCTGTTTATGAAGCGTCTTGCTGTACTGTGCTGCCCAAAAACCTCGACACTGGTGGGACTGGAACCCACAACCTTTGAATTTCTTCACCTTTGAATTACACCACCTAGAAGTCCAATGCGCTATCCATTGCGCCACAGAGCCAGATATCGGTGTCAATAAATCAATCAATCTATCAATCTATCTATCTATCTATCTATCTATCTATCTATCTATCTATCTATCTATCTATCTATCTATCTATCTATCTATCTATCTATCTATCTATCTATCTATCTATCTATCTATCTATCTATCTATCTATCTATCCATCTATCTATCTATCTATCTATCTATCTATCTATCCATCCATTTACCCAGTGTGTCTCTTGATTGTGCAGCAGCTTTAACTGTATGTAAAACACAGTGTATAACAGACTAATTGACCTGTTAGCGGCTGCAGGCTCTCTGCTGGATGAGCCCATTGCGCCATTATCTCTCTCTCCCTCAGGTATATCGCCGTACTGCTAATCCCATCGCACATGCATCATTACCTACCATATAGCATAAGGCGGCTTTTCTTTACAGCCTGTGGTTTAATTAAATTTGGGCTCTAAATATTTGATTCGTACCCTACATTTAGATGAAAAGAGCCAGGTACCAGCCGTCATGAGTGATTAGAGTTAAGGAGCATGGGTGGGAGAGAGAGAGAGAGAGAGAGAGAGAGAGAGAGAGAGAGAGAGAGAGAGAGAGAGAGAGAGAGAGAGAGAGAGAGAGAGAGAGAGAGAGAGAGAGAGAGAGACATAGTATGTCACACATTTTGCAAAATATATACTGCTTCATCTCCATCTGATTCAAAGCCTACATCATAAATGTAAATGCATTATATACCTAAACTAAAATCCCTATTGATCTGCAAAAGTATATCACATAACATAACATGTATGTGTGTAAAATATATCACACACACGTTGTCAGACATTGTGACACATTTAAGTTGTCTTTTATAGCTCAACATCAAACAAACAAACAAACAAACAAACACAACTTTCATCATGTTTATCCTCCTTCATTATGTCATCAAACCTCAGCAGGTAAATTGATCTGGAAAAACACACACAATCCTATAAGGCCTAAGTTATTACACCTGACCTTCCTCATCCTCATCATCTAGATATTCCAGGATTTGTTCCCGCATTACCAACAGCCCAAGCAAGGACACACTGCCTCTGAATCGTATATGGTATCTAATAATTTTTATTACTAGCAAATAATCCCACATATGACCTCAAATGCCTGGACTAGTTTTGTGGTCTGGATACAAATATAGTGAAAAAATGAAAATGAATTCCAATTTTGTTGACATAATTCATTTGAATTATCAGCCAAGGTCACAGCAGTCAAGCAAAGCAGATGAATCCATTTCCCCTCACACCAAAGAGTTTCTGATCTAATCAAATTATTACAGCATCTTAAAATTTATCACCAAAAGTGAAATTGTATAACAAGGTCAGCTTTACTCTTTTGTTTTTAGAGAGAAAAACTTCTTAGAAGATCTCTCATCTGATTAAAGAAACACAACTTTCAGACTTGTCAAGTTGAATATTGGTGTATTGTGCAGTGGAAACGTGTCCAGAATTAATATTCTGATACATGAATCAAACCCTTTTTAGTTTACAAGCAGCTTTTGTCACTTAACAGGGAATCATTACATTTTTTGAAAAATGTTTGTAATGTGATAATCAAAGGTTTTTAGACACCAACACGCACCAGTGATCATCTTATTACAGCTGTTTGTGTGAGAGTCATGAGGAGTTATAAACCACAACCACATGGAGGAGGCAGAAGAGCCAAATCAAAGGGACTTTGATGGCCCATGTGAATTTCTCTCTTGGATTTGATCCTACAAATGACCTTTTAATTAACACAATGTTAAGTTACTGGAGCTACTCGCTACACAGGGACAAAGCAGCATTCATCCCCCTGTTCCCAGTAACAAAGTGTTTGATGCCACTGCTGATTAGATGCTGACAATAGAGACACGATGTCCGCTTTCTTCCTCCAATTGAGGATTTCAATCACGTCCACTTGCTGAGTTCTGACCTTCCATCGTTCTGCTCCGCTCTGTTTTTACGAGTCGAGTCCAGATGATCAACTTGGATCATTCGTACGTCCTCAGATGTTTTAATTGGCCCACTGATCGTCCAACTCCATAAATAAACACGACACATAAAACGAGAAACTCTTGAAAAAAAAATGCATTCTTAGAAAATGTATCCGAGGAATGACAAACACAGGATAAACTGTCTGCTCACATAGTAACACAATAACAAAGCAGAGGAATCAGTGCTTTTATGTCCCACAAGCATTTTCTCTTTTACATTGGGGCAAAATGACACGTATAGCCACAATAAAACGCGACAGAATATTCAAAAGAGACACGGATTCAGTTACTCAAACACGTCATTAAATAACCAAAGAGACGAGATAGCAAAAGAAGAAATAAATAAGTAAATAAATACGTTTGCTATGCTAAACGATTGCCGTACACAAATTTGGCTTTTTGGCCATTATCATACCTCCTTTGCATGTAGGATTTTTTGCATAAAGTCATAAACGCCATAAAAACAATGTTGTGCAAAATGATGAGCCGCACGTCCACAGTTTGATCCGCCAGCTCTGCACTGCAGCAGCTCCAGTTCATGGGAGCGTCCGGCTGCGTCTCAACAGGTGTTTTAGTGCATCAGAAATGTCCCAATATTAATGTGGTGCAGATTCCAGCTATTTACCTACAAGAAAAAAAGAACAGTTAAGTTAAAGATGAATGAGGTTATATCCATAGATTAAGGTCAAAGGTCAATTGAATTGTATTTTCAAAGCAAATATGGTGATAAATGACCAGATACAGTTATATTCCATAAATCAAATAACTCTTAAATCCATTGATAACTGCAGCCTGAGACAAGCTGCTTGTGTGGTGTGTGTGCGTGTCACCACTTCACTCAATTCTTCTGTGTGAGTGCAGAGTCTCACCTGCTTCACCTCTTCATCACCGCTCTGAATGCAGTGATCTTGTCGCTGTCCTGCACAGTCCCGCAGGCGTCACTGAGGTCGGACGACTCCGTCTCTGCTTTGCCTCCAGAGAATCCTGTACATGGTCAGATCAAAGCGCCTTTAAGCCTGAGTGCATGCTGACCGGCTCGAACACAAACTAAAAATGTCCTTTTCAGATATCCAACAACACATTTGAGCGAGCAGGCACTATGTGTGTGAGAGCATTAAAGGTAAATAACTGTATTCCTGCCTGTAACACACATTTTTATCTCTTACAATACGTAGAACATTGCAGATGTAAGGTGACCTACCCTCAACACTGGAGTACTGACAGGTGTCTGGGAGTGTGGCATAGGGAGAGCAGTGCAAGTGGAGGCCTTTATGACTGTAGCTGCCGGTGCCGTAGACTTTGGAGTGCAAGGTTGAGCCTTCGTGGAAGGAGCTCTCAGTATTGATGACAGTGCTTGATTCGTGGAGGCCTCGTATGTCCCTGCTCTGTCCGGTAGGAGCCCCCAGAAGCTTGGTGCTCTGAAGCTGACAGTCCCCGCCTAAGCTGCCTGTCCTCAGCTCAGAGCTGTGCTGAGGGCTCAGTATAACCCCCGAAGCTGCCGTACGAGCCAATGACCAGATCCTGGGCTTGTCTGTCACCTCAAAGTGGGACAGGGACATGGTTCCTGCGGGCCCCGTTGAGCACGGCGCCTTGGACACTACGGGATCCAGGAAGTCAGACGGAAGAGGAGGGAGGGCAGCCACGTTCTTGAGAGCGCAGGGGAATGCGTGGTAGCTGTTGGCCAAGCTCAGGTGCAGCTCGGAGCTGCAGTCTCTCTTTTGAGGGACCCCAGATAACGACATGGCCCTCTGGAGGTCATGCTCATCTGGAGCCAGCTTTTCACAGTCACTGTCCAGCTTTTCACAGTCGTCATCCTCGATATCCTCCAGATCACTCAAACGCAAGTCCTTCTCCTCCTTGCAATCGCTGGAGTCTGAATGAGCATGAGAGCACAGGAATTGATATTGTGACTGTAGTGAGATGTTTACATTTTTATGCAATTACTTTGTTTGTTGCTAGTCTGAATAGTGGACAACATTGCCTCACATTTGTGACAAATACCCTTTTTTTTTATTATTTAGATCAACAACACTTCAACAAATCATTCATGATTACCTTTGGTGAGACAATCTTGGTCATCCTTCTTGTCATCACCGGCCTTATTCTTTGGTGACCAGGTCATCTTGTTCTCCTTCTTTAGCCTCCTCCTGGCGTTGGCGAACCAGGTAGAGACTTGGGTGAGGGTCATCTTGGTGATGATGGCCAGCATGATCTTCTCACCCTTAGTGGGATAGGGGTTCTTGCGATGCTCATACAACCATGTTTTTAGGGTGCTGGTGGTTTCACGAGTAGCATTCTTTCTTCTGGCCGTACCGTTGAAGTCTACACTTCCGTATCTAGAGGGGGGATACAGATACGGAGGGATATTGGCCATTAGTCCTTAAACACGCACCCTGACTCCTTCTCGTTCTCCGCTGTTTGTTATACATCTCTCTCTTCCTCAGGTGACCTTTGAACTGAATGTGTCGTATCCGCAAAAAAATTATCATTACTATTACTTAGCTAAAGGGACATGTAGATCACAAAAAAATGTAAGCAAATAAACAGAGCTTACCTGTCATATTGATACTGGCCCAGTGAATGGTCATACGGATAGTAAGCAGCGGTTTGAGTGATGCCAGAGTGTAAAGTGCCTGTGCTGTCCTTGATGTCATACTGTGGGTTCTGTAAACAAAAATAACCTTGTTAAAGTAACACAGTCTGAGAATTGACGTTAAAGTTATTTGTCAACTTTTCCTCAAGGATTTTGAAGTATCAGCCCACGTGAACTGCAATTTCATATTTGCGTGCCCTTTAATCAAGAGTTAATAACACCAACCTAGACTGATTTTCACTAGGAATTAATTTCTGCATGTTCCATAAATATTTTCTTTGAACTTGATTAATATTTGCAAGTATTATTAGATTTATTAGATTTTTTGCTGTGTTGATTAAGTACCAATATTAATCGTGGTGACATTTAAGAAACTTCCTGTGCTGCAACATTTACATTTAACAAGTCATCCTCTCCTGTATCCTCACCAAACTCTGTATGGAGGGAATATTCCACTTTTTCAACATGCAAATTCAGGAGTTGCCAACACTTTGAAACAAGAGCGAGTGAAATTAATCTACTTTAATATGAATATAATGTAATTCAAGCCAATCACAGAGACAAAATCCCTCTGCTTTGCCTCAAACTCTCACCTCCCCTCAGCGTTTCCCGCTTGTTTTACTAGAGAATTAATGTTGACTGAATACTGATTAAACAGCTTGTCAACATGGATATTTTAACAGTGTGTGTGAGATTAATTGATGAACAAAACCGCGGTTGATCGATCTGCTGGAGAATATACACACCCCATCCTCCACTCCCCCATCATTTTTGTGTGTGTGTGTGCGTGAAATGAGGCTGAAAGTGAGCCCACCAGAGTGGAGTAGAGAGCGGGTGGGTCGGTGCCGTATGGGAAGTAGTTGGCGTAGTTCTGTCCGGTTGCGGCGTAAGGAGAGCCGTACATCCCCAGCGCCGCGTTCAGCTCCGTCCGGCTGCTCGCCAGGAGCCGGTTCTCGTAGGAGGGGCAGCAGAAGGAGGCTGCGGCGGCGGCGGCGGCAGCAGCGGCGGCAGCGGCGGTGGCGGTCTGGGAGC
The DNA here is from genome assembly GCF_046128005.1 of Genypterus blacodes. Taxonomy (NCBI): domain Eukaryota; kingdom Metazoa; phylum Chordata; class Actinopteri; order Ophidiiformes; family Ophidiidae; genus Genypterus; species Genypterus blacodes. The sequence goes on along the minus strand of NW_027466879.1, from coordinate 13,687,122 downwards.
CGCCTGTCCCGTCAGAGACCGACCTGGAAATCGAATCGCAGCAAGTCGTACTGGGGTTTGCCGACACGAAAAACTGCATGAAGAAGAATCGGTAGACAGAAACGGTCACTGTCTGTTCCCAGCTTCCTATCTGGATGTTCTAGCGTGTGTGTGTGTGTGTGTGTTGTGTGTGTGTGATAACTCTGAAATAATTATAGAGGCGATATCCATCTCCAGTAAGTTGCTCCGTCTGGGGTTCAGGCTTGAAATCTTAAAAATTGACGGTAAAGTGACGTGATTTTGTTTATTTCTCGCGTTAAGTTGCGCGTCGTTTGCGCATAAAAGTCAGCTGTCATTATTGTTTACGATCGAGGTAAGAGCTGGATTCCTGGAATAGCAGAAAGTCGCGTGTGCGTTAGAAAACAAGCACACTAATCTCACTCCAGTTTCCGTTTTTCATCTTAAAAATACGACCAAAGATTGAACATCTAATTCAAAGTCGTTGGATTTATATTAAAGCAGATATCTATTTAAATTGAACCACATTTATGCGCAATCCGTGCGTAAAAACCGAGTTACTCCAGTTGATCTCCGGCTTGAAAATGACCATTTGTACACAGGGGAAGAAAGTCTAAAGCACGTCACAAACTACTGATCCACAAACGCTCTTCTTCAAAATTCAAACAGTTGAAGTTTAATTATAATCCACTGAGCGATAAAGGCAAATAAAAGTTGGGTAATAACTTTGCCTGCAGAGTAACTTTCGCCCCTTAACCGACTTGGAACTTTTTCAAACTTCTCATTAAGAGCAAAACGCTAATTCAAAATGTAAATCAATCGCTTCAATTATGATTTAAAACCTTTGAAAATCATCCCATTTCACTTCATTCTTAACATTTGACGAATTTCAACACAAACTTTGGCGATGTGTGCAGAATGCGTAACAGTCTCGCCTCGCTTGGAATAGGTGACATACATCTCTATTGTCATCAGAAAAACACGTCAGTTCATTCATAATTCAGTGTAATTGGACACGGGTGCGAGTATATCGATATTTAATCCAACAACTAAAGCAACCTACATGAAAACGATCCGTCAGATACAGTCAAAACACTTATTCAGTCAGTCAAGTTTGTTAAAGAATGACGCCAGGAATGAAATAAAGACAATATCAAATAAATAAATATGAGTGTATGACCCAAAACATATGTATATGCGTAATAAAAAAACAGTGTCTTACCTGTGAAGTTGCATTGTAGGGGTATCCAAACTGAGAGAAAGACATAGCTGCTTCTTTTGTTACCATCAGCAATATTCTTCACCCTTGATCGATTGCAACCCAAATCTACTTCAAATCCACCGTCTTACACACATTTCCACGCACGGCCTTTCGCTCAATAATAGATGACTTCACTCATAGGAGGGAGACTTTTTAAGACGGTACCGGCTGCAGATTGTTTTATATGAATGAATAATCCCCCCAAGGAGCCGGTGAGAAATGAAATTAAGCTTCATTAAGTGCAAAAAAAGGTTTGTTTTGTTAGCTCAAGGAGGTTTAAAGGATAACGTAAGACTTGCAAGATATGGACTCTGCTTGTGCTATTATTTGTGGCTCTATAGTTCTTTAGCATTCATCCATGCAAGGGTATCAGCGTGACGTCACTGTAATCCCGGAACGGCAGTGTACCAGGGATAGAATCTTTGCCAATCACGTCCAACAGCAGCTTTTCTTAAGGTGCACTGTACACAGGCTGGCCCCGCTTTGGGGAGAACATTGCCAATGGAAAGTTCTCGAAATATATTATTCATCATTATTGAATAACAATTTGGAAAGTCTTGTAAAAAAAAAAATAATACATATATAAAAAGGAAGATACAGAAATAGAAATTCAATCAAAAAACATTCATACAAAACTCAAATACAATAACCAGCATGTTCACAATCAGAATTTATTTTCCTGAAATCTCATACCCTCTGTTTGAACTAACTCTGTTTTCTGTTGCCTCCTCTGATAATTAAATCAAGTTCAATATGAATATCTGTGATTTTTTTTTATGCCGACCCCTCTTCGCCTCTGGCTCTCTGACCAGAGGTCCATTCCGGAGTTAATGACGATGATGTTTCTATCTTTCTCTATTAGACAGAGGGGCAGTCCCAGCAGGAGCGGATAGAGGGGTTTTTGGCAGGTCAATAGACCAGTGATTGATGCGCGCCTGGAGACCTACGTGACCATTACGCGTAATGCGTAATTGTATCAATTAACAAATGGATACATGCCCTTGTTTAACCAACGAGTAACAGAGTGAAAATATGCCTTAGAGGTGAATTCCGAAGAGCTGTGTTGGAAAAAAAGGAGACAGTAGCAGCTTTGCTCCCCGGTCTAATTAAATATCCGTGGATGGGGGCGACGAGAATTGCATTTTAATTGAATGATGCTCACTTGAAAGATGAGGAAGCAATGAGGCTGTTTCAGAGTGAATGAAACGAGACATTATTTTAAGCTTTATTAGATCAACAACTCAGCCATCAGTTGTGCTCTTGCTCCCTTTCATAAGCATAAACAAGCATTGCGCCCTCCTCCTGTGAGCGCTGAGTTTGGACCTGTGTGTGTAAGTGTGTGTGTGTGTGTGATCGTGGAGGTGTGTGTCTATTATTTCTGTTACGTATGGTGTGTTTGCGTGGATGAGTCGTAGTGAGTTATTTGATCTGCCTGTTTTCTGAGTATATCCAGGAATGTGCAAAATCCATTGTCACTCCAGTTACCGTGTGGCAAACAAATATCGCTGCCTTGCCAGGAATGATGGAAGTGGCGTTTCCTCCTCTGGAGACTCATCTGCGATTACGCACTTTCTCTCCAAGGGGCGCTAAAGAGCCGCGTGTAGAGAGAGATGAACATCTCCGTCAGAGATTTTCCAGGGAGATAAAAGTGGCCGGAGTGGTCATGGTCCAGACCCTGCGAAGTGCCATTTTTAAACATCCACAGGCTATAGCAGCACACACACACACACACACACACACACACACACGCGCGCGCGCGCGCGCACACACACACACACACACACACACACACACACACAGGCGCACTCACGCACACGCGCGCACGCACGCACACGCACGCACGCACGCACTCGCAGCATCTTTGGTTCTGACAAGTGCTTATTGCTTTTGACAGGCATCTACTATGGGCTACAGCAGGGATCATGTTGGGTAACACATCCTGGTCCTCAACAGTTTGCAGTGTTTCCCATTCTGGCAAACTGCATCAAAACAATCATCTGGGGAAATTATTCCTTTAATAAAACATACCATCCGTTTGAACTTTGAACTTCTTCCTGTCATTGTTCAGTAATTTCACTTTTCTTATAATCCTTATATCAAAAATATGAACTATTGTCATAAAAGCATACATTTACTCAAGTATACCCACGATGCAATTCACCAAAGAATGAACCAGGTCTTGTTTGCCATGTTTGAGGCTAAATTCAATCCATCATAACACTCCTATGAAATGAAAAACCATATAAATGTTTGTATTGTGTTGGATACTGTGTGTTATGTTGTACTATATCAGAAATCCAATATCTGATCAGGCATTTACTCTACGGGCGTGAATGTGAATAATACACATGATAACAATCACCAAAATATAAAGGCTGTGTAGTTTTATGCCTAAACAGCTATAGGTGGGTGAGCACACTGAGAAGGTTGAAACAAGCTAAATGTAATTGCATGCCGGTGGTCGATGCATTTCACAAGGGCATGCATGATGGCTCAAGTGCATATGGACAGACTCATGCATAATGCATGTCCAGCAGTCACTGTAGATCTCACTGAATCAGGCTGAAATGAACACTAATTGTAATGGCAGACTGACCACAATGCCCTTCCCTCTAAAATGTGTGATATCCCCACAATGAGTCAATCTTTACTCCGTTTGGTCTGGATTACTTAGTAACTCCTGAGGTTTTGTTTTTCAGCAGCTTAATAGCTGACAGTATGCAAATGAGGCATTCCTCTTTGTCAGGTGTACTGGCTGTTTGTCTCCTATCCTGGAGAGTTAAACATTATGTAGAATGATGTTACTTTAAGAAAGTATGCTTCTTTTTTAAGTTAACATGTCACATCACAAATATTTTTTGTCTAAATTGCAGATGTTAACTTCTAAATTACTGTACCCGCTTCATGCATTAGGAACATTTCAATCTCATTGAAAGCTGATGATATTTATGAATAATTATATTTCTGCTGTAGGGCCCTGCTGTGTCTCCCTGTCAGCGTGCATAACCCTGGGATTTAATGCAATTAATATCAATTCAATACATTTTGTAAATTATTTTGTGCTCTATATAGTAACTAGCCTTCACATGCGATAAGAAAAGTCAGAAAGTTCTGATGGTCGCAAGAAAATTTTACAACGTTAAATTCAGAGTGATGTCAAAAAGGATCTGCATTGTCCTGATGCAAGTAAACACATCGTGCCTCCAACTGGCCAAAGCAAATTTGCCATTTGCAGATATGTAAAACTACAACATAACCCAGGACTTGTCACATTATAAAACATCTCACTTCTATAAGAACAAGACATATGGTGCTTTCATTCAAGTTAACAACAATTAAGTTAAAACCTTCATTATATACCTTAATAGCCCTTGTGGCTGCTGATGAGACTGAGGAATGCACACACCCCTCTTCAGAGGAATCACCTGGTTTCAGACAAAAAAAAACTGTAAAGGTTAAGTCAACACTCAATGGCTCCCAGCACTATTCTTCCACTTAATACATTTCCTATGCTGACTTAATGAACCACACAAAGCCTTGCTGGTTTTTCATAAGACGGGTGCTGGTGGGTGTTGGGGTGTATGATATGGTAATAAGGCGCAGGCAGACGGAGAAACGGAGGGAGAACCCCGAGCCGAGCAGGGGATGAAGCAGCACCTACCTGAAGGTGTGTGATCTCATTAAAGCCAAATTGGTATATGCCAATAAATCCAAGGCGCTTGTGATCTGGAATTATTACACACACACAGACACACATACATATGTACACACGCAGTGTACACACAAACTTCACTTATGAGGAGTGTGATTAATATTGCTAAATTATCCAAAATGGGAAGAAAAGTAATAAATATTGTAATGAGGAAGGATTGAGAAATGGCAGACGTGGTCGCACCAGTGGCCAGTTAAAGCTAAAACAAACATCTCCTGGGTGGTGAATAATTACGACGTGAGAGTCATTAAAGCTTCATCAAACAGACGAATAAGGATAGGGCGAATATGACAACATTATGACTGTTTGAATATATCAATCTGCTGTAGAGAAGAGAGGAACAATAACTAGACACGCTGACATTATTGTTTTGATGTCGGAAGCGCCTCTGTGCACTTTTACAGCACACTATGATTAGTATCTCCACTTGAAAACAACAATGTGGTGGCTTGAGTGAACTTAATGTATATGTTTCCATATTGTACTTTACGATTTAAACATGAATCATTGAACGTACAGGCGTAATTAGTGTTTCGTTTGCACTCACTTTACTTTGATTGCTCGTAGTCAGATGTTGAACTCAAACAAACCCTATAGGCATTTTATTTTGTGAGGCTACATTTCCCAGAGGCCCTTTAGGCCCCTGGGAAAGGGAGAGAGAGAGAGAATGGATGAGAGAGAGGCATGTATATGTTGTTTGTGTGTGCTGGCTGGCTTGCAGAGTCCCCTTGAGGCTCTACTGTAAAGCTATCATCAGTGGTGGTGTCAGGGATTTGTAGCTTGTCACAGACAGAGAGAGAAAGAGAGAGCTGGCAGTGACTCTGGGAAATAAGTGCTTATAGAGACGGAGCCTGGCTCGCTCTGCTTGTGCAAGTGTAGGTGTGTGTAAGAGTGATAGAGAGGTGGAGGACGAGTGGGTGGAATGTGCGTCTATTTTCTCCCTGGGGTGTCTGGAGATGTGTATGGATAGGTTGTGGGCTGATCATATGAGTTGTGGTACAGTGAAGGAGCCATGTGCTTTTATCCCAGGGCCTTAGGCTCCTTGTCTATGTGTGTTCTTGCTAGCGAGTGGTGTGTACATGTCTATTCCGGGTGTGTCAAAGCTGCTGTGGTGGCATTGTGTGGACCTACTGAATGTCTCCTTGTGCATTAACATTCACATTTGGACTCGAGTACGATCAAATGTGTATTTTCAGTCGCCGCAATGGGGAGTGTATTTGCCATGTGTAGCCTGCCTCCCTGCTATGATGCCTGTGTTTGTGTATGTGTGGTCTTCGCTAAGATGGACGTCGACTTTCGAGCTTTACTTTCCCTCAAGGCAGAGGGCCAGCAGCAGCACAACACGGCTGTCGTGTAAAAACATGTATCTGCAGAAACCTCAGTTCCTCGTACGTGCCGAATGGAAAGCTCATTTTCTCATTGACAGCCGTGTTTTTACGAGATCAAATAATTGCGGTTGATAAGAGTTCAAGGTCATAAAATTCACTGAACCCATAAAAGATCATGTCAGCATTCAAATCGAGCAAAATAAAACCCAACAAAAGATGAGGAAAACTGCAGTTACATGGTTTCTATCCGGCAGCAGCAGCTCAAACCACAGCAGCATCCCAGCCCATCTCTGGGGCCCGCAGAGGCAAAAAGACGGTTCCTATTACTGTCAGTCCAATTACCGGCCACAGCACAGCCACTGCTGTCAACACCGAGGAGGTCATGGTATGTATTGGCATCTCTGCGCTCATGTATAGCCATAATTTTCAATGCAGGAGAACTTGTGTGTTATGTGGTGAAGCTTTGAACTCTACGAAGTCAGTCATCAACAGCAAATGTCATCTAAACCAACCATTGGGGTCAAGTACCTCATAGATTATGCCAAAGGACGGCTTTTGAGACCATCGAGGAGCTTATGGTGTCACGTAATTGGTTAAGTCCGAGAGCTTTGCATTTTACACACAGACAGTATATCCTCAGATCTCTTAAGCCTATTTCAGACTACGCTATTTTAGCCTGATTTTCCACTCGTAGGCATTTTCTGGATATCGCAGATGAAATCCCCAGATTAGATGCAAATCGTCAATCGTTCCTGTGAACTGCAATCACTATGTGTGAACTGTTCGAAGACAGAATCAGAGAGATGCACCAATGCATCCCAGACGCTGAAACGATATCCAGTCGGCTAAATGTCTGATTCCAAATGTCTATAATGTGAAATGTCAAATGGTGGTATGTGACCTTGAAGGACATCTACAACCTCATGGACACTAGCCTGATGCATAGACAGATGTTGGATGCCCGATACCACCAACAATTTGTGAAAGCAAACTTTATGATGCAGCACGATGGGCAACTGGTTACAAGCTTTTCCTTGTGGTTTTAACAGTCCTTGTGGAAATCAACCACACATATACACATATTCACCCAGAAGTGGAGAACGCGATGAGAAGTTGTCTAAATATTGGAGTTCTCTCGATTACAGAAGACAGATCTCTGGGCTGAGCGTGTCTGCAGAGATGCATCTAGTGTTGCACCACACAGACACAGAGAGGCCCAGCCCCATCTGGTCTTAGTTCAGTCTGGTTTACTAAAAAGTGGTGCCAATACAAATAGCTGTGCTTGATGTTTGTTTGCATAAATTGTTTTGAAAGGCTTCACCGAGAGTTTTTTGGGTGGATTACGGTGGGGAAGTTGGGGAGCCAACCGTGGTGGAATAATCCTCGCTGAACTGACAGTTAGATTTGCTCTTCTGTAAAAAAAAAAAAAAAGATTGTTTTGGACTTTTCTTGTCGGTTTCTGGCACAGAGTTTGGACTGTGAACTTTCAGTGGGTTTTGAGTGAATGTGTGCGTGCTTGTGTAAAATCTGTGTGTGTGTGTGTGTGTGTGTGTGACAGTGGAGAATGCTGAGCAGCTCTCTCTTCTCGTCTAGTATAGCAGTGTCGATTTCGATAACATCAGTCTCCTCTTTAGCATATTCTAAAAGTTCAGTAGAAAGTTCAGAGCTCTGAGCCGATGGAGGGAAAATGTCTCTCTTCCTAAAACCCGCGCCTATCCACTTTGATTTTGGTCTCATAGGTCAAGGCAACACCAAAGGAAGGAAGAGGGAGAGCTATGTAGTGAAGTAAATTAGGCTTGTATTACACAGATGGAAAATGTAAGTGAAAATGTATCTTCCATTATTGCATGCACATTTTTGTTTTGATTGTACGCCGCCATTCTGGAAAAAGACATAGTGACCAATTGGTCGTCATCATCACTTAGCTCTGGTTAAGCTGCAGGTATGAGAAAATTGACCTGATCGCTTTCATGTCCAGGTAAGTGTGCCGGCTCAGCGCTAACTGGTACCAGACAGATTTGTGTAAGCTGTACAGATACTCAGGGCCCTGGAGCCTCAAGCCAAAGCCCCCAATTGGATGGAAATCACAATTCCACCAATGACAGTTCAATCGTTTGGACCCTCTGTTCCTCATTTGCTGCTTAGCCAGTGGAGGTCCCTCCATGGTCGGCTTTCAACTAGATCCAGATGCAGCTAAAAATATTTTTTTGCTGCAGCATTTGTCTTTGTCTTCAGTGTTTCTGCAGCCACATTGTGTCAGGCTACAGGAAACTAATGATGGAATTTTTTTTAGTCTGTGGACAATAAACTGACATCTCTGCTCTAACTTTGCACATGAATGGGCCTGGACTTTACCCACTCGGGGGCTTGACAAGCACACCACTGCAGAATGAGGCAATATGACAGCATGTGCTCTCCTACTACTACAAATATGCTACATTGTCTTATTTTACTTTTGTGCTGTGGCTATGTGACTGTATTGCATCTAAAATCCATGAAAAAACTCAACAAGGACCTCTTTCACCATTTCACAAATATTTTGATCTTCAGGTTGGCAGTGAAAAGCAGCAAGATGTAATGCATTCCAAACTTTCTGCTCCATCAGTTGGATTTCCACTCGGACATGGTTATTTTATTTCCCTTTCATTTTTCCTTTCTTCGATTCACTGCCAACACTGCCTGACCCAAAGTTATTTTTCCTTTCTGTCACCCAATGTGCATCTCTGCCTCAGGAAAAAAAAACTATGGGGCTCCCTCCATCCATCCAACTTAGAAGCAGATGTTACATGGCTGCCAACATCAAAAGGTCTGGTTAACTGCAGAAAAGGTGAAATCATATACCTTTGATTAGCCTTTTCACTGGTTAATGTAAACGAGTTTAGAACATGGTTGCTGAGTGAACCCTGACCTTGGCCTCATGGCCAATACATCATCAGTTTACAGTCAAAAAAAGGAACACTTTTGTTTCATCTTTGGCTTGTTAAGCCTAATTTCTGATTTGCAGATTGTCAAGCTTACTTTGGAGAAATCCAAAGGGCAAGATCAGATCTCTACAAGGCCCCCTGCTCTGGAGTAACATGGGTGCCTCTAAATAAAGGGACAGTATCCTTGAAATGCAGCTTGGTATCCTTTGTTGGGGATTCTCTTTCCTTGCTCAGCTCAAGATGTTTTCCATTTTGCGGTTAAGATATCGAAAATATAGACAAGCCTTCTATTTATTTCAAGGATGTTCATTTAGAGAACGATAAGAGGTAAAATATGGAGAGAAAAGTGGTGAATGAGGAGGGTGGAGGGGGTTACAGCATTCCTTTTGAATATATGGTGAATGAGGGTCCTTCAACAAGTGTTGTGTTTACATTGCTTGTGGGAAAACAAATCGACACAGGCGGCGTCTGAGGTGGCTGTAAAACAGCTCTTTGGTAGAGAGCGTGGCTTAAATTCCACGCGGCAAGCACGGCAGTGTCACCCCAAGGTGTTGAGAGTAAATATACGGTGTTACCTTTAGGCTAAATAGAGGAAAAAACACACAGAGGCTGAAGTGCACATCAGTGACAGAGTCGAATGAGTGTGTTACAGAGAAGCAGCATAAATAGGAACAAATAATAACATTTATGATATCTATTAGTTAGAGTTATTTTCATCGTAATGTAAAGCGAGTCCTTCAGTGTAAACACATACGGTCTGTAGATATGTTAATGAGACGGAAATACATACAGCAGTAAACACAATGCACTAAATATCACTTTCCAAAGGGATCTGTGAAAACTGTTTCTTTATTTTTGAACATTGATTTGTGTTATTCTGTGTTGTCTTATCCAAATAAAATAGTTTCTACAGAAAAAAAGCTGATAAAAACTTCTTGAAAATGATTAATTCATTGAAAAAAAAATTGAGTGCTTCCCCATGTCTGCACGTTAGCCTGTGTTTGCTATCAAACCTTCAAGCCTTTAAGCAGGCTCAGGTTTTTGCTCCTGTTAGCTGTTTGTATCTGTGTGTGTGTGTGTGTGTGTGTGTGTGTGTGTGTGTGTGTGTGTGTTTGAAGCATCAGACTGTGTGGATGAATCTGCTTGACACTGCATTTAAATTTTACATGTATTATCATTTCAATTTAGACAATTCAATAAACACAACACACACACACACACACACACACACACACACATCTTTCCCTTCTTTCTCCGTTTCTCTCCTTTAACATCTCTCTGTCTTTTTTGTCTTTATTTTTGTCTCTGTCTCTTTTTTCTTTACAAGTTTTTGGCTCTGTCCTTCTCTTGACCTATTTTGCGCAATTTTACTCTTTGTACACAGTCGCAATCACCGTTATAGTCTATCATGTGCATATGTCTGATTATTCTCTCTCTCTCTCTCTTTCTCTCAGCCTGCCCTGACCTTTGTGTGCAGTCCAGATGAAATGTATATCCTCTGATAAGAACCTTTCCTGATTCACAGCAGACTAGCAGACTGAATTTACTCTCTCTCTCTCTCTCTCTCTCTCTCTCTCTCTCTCTCTCTCTCTCTCTCTCTCTCTCCCTCTTTCTCTCTGTGTGTGCATCCATAGGTGTGCATTAGCCTGACTGTGATCCAGATGAGGAGGATACTGAATGGTGGCTCACACAGACCCCTGTGGCCATTACTCTTCTCACACAGTGATCTCAGGGGAGGTACGGCTGATATTTATCTCAATAACCTGTTGTGATGTCAACAATGTTTCATTATTAGATGACAAAAAACTAAATGTATGAGCAGTGAGAAACAAAACTCCTTTTTTATGCTGATAAATGTTTTATTTTCTATTTCACAGGGATATTCAGGAGTGGATGCTTGTTCTGTGCAAGCTTAGGGACTTATATCATCTCTCTCTTCTCCCCTTTAGCCCAATTCACCCAATCAATAAACCAAGAGCAGCACAGTTCCAACAGGCATAAAATGTTTTTTCTTCCTGCCTTTTCCTTTCCTCCTTTTCCATATTTATGTTGATGCGTTGACATTATGTGTTCCGGTCCTCCTGGCTAGTAAATATTTCACCTGCATTGACAGATTTTACCAGACAAAATCCTCTGACAGAGATACTGTGTACTTCAAAAGCGTGTGGAATGACGACTAACCAAATTACAGTTTATTGTCCAAAACCACCTAAGCATGGATACTGTATTAATTAACTAACCAGTGGGACTTTCTGGTTAATTCTTGATCCTGCACTGGATAAGCAGCTACAGAGAATGGATGGGTGGATGATAGATAGATTCAGGATGGATGGATTCCGCTATTTTGTTAATAAATATTGCACCAGCAACCAGCCAGCTCACTTCTGAAGTGAAGAAAACATTTGGTTTTAGAATGTTTGTTCATCCTGTACGCTCCACAACCAAATGAACATGGAAGTCGGCCTGTTTACAGCGTGCTCGATTTAAGAAGTACACCAATATGTTGTCCTCAGCCTTGGCAATGAGATGGCTGGGTTAGGGTCATCAGGGACCTGCAGGAGCACTGAGCATTAAGGCTGAAGTCATGTAGCCCCCAGTCCTCCCCCAGGCCGCGGGGGGGTCCTTGTCAGGGGCTTTTTGCTTCACACACACGCTGCCATTTCCTACACTCGCTCCCCAACTTAACCAACTTATCCTCGGCCCTTTTCCTTCCAGCCTCTCCCCCTCCACATCCCCCCCTGGTCCTTCTTTTTCCTCTCGCTCTGCAGCACCTCCTCCTCAAGCTGTTGGCACGCTGGTTCCAAGCGTTTCCTTCAGGAAGCAGAGGTCTGTGTTCTGAGCATGGTCAGATAGCGGGAGACTGATAACCCCCAAACAACGTTGTAATGCCGTAAGCTGAAAGTAAGCAGATGCCCTCCTGACCTGTTTCTCTTTGGGAACAGGACGCTGAAACACAAATACTTTCAAGACTGTCAGCAGAGCCCCTCTGCTACTGAGAAGGTGTGATGTGATGTTATGAGCTGCAGAAAATGTAATGAGAAAATGTCGGCTTAAGTTTAATCATTGTGGGTTGATAACTGTTCTCCTGTTGTCTGTTTTGTATTATTCTCCCTCTAACCTGCATTGAGCATTGTCAGGATGTTTTTAAGACATAAGCATTGCAGTTAGTCTCATTCAGTTTGTCATAATCATGTTGAGCGTAATAGGAAATTATATAATATTTTATGTGTCCTCTATCCTATAATATCACACACACATACACAGAATCCCTGAGCAGCCTCTTGGGCACTAAGGTGAAGCCAAGTGTGCACAGAGGCCTCAACCCCGTGACCTTGTTATTATTCAGAACTGAGCAGTGAGAAGAGGAATGATGCCGCGTTCCCAGTGCAGCGTCCCCCCCCCCCCCCCCCCTACACACACACACACACACCAGCCTTTTCAGATGATGTGCACGAGTGGGGCGGGGGCAGCAGCACTTCCTCCGGGGAGATAGGCGGCCTCTGCTTTCTGTCAGGGTGTCCTCAGCTGCAAGATCCTTGGGGGCCTCTCGCTCGGTGGGAATCGGGGCTTCTCTCTCGGCAGAATCCCACCGCTTCACGATAGATGAGGAAGAATGCAAAACACGTGAGGAAGAAACTGTTGCCCATCCTCTGCTATCTCTCCAACCCCCACGCTTCTCTCTTTTTCTTCTCCCTGGGACGATCGATAGCGTTAATTGGCTCTCTCAGTCACTGGTACATTGATTGCAGTCACTAATAAAAGGGCTATTGATTGGCACTTTGTTTAACACTGGCCCATGCAGTGAAAGCTGCCCTGTGATACTATCCCGACAGCAACCTTTTCCTGTTTGCCAGTCTCTTAATGTCATAAATTATGTTAGTCGATTAGGGAGATTTTTCTTCCTTAAGTTAATGCAAACATTTTAAGGTTATTGCTCCTAAAATACGCTCAAAAGCTCTGCAACGGAGCTTAACAACCACACATTCTCGGCTGATACGCTTGTTTACTGTTAATCCTAAAGTCGAGACTACAAGAGCTTTATCAATTTCATCTTTATGCATCCAGTCCAACAATATTACCTGGATGTATTTAACTAAAGACTAGAGAGATGAACAACACTGCCACTAATGCACTTTTGCTTTGACAACAAGAGGCTTAATTTTATATCTTATTTTATACTGATCACAAAATACAACATATGTACAGAGCCACTTTAGTGGGGTCAATAGGTCAAAAGGCTTAATGCATCCTCGACCTCCAGTAACTCTGCAAGGTTATGAGCTCAGACTAAAATGGCAAACAAGTGTATTTCCCCATCTCTTTCTTTATTTTTTAAGTTTATTTCTCATTTATTTCTGGGTTATTCAAAACGTGTTTTTTCTAAGTTCTATATAAAACAATCTGTGCTCCACTCTAATGGCCAGGTGATTTTTTAAGGAAGATGTAATAAACATAAGGCAGTTAATGTCTTAAACATTTGGCGATAATGCTACAAGGCGATTTTAAGTAGGCATGTCTCTTCCCCGCAGAGGAACACACGGGTGGAAAGGAAACAGCCTGTGCAATATTCTGAACATGAACTCAATATCTAGTTTTATTGCAATTAGCTGTTAGTGCTATTCTTCACCGCCCAGTGCAGAATCTTCAGCCAGTCAAAGGCAGGTCTCCCGAGTGAAGCGATGAAAACTGGAAATGGGGTGTAAGTACCGCCATGAGAGATTTAATTATCGCCATTAAATATTCAATGATCAATAGAATTTGTTTTAGCCGATCGATAGGTGGCCAGGCCTGAGAAGGACAATGTGCATAAGTTGCTATTTGCATTTCAAAGCAGCTTGTGTCACGTGGCCCCATTGGAAATCCATACCATTTTGTTAGGCTGTATTTCATATTTAGCTGTTTTATCCCCTCATCACTGACTGCTATCGATTCCCTTCCTTTTATTTACTGCCTGCAAACTGCCTTAGGTTTAAAGTGTCAAAAAATGTTTTTAGGGAATCCGATACACCTCCATCTGCTCTCCTCATCTCATATCTTCCTCTATATTTCTCCCCCCCCCCCCCCCCTCTCCCTTTAATTCCCTTGTCTCTCTTTTCGCTCTCCCCCTCCAACCCCAGCAGTGGTGGAAATTAAACCGTATCATCTTCCCACCCACTGCACAGATCTCTGTTCACTGGGGTGTGAATCTGCACATTATTCAAATAAATATCTCAGAAGTGTCGGGGGAATACTCGGAGCCACTTCAAAGACGCCCCCCTTCCCCTCGCCACCCTGTAATGTTGCTTTTTCCCGCCGGAGTCCTATTTTGTTTACCTGATCTGGCTCTAATGGCTTGTTTTCCCCTCCACCGATCGCATGTTCACGAGCCGCATTTAGCCAAGTTCAAGTGCATGCATGCACGTTCAGGTCTCTACTTTGATTGCCTCTGTAACTCTGACGACATGCCATTTATCCTTGCCCAGAAACGCTCTTACTGTATTACTTTTATCTGCCTCTTACCCTGTGTGTGTGTGTAGACTGGATGAGCACTCAGCAGTAGAAACCAGACTGTCATCAGACTGTCAGCCATGCACAACACACCCAATGTACAGTATGAAATAACTGGGGCATTTACTAAATGATGCCCTTAAATTTTGATTATATAATGTCCCTGTCACATCAAAGCCTACTATGTTTTGACATGTAATGACAAAGTAATCGCAGTTGTCCATGCAGTTTCTAAACTACCATTAGCTGTCAACAATGAGTATGGAAGTATTAAAATAGGTTACAAAATGTAATACTTTATAGCCTCAAACTGGTCTTGTTTCAACTCCACATTTGGAGTCTAGATTGTGAAACTTTAATGATTGACTTCTTTTGAACAGATGTTACTCCCTGAACACAACATATTGAGTCTGTGCTCGACTTCCATTGCTTAATGTGCAATAATTGCACTGTAGAGCATGTGTTTCCCCAGAGGTCAATATAAAGAGCTGACAGATAAATCACTCTACATTGAGAGCGTCTTTCTCTCTGTGTGCCTGTGCAATGTTCAAGGAAAGGATGGCTTCCTGTCTGGTCCTGTCCTCAATAGAATAACACAAGCATACACTGTGTTGGATACTTTTGTTTAAGTTTCCAAGATACAGCAGCCTGGGGTTATAGAGACATGCTCAGCCACTGATACACTCATAAATGAAAAGATTTAGATTGAAAGAAAATACTCATAAATCAACCCTTAATCACAGAGGATGAAATGTATAAAACTGTGCATACTCTACGTTCGATGGCCACTGATACCTCTAGCATTTATATGACCAGACACTTTACTTTGACCTAAACTTGTACGGGGAAAGTTGCTCACATTTACACGGAGGTAATGTT
The DNA here is from genome assembly GCF_046128005.1 of Genypterus blacodes. Lineage (NCBI taxonomy): Eukaryota > Metazoa > Chordata > Actinopteri > Ophidiiformes > Ophidiidae > Genypterus > Genypterus blacodes. The sequence continues at coordinate 13,671,534 of NW_027466879.1, read as the reverse complement.
GAGCTCCATCAAATACAGACTAACTATCTAACTGCGGTAGAAGTCGTACTGAGCTCTCACTATGGCAAGCAGCTCTACATCTGTTAGCAGGCCAATCTGTCAGAACAGCGCTCAGCCCAGAGACCACAGAGGGCAGGGATCTAACCTTCAGAGACCCGAGGTCTGCATGAAGCATCATCAGTGCCAGAAGGATACATGGCCTCAGCACTACTGCTCAGCTGGGGGAAGGAAAACCTGGACGAGCTCTGTGTGCGTGTGTGTATGCTTGCACATCTGTGGGAGCCCGTGTGGACCTGTAAATAGGAGAGTCACTGACCGATAGTTAAGACTTGCTTAATTTAATAACTTTAAAGACAGAAGCTGAGTAGGGGAGCCTGTGCTGAATACCACCACCAGCAGAGGATGAGGCTGCAAGCTATTTTCTCTAAGCTGTTTATCACCTTAAAGGAGTAATGATAGAGCTCACCTTTATTTTCTGCTTGCTTTTTCTGCATAACTTTTTAGAAACACATCAAAGTTGACCACACCTTCACCATGAGATGTGTTCAAATATCTCTTCAAATGTGCAAATCTTTATAAATGAAAATACACGTAACAAAACATGTGTTTTTCAATAAATGAAGATTATATTTTGGTACATTTTTGTATTTAGTACTTTTATATAGATACATTTCTACAGGACCCATATTTCACCCAAGAAAGAATGCGCCTGTCTAATTGGGTACCAAATTTGAGCTATATAGGCCAATGGCAAGCATTGTTGAATCTTGTTTTACTACAGTGTGGTCATTTTTGAGAGTTTGTGGTGAACTTCCTTTTCAAGATGGAACCATCATTGCTCACCTAAGATGGCTGACGTCATAGCTCTGGGAAACAAGGCATGATTGGACAGACAAGATGTCAATCAAAAGCTTAGACGCCCTATTATTGGATGTAGATCAAGTCAATGTAGGCGGGACAGAACAATATTCAAGCGAAGTGATTGGTGGGTTTTTCTGTCAGTGAGCAGTTTGAAAGTTCAGTGCGGGGCCATGCGGCGGCCTTAGTGTGGAGAATACTATGCCTCTGGATAAAGTTTCAGGACATGACAAGCTTCAAATTGACGGTGAGTGTGCGAATTTATTCAATATCTTGGCTGAGAGAATATCAAGTTTAATGCTCTACTGTTGTTGTTGTGCCTGCACAGCTTCTTTTGGATTGTTTGCGGCTAAAGCTACTAGCTTGCTTGGCTAGGTTGCTGTTGTGAAATATCATGTTCAGAAACTGGCTGTTGTTTGGAAGTTGGTGTGTGTATGTTGTCATAGGGTTTGTAAAAAGAGGTGGTTCTCCCTAGGTTCTTTACACCAGCAACAAACTTCTGCACTGTTATGCTTATTTTGAAAGCATTGGCAATATTGATCTGACTGTCTTGTTTGAGCCAGTACTGTCCCCTGTACTGACCTGGTGGCGGTGCTGCCTTAACAGGTTTAGTTCCAACCAAACCCTTCATGTTAGTTTCTTGGACATGGCAATACTATCAAAGAACAATGTAGAAAAGCCCGTAAAAGCTGCTTTACATGAAGTTTAGTTAGATACCATTGCCTCAGGAAATGTTTACCAATGGCATTTTATCCAGAATCTACTTGATCCGTTTAGCTTTTGTTGTATGTCTGCACTGTAGAAAAATAGCACATGGATCCAAAGCGGCCTAGTCTAGTCCTCCTAGTCCAGAATGCTACAATGTTTGTAAGTTCAGAAGTTCATTTATATTAATGTTTAGTTTGCTCAGCCTTTCAGTTAAGCCAACTATTGCTTCATAACAATTACACAGGAGTACAGACATAAGTAATGTGTCTCTTTGATGTGGAACACATGCTGGTGGAAAAGAATAGGTCCTACAGAGCAGAACATTTAAATTATTCTTAGTCTTCATTTAAAATCTACAGTGGGATAGGTTAGCAACAAATTATTGTATGTTTTTGTTTTTCCATCTGTGTTTTGAAGAATGGATGAATTTTTAAGTCTATTAAATGCAAAATAGGACAAATGCCTATCAAATTTCCTGGAGCGAAAAATTATTTCCTGAAATGCCGCCTGTCCTCCTGTCTATCTCGGCTCACAACATGTCTACCTATCTCTTCTCCATCTCTCCAAGGCCTTGTCAAGCCTTTAAATTTCTCTGATCCGTACTCCTGCTCCTCCAAAATGCACGGCATGATTATACGCACTGAAAGACATCACTCACAGTCGGGCCGGGACACTTCAGCTTGAATGTTCAAAATTGCTCCCAGCAGTATCCTTAATCTGGGTGGAAATCAATACGGCTTTTACTGTCACATCGGAGGGGCGGAGACCACGTATTGATGTTCAGATGTCATTTCGTTGGGGGGATTTGATGTTTCTGTCCTCTCTTCGGTGAGGAGATGGCACGATAGATCAACTGATGGCGTCGGCGTGCTTTCTCCAGGGTTTTACTGGAGCCTGACGCCGGAATCAAGGATGTAAAGTTGAGTCTTGAACGTGCTGAGATTACAAAGAAAAAAAGGAAAGGTTTAGGGAAAGATGCTATTGATTATTTTTTGTCGGGGAAGCTGTTTGAATTAAAGCCCTGATATCTTAATGGGGTTATCACTGAAAGCTCCAAACCCAAGGATGAGGGTCCTGAACAGACACAGAAGTCGCAGACACACACACACACACACACACACACACACACACACACACACACACACACACCCACGCTACTTAGAGACATTGTCAAGCAATTTGAATAGACATGATGATGCCCATAGTTACAATCAAACCCCTTTTTTGGCATCTTTTTATTGTATTGGTGATGTTTTCCCTCTGTGTGTATAATGGTTCTGACTTGTATAGAGGATGATTAAAAAAGAAATGCTGAAGACCATGTTGGGCGTGGAGAGTTACTTGGGGTCAGAGGTGAAGAGCCTAAGTCAGAGATGATCCCTGTTTTATATTAACCAGAACTATTCATGAATGTATACTGTCATATTGAATAATTCTCTAACTATGCATGCATGTATCTCATGAATGGATAGGTACTGTAAAATAAGTTTGACCTGATGAACAGCAAATGGGAAAGTTTGTTGTTTTATCAGTGGAGGGGTCTAGTCAATAACCCTCTTTCATCACTGAGAGACGGCGTCATAATTGGACGACTTTTCTGCCTTGGTGGAGGTATGTGCTGCTAGAGTGCCCTCTAGTTATCGATGTAGTCATTCTTCTTGCTAGTAGCTACCCCCCCTGTTCCTGTTCCTCTCTAAGGACCTTTGCTTCCTCCCCGTCAGCCCCCGAGCCCTAGAGTCACATTTCAGGCCTGGCTGCGACTTAAAGGCCCATAATCTTCCTGGCGAATGACTGCAGCAGTGGCGGCCTGATCGGAAGCGAATTATTCGCTTTAAGGACTCCTGCTGCTGTGGGACCCTAGACTAGTGGCTGGTGCCGCTAACGTTAACACACACATTGCGCAAGCCATCATTATTTATTTAGCCCGTTAAGTGTTTAAAGTGGGAACGGGTCCGCTGGGAAACGGAATGGTTGATGAAATTATTCCACATATATATGGTTAAATCCTAAAGGGAAAGAAGCAAGAGAACATAGAAGGGCTGAAGCCTTACCTGCATTTTAAGATGCAAGGTCTGCTCACATGTTAACATCCTGGGGGGTGTTAGTGGACTTGGCTGACATGGTGGTTTAACAGACTTCACAGCACGGGAGGAAGTCCGTATGATGTGTGTAATGTGCATGTGCATGTTCAATGGGCTGTCGGTGAGAGAGATAGCAAGCCAGTAGCCGCCTCCTCATAATACTGCTACAACTAACCTCGACTACTTAACAAAGATGAATGAAAAGAAGATTCACCTTGAAGTGTGTGTGAATTTGTATTTGTTTGATTCAGCATCCATTTGATCGCAAACTTGCAAGATTACACATTTGTTTTCTTTATGTGTGAGTGGAATATTGAGCTGGCATTAATAAGTAATCATTGGATGTTGGACCTCCCATAACATGTTGGGCCAGCAGCACTTGCCCCCAGTAATGACACCATTACAAGACTGAAGTAGCCAGCAGTAGAGAGTTTACCCCTGGGAATCCCTTCTGTCTGCACTCTGCCTCAGCTCCTCTTCATTAGCACTGGGAGATTGACTGCTGTTTTTACAGCTGAAGTTGCAATCTTGGATCAGCATGTGTATGTATGCAAACTGCATGTGTACTGTATGTGTGCTATGGAAGGGGTGTATTAAAGGGTATTAAAGTATAAGGAAAGCTGACTGAGTCCACAGTAATAAACAAAACAAGGGTGCATTGTTTTAATGAGGTATTGCTATATATGGCTGTACAATGTTTGCACATTTACAACAGAATTGTAATAAGAAGAAGGGCAGTATTAGATTATAATGAGTGTCTTATAATTATGCAAGAAATAGAGTGAGAAATCAAGGCACAATTGTTTATTAGATAGATAAAATGAGCTAACATGAGGGCAAGTAAAGAGAGGGAGCGAGAGAGAGAGACTGAACAGATTGAATGGCTAATGAAATGGGTACCTTGAGGCCTGAATAAATTCTCTGGTCTGGCGATCCCCCAGGATGCTGGCCTCCGAGGGAGATTAATGACCACTGGGCCTTGGTATAATGAAGTAGTTTGCCTTGGCAATGTGCATGTGAATTCATCACAGTGTCCACAAGTGGACTGGCGGAGCACAACATCTTTATAAATCCCCTCACTCCTCTCTCCTGCTGTTGATGATTTATGGTTCCGCCACCCCCAAATGATTTGGCCCCTCTCACCAGACCCCGCCCTGACTGGCCATCACCATCCTACCTAAATCCAGGTCATCGCACTGATGGGGAGGAAATGGGAGGCTAATCAGATAATGGGAGGTGAAAAAGGAGCGAGAGTGAGACAGAATTTTCAATCTTTCAACTTGTGCTCTTCCTGTCTGGGTTTTCTGGCCTGCTGTGTGCACATGGAGATCAGGGTGACTCGTCCTGTTTTCCATCATATCTGTGCCTATTAAATTTGTAAACTTAGCACCTGCATTTGAATGATGAGCTGTGATCAATATCTACCTCATCTCAAATAGCTGTAGCCGAACATTGTTCTGAGCCAGCACTTCAATCTAAGGACAATGGAGAGATGTGAAAGCAACTTGACACGGGTTTGTTTAACTTGACCAAAACTGGACACAAAATCGAACCCAACTGGCATTTTTTGCTAGTGGACAAGCAGTGAGGGATCCTGTCTAGGTCATTCCAAATAAAAAAATAAAAAAACACGGTTAGGATTTCTCTCAAACTATTCCTGTCGGAGGTGTGTAATAAAAATTTGATATGCATGATGGATCACGGACACTCGCAGAGTAAGGAGATTTTCTGCCTTGGGAAGCTTGAATTTGACCAATTAGCTCAGTTTAGTCTTGTGAGTCCATCCAGCCTTTCTGGAACTACTAGAGACTACGTACCGAGGAGTGGAGAGTACAGAAAAGTTCTCCAGAATTATACGTCCTGGTTTGTGTGGCGCGAAGGGGCCTAAAGTTCTTGAGCCTGTTCAAGAACTTTGAGCTTGTTCAAAAGTTCCTGGACCCTGTGATGTCCCATGATGTGAAAGCACCCAGAGGTTCCAGTCCCAAAATTAATCTGTCCTATCCTACAACTATAAACAGCCACTTCAGCAGTTCCTTTCATGAAATCAGCAGACAGGAGCTGAGTAGGAACAATCACGTCGCAATGACACAATGATCAAAAAGGGATAGAACTGCAATTTTCTGTACAAGGCGATTATGCCACGGCAGAAAAGGAAGCATGTCTTAAGATGCGGGATCTGCTGCAGATTTGAATGGCAACAACTGGCAGCTCCGCCTGTGCTTGATCAGGGAAACCTCACAAGGATACACATATTAAAACTTTGTATAACGCAACCTTGATGTCAACACGTGATGAATGCCGTGTGCACTTAATTGTTAATAAATGTGAACATCTCCAGTGAATAGCTAATGCCTAAATGCATTTTCTTCCAAAGCCAGACGTTTGTTCCAGGCCTGTGCCCCTGTTGCTGAGATATTGCCATCCCACCACAGCCAGCCTGTTAATGGCTCAGGACTGATGAGCCCCAGCATTGCACAGCTCTGTCAGGCTCATAAAGCCTGTCTGGTTGATAACTGGAGCTCCATATGGAATAGTGGCAAGGAAATTAAAGTGAGAACAATAAAGCATATTGAGGCATATTTAGATTAAAATGCATTTAATTGGGCTCTCGCTTAACACAGTCGATGTGTTCTCACGGAGGTGTCCATTCGCCCGGCGCCGTCTGCTAAGGCTAAATGATGTCGCTGTCATGGTGTTTGTGGCGTAACCTGGTAAAGATTATTAATGTGTGCAATAAATCCAAAATCCATAATAGGAAGTTATGAAAAAAGTAATGTCAGAATTAAGGCTAATGAGTATTTAGCTTGTTTACCGAGAGCAATCTTCACCCTGTGCCATGCGTGTTCAGTAATTGTCAGAGGCTTTACATTGCCGTTTCTTTTCAGCCAGCTTATCTTAATCTGCAGTGTTTTATTTTTCTTGGAGAGGGACGGATGAGTGGAGTAATTGTACAGTTGACATCATCTTAGACAACATCATCCCTTTAGTCCCCAGCTAATCCTACAGAATGATAACAATAATGGGAAGAAGAATGGAGATTTTTTTCTTCTTCTAACAAAAGACGATGTGGAGTTTAATTTGTAATTAGCTGCAGAGGTCAAAGACTCCATCCACCATCTGAAGGTTATCCTCCCTTAATTTTTGTTCGTTTTTTTTTTCCCCCTTAATTTTTTCTCTGCTCAACCTCTGAATCTGATTGTGACCTTGTTGTGAAGAAGTCAAAGTGTTAATCGTGTGCGTGCGCATGTGTGTGTGTGCCCCTGTGCGTGTGTGTGTGTGTGACAGCGAGAGAGAGAGAGAATGATATGGAGATATTTCCCCCATGATTGCTTGGCAGTTTGAAAAATAAATGTATTTATATGTCTAGTTGTGCGTGTTTACAGATGACTGGAGGTGTGTGTAACTTATTTCAAGGGGGGGCGATGACCTTGGACCCTCTGCTCACATCCCTGCCCCCCACCCCATCTGTCCTGCATCAGACAGCTCCCTGTAGCCCCTTGGGGGTATCTGAAGTAACAGAGTTGCCCTCTTTGCCTGTGTGTGTGTGTGTGTGTGTGTGTGTGTGTTGCCCTCTTTGTGTGTGTGTGTGTGTGTGTGTGTGTGTGTGTGTGTGTGTGTGTGTGTGTGTGTGTGTGTGTGTGTGTGTGTGTGTGTGTGTGTGTGTGTGTGTGTGTGTGTGTGTGTGTGTGTGTGTGTGTGTGTGTGTGTGTGTGTGTGTGTGTGTAAAAACAGATCTGGCCTCTTTGCCCGTGTGTATATGTGTGCTATCGTGTGTGTATCTGTGTGTGTGTGAGAGTCTCTGCTATTATTGATCCCTGCCTCCTTCCTTATAATGAAGTGGAACTACAGCTCCATTACGAGCCGCTCTGCCATTGGCTGGAGGTAATATGAAATTAGCCAGCATGCCGTGAGCCTGTCAGTATTGATTTCACTACCCAGATTACTTGTTACAAAAGAATAGAGCTGTCTGTGGCATAATTGAACAAGTTAACTCCTTGTCTCATAAAATGTAGGCCTGTATTGATTGTTACAGGAGAGGGCGCGGTGGTATGCAGAGAGAAAGTAAGTTGTACGGGTGTTAACTGCGAGGAGGTGCTGATGCTTTCTTTTCTCCCCCACCCGTGTCGCCCTGACACGTGGATGCCGTCGTTTCTTGCTGAGTTGCAGGATGATGAACAGCAAATGGGGTTGTGTTCCATCAGCTTCACGTTACCAACACACACATTTCTCCCTTTCCTCCCTCTGTCATTTCTCATTCCATTTGCTTCAAGATCTACCTCTGTCCTGTTTTCAATTTATTACCATATGTAAAAGGTGTCAGAGCTTGACATTATCAAAGCAGATTTGGTTCGGTTTACCGCCGGCGACCCGTGTGTAAAAAGAACAACCATTGCTCCAGGTGTGATGAGGAAGGATGATGATGTTTGCAGAAGCCTCTCTGTCTCATTCGTTGGGCTCCTCTGGTGAGCTGAAGCATGCTGGTCTTATAATCATAATTGGCAGATTTGTGCCATGGAGAGCGAGGTGTTTAAACAAGTGTCTTGGCCCATTAATGAAGGACCTTTTTCAGGAAAAAAGGGGAGAAATCATGTTTAATAATTTACACGAGCTAAGGACAACTGGGAGAGCTTTTCCCAGAGAAAGAAAGGACATGGTCTCCAGGTTGTTTGAATGAGCGAAAGCTTAATGTACAACATATGCATACAGAACATACATACATGCATACGCCTACACAAACCCGCATACACACTCCCCCTCTCACAGTTTTAGCCGGTTACCTCCCTCTGCTGCTAACTCACCATGCACCTCTAAATAGTTGGGAGGGGGCATTATCCACATACTTATCACGGGTAATTAGAAAATGGAGCTCACTCGACAATAAAAACGAGTGGTTTACTCCGACAAATTCACCACGAGTGATCATTAAGAGGTTCATGAACGCGAGGGCCCCACTGACCGGGCACCGGGCGAGGGAGGTGTGATAAATTGTTTGATGTGAGAACGACGCTGTTGTCCCTAACACAGACATGGAAGGTACAGCGTTCCCCCCCTCTGATAGGGTGAGGGGTTAATGAAATGCTCTTCCACGCACCGATTTCCTGCACTCCACTGCTGAGTGATAAGTAGCTAACCAACGAAGCCTGTAATTACAATCTTACAGAAACCAGCCTGATCTGTATATAAATCTCACCATCCAATTACAAGATGTAATAATTCTGCACTCAGGCCGGTAATGAGGTCTAATACTGGCGCATGTGATAATCCCCTCTGGATGCGGGCTTGATCAGATGTTGGCTTTGTAATTAGACTGGCAGAAAATCATTATTTCGTGTTCGGGAAAAAATGAGGTTGGTGGGAAGTTAATTTTCTCCCCATTCTCTGAAGCGTAGACACGGATTTAATGATTTAATCATGATTGTTAGCTATTTTGCAATCAATTTGTAATGATTGTGTCACAACAGAGACTTTCAGGGAGAAGGGCCTGTAAAGATTGAGGGTGTCATTGATATGGCAAGACTCTGTCAATAGATCTATACAGTGTAACGCTGATACTGGGAAGCAGAGGGTGTATGCACATATGTATGCATGTGTATGTGCGTGTGTGTGTGTTCATGTGTGTAAGAAATCCATAGGCAATTCAGATAAGTTGATGAGCTGCCCTGCTGTTGTTTATGGAAGCACCTAAAAATAAATAACTTCAAGTCACCGTGTCTAATGTAAAAACAAACAACTTCATCTGCGCTGTCTTAGAAATGCTTTAGATTTAGTTTTCTTCACTCATACTTGTTGAAACTAAAGTACTGAACCTACACTGTTGTTAAGGCCCAGGAAGGTTGAGAATCCATTGTTTTATGGCTTAAAAATATTCTGTAATATTCCACGACTGGTATCTAAACAACCGTCTAAATAGATAGGAAGACAATTCAACATTTGACCTGAGCTTTCTAGAAGTTCTTTTTCTGATTTCTGAATAATGTCTTTAAGTAATTGTGCAGACTAAAATGATCTTATAATTAATACTGATAATTATATAATGATTACATGGGCAGAGAATTTTACAGTCTCATTTCACCTTTGTAATTTATCCTATCATCTTTCCAGGTTCTGTGGGTGTAGATGTTTGGAGTAACTGCTCTTATCTTCAGCATAGCGATAATATACACAGAGTTTGAGCAGACTAATTGTAAATCTATAACGGCTAGTCTCAGTTTGGATGATTCAGCCGAGGCTTGAAAAGCGTTCTCTGGAGGATAACACTGTATTAGTAGCTTCTGGTGCTGTAGCTCAATGCAAGGTTTGATTGGAATACCTCCTGTTTGATCGTGTGAATCTACTTAGTTTACCGCAGCATCCACACGCAGCAGTAGATGCAGGCAATCCTGTATGTTTGCGTTTGGCTCATCTCACCCCCTAATATCCTGGCAATTGCTGCTGAATACTTTATTGATAAGGAATTGACTCGGCTCCTCTGAGTCGATTTCTCTAATTGATACTGTTTTGAAGTCGCTCCCAGAGGGCCCCGTGTTCAAGCGCCGGCTGCTGTTTTGATCAATTATATTAAAGTGCAAACCCTAAAAGACTCAGGATGGCGTCAATAGCACCTTCTGGGCTAATTCAGCAGCATTATGCACGTCTCAATAAATACATAACTGTAATAATGACTCAAATTAAAGACTTCCATTGAACTACCACGCACTGCCAATGCTTTCGATACTGTATTATATTAGATGCTTCATCCGTAAATGTGAGCACAGCACTTGTAACATCTCTCTCCTTTTTCTCCAAGTGTGGATACGTGCTTTTGCAGTTAACCTTAGTCCCAGGTGCCCAGCCGTACGCTTTCATTTTGCATCTCTGTCTGGGTGAAGGCTCCTTAGAGAGGCTGGGATGGAGCTCTGGGCCTCTGGGCCGCTGGGCCTTTGGACTGCCGAGTTCTCCAATTCTGCGCCTTGGGTAGAGGTAGAGGGAGTTGCTTTTCCCAGCCCTGCCCATTCTCTGGCCCAGTCCACCACTCCACACACACCCCACCTGCTTCTACCTCAGAAGTGCTTTCAAGTGCTCTTTGAAAAGGAAAAAAGCAGAAAGGGAAGAAATCAGAGACTGTACTATTCCAGGCACTCAACAGCATGGCACTAGCCTCTTTCAGCTCCCATGACACCACTCTCCCACCCTCCTCTCTGTTCTTTGGTTTTTCACTCAATTTATTTTTCTGTCCTTTTTTCCCTCTCTCTTTCTCTCTGACTGGCTCTCCTTCCCCCTGACTGCCTCCTTTTCCCAGGCTTTTGGCATTTACTCAGCGCCAAAGAAAGTGAGAGAGAAAGAGAGAGCAAGATGTGGAAGTACTGTAGCAGCATCTACCTTCTGTATTTGGCTCACGAAAACAACATTAATAAATCCCCTCAGTATATTACCTTTGTGTTTTTGCCATTGATGGGAAATCATAGCTGTCATAAATCCTGCCGAGCTGCTCCCGGAGGAATATATCTCTTCATGTGCACTGTCCACTGGCCAGCTTACTGATGGGATCCAGACCTAAAGTTAAATAAAATATTAGTCAGGCTATAAAGATAATTAGTCTTGTCTCATCTCCTCTCTCCCCTTCAATTAAATGTGACCCCTTTATTTTTTATGGACGCCAGCATAAACCCCATCACTCCTAAAATACAGCATTGACACTGTATGAGAGGGGAAGAGTATTGTAAACTAATGTAACCATATTGGATAGCAGCCACAATGACAATTATACCAATGAAATTGGTCTAATTGATTGTATTATAGCTGTGTGCGCTCACACATACACAAATAAGAACACCACTCAGTGTACACTGTCAAACTATATTCTCACCCCTTTAACAGCTTCACTTTAAAAAGAGGAGACAATGCTTGGGAAAGCTGTGATTTGAAGACATAAGCCCCGGGCTCCTCATTCCACTATGCCTCTGAACATCCCACATACTCCCAGATACCCAGACACATTATCAAACGTATCCCTGTAGCTCTCTTTTTATCTGCGCCTGCAATAAAACTATCTTGGAGAAGTAGGACAGGGTTAATGTTTGAAGTAATATGTTTCTTTTCATTCTTCCATGAAACATATGCCCACTTTGTAACAAGGGGGGGAAACTAATTACAGACTTGTACAGGAAAGATAATACAGTTGTAGTGATTGCATTGTACCCATTGCTGGGCTTGTGTATCAAGAGTCCAGTAATGATGGCTTCTGTCAGGCCACAATGCTCCTGTGCAAACCTACAAAGCTCCAACCTAAGAAGTAATTATGTTAGATGCCCCAAAGAATGGCAGCCACACGCTGTAACACTGGTTATTCTGGGAGAAAGTGCCGAGCATCTATTGAAACTATTTCTTTCTGTTTATGAAGTTTTAGTACATTGGTTACCATGTGGTCAGCTGCACGCTTGACTGGCAGTATACATGTATGCAGTACAAACAAAGGCAAAGCAAACAGATGCATGGAAAGGTTTATTTGGCAAAGCTTGTTGGTTTAGATCTTGTATGCTGCACTATATACTCAGCACAATGTTTACACATATGTGGATCGCTTACAAGCCTGTCATTATGTGTCAAGATTTTTATATTTTAGACAATGAAAAGACACAGATGGGGATCATGCCACATTGCCACTGAGGATAGAGGTCACTATATTACTGTTGGCATGGACTAGGAGCGTTAGTGTACATGTTCCTTAGTGTAACACTACTTTCATATATACTAGTTTTTTTTCGCGTGAACACAGTAGCACCAAGAGTTGAGGAACTGGTGTTAGTTTGGTCTCAAAGAGCTCTGGAGTAGCTTTGGTTTCAATGGTGTGAACTGGTTCTGAACCATCTATAATGTGAAGGTCTACTGATAGGGCTACCTGTCTGTGATTGAGATCATGTTGATCTATAGCAAAATGAAAAAAGCTGAAAAATATCTAGCCTAACAAACATGTTTGTCGATTAACACTTTCTTCACTTCGCCTCTTAAATCTGTTAACCTATGTTTAGCTATGTGTTTGAATGAACAAGTGACAAATCATACTTGTGCAACCACCTGCCACTGCCCAGACCCTGTTATATCTCACAAGCACAGCATATATGAATATTTGAGTAATTTGAGTGAAAACAAAACTTAAAACAGAAAACTGGAATCGTGGAGTTGTAGCCGTTTCTAGCGGCCTTGTCGGGAGGTGAGGAGACCTCCAGCGCTGTTTTCTGGCCTTCCACACTGTTCATGCAGGTTGTGCGGTGATATTTCCACGTGAGGAGCTCTTGATACTCTGCTGAAGGCATATTGCTCTCTGTGCTCCTCTTGTCTCTCTTTCCTTGTGCTACAACACCCACCCCTGACAGAAAAGTGAAGAGAAACTTGAAAATGCACTGACAAACAGCTCAAATTATAGGAGGATGTTTTGTGTTTGTTTGTCAGATTGTCTATACTTTACCATTAGAGTCTGTCCTATGCACTTTCTTTCTCTCCCTCTTTCGCTCGCTGTTAGTTAGTTAGTAGTGGAGTATAGTGTTATCCAGCAGTGAAATAATTTGGTGGCGAGGAAGAGGGAGTCTGTTGAAGATCGTGCTGTCAGACAGAAATGCCTCCATTACCAGGACTGTGCTGTTTATCGTGGACTCGGGGAGGATACGCCAGGGATTTGGTGGCATATGCTGTTGCCCCTGGCAGCCTTGTGACAGAGCACTTACCATAGAGACATCAGGCCGAATCCTGGTTAGGGGCCACCCAGAGGCTGTGTCCTGAGGCAACCCCGCTGGGCTGGGATGGACAGTAGGGATGATTGGCTCTACAGTTTTATCTGCTGTTCCTATACACCAACTTTGAAGAATTTTTTAACTTTTTGTAATGTCTATAGAACGGAGGATACACACGGTCTTGAGTCAGGTCAGGGAAACATCAGGGGAAATGCTCTTGGCCTTCACATCACCCACTGTCCAGAAGTTTGACCCTAGGGCCACCTTGATAGTAACACAGATGGTGAGTTCAAGGTGGACAATGTAAAATTTATTGTACCCCTATAGGAAAAAGATCAAAAGTAAAGTTGATTTAGTCATATATAGATTAAGTTCATGAATAATGTAAAAAGCCTGCTAAGGTTAGAAACATTTAGTGTGTTCATATCGTAGAGTTCCCGGGTATTACATAAAAAGAAGATGTAATTTCATGGTTAATTTCATGGATCATATGTATATACATGAGGTGAAATATATTTTGGTTGTTATAATACTAAATTAATTTGATTAATACTCGAGGGAAATTTGACCTGTGTGATTTCACATTATTTGTATTTAATGGACCAATCAGAAGTGATGTGGAGGTCATGGGTTAATAGGAAGGAATGCAAGAAAAAGAGAAGAAGCAGAGGGATGAGCCACTATGCGCTATTAGGAGTTAATAGTGTAAATACGTGTTTACCCACCTATTTATTGTCTTTTTAAATGGATGTAATAATTTGAGTGTTCTCTAAGGTTGCTACATCGTGGTAACTAAGCACGTCTGTTGACATTAAAAGAAGAAACTAATTGAAGGAAATGATACTATATTGTCTCAGGATAGCTCCCCCAATTACATGCCAGTAGAGCAAGGTGGCGCTACATATACTGTAGATTCCTATTGTGCAGATGTTCAGTTAGGCAACTTTGTAGCAATGAGTTCCACAGTTGAATCCTGCATATGTTGTCAGTATTTACAGGATTATTATATATTCAGCTTCTTTATTATAGTTTAAGTAAAAAAGAAATTAGGTATATTTCGGATTATATCTACCCTCAGTATCATTGCATCGTTCAGTCATCCATTCCAAATCCCCCATTGGCCTTGTAAAAGCATTTAGTGTCAAATGCTTTCAAAAACTGCAGAAACTCTGTATCCCAGTGTGCATATGCATATTTAATGACTCAAGTTAAGCAAAGTCATGGTTGTGTATTATTAATAAGATTGGGGAAACATTTGCAAATAGTGGTAATCTATGCATATAATGTTTACGCATAGTGTGGTAGAGCTAATCAGGGGGAAAACAAAAGAAAAATGAAACATTATCACAGCTGTATTCTTTGTTTCATTTATAGAACATTGGGGGGAGGATTTGTCATTCAAGCATCTGGCCTGCAGCTTTGTGTCTACAACTGAATTACAGCTGTGTCGATATGGAGTAACAACTGTGTTGTTTTCTCAACTATTTTCGTTCTTTCTTCAAGAGAATGAACCCAATTTATGGTCGACTACCTCGGTCTTAGAGTTGGCTCTTCCTTTGCTCTTGTTAGTGACTTTGAGTGAGCAAAATTCCGCAGCATGGGAAGATGGATAATAAGTGTCTGCTTTTTAGCTGGGCAGTTTCAAGACAACTTGGTGTGAACCTGTCTTCATTAGGACCCCGTTAGACCTTGTTTCACCTGACTGACTGACATACTGGCCGCGATGAGGCTCCATTAGACTGCTGCACAACTCTCCGTGGACTGCCTATTTACTATGTCTCTCTCTCTCCCTCTCTCTCTCTCTGGCTGTGCCTCGCTCTCTCTCCTTCTCTTTCCTTCTCTCCATTTCTGTCTCTCTCTCTCTCTCTCTCTTGTTCTGTCTGACCAGGCTAACCCCAGGAGCCCCCTTAACCCACAGTAGTTGAGAGCCCAGTCAATCAGACGTGATGATGTTAAATCTCTCTCCAATGAATACCTCTCACCAGTCATCAGGGACATTGTCTGAGCCTGGCGGTTGATTAGGAGTTCATTTCAGGTAAGTCTGTCTCAATTTGTGGTCCATCTGAAGAAAGGCCCTTGCCGTTATTTAACTCAGGCTTTAACATGAGTAGCAGAGACACCTGATATGAGATAATGAACATGCCATAACAACTTTCCACAGCTTATTTACAGCTGCTGACTTTAGCACAACAATATAGGGACAAGTTTTAGCCAAACGTACTATATAAAACAACAACAACACGAGTTTATAGTTTATTTTTGTTTGAACAGCTATTTAGTGAACCTGAAGTATTAAAAAGATCAAACTGTTTCTTTTCTTCTCTGCTCACTATCACGTTTGTCATTTGCTTAAGAGGATGAGGCAATGCATGCTTGTGCTGTCTGTAAATCAAAGGCTTGTTTACATGCTTGAGCAAATAACTTGAAGTACACCAATACAGTTTTATGTTAACTTTGATCTCATTACAGTGTTTACATGGAATGTGTAGAAAAAACAACAATTTTACATATTGCTTTAATCAGAGTGGAAACATACTGGTTCACAAAGTGCGATCCTTGTCAAAGTCCCTTGGACGAGTAGACTAGTTTTGAATTTGCGTGTTTGAAATCCCTCCTGTGACACACTTTTCAGGTATAGAGACGAAAATGGTATAAATGGCATTGATCTACATTATGCATGGCTCCCTGTCATCGCAGGGAAGCAGGTGGGAAAGGACGGTTAGGTGGTAATCTCGGGAGTGTCGGTGTAAAGAGGTTAGCTGGCAAAGGATTGAATCACACTAGGCCATTTGGTTTAGTACCGACGGGCGCTTCACGCAGCGGGGTCAACCGCTGACTGCCCGTCAAACCGACAAGTCAATAAGCTGCCATCACCCCTCATTGGCTGCTTAGACTGATGCTCCTTTGGAAAGACCCAAGCCATCCTCTCTTCCTTCCGCCTCCCCCCTGTCTTCACCTGTCAACTGATATAGAGGCAGCAGGGAATCAGTCTCATCTTATAGCACTCCACAGGCCAGCCAGCAGCACTCACATCGACAGCCTTCAAAACTGCTCCACTCTAAACTGTGTTATCATTCACTCTGATGTGATTGAGGGTCTCTCCTGAGTGGTTTATTGTGGCGTCTCTGCCAGGCGGCTGCTACACCAGCTTCTCCTCTAGTCCAACAGCTGTGATTTGCTAGCGGGAGGAAAGTAGCTGCCGATTGACAGCGGATAAAAACATTTCACAGCAAACAAACAGTGCTCCACTCGCCCTCAGGTACACAACACCTCTTTGTGCGTGGCAGAGGAGGGTGTACATGTGGAGGTCTTTGCTCAGTACAAGGAAGTTACACTATAGGTCTCATACATTTGGCATGTCTGTTGAGTGCTAAGAAGAGCTTATTTTCTAAGGGTAACATATACAGTGCTATGTTTTATTTATTTCACCCGAGTTTGTACATGTTTAAGTGATATTGTGCAAAGATATGCATGCACAATGGATTCTGTGTGTGTGTGTGTGTGTGTGTGTGTGTGTGTGTGTGTGTGTGTGTGTGTGTGTGTGTGTGTGTGTGTGTGTGTGTGTGTGTGTGTGTGTGTGTGTGTGTGTGTGTGTGTGTGTGTGTGTGTGTGTGTGTGTGTGTGTGTGTGTGAGAAGATAGTCAATGTATTCCATTAATTAAACGTACTGTCGGATCGTCCAGAGAGTTGGCAGTAATTTTGAGACTCCAAGTCAGTAAACTCAAGTTGGGAAGCTGTTTCTACTCTCTCCGACTCTCCCAGGAATGACTTTTTAACATTTCATTCTCACATCAGAGAACATGAAATGTATGCCAAAGGAGAAAAAAAATGACCTCACTCCTTTCCCTCTCCTCAGTTGATCTCTTTCTCTCTTACTCTCCTCTCCTCAGCTCTAATTTCCCCCCCTGCTACTTTAGTGCTGCTCTCCTCTCCCCACACTCCCACTCGCCACATAGGTATGTGAGATAAAAGGTGAATTCTACAAAAAAGAAATCTCTCTCCCTCTCACTCTGCTCCCTTCTTCTCGCTCCTCCTGGCTCGTGCAGTGTGGAAAAGGTGGGGAGGAAGAGCAGAAGAACAAACAGCCGCCTCTGATAGCGAAAGCAGACGGTCAGGCACTGGCATTGATACAGACTTTTGCGCTTTGTTGTGTGTTTTGGGCCGCTTTGGGACCAAGCTTGCGCGATACCGTTGGATCCTCTTTAACAGGCTTATACAGGGACTCTGTTTTTCTTCGTGAAAATAAAAGTGGTGACTGTAAAATCCCTGACAACGTTAAGAGTGAATTATAGGGCCAAGAAACGGGCAGACAGAACGGCTCTTTGTTTTTGCTCCTTTTATGTGTCTCTCTTTCACTTATTTATTACATTTTCTTACAGTGGTCTGTATATAAACCAGATATTGCAATTGAAACCTACAAAACCACACATATTATATATTTTATGGCAAAAATAGAAAGAAAAGTGATTCTACCTCTCTGCCACAGGAATGCCATACAACAATAGGCAGTATTGTCCTGAAAATCCACCGTCCATTCATCCATTTTCCACTGCTTATCCGGGTACAGGTACACAACCTCCTTTTGGATGCTGGTCACAACAAGCAGCTGTTTGAGAAACTTCGAGCAATCTCCTGATGAATGAGTTTGTCACCTTCACCTCAAGGTTGAGTCTCGACACCAAACCAAGAGATCAAAGCTTGATGAAGCCGAACAATACTGTTGTCTTCAAAAAGCAAAGATGCAATCTTAAGGTCACTAAGAAACTAAGCTTATTGTCCTCCTCTGTTCTCCCACTGGGGATGCGCAGGTGGGTACAGCACGACTCACTGCACACAGTTAACCACATGTCAAATGTTTAAAAGACAAAAATAAGTTGCCGGCTGAGCAGTTTATTTTATTTGACCTTTTAGCAATTGCAGTATTGATTGTACTTGTGCATCAGCTAAACACGTGAGCTTTTATTGAGCAGCGGCTGGCTGGACGCTGTTACACACATGTTTCGGTTGGCTTAATTCCCAAAAAGTTCATTCCGGTATAACGTTGTCCGTGTGGGGAGGGGAGGGCTGGGGGCTCCATGCAGGGGTTTGGAGCATTACAGCGATATGATCAGATGTCATGTGTCAAGATGTTACAGCTTAGAACTGGTGTGACCTGAGACCATGAAATATCTTTCTGCTGGGAGCTTTTCATCTCTGCGCTATAGTAAACCGATTTTGATGTATATAGAATTCGCTGTGACCTCTTTCTCTTCTGCGCACTGCTGTTTTCTAAATCTTGCGGGCACATATTTTAATGTTTTCTCGTTGCAGCTGTTTTATCATAGTATCACCGGGTAGCTCTTGATCACCATATCCTTCCTAGTAATTCTACCTTTCTGCCACAGGAATGTCGTACAACAATAAGCAGTATTGTCCTGAAAATCCACCCATCAGTCCATTCATCCATTTTCCACTGCTTATCCGGGTACAGGTTGAACCCAAAAATCCACCGATCCGTCTATTCATCCATTTTCCCTGCTCATCCGGGTACAGGTAAAACCCTCCATCGGATCTTGATCACCATATCCTTCCCAGAAAAGGTTATTCAAACATGCAGCTTATATTTATATTATGCACACATTCTGGAACTATTTTTAATGTCATCATGTGTATCCTGTTGAAAAGGGAAACTACAACAACAACCTCCACTAATAATTAGTAATAAGCAACCGTATAATCAGGGGACTAATATAGAGCAGGCTGAATTGGAGACCAGGTTGCAAGGAAAACCTTCATCACAGCTGTTTTTAACAGTTGTAAGCCTGTGGAGTTGCAGAGCGGCTTCCCAAAATGTGGTGGATGTGTAACCATATTCATCCTGTACTTATTTAAGGAGTATGATGTGGCAACATTAGACAGACAAATTGTGTTGCTGTGTTTGTAAGAGTCGCAGGCAACTGTGTCAGAGACGCAAGAGGGTGTGTGAGGAAGATTTAGGAGACTCTTAGACAGACCCCATCTTGTGGTGGAAGACACAACTACATTTATCTCTCACTTTTCCTCACCTTGCATCTCTCACATTCTACAGCAGCAGCTTGTGCCAGCTGACTGAAGATCAAAGTTGGCCACACTACAATGCCAGTTAATTTAGTTTTTCTCCGAGCACCTAGCTTGAGGCATTGCGAGTGTATGCCCACCAGGAGGGATCCGACTGTGTTATCTGTTCTCAGGTTCTGATCTCATTCAATTTGTGTCAGTATTTGTTTGCGTCAATATTTGTTCAGTGGCATTTTCACAACTATATTTTTCTACCTTTTTCCAGAAAACTACAATTTACGTTACGATAAGCTCAAAATACTTATAAGAGAGGTGTTTTTTTTGCAGCAGGCAGATGGATGAGCTCGATGTATGGGCACTCTCACCAGGGTCTGGTTTCAAAGTACTTCCAAAAGGGATATTTGTCCTGTTGCCAAGACTCTGCTGTAGGGTGATTTATAGTAGGACCTGCCATCCTTCACACGCACTAGATACACACCTTGTAGTTGGAGCACACTTTGTATTATGTCCAATGTTGGGCCCATATGTTCAGTGTAATCTTACTGACTGAAACAAATCTCCAAACGTGCTTGTACCTGCGTTCTGCAAGAAGGCTTCCAGAGGGGAGTTATTTTTGGCCCTCCAGCAGCAGGGTATGTTTATCATTTGTTCAGTCTGTCCGTTGGTCCATCATTTTTGTATATGTGTATATTTTTTAAATCAAGTGCAGTTAAAGTGATGAAGGCGCTGTACTGGCAATAATGTCATCCTTACCTCCTTATTGGATGTAACTGCAGCCATCATACAGTGTCAGTAATGATATATGTTGGTTTTTAATTTGCTTAATCATTTGACACATACAGGGATCTACAAGATTATGTAAATTATGTATTGGGCTTTTATACATACCAGTTTGAGTCCAACTGTCATTTAGTGAGCTCCATCAACAGTCAATATGAAGTTCAATTCAATTCAACTTAATTTATATAGCGCCAAATCACAACAAATGTTATCTCTATAAAGCAGTGGGCATTCTCATTCAAGACGTCAACAAGTTGATTTTTGAAGCAGGTCAGGCTACTAGATCGACAAGGGAAGGCAAAAAAAAAACAAAATGTCCGGCCATATATCTGTGCACCGGTGAAGTCTGTGTTGTGATCCACCATGTCAGAGGTTAAAAGCCACGATCAGGCCCTTGCAGCCGGCGATCCAGGCAAGCTTCCTGCGGCCTTTTAGTACCTGTACCTCCTCTGGGATCTCCCTCCACATCAGTATTCAGGTCCACTACCTCAGCCCCTTCTCATCCCATCCACCTCTGGATTTATTTTCATACTATGGGGGTATGATAGCCACTTAATAATTCATATTTAGAGTGTATACCCATGCACTGAGAAATTCTGATTCATCCTCCTGAGTAGCTGCCCACCCTCTTGCATCATTTAAGTTCTAGCTGTGGCTCTCTTGCTCGGTCTGCCCTATGCTCTTTGGAGTAGAGCTGTCAAAATTTTTTGCGCAAGAGGGAAGTTTGTGTGTGCGGACAGGAGCGTCTGTCTTCTTTTAGTCAACACGCTCCTTTAAAGAGCAACAAGAGTCCAAGCAAAACCCAGTCTGAGAGCAGTTCCAACACAAAGTTTGCCCTCCTCAGTTTCCCTTTAACATTTTATTTGAAGACATTATTCCCGCAATGGGACACATTTTCATTCTCTAAATATATATGGAATGTCTGTAATTATTCACTACACTTAAGTGAAGTAAAGGCCATTTGGAAATGCAGTATTGTTAACCTCTCACTGTTTACCAAAAAATATAAATTTCCTTCCATTGTGTCAAAATACATCAGATTTGAATCACGGATGTCGTTACAAATATACACAAAGGAATTTATGTTAAACATGAATCTGTGTATATGGTCCATTCACATGGTTTGGCCAGTTCCATTGTCTGTCAACTGACTTGTGAATTGTAAGATTAACATTTTTGATTAATCTTTTTGTCTGTATTTATTTATTTATTTTAAATCTTTTTTATATTCTTCTCACACACTGCCTGTAAAACCACTAAGGAATCCAGAGATGGAAAAGCCTGATCAGAATAGTCATGAATTGGAGTGGTAGTCTTCAAAACTCAAAATATGAATTTCCCAAAATCTAAACCAAACACTGAATAAGTTGAATTAATGTTTTATGTCATATTGAAACACAATTCATTCTTATTTGAAGGATTTAACATCAGGTTCAGAGTCGCACTTAAACTGTGACTGACACTAGATAGAGTATGAGGAGATAACCAATGCTTTGGTCACAGCCGAGCGTACAACAGCCTGCTTCATTTGCCAACTCTTGACGTGGATTAAAGTGTGTGAGAAGAGAACTGCATAGGAGAGTTAATGGGATGTAAACTGATGTCATCTGTCTCCACACTCTTTACATGTGGTGTTCATATCAAAACAAGATGATGGTTTCAGTGATATTTTCACAAATGGTTTTGGTGAGAAACAATGGGCCTTTGAACTGTGTTGTTTTGGTTGCTCTATGTTGTTGTTGTGTGTGTGCCTGTGGAGAGCTGCACTTTATTATAGACTCTGTAATTAGTGTATTTCTTTGTCAACAAGTTGACCAGCCAGTCCTTTTGTACATTACCATTACATGCATATGAAAGCATTACATGAATAATCAAAATGTCGGCTCTGAAAATGGCAGGCACAGTGTATTATAGACACACTGCTTTCAACACTCGGAAAGCAAGAGAGGGAGGAATGTTGGCCTTTCTCCTTAGACTGTGTTCTTTTTCAAGTCCTATTTGTCAGAAAGCAGGAGATAAATATAGTTTAAGACAAACCAAAATAAATGGGTGGGTTCAGAAATGCACAGGGCAACCAGCCGCAAAGGAAGATGCGGCCTGCACAGGCCACATGCAAACAGCTTGTCTGTGCCACTGAAATAGCTGCTTACACGGGGGAAGAAAATAGCTGTGACACTGTCACAATAAATAGAGCAGGAAATGGTGATGGGTGTGGTTAGGCTCCCCCTGCACTAACCTACCTGATGGAGAATAAAATGTAGACTTATAATAGGTTTGGTCTACCTTTGCAGTATTGTTCCCTCGGGATTACACAGTTTTATCTTATCTTATCTTAGTGCAGGGGTGGGGAATTGATTATATTTGTCTCAATTTATGACTGAACTGATCAAAAGAAGAAGCATAACAGTTGATATAATGAAAATGTGTTTGTGGAATTATGGTGACTTACACAGAAGGACATCTTGAAATGTGAGATATCGTTTACTTTTATAGTTATAGTCTTTTTGTCATAGGGATTTATGATAATTTTGTCAGTTTTCTTCAATCAATAGATTTGTATTATTTGTCGCTGGTAAAGTAATTACAAACACACAACCAGCATGCCCTGTCGACAATAACACTGACACTGTCATTAAATAGCCGTGAGGAATCATTACCACAGCTTTTGCAGTAATAATTGTCCATTGTCCAGTCTTCACTGGTTGCTGGTGTTGTCATTATGTCACAGTAGAAGAATCAGAAGAACACGGTTTCCTGTCGGCATTTTACCCCCATATTAACATCAATGGTTGTTAAATTTTGAACATATCTGATAGTGCTGTTTTTTTAGTTGGACACAGCTGATTACACAGATGTAATTACTGCCTACAGGGATTTGGGAAAATGGGAAATCAAATATGTCTTCTGTGAACATTTTAGGGAACATTGTAGAGATGTAATTCTGTGTGTGTGTGTTATTTTACTTAAAGGAAGATGCGTGAACTGGAACATGTGCTGTTGGGCAAGAGACACAATTTTAGATAGAGCATTTGTCATGATGTCATAAACTGAAAAAAATATGGCCCAGGCTGTAAATAATCATGCAGCAAGTGTAATCCTTTCTTGGCTCAAACACATAGGAATAATAAGAATATACACATGCACCGTGGACAAAAACCTCACACTTTCACACAAGCCTTCACGAGTTACAGTGTGTGCGTATTCAGTGTAGCAGCAGAGTCTGCTGAAAGCAGGAAGAGGAGAGGATGGGAGGTCTCCCAGGAGAGCGCTGCCCGGAGGAGGCACGATTAGGAGGTGAAGCAGTCAAATGCTCACACCAAATGTGCTGGCACGTCATGATAACCCCAGGCTGTTCTGGGGTAAGAGGACTGACAGGCAGACCCTCCTTATGGCTGACTTCAGCTGGATTATTTATCATCTCCTATAGCCAGGCTTGTGACGGGCCCTCTACCCTCCTTCACTCATTTGGAGCCTGCACACATGCTCAAGCCTGTGCACATAGTCATGGTAAAACATGCAAGCGGAGCCACCCAAAAAAAGCTTCTACTTCACTTTTACCTGATTGCTTTTATGAAAATGGGCAGAAAAGTCTACTTTTGTTGCTTCCGCAGGTAACAAAGCAAAATGGCACTCAGTGAAAATAGTTTTGTGTTGAAGTTTACCAATTATATTACTTGTTTAGCATTCATTAGTAGATGGAAGCTTGAGGGCTTATGAGGGATAATTAATATTGCTAATATGGTAAAGTGTGCACACCAAAGCATCATCATAGAACTTCATCAACAAATGGTCTTCTCACTTTGTTAATTTATCGTTCTATCAAGTAAACATGTCCATGCACATGTATGCATGGACTCAGTGTACTGCCAACAGACTCCTGAGAAATGGAAGAAGCACCTGGTTGCCTGCGGTGGTTATCTTTAATTTCACACAGCAGCTTGTGTCAGCTGACAAAACGGCCGTCACTGTGAAAACACCTTGGGTGTTACTGCTGCTGAATGGCTCCTTTGTTTTTGCATTCTTCTGTTGTGTGAACACTGCTAACGTTTCCTTGGCTGGTAATTACTGAAGCAACTTTGGCTTTATTTTGCCGTCTCGCACAAACGCCTGCTGGGCCTGTAACCTCTCTGTATGTGTGTGTGCGTGTCAGAGAGAAAGGGAGACAGAGAGAGAGTATGTTTGTGTAGACCTTGACTGTAATCATACCTGACACCTACTTTAGTACCGTTCAAGTACAAAGAAGCAATAATCTGCCAAAGTTTTTGACTTGGGAGAAGAGAAACAATAGTCTTGGCACGAGTAGACAGGAGAAGGGTTTTGTTTTCCCAGACATAATTTGAAGCAGGTCAAAAATGAGCGCATCATAATATGATTGCCAGGTGAATTGAATGAGGCCCATGGGCCAGGGGGCCCTCTTTGTTTTTCCAGCAGCAGTGGCTGGGAGCATTTGATGGATCCTAATTGAACACATATTTATTGTGCTAGCTTCAGCTGGAGTGTGACGGGTATGATGATGCCTCAATTAGAACCATTAACATGGTGATTGTGCTTGCCTCTCTGGAAAGAGTTGTTTAGAGACGGGATTGTTTTTTTTTGTTTCGCTTCTGCCGCTGTGATCCTGCTTTTACAGCGTCGGGCACAAAGCAGCAATCTGGGAAAATTGCCCTTTTGTTATTATGAAAAGGATGAAGGGTTTGATCCATCAGCTGTCGGGGAAAAACACAACGCAATAACAATCCTTTTAGCCTATGAAAGAGAAATGCCAGAGTGT
This sequence comes from Genypterus blacodes, assembly GCF_046128005.1. Lineage (NCBI taxonomy): Eukaryota > Metazoa > Chordata > Actinopteri > Ophidiiformes > Ophidiidae > Genypterus > Genypterus blacodes. Next base: position 13,646,593 of record NW_027466879.1, on the reverse strand, counting down.
GTGAAACAGCCGAAAGGGCGCGGAAACTGCACTTTGAGATGACTGTCTACATGTGTGACTGAACACTCCTCACTCCTGTCTCGGGGGCAAAATGTGAGCAGGCATGCTTGGGTGTCAGAGCCGCTGGAGAATGTATACCTTGTTTAAGGCTTAGGGGAGTGTTGTGACCAGTGAGGCCTGTGTAGCAGCTGATAGGTTTGAGTGTGTCTAACCCTGTGATCTGTGTGCTAACACTGGCCCACTGGGGTAAGATCAGTTCCTCAACTCTCCGCCTTTGTCTTCTGTGAAGGGGGGCTTACCCAAGGACCCCCTGTTTACTCTGGCCTCTACAATGGCCAAGTCTAAACTCCCTTTGTAGGGTGGATTTAGGCTAGATTTACTTCAATTTGATCTGGTATGGCCCCTTTTCATCAGCCTGGAGGTCTAATGCCCTTAACTGGCTTAACCTGGCTCCCCCTGTGAGCCCAGGGCCCTCATGCCCACAGTCTCCCTCCTCTTTATCCCGCCTCTCCTCCAACTCGCCATCAAGTCCCCTGAGAATCCATCTTCCCTAGCCTGACTGTGGCAAAGCATGCTGGGACGCGGTTGTTGACACCCGAAGCTTGTGTTAAACATGTCAGAAGCACGCTAGAAATCAGCATAAATACATCGGCATGAAACAGATCTTGTGTCTAAACGACGTGTCAAGAAGAGGGATTCTGACAGTGAAGAGGCAGATGGCAATGGTGGATGTTGTGCGGACTGGCCCTTTTAGCACTTGCCTTGGCTGTAGAATCTCAGAATACACACTCACGGGGAAACAAATGCTATTTCTGTGATAAATTTATGAGCATTGCTGAAAGTGCTCAGAGTTTAATATCCACTGTTTTGGTTTTTAGCTCATGAATAAAGATGAGTGGATGTCGGTGTGTTTTTTTTAACCTGGGGAGCTCGGGGGTGTCCGCAGCGGGAGAGTGCTCTCTCTCATCCAGAGTGGGCTACTCTTTCAGAAAACATGCTTTTTTTTTTTTTCAAAGATACAGCTGGGAAAGTGATAAAAGTGTGTACTTAAGCGCGGCTTTTATCACAGCTGCCGAGCATAAACACGACCCCTTTATGCAGAGATAAAGCAGTGACATTCCCTTTCCTCACTTGCGTGTCATTTCAGCATGTAATAATCTGGATGGACCTTCCTGTTGGAACGTGTAGAACTTCCCCCAGTCTCAAACCGGACTTCCTGGTTGTGATGGTCAATCCTCCGAATACGCCGTCTTTTCTTCCTCACTTCTTCGACACAGCCAGAGGTAGGCCGACTGCAAAATGGTCTCCCATTGTTGCCGTGTGCAATTGAAACCCTGCCTCCCCAAAATTCCGTATTCATGAGAGGAAAAAATATTCTTAAAAAAAAGTTGTTTTGAATTGCAAATTTTCCCAAATCAGCACCTAGCAGAGCACGGTGGAGTGGAGTAAATGTAGGGACAGTATGGCGCTTATCCCTACGCCTGTAAGCCTCCACACACTGACACGCCAGCTGCCTGACTCTGACTGTACTCTGACATACGTGCCCAAATTGTCACGGCGTAATTATGTAACCCAGACCATCCAGATTATTCAAATACCTCCTGAAGGTGTCATCTTCAGTGCCAGGGGAGGCTCTTGAGACCTGTCACCTTCTTGAATTCAAAAATGGTTACATTTTGAGGATGGGGTCTTTCTCCTACTCTCTCGCTCTCTTGCTCATTTTCCTTCCCCTTTCACTTTTCTCTCTCTCTCTCCCCTCGAGCTTGGCCTAATCCAGAGGCGCGGCGTCACCGCAGCGTCAGTGTTACCTTTGATGGGCCCGGATTAAAGCGTATCTCCGTTCCTTTGGTGGATTTTCAAACGCCGCCTGAACAATGATGCCAGCCAGGGGCGAGTTAATGAGGCCTGCAGTGGACTGGCAACGCGCGACTTTAAAATCAACCTGATTAGAGGCACAGATATTATCTCCGCACCTCCCTCCTCCTTGCTCTCGCTCTCGCCCTCTCAGTGTGTGAGCGTCTCCCTCTTTTACATCTTTTCTCCAATTCTCTCTCTTTTCTCCTTTCAATTTTCCAAGTCGCCTCCTTTTTTTTTCTTCTTTTTTTTCAGCTCGACTCGTCTTTCTCTGCCATCTCTCTATCTCTCCCTCTTTCCTCTTTACTCCCGCTCCCCAGTGAGTGAGGCCTGACTTAATTAGTGGGCTGGAGTGTGAATGTGCCTTTCACAGGGTGTTAATGAAAAGCTTTGCGCTCTTCTTTTCAGTGTATTAGTGACTGACTGCACACCCCACCATCACCACCACACACACACACACACACACACACACACACACACACACACACACGCGCGCACACACACCTCCGTCTCCCACCCCCCTTCTCCCTCATTTCTCCCCAGCCCTTCTGACCGGAGAGAGGTGTTATTACAGGGGCTGTTGACTCTGCGGCTTTAGGTTTTGGGGCTCTGTTGTACTGAGCTGAAAGCTTAATTAAACATGCAAATCGGATCTATCGAACACGTCTTAACAGCCATTCTCCGTGTAGCTGTTACGTCGTGTCAGATGGCCGCTCTTTGTTTTCGAGAATTATTTTTTTCCTCCCTAGAAAAATCTAATTATACAGTACCAGAGCTCATGTGAACACGCTGTTCCATCTCAAGGTGAATTAGGTTTAGCATATATTTGATTGACTTTTGGGGAGGGATAACATGTCATCGGTTGTAATGTTCCTTGCACTGCCACTATTTAGTTTCTGTTGTTCAGCTAAATATGGAACACCTTTTCGATTTGGATGCGGGGTAGACTTGCAACCGTGGAGTAAATTTAAAGTCGCACCAGTGTGCCAACAACATTCCCAGAAACCAAATTAGGCGAGCCAAGTCCAAAAAAAAACACCGAGCCAAGACAGTAGAATAAGCTAACATATTCATCTGTCATTGGTAATATTCATGGATAAGCACCTTATGTCAGTGCCACTGTCACCACAGGCCTGTGTAACGGCTGCTATGCAGGCATGATGAGAAGTATTTCACCAGAGGTTAAGCAAACACTAGTGATTGATTGATGCTTTTTGACTCCTGATATGGTTGCACTGCAAATAATGATGAATTAGGGACAAGTTCTTCCTCCTCTTGTCTTCACCCGCAGGCGAGCCTTGGCTCAGTCATAGAGAATATGTAATCTCAGATATAATACAACGGCCAGGTTCATCCATGCAACGAGAACGGTGAGCGATCCGTTTAAACCGTGATAGCTCTTATAGCACCCCTAAATATTTATCAGTTTCTGTACCGTTGTATATTATTAATCGATGAAGCATTTAATGCCGCCTGCTTCCCTTTTTGTGGGATGTTTATAGCATGTGATCCTGCACAGTGCCTCTGCTCTTCTTTCTTTGCCATCTTGCTATCATCAGTTCAGTCACTCGATTTTGAACCCAAAATTCAATTTGTCTCTTTATTACTCCCTTCTTTACTGCCACAATCTTTTTTCATTGACTGCTTTTTATGCTGCACACATCCATATTTTGTCGATGAAGTAGATCCATCAGTGAGAGAGACAGAGAGAGATGCACTGTAAGAAATGACTATATGGCGTCCCACATAAACAAAAATTTAAACTGAACTTGTTATAGCTACACGCGGCAGGTCATAAGTGGAATTGTGTTGACATATTGCACGTCCACACAGTTAGCGCCGGATGTTGGCATATGTGCGGCGGAGACTTATGTGTTACTGTCATCTGCCACTCAGTCAGCGGCGTTTGATGAAGCTGTCTTTCTCACAGACTGCCGCTTGGCAGGCCCCAGCCAGGGAGCAGGCTAATCCTGTGTTGCAGGGATGTATAATGATATCCCAGGGCACTATAGGATGTTTCTCTCGGTATGGTGCCAGCTTCCTGGGCCTCTGGCAGAACTCTGTATGCACCCTGGTCCAACCCCAACGCCCCACCACCAGCCTTCGCCTTGAGGAGAGCTGCAGGTTTTGTAAGGCCTCGCCTCGTCACTTCCCAACAAAGCAAATACAAAGCAATGACACAAGGAGCAATTTCTTGGCTATTGCTTGTTGTCAAGCCAACTGAAAAAGCAGGGTGTGTTTGGAGTGTGCGGTTGGTGGACAAGTACAAGTGGCAGACGGGGACCTCTTGATTGGCAGTGGCCATGTGGGAGAAAGTGGTGTGTGTGTGTTTTGTATATGCTTGTGGGTCTCTGTGCGGGGTAATCCCGGAGAATCTCTTTCTTTGAAGGGGAACAGATGTAGATTTACATATGTGGAGAGTCCCCAGTCTATGATGAGATTAGCTGGTTGGGATCTTTATTCACAGCAACTGGAAGGTGCATTTTTAATAAATGCCTGGAGCTAGGCTGGGGCGTGCAGGGCTTGGCCCTCAGAAAGCGACAGGACAAAGGCAAACGAGGCCCATGGCAGGCGGGCCCATATGGGAACAGGGTTGCTTACAGATTGCACTGGCCTTTCAATGGGTCTGGGACAAGGCTTTAAGGGTTTACATACAGGCAGGGGAGTACTTGGTGAGCCACTTCTGCATCCTCTCCACAACGAGAAGTAATAAAGGGATTTAGAGCTTGTAGTGGCTCATCTGTGTGCTTGTTTGTTTTTTTATTTTGTGTGTGTGTGTGTGTGTGTGTGTGTGCTTTTGGGTCTTTATAGAACTCTTGCGGCTTTGTGTGTGTGTGTGAGAGTCAGCCTGCATGTTGTTTTTGTCACTGAATTACATATTTGTGTGCATTTGTGTACAAGCTTGCCCACCGCGTGTATTTGTAAATATTATGAACACAATCCACTGAGTTTCACGGGACCGGGAGAAAAACCCTGCACATTTTCTGCTGCATTTTTCCCACATAACTATTTATTTCAGTCGATAAATTAGTTAAATTCTGTTCTGCAGTGCATTATCGCTCTCTTGCGTCAGGTGAGGCTGTCAAGTCTTGTTTACACAAGGAACAAGTAGAACAAGTGTCCCCATATTTACCCATGCTCCCAATGGACCACTACAAGGTTTCTGAACAAGAACAGTTCCGCAATCCAACAAACCACAATAGGTGCATACAAACCGCAACAGACACGAGTGCTCATGTACATCTGTTATGAATGCCGACCTACTAATCGAGAAGTATTCATGCGCTTATTTCAGCGTGCGTATTGCAGAAGCCACTGTTTTCCAGGAGTTTTTCCACACAGAAACCCAAGTTAATAAGTTTTAATCCTGAGACAAAGTCACAAGTGTAATACTTTCCCGAGACATCTGTGAAAACTTTACTTTCATCGAGCCTCATTGTTATCTTTGTCTTCTCATCCTCGTGTTGCTCTATTGATTTTTTTTTAAAGGCTCATTGAGAGCATAACAAAGATAAAAAAAACATATTCCAGAAATCCTCAGTCTTGTTCGTAGACCATCCCACGAGCTATTCCTTATTCATTTGGGAAGCAGCTCATATTTTTTTACGGGATTGCCGAAGAGAGGACTTTCGGAGGGATCTATCATTTCCATCTCTCGATCTCACTTTCGCTAAGATTTTTTTTCCCTCCCTTCAAGTTTGTGGTGGGACTGTGTCCACTCAGGAATGGTTTGATCATTGCTGTCTCACAGGGGAAAATGGGGTGGGGGGGGAGAACAGTGAAGATGAGAGGAAAGTGAGAGAGCGAAAGAGGCTGGACTCTCCCCGTGGTACCGTCTTCCTCAGCGCAGCCCGGTATAATGCAAACATTTGTCTGAATTCGTATGATTTACTTCTCAAAGACAGTCGCTGAGGGTAAATTGTAGCTCTTAGGTCTCTGGCTTGTTTATCCCGAGATGTATTGGAGCCACGTTTTTTTTTTTTTGTTCTTGTTTTCTTTTGAGGGTGGGGGTGTTAATGGGACCTCATCACCAGAGAGTTGGAGGAGGATGAGAGGATGATATCTCAGGGGTTTAATAGAACACGGGCGGGGGGAAAGGCAGGTTTTCTGGGAGAATTGAAGGTGTTATCAAGAGTTGAAAGAATCGGCGATAGAACGCGAAAGGTGGAGGATAACGCTAGGGAGGGAGGCGAAAGAGAGAGGGAGAGAGCACGGGAGGGCTTGATTGGAATGGGGTGAACGGTGTGTGTTGTGGGGGGGTGGGCTATAGCATTCTCAGTGGATGTGGCAGCCCTCTGTGGACTCCCTCACACACAGACACCGCAGCTAATGAATCAGACCTGCTTTCCACGAGTCAGAAGAGCTGCGTCTCTTCTGTCTCCGTGCTCACCAGAACAAAGCACACCTCCATTAATATTTTAGTATTCTTTTTATCTCAATGCTAACACCGCTCAACACGTTTTTTTTGTGTGTGCACGTGTGTTGTTTTCATGTGCATGCGTGTGTGTGTATGTGAACAAGAAGACGGGAACAAGAGACATTGGGAAAGACGAAGAGGGGGAAGTAAAAGAGGGAGACAGTCAGAAAGACCTTGCGTGTAATTGTCCCATTGGTAGAGGCGTTGCTGTCTCTGTGCTTCCCAGCAGAACATCTAAGAAAATACCTGAAATCTAATCCACAGTACACAAAGCAGAAAAAGCTTTGGAACCGTCCGATGCGGCCAAACCAGTCAGTTTGATTACACGCCGGCCGGATCTGATGCCTAAACTACAGCAGCATCATTTATACTACTGTACTATACTATAACATTCATGGAGAGGATTTCAACTTTGCTTTGAATGTATTCTAAAATATAAAGGCTCTATTCTTTCATTGTATGTTTCACACACATCTCTCTGTCTCTTTCCTCGGGGGGCTAAGGGAGAAGGAAGGTGTATGCACGATGTGTGTGACTGTAACCACAGGAACATCCCATAATTTTCCCTTTAATTGAATTATCACAGCGCGCTCCTTTGGGATGGCACGTCGCTGGAAACACAGGTGGTCCGTGAGGAAACGTTTTCCGAAGGGCAAGAGGAGCCGCTTAGCCGTGCCAATTACAGCCGCAGACGTTTAACACACTTAATCTAGTATTAAATGAAATCTATTATTTTTTCAACATATCCCGCGAGAGCCTCCCACCTCGTCACAGGTAACATTAGCCCCCGAAAAAAAAAAGGGGGAAAATAAGGAACAAAGAAATTACAATTCCAACATGTATTCCGCACATTACAGTAATTACCGGGCAACAATGGGCGCCGGCTCTGTGAGTTAACTCGACAGAGAGCGTTCCCACAGACACAATGGAGGGGCCTTCCTCCACGCCGCGGTGTTAGACACACAGATTAATTGCTTCTTTGTACCCAGAAATGGAGGAGCAGAGCCCTTTACCTGCATGCCGCTGCCAGGGGCGGTCGGCCCAGGGGATATTCGTCGGCAGAGGAGGAGGAGGTCGTGGTTGTTTTGGGGGGGGGGGTTGGCGGCATGTTTTGGGGTGTCGCTTGGAGCTGAAGGTGGAATGGATGTTGGGGTGACAATGGAGTGGTGTATTGGCGGTGGGGGGAGGGTGGTGGGCTGGCGGTGAAGGGTGCCGTCAGGAGATCCCGGGGCAAGCGGGCCGTGGGCACTCAGCTGTGAAAAGTCATTCAGAGGGAAAACGTCGGGCATCCTTTATTTATTTGCGTCTGAAATATTTATCTGTCACACGGGCCGTTTTATAATGGGGCTGTCAGTCTCCTCTGCCCACTCAAGGGTGCGGACATGTTGCCCCCGAGCACCTGCCGTGGATCTCCCGTGAATAATTGCTGGAATTTCACTTTTGGGAACGATGCACTCTGACCCCGATGCTTGTTGTTTTTCTGCATCAAGAGAAAGGTAGAATGTTTTAACGTATTTACTTTGGCTTGGCTTTTTCATCCATTTCTCCCCCCCACACACACACACACACACACGGGTATACTGTCTCACACATACATTCAAGTCAGAAATAAATAATTCATCCCTTTACTCCAAGATGAAAACCCAATCAAGCTGAAAATCCCTGTCTTGCTGCACCTCTGAGCTGCCGTTGCTGCTGGTTAATGCGACGCTCACTGTTCTAATGCACTGCTGTGTCGACACATCAGACCCGAGGCCTCTTCTGAAGGAACACGCGCTCCCAAATATTAGTGAAGAGATTTAATCTGTTCTAATCGCCTGCTCGTGTGCTTTGCGGTGAGACGTTGAGTGGCGTCAAGGAGCCGCCATCTTTTTGAATTGTTTCATCACCATCACCGTCTCAAACGGGGAGAAATTTGAAGCCCCGTCAAGCAGATAAAATGAAAAAAATGTTTTGTCCAGTTGAAAGTTAGCTCATATCACATGTGATCACACTGAGGTATCTTGTTTTCTGGCTATATGCACACAAAATGTTTTGTAGCACTGCTGTTTGCATGTTGGTTGTTGGTTAATTGTACCACAATTACTGACGCATATTGCCGAACATCGTCCACATACATGGGGATCTTGTATTCATTATTAACAATACACATGTGCAGATATACGCAACAATACAGACTATGCAAATATAAACAGCCTGGTATAGTTGATGAGGCGCACAAGCACACACACGCACGCACACGCACACGCACACACGCACGCACGCACACACACACGCCTGGTAGAGTTGATGAGGCATACGCGCGCGCGCGCGCGCACACGCACACACACACACACGCGCACACACACACACACACCTACACACACCTGCACCCTTACAAACATATAATTAACAATATTCGTAAAGCAAAAGCAGACACAGGTACACACACACATAGGACACGTGAATACCAAAATGCAAAGCCTGTATCCTGCGCATGCATAATTAAGGTGCACCTTGTTTGGAGAGAGTGCATGTCGCCTCTCAGTGTGCACACCACATCCCCAGAAGGAAGCTTTTAATAATGAAAAGTGTCACCTATGCAAAATGCAGGAGATGAGCATGCCTGCCTAAGAATGTTCTTTGTGTTTGTGTGTGTGTGTGTGTGTGTGTGTGTGTGTGTGTCTGTGTGTGTGGGTGTGTGTATATACTTATAGAAAGGTGATGTGTGTGTGTAGCTGTGTTGTGGGCATATCTGAATGTGTGTGTGTGTGTGTGTGTCCTGTGGACCTGCAGACAGAGGTGTGTGTAAAGGTGTATCTATCATGATGGAAAGGAAGGGCTCTTTGTCATTTAACATAGTGCTACCAGGACACTGAGCCATATGTGAGTGCAGTGAGCTGACAGCTGAGCCCCCCCCCCTGTCTACCCTTGTCCACCCTCCCACTTCCTCAACCCCACCCACCCTCGCCACCATCCCTCCCTCCCTCCCTCTCTCCCTCCCTCCACCCGCCGCCTATCGTCTGACGGACGGCCCTTGTTGTCCCGTGAAGCGGGGGGCACAAACGCAGACGTGGTCCAGGACGTCCGTTGGCAGCCACGTCTTCATCACAGGCTTTGTGCTAATGATGAGCTCTGAACAGGACAGGGTGGAGGGAGGGGGAGAGGGGGAGGGGGACGGGTGACAGCACTATGGGACTCATGTGTCCACATCACGTCCAGTACTGCTGATGCTTACACACTTCACATTGCTACCGTGTCAAATCTTTATCCGCAATATCAAGTTGTACTGATTTTCTAGGTTATACGACAGACTCAAAGGTAAATGTTTAATGATGGACAAAGTACAGACAAATGATACTGCAATCATTTCTCTGTACTGAGATGAAGGAAATGAAGGTCTGATGTGGTAATGCATCTGATGGTGGTGATGATGTATACGTACACGCCTGATTAGATTGATTTACAATCTCATGATCTAGGTCTCTTGCTGGAGTACAAGCATATTGCACATCGCATCATGCAGATTCCAATCACATCAGAGTATACATGACTAAAAAATTAGTACCTTAATCAGGCAGTATCCAAGATTTACTATGCATGTAAATGAACTGAGTGTGAATTTGATTTCTTCATCTCCACTCAACATGGTAAAGCAAAACATTGTGCAGAAAAGAAGTGCAGCACAGATTTCTGACAATTATGCCCATGGTCCATATGCACCATGCAGTCTTTAGTTATGCTTTAATTCTATTTCGGTGGCATATCTTTTTTTGTGAAGGCTCCCAGGTGCAGCAGTGCATTGTGGCTTGGTGAAGAGCATGGAGCAGAAGGACAAGGAGTCAGGGAAATGAAATGGAGAGGACCTCTACTTTAGATGGATACAAATCAGTGCAGATAAATAAAGATAAGTAGATGGATTGTGGCTTTAGCGTACAGAGACCTCAAGTTTGCCCCATGAATACTTAAAGAGGAAAAGTAGCTAATCGTGTTCTCAGAGCTGATTCCGGCACGGGGATCTGATGAATGCTTGGCAGAGAATCATGCAGGGGCCAGGGGTTCATAGAAGGAGCATCCTCTCTGCTGACAACACTCTGCTTCAGGACGGTTGTGGTTTGGGTCCTAACATTTAATTTTGGCTTCAAGTCACATGGTAATAATCAACACACAACATGTTTGTGTAAAAAGTGTGTTCATGGATTGATTTGATTCTTTTGTTTTATTGAATATACACGACTTGAGTCTTAACTGGCTTAGGAGGGTTCGTACACCAGATGACAGAATGCATATGCAGAATACTTACAGTACACTGACTAAGTATGGATGGATGGAATATTTAAATCATAACAATCTATGTATAGGGGGATTTCAGTCTGATTATGATGTTGACATGACACCGACTCATTGCTTTAATTGGGGTAGAATCAAAGTTTTAACATGTACGTATGTTGCTCATGTGCTGTCATTAGTACAAGTACTTCTTATCTGCAGCAGCTTATAAATGACTACAGTAATAAGAGTACTGACTTTATACTGTATACAAGGAAGACAATATTATACCACTGCAAGAGATTAACTATGATTACAAAAGACATTCCTCAGTGTCAGCACGAATGTCGACTTTTTTGTGAAATGAACTCGTCCCACAGGTCGACATCTCATTCGGTTTTACCTGCACTATTTCTTGATAAAAGAAATGCCAGTTAATGGGAAAACTAATTCCGACAGCCCCGTGGAGCAGTTTGACTCTGGGGTCTCTTCATCTTTGTGACTGAAGTTTGATTTTGTGGAGTGGTGTGGCAATAATACCCCGCGGCTGTTTACACCCCTCTAATGTGAACAATTTACTCCAGGGTGAAGAAAGAGAGAGCAGTACAGCGTCAGAGAGAGAGAGAGAGTGTGTGTGTGTGAGAGAGAGAGAAGGGGGGTTTTACACTACCCAATGCAGCTTTTTGATGAAAATGGAGGATAAATGTTTCCTTTTCTCAACTGTGCCACCAGGGAGGGTAATTGCAATTATTCCTAAAAGCAAACAAGGAAGTTGAAGCAAGCTAATGATGAAGTGCGCTCACTTCTTTGCCATTTAATAATCATTTCGACCTGGGTCATACACACAGTCTGGAGACCATCAATCAGAAACACTTTCATCACCAACAGTGATGAATAGAAAAGAGGGATTTGTTAACCAACCAGTATTATAATATATATAATGAAAATGTTGAATTTTGAAATGAGACAATTTGCACAATGATGCCCTTACTCTATAGAACAACCGCCCCCCACCCCCACCCTCACCACCACAACCCCAAACTGCTGCTACCTCAAACCTCCCCCCCCCCCCAGGCATGGAGGAGACATAATATCTAATTAAGTTTCAGAGCTGCATTTTCATTTGTTAATCACTTAAGTGCTTCTTGGATAACCTGATATCCAAAGGTCTGGTCCCAGTAGCCCAAAATGTCAAAATGCAATTATATGCATGATTAGCCTGACCTGTTTCTATAGCAGCCTCCCGCCCTGCCTCTCGCTGCTGGAAAAGCTGACAACTGCTGGCATGTTTATTTTGATGAGATTAGCCGTGGAGGAGGCCCCCTCTGTGTGCAGCAGGCATGGCACCCCCATCTGGCGAGCGGCGGAACCGACAACTACCCATCGGTAACGGACGGCGAGTAGTGAATTGAGGGGGGGCGGGGGGGGATGGAGTGCTTGCTCAGGTGGGGTAAGATAATCTTTCAATCTCTGTTTAGCCTCGGGAAAGAGAGGGAAAAAAACGACAAACAAGCGGAAAATAAATAAATAAAAATAAAACAATTTATGCCTCTTAAAGGATAATATGATCACGAGTTATTAATCAAATCATCTTGATCCGGATTGCGAGGGGTTACTTTTTGGTGCTTAGCGGAGCACCAATCCTCTCTAATCTGATTGTGTGGAAATAAGGCGGCTTTAGCTTTTCGCCACCGTGCCACGCTGATTAAAGGGGGGGGTGGGGGGGGGCAGGAGGAACACAGTGATGCTGCGGTGGTCATGGAGACAGGTGAAGCCAACACACAGATGCATTAAAAACTTGCTCGCTCACTTGGACGTTTACGCACAGTTTTGTACACACACAGAACGCAGACACACATACATACGTGCTTAGATTAACACATGTTAATTATTGATAATGTAGCACAGATCTCAACATTATTCCATGTTATCGTCAGCTGTGGAAGAACGGAGAAGGGATTTATACAGGATGTTGTCACTTTTTTTATACAACACAACAATAAATGTTGTCTGCGAAATGTATATCTATTGTACAATATAATAGATATTTTGCAAATAACCTATAACCTCTGACTTTACTCTTTGGAACAGTCTGTAGACCGATGCACAAGTCATCAAGCCCAATCAACACAATCCACATCGACACGCGACATTGTCAAAAGCAAACGTGCGGTGCAGCACCCCTCACACACACTTCATATCAAAAACTTTCACGTTGCGTGTGTGTGTGTCTGGTACAGTTCCTGTGAAGTTGGCCTGCTTAGCTTAATTGGGTGTGGATTTGAGTTTGGAGTTAATGGATTTGAAAAGGAATATCTGAGGAAGTGTGCATTTTGACAAAGGCTGCCGGCTGGGATGTATGGAGCCCACGTGTCTCTGGAGAGGCGACGTCGAGTCCCTGGGTAGCCCATTAGAGAGCGTACACCACCCCCCCCTCCCGACCAGCACCCCCACCTCCTGCTACACACTGAGGGAGACTGCAGCAGCCAGACGCAAAGCAGAATATTCATGTTACACAATCCCTCTGTACACACATGCATGTACACACGTACACACTCGCACGCATCACACACACACACACACACACAAGCGGCCGTCGACACTGATACATTTGCACGCAGACACCCTCTTGAATGTTTGAAATGAGAAAGAAAACGAACAAGCTAAGTCATTTTAAACAGGAATATCAGCAGCGAGTTATCTCTGGTAATATTGCATCAGCTATTTGAAATAGTACACAGAATGTTGAAACACAGACGAAATCACAAGTTCACTCCAAAGCCAACAGTTTTTAGCTTTGGTCATCTCAGGCCAAAGCCGGCGTGGGATCGAGCAGCGGAAAAGGTTCTGACGTGCTAAGCGTCGCTCCCACAGGAAAAGCTTTGAGAGGTGTGTAAAGGCCAAACGGCATTTTACAGTGCCACATCAGAGAGAAGGGGAAAAAAGACCAGGTTGACCTTTGACCAGAGCCATTTTCACCCAGGCGCAGACCACCTGCAAAAGCAATGAGTTACGTTAACTACCATTCCTGCGGCTTCCCCCACCCCATTTACTTACAGGCACTTCTGCTGTCACTCAAGTCGAGTTTATTCAACCATCGGGTCACGTTTATTTGATCAATCTGAATGCAAAATATCCACCACTTTATAAATCACTCTGTGTGTAATCAATATGATTTGAATTTGTGTAATGTTATGCAATTTATATCATATTTAATTTTGACTTAATGTAGTAAGCAGAACTAAAAAATACAACTTGCAAGCAATCACAAACCACCGCCATGGGTTGACTTGATGTTGTCGGTGTTACTTCTGGCTGCGATGCTTGGAGTGTGACCTTGTGTTCCATTCTGTATGTGTTCGGCTGAGCCTCGGCTCGCTGTCCTCCTGGGCTGACACTTCGCTGTAGCTCCAACAACTGCTGTGGGACACCGAACATCTGTAAGCCACTGCTCCCACTCACTCACCCGCCTCTGCACTGGGCTCATGCTCTCTATGCAGCTGTGTGTGTGTTTTACTGTACGCGCACCATTCCTTCTCCCTGTTCATATCTGGTAGCAGTTAGAGTTGTGAGCCAGTGTGTGTATATGCATTGCAACAGTCTCTTATAAGTCTTTGTCAATGTAATGCAAGGGAGCATCAATTAATATGTCAACTACACACACACACACACATACACACACACACTTACACACTTGCCCTCACTTTTCCCAGTCTAATCATCCCAACAGAACTGTGCTGGAGTGTTGCCACACGCCTCGGCCCGTCATGTGACTCAACAGTTGAAACTGTCTCTGTGTCTTTTTGTTATTGCCGTGCGAGTCAAAAAAATCCCAGCTAAAAACCTTTGTAGTGAACTCAGTAGAAAAATGTTTTATTAAATGCCTTATGTTTATTGACTTCTCTTTCATGTCAGTTCTTTTGTTCTGCCTTTGTAGTGGCAAAAGATCTCTGTGCATCATCATTTGAGAGCGATCTGAGATGTCAGAGGTGTCCTTTTGATGTGGAGCACAGACCTCATGCGAGGCACCACCTGTGCTGCTCGCGTCGTTTTGCCGGCGTGTCACAGTGCGCTCGCACATGTGGGTGTAAGTCTGGTGCGTTTGCATAGGAGAGGAGGGAACACGTAGAGTATATTTGCATTTATAAATGTATTTGTTTGTGTATGGGTATGTATGTGTGTGTGTGTGTGTGTGTGTGTGTGTGTGTTTGTGTGCGTATAATCATCTACCTCCACCTCCTGTTCCAGACAGAGTACAACAGGCTTGAAACAGTGTGAATCAGTGTTTGTATTCTCTTCCCTGTACTTTCAGTAGCAGCAGTTAATTTGTTCCCAGGGTTCACACACACACAGATTTCCTACTTTCCTATACCTCCGTTCTGTTGTCTTGTGTGTCATTGTATGTTGAGCCATTACAGTGACTACAGATGTAGGAAATGAGGATGAAGACAATAGAATTAATTTTGACTTGAGCCATAACATCATCATCATCACGAGCATTTAGCAGACGCTTTTATCCAAAGCGACTTACATTACATCACCACCCAGTAAGTTACAGAGGGGGGAGCAATTGAGGGTTCGGTGCCTTGCTCAGGGGCACCTCGGCAAGGACTCGAACCAGCAAACCTCCGGTTTCCAAGCGGAAGCTCTACCACTGAGCCATTGCCTCCCTCCCTCCCATAAACTCACTGACTTGGAGACCCGACAGCTCAGTCAGTATATTGTGACTTCACTTGGAGTCTTTTGACTTGGAAATACTTGTCTTTAAAACAAATAGAAATAAATAGAAATATTACATTTTATTGTCATATCTTATGTTTTCATCAAAGTATGAAATTCATCTGGAAATAAATAACAGAAAGTAGATAATAACAGAAATAATAGTAATTGTTTTGACCTCAAATCTCAAAAAGTTTGTGTGTGAGAGTTTTACAGTATGTCAACAGTAATATTTCAAATCCAAAACCATGATTCTTCCTCTAGAGTGATGAAATGCAGGAAGATTAAATTGTGTGATTTCTCTGTGAAGTATATCATGTGGCTGTGATCTTCCACTGGTGGAATCTGATATGGCCAAAAGCTTTGAGCAGAGGAAATACCAAGATTCACCACAGGGGCAATTGCAACCTCCGTGGTCAATCACATTCTCACATGTTCTCAGATGTTCTGTATTGTTGCTTTTGACCCAAACAGTGCTTATTGTTCCGCCACAGTGGTAATAGAGCCTTTTTAGTTTAACTTTCAAGCTGTGTGCAAGTTTTTGACACTAACTCCTGATGAATGTTTAAAGCTAAAGGGACAACGTGAGAATACTTCAACATACATCACAATTCCAGCCATCCAAAATGTTATTTGAAATGAATAGAATGAATTAATAATGTTTTATATCAAATCATCATTATGGTGCCACCATGAGAAGTGATTAATATTTGAACTCTGACAGCTGCGATCCATCCCTCAGTAATATTTGACAAGTTTGTTTTGTCAGACATTTTTTTTTTCCTATGTAGGTCAGCTCTTTTTCCCCTGTACCCTTTAATGTCATCTGAAAAGAGGCAAAGCGACAGCTTTTTCCTCACTTATTCATGCTTGTTAACTAATTACTTTTAATTATCTTAGAAAGTCCCAGATTAATGAGAATATACTCATATATTTATTACGTGTTTACGCCACCATGTTTACTCAAATGCAAACAAGCCCCACAAATACAGAATGCCGTAACATTTCAAGTGAGGCTGCTTTGTTTGTTTGTGTTGAATATCCACAAATGATCTTTTAAACATGCCACTGGTTGAACTTCTAATAACTCATAAAACAGCTTAAAGGAAGACACACAAGTTCTGCTCATGAACAGAAGCAAAAACACGACAAACCTGTTTTCATCTTTTATCCAACAGTCCGAGTGTATTTGATTATAGAATGAATCCCAGGACCTGTTTAGCCATTAGACAAAGCTTGTTTTGATATCCATGGACACACACACATGCACATACGCACGCACACACGGCCAGAGTTCCAACGTCAATCAGCCCTCTCATCTTCCATACAGCCACCTCCTCCACCATGGGGAAAAAGGTCCTGCTGATTAGAACAGGCCTCTCCCGGAGTGCCATCCATCATCATCTAACCTACCCGTCCTCCCTTCTGATTACACACTTGCTCTCTCACACACTCACGCGGCACAAACACACACAGGCACACACACACACCATATTTGAACAGTTTACATTGATTGAATCAGGATTAATTAGCTATGAGGTAATCATTGGTTGCAAACAAGACTATATGTCAGGAGAGTTGACATTTAGTCGACACAGAGGAGATGTGCTGTGTGAGGGAAGTGGTGTGTGTGTTTGTTATGGGTATTGCTAGAGTTTGAAGCATTACACAGAATCTGTTACATCTCCACTGTCAGAGAATGGGCCTGATTGAGGCCTGTTTGGTTACGCAGGCAAGCTGGGAGCTTTGTTAACAAGTCTGAGCAGATGAGAAGGATTATTTAATTCTGTGAACAAGACAGCTCTCAGTCAGCTTTAAGTTTGTGGCCTTGCTGTGGTTCGCTCGTGATATTTCACAAAATCTGTCTTCCTTGGATTACTAAACCATCGCAGCCTGTAGAGCAGCCATCATAAAGGGCTGGGGACTGTCTTTCCCTCAAATGGGGGGTTCTAAGATAACAGGCCTGATGAGGATTGATCTGACCACAGCCCTGGAATTGTGTGTGTGTGTGTGTGTGTGTGTGTGTGTGTGTGTGTGTGTGTGTGTGTGTGTGTGTGTGTGTGTGTGTGTGTGTGTGTGTGTGTGTGTGTGTGTGTGTGTGTGTGTGTGTGTGTGTGTGTGTGTGTGTGTGTGTGTGTGTGTGTGTGTGTGTGTGTGTGTGTAGGCTGCAACCTTTGCCCAGGTCAGATGCCGTCACCTCCATTAACAGCCATCATTCGATTTGCATCGGGGGGGACCAGTTTAACCGTATCAGTGTTACCATCACTACATGTGGAGATGTGATGGTTATTGTCTTTATCGTATGTGCTGATGTTAACAACAGATAACAAGTAACATTGTGACATCTTTGAGGAAGATATGGAGTCGAGACGAAGGTGATTGATGCTCAAGGGTCAACTACGTATACACCTCACATGTTATCATAAGGATTTCACCATAGTATGTGTGTGTACTGTGCACATAACATGATGTTAAAATAGCATTTTCCTAACACATTTCAATTATATATTTTCAGAGAGATTTCCCTGCCCCCTTGTTTCGGGGGCGGAACACGCCGCTGGGCTGTGTGAGGGATGTGCTAACACAATAGAGGAACCAAGCTAATTATGTTGCTGTCAATTATTCATCGTTGAATCAGGTTCACAATCTTAACAGGAGCGTACAGTTTCCTCTTTACCCAGCGTGTGTCTTAAAGGCACGCTCACAGGGACCACAGAAGAAGTTAGAGCCATCAATATTTCATAGTTAATTATGACAGCCAAGCCGTGGACTTGGACATTCCTGGAGTGGAGCTCATTGTTAGGGACAGAACAGACCGAAAGGAGGGAAAAAGCAAGATAAGCGGATAAACACTCCTGACCACACAGAGACACACACACACCTTTATATTTTCACCATGCTCCATTTATTGCAGAGCTCTTCCTTTTTGAGATTCGGCCTTCAGAATCCTTCAGATGGTTTGTTTGCATGCAGTATCTAACATATCAGTGACAAAAATAGTAATTGCATCTAAAACCTCTTCTATCACATCCACACAAACATAAAAATATGCCATCATAATATTTTTGCATGTATTCTTTAAGCACACTATGTTATTGGCTCTTTTGCTTATTGTGCTCCCACCTGACTCCACCATTACCCCCATGGGAAACGCTGGCTATTCTTTGAGTTGGCAATGTTAGTTTAGTTCTGCCTCTGGGACTAATCACCTAATGAGGGCATTAGAGGCGAGTGTCAGGGTCACAGTGATTTTATTTGTCTTTGTTTGTGTGTGTGTGTGTGTGTGTGTGTGTGTGTGTGTGTGTGTGTGTGTGTGGTGCACCTGGGGTCCCTTGACGCAGAGGGACCTCAGGGAGACATATAGGGGGGGACAGAGAGAGGCTCTAGGGCCTAAGCTGGGCCCAGTCAAAAACTGCTTGGACTGTGATTGATACCTTGCCCCGGGGAGAATGGCCACAAGAGCACTTAGCCCAAAACACACACACACACACACACACACACACACACACACACACACACACACACACACACACACACATACACAAAGAGGTAGCTCAGATCCAAGCACCCAGACAGCGAGCAGACACGGTGCACAGCGAGGTGGAAATGAGATGTTTAGCTTGATGATGCGTGACATCTGTAATGCATTCTAATTCTCCCCATCGGAGCGCTCGTCTTTAAGAGTGATTGATGATGTTGTTTCATCGTCTCGGTAAACACAGCTTAATAGATGAAGAACACGTCCGATCATCCTCCAATGGCAATGCCACTTCAGTGATTCCTATTGAATTCTGCATTGTCCTTAAACCACATCAGATCATTTTGCGTCAATTTTTCATGAATTTGGTTAATTGTGTTCCTTTGTACTGCAATGTTGCTTTAAGTCATTTTGTCAATAATCCAAGACTGAAGTAAATCCCCCCCATGCCTGAGTGATGTCTACATCTATGTGTGTGTGTGTGTGTTTTGGGCGTGTGATTGTAAATCCCTGTGTGACAACAAAAGTGCTCATTTGACTCTTTAGCAAACCGTGCAGAGGGTAGTAATTTCATCATCATCAGAACATGCTTTGCAGACAACATTATTATAGATGTGGTGTGGCCAACTCTGCTATTATCATTACTTAACCCCGGTGCTGAGCTGAACATAAGCCTACCATTAACATTAAATGTTAATCGCCCATGCAACCGCGTAGCCTGCTGTCTCGTCTGCCTGCATTATTGTGTTGCAGTGTTTTCTCCTGTTTGACTGCTTCTGTTTAATTGGCTAATATGCTGAATATCAGGTAGATGCTCGATCGTCATCCTGGATGCAAACAGACTGCAACAGAACTGACATTGTGTGTGTGTGTGTGTGTGTATGTGTGTGTATGTGTATGTGTGTTTGGATTTGGAGTTCTCCGAGCAGCTCCTGTATCCTCAGCAGGAATGCTTCCGAGCACAACTTTGAAAAACTCAGCTCCTGTTTTGTATGCTAAATTCATCACATGCACAACTCATCTCTGGGAATTTACTCGTGTCGGATCGCGCGTTGCTTTATCCATACAATGTATTCCCCATGTATCGAATATACAGCAGCTATGTGTCAATACCCCAAGACACGGGGATGACACAACACAACAGTATCTTGAGCTACAGTAAAGCTCTGGGGAGATGGGCATCGCATACATAACACCAGTCGGTGACATCAGAGGGCCCTGTGAGGTTCATCCACTAGGGACCAGCACCTCAAGGGAACCAGAAGATTATAGTGAGGGTGTATCATCTTGGGTAGGGGTGTATTTCTCAGTGTACAGTGGAGTGGCGTATGAGAGCAGTATTTGTGCCATCCTTGTCAGGTGAATATCTACAGTATATATGTATATATTTTGCTGTGCATTTTCATTAACATGCAATTTCCTGAAGCCATGTTGACAGCGAAGAACCATACTGGCATAAATCATGAAGTCTTCTTCTTCAATGACAATGACGAGACAAGTAGTATGTGTCAGTGATCGTGAACATAATTGTACAATTGCAGCAATTTTGCATTGTGTCATTAAATGATTGACCTATTTTAATTAAGCAGATACCTTAAACTGCTTTTTGACTTTTGGCAGTACGGCCTCAGTCTGTAGTGAGGCATCGTACATAGAGGCATCAAAGAGGCATCGTATATGTTTACATTTCTAAATATCATCCTTACACATGGCATGTTCTAAATGGTGTAAAGGTGTTTGTTTCCCTTTTAGGATGAATGATTAATGTCTGTAAGACTCATACATACACATCATTAATATAGTTTGGCTGAAAGCAAAGGAAATGTGTGAGTTAAGAGGGGCGGAATGATGATACTGTGTAAAAACTGACACTTTAAACAAAATCAGTACTTGCTAGCCACTGGGACATTCTCTGTTACACGGTTTACAGACTAACAAATTAAAGGAATAGAGAATGACAATGTGACTACACGCGGTTGCCTTTAGTGTCAATTCTTGGCCCACAGCCCAAAATGAAGAAACCAAGGAAAATGCACAACATGAAAGTTCAGGTTTCATAGAACAGTGGGTAGCTTATTAAATCCTCTTTGATCCCGCTGTCTTTGATATCTGTGCTCTCATAAAGAATTCACTTTCAGTGATAAATATAGGTAGTTCAGAGAGACATCATGACACACACCCCTCACTCCTTACAGTCTTTTTAAATTATACAAAACAACCTGAGAAAATATGCAGGGCGTATAAAAAATGCACCAAAAAAGTGGAGATATTTGGTTGCTGGACTTGGTTACATTTGGGACTTGGAGTGAATTTTTTGAGGTTTTTTTTCAGTAAGTTCAAGAAAAGCTCAGCCAAACAATTCTGAATTCTTTCACTTGGACAGTGAAAGTGTCATGTTACAAACATCAGAGAGCCACTAACATGCTGACAAACAACTGCACAAATTAACATTGAAGTGTTTCTTCCTAAAGTGTTAATGCAGAATAAGGGGCTGTGGATCTGTAATACCTTCAGTTTGACTCTGGCCACTTACTTGAGGTGTGTGTTGTTAAAAGCTAAAAGGATTCTTGTGCATCTCATTTGTGGAAGTTTACCTTCTTATCACACAATAGGTTGAGCTGTGACCATTCTGACACTACGCCCGCTAAAGTTTAACTGTCAATCAAGGGTTAGAAACTTTGCCTGTGCTCCTCCTGTGCGGCCAAATTGACAAAAGTGCCTGGGTTAACTGGGATGAAAAGCCCTCCGCCTGTGACCCCATACCCCCGTTGTCATGGCATCTCCCTGTTTGTAATTGTCCCAGTTTTCTGGGGTGAAAATAATGAGCAGCATCTATCAGCGTCCTGCCATCAGCGCCGTGTCCTGTCCCAGGCTATACCCTGACCTGGTGCTGCCACCCCTGCTGAGCGCCCACCTTGCCCGGGGGCCAGGCCTGTTTGTTTGCCTTGCCCAGAGGATGACACCACGCCACAGAGACGGAGAGGTCGTGGCTGCCCCTGACCCGACCTCTCACCCCTCCTTCTGCTTAATGCCAGGGCACTGGGAGTATGATGCCTGGATAACACACATTTGGCCACGGGTAGATAAATGAGCATGCACACACATATTTGTGCACAAAAGCTATACGAGCACACACACACACAGTCAAGCAAACTCAAGGCGTGATCTTTCTCTGTCTCTTGCTTCCACAAACAAAGCGAAGCCTTTTCTTCAAGTGTTGAAGTGAAAGTTGACTATAGTCTTCGTGGAAGCAGTGCAATACAGCCCTACATCCTCATTAAAAAAAAAAAAATACATGCCTAGTTTGAACAGTAAGTAAGTTAGAGAATTGATTAGAAACCTAACTACCAGTGTGATATTCATTTCTTTTATTGTTCTCTGCTGGTTCAATGTAGCTTTTCCTCCCCGCATTCCAATTACCTAGGCGCAGGACCGCGAAAGGTGCCAGATTAACTAGAGAAACCTTGCTAACACAAAGAGAATTCTTAACTTAACACGATGTCATTTCTCATTGATAACCCCCGTCAGAATGTCTGTGGCTTCCCTTTCGGAATAATTAGGAGGTTTGGATTTGAATGCGTACACAGAGACTTCAGGAATCGTTAGATAGCGTCTGCATACTCTGTTTAATATTTCAAATATTTCCCTATTTTTTTTCATTCAAACCCATGAATATTTCTAATGGTTTCTTTCAACTTCTCTTTTTCAGACTGTTGCACAAAAACATATGAAGTTGAGGAAACTTAAAAAATCAGATTTGATATGACGTAATATGTTGCAATTGGCCCAACTCTTCATGTCATGCAAGTTTGTTATGAAGTTTAGTTTATGGAGCCTCATTCACACAGAGATCTCTTCCCATGAATTTGCCTGAAAATTGGAGGATATAGGTGTGTGTGTGTGTGTGTGTGTGTGTGTGTGTGTGTGTGTGTGTGTGTGTGTGTGTGTGTGTGTGTGTGTGTGTGTGTGTGTGTGTGTGTGTGTGTGTGTGTGTGTGTGTGTGTGAACGTGAGCCAGTCCAAGAATGTCAGACAATTTGATTCAGAAATGAAAACCTTGCCCCTATCAATTCTGTAACGGGTCTGTTTTAACAAATCATCACAGCACACTAAGACCTAACAACTTAGTTTGCACTCATAACAACTTTTAATATCTCTGCGTAAAAGTGTTACAGTGCTGCACATTGTCTCAAAATGCCATGACAAGCTTTTGGGTCCCATGGGTGTTCTTGTGTTTATATCAGCGGGTACACTGTTGAGATTTTGTACACAAAATTTCATTAAACACTTACTTTCTTCACTGCTACAGTTGTCCCTCGCTGTGGCCATCATTACTTTCTTTATTCCTCTTCGTGACCACTGGGCTCTGAAGCTGAGTTCAGACCTCTAATGGGAATCAGGAGTCTATAAAGGCAAAGATCCACCTTATTAGGGCCACTTACTTTCATGTTGTTCACTATGGAGTTGTGGCACATTGCCTCACTAGTGTACATTTGCTACGAGTGTCTCATTTTGGTGGAGCTCTGGGGGGAATATTAAGCGCGATCATTTAGGCTTCAGCAGTTTTAGTTGAAATGTGGAGGGCCCTTATGATAATGACCACCACTCTTCCCTGTATGCTAAATGACATTACATTTTTCCCCTCAATTTGAGATTTAAAACAGATTAGTTTCGCCGAATAATGTCTTTTCAGTAATGAAAACTCTTCAGAGGCAGGGCTGAAAACACACATTCATACTTAGGCACACACACACACTCTCAGACACCACGTTATTATCACACTCCGGGGGAAGTCTTATTAATCTTCTGAGCTTTTTTGCCCTTCTTCCTCATTTGGAGGCAGCTCATGAACAATTCAGCTTCTGCCTGCTAATGGTGTTTCACAAGGCTCTGTGGGATATCTTTTATACATCAATAAGGGCAATTATCAGCTTAACTGAGAAAGCAATGTCGCCAACTCAGCCTTGCCCTTCTCCTCTGTGCTGTACACCATTATCCTGTACAATATCTTGTCACGCTTTATAGTCCAATGAAGTAAGCTATGCGCTACCTCTGCCTAATCCTGCAAAAAATGATACTGTATCTATACAGTCAGGGACTTAACAACAGGTTTAAGCAACTATTTCATTTCGGCACTAACGTTAGAAAACACATCTTCGTTAAGAACGTTATCATGTTAGCGAAGAGATTCGAACACATGGCACAAGAGGGTGCTACAGCCATTCTAACCCCCCCCCCCCCACCCCGGGGATACCACCCCATCCTGTTCCATCCCCAGCCTTGCCCATTCTGTTGTTGAGGAGGGGACTGGCGTGGATGGGGCAGCCGCGCACAGCTGGCAGCTTTAGCGGCTTAACCCTTGATGCTAATGCTAATATAGGATTGGGCATAGAGCAGACATTCTGAGCCATCTGACCAGTGGTGTACAGGGGATAGAGGCGGGGGGGATGGGGCGGAGGAGTAGAGGGTCTATTGGTTGGCTGCTCCAGGCATGGATTAGTGGGCAGCATGGCAGAGCTCTAGCCCACTGGGGAATGCCACCACTTTGGTTCAGCTCATACTCAGTACGAGTGTTAATTAGATCACGTCTCTGAGATGTCTTGTGTTTAGGATTTCAGAGTTGGGGGGCAATTATCATAGTCAGACTCTGTCCTGTTTGGTTGGGTGCCTTTACTTTTTAATGATAAATCCATGTTGTGCCGTGGTTCGAGGTTGGTGTTTTTATTTTCGGAAAGCGGAACACGTGCGCTTCCATCTACTCTACTTTCTACTCTTCTCGTCTTTCCAAAGTGAGTCAAAAGCAAAGAAAATCCTTGAATTTCATTTCCTTTACACAGTGCAGAATAATCCTCCAGTTAAATTGAGGCAGTGCCCTGTGGCCTTGGCCCGTCTCCACTCCCAATGCTCCATCCTTACTATCTCTGCCACCATCTCTCTCTGTGCCAACCGTGGCTCCACCCACCCCCCACCCCCATTTTCTGCCCAGCCATCCTCATCTGGTGGGACACCACCAGCTGGCCAGGCGAACTTGAGCTCGTACAGTGGCTGTGGAGCTCAGTTTCCCAAAGAGGCCAACAAGCCTTTGTGCTCGGTTCCCACAGCAGCTCCAAACCTCTGTTTATGAACAAGAGGGATCAGACCAGGGCTTATATTTATAACCACACCACCATGACCGCTGCCGTACCATCGCAGTAATCACCACTGTGCATTGAGCCTGAGTGGAGCAGACACTTGGCCCGCTCCAGATGGGCACCGGCCAGCTTGGCCCCTCAGCCCAGCAGCTCTGAACTGAAACCATAGATGGGTTTTACCCCTGCCAACCCTGAACTGGCAAATGAGCTGTTCTGATCTCGCCGAGGAAAAATAGGGGAACATGATGATAATGTTTCAGCTTAATCATTTGAAAGGTCAGTTTTGCTTTGTTCCCTGTTGTGCTTTGTACGGTGATTTGTGAGTGCAATGGTTTCAAATTGCTAGACTAATGTGGTCATGGATAGTGTCTGTGTCATACATTTTGGCAGACTGTATGATATTTTTTTCTCGCGGTAATGAATTTTAACAATTGCCAACACTATTATTTATATATTCTTATGTCCAGACCAGAACGATTAAAAGGCTTAGTTTGCCTTTCTATGCAGAACTATTCATCTTTTCCTTTGTCGGCTAACCCTGGTTTCCTTTCCTCAAAGTCTCTATTTATACACCTTATTTCAATCAAACAATTTGTCCCAAGACTTTACTATTTGAATAAGGTCATGGGTAAACATTTTTCTGTTCTTTTCTTGTTAACTGATTTATTTTCCTGCCCTGACCTCTGGAAAAGATGCAGTTGCAGCGGTTCGAAGGAGGAACAGTGACAACCAATCTTACCGCACGGCCTGCCGCAACAACCTGACAAAGCTACATTCCCCCACAGCCAGTGATCTAGTGGACACATCTATCCCAGGCACATCAGCAACAACATCCCTTAAACCATCTCTCTTCATGTCGAGGTCAGCTTCAGTGGTCCCGAGGTGCAGGAAAGTACACTTTACTGTGCCAGTTTAAACTTAGCTCGCACTGACATACCCATTTGAGGTTTTAGGTTGCGTTTCGATGGTTTTCTGCGGATTCCTTGAAAAACACCCATGGGGAGAATTAATGGGAGCTTTGGCAGTACTGCAGAGCCACAAGTAGGTGAAAGGCAAACAAAATGGCCATGTCAGTCAAATGGCTATAGCACACCCACCATTAGCTCATTAGCAGATTCTCAGCCCTGCAGTAGGCTACATGCTGGGTTTGGCTGCTCTGCATACATGGCGTGGAACTCCTCACTGTGCATGGGAATAAGAAGAAAAGATACAGTCAATTGCCTCAGTTGTCCTAGAATAGCGGAGTTCATAGTGATGTCATTTTATGGACCATTGCTTCAATTATACACGGGTTTAATGTCAACAGTGATCTCACAAGTGTTATCAATACTTAACCTTCCATTTACTCAGAACTGGCTTTTGTTCTCCAGCTGAGCCACAGTGAAAAAAACATTTAAAGAGCAGACACAAGGCTTGGAAACCGAACCTGTTGAGGATTAGATTGAAGGCCCGAGCATAAAGAGAAAATCCTCAGGGATTGACTGGCATCAGCCAGACAGTATTTCTGACTTTCTGGAGCTCTATAGACACAGTTGACTTTGACCATTGTCCATCTGACAGGTGGTGTCTATGTGGCTTAGGAGCGCTTTGAAGAGAAGTCCGTATGAACATAAAATTTGTTTCAGTATTGTGACATTTGATTAAGAACTTCGGTGCGCCACAAGCTTCACATATAACCGTTTATCATTTGCTTTGATGGGTAAAAAGTAGAGAGTGAGCCTTCTGATCTTATTTAGTGAAATCAAATTGTTAACTTTGATATCATTGGATGTGCTAAATATTTTTGGACAGCCAATCTGTGTAATAGAGCTCACTGTGGAGTTCAAAGTGGCTGTTGACTTCAGCAGGAGTACCAGTCACCCCTGCGCGTCATATAATAGTACAATTAAATAAGAAATTGTTTTTTTTTTTTTTTTACATTGAGGTAGCCAATGAGAGAGAAAGAGCAGACATGTGTTAACAATCCAATATGCTCAAAACTTGATTGGAATTTGCCTCATCATTGTCTGTCTGGGAATGGCAAAGGCATGTACATGTACACGAATACAGCTCAAGTCCCAGCTGTTTAGTCATCTGCCCAGTGTATGTGTGTGTGTGTGTGAGAGTGCGTGTGTGTGTAATGTCTGTATATGTGCAAGGTTTGCAAAGCTTATCATGTCAGCTCCTGGATGCGTGCGTGTGTTTGAGTGGAAGAGAATGGGATCAGGTTACGCTGGGGATAATCCTCCTAAAGCCATTTTGTTCTGGCCTAAATCACTGGCTATTACCCCATCCATAAGTGATTTTAATTGGTTGTCTCATATAACACTCATATAACACACACTCCCGCCTAACACTAATGCCGCCCTGTAATTGGCTGAGGTCTGCCTCTGCCCGTTAAGTTCATGGGACAATAATGGTTTAGGTGGCAAAGTTACTGGATATTGGAAGAGATCAGAGGATCAGACCAGCACAAAGAGGTTCTTAACCATCTCACATTCATTGTCTAGTGCTGTTTTGGTCCGTGCAGGGTGTGTGCGGGTAAGGGTGTGCTAGGCACGGACAAGCACATGACTGTAAGCATGCTCGCATTTTATGTCCGCTGTGTAATTCCTGCTTGTCTGGACTGTTGGATCTCTGACTGGAAATGCTACATATTGCTCACAAGCCTTTCCCACTTTTCCCACAATGTGACTTGGCTCTCAGATGATTTGAAATCACTCAGTTACTATAGTGACGGTGATGACTTTGATAGCTGCGAATGGCTGTCATGTTGCCTCCTGCAGACTCCATTGACCACAGTTTGGCCAGCCATCTGGGGCTCTGGCTACCCAGCCAGAGGGATCTTGGTGCATGCTGGTTGGCGGCTGGCATGCTCAACCTGCCTCTTGGCTTGTGCTTTATCAGCTTTCATCTGACGGATTCCAACACAGTCTAATTTTGTAAAACGAGAACAAAGTCTTAAACAAATGTTGTGGATATGAATAATGTGAAGATTATTTCATTTCAACCACAAAATCATTATGTAACAACAATCTCAATTTTCTCATTTCCATTGCCTGAAATTCTAACCGAGGGTAAATCAGTAAAGTGAGTAAAATACTTTGCTGAAGGTTAATATTCAGTTTTGCAAATTAAGTAGCTTAACATCAAAACAACAGAAAGAGAATTCTTCCCCTAAATCCCTCATGATCTGTCTACATATATGGTTTCCATTCCACTGTCAGCTTCTTGTTCCATGTTTGATTTATTTTACCATCACCAGTTGCTATTTCTTTTGGCGGGTAATTGTAAACCAAGGCTGATGTTGAATTTGAGGAACTGTTCAGGGAAGAACTGGAACAAAGCCTTATACTTTCCACTGCCAAACTGACTGTTGATACTTGTGTACAAACCGAGCAATCATTTTGTGGTATCAGTGTGATTCTTTCACTCTTTTGCAACAATTACATATTTTCTTTGTCAGGCAGGCCAGGGGGACGAGGGTTTCCTTTGTGTTTTTGGCCTCGGTCCATGTGACAAAAGGTCAGCTGGCAACAAACAAATGGGAGCTCGGAAAGGGAAATGTGGACAAAAGTATGGAAATAATGGCGATTATGTACCTCCATCATGTCTATATCATAGTTTATGAAATCCAATTCAACAGCAGTCACTTCCACTTCAGAGTAATGTGTCTTACGTTCAACCAGTGCCACAGGGCAGCTCATCGTGTTCTCTCCACTGCCGGTTTACCACTCCCCCCCCGACACACACACACACACACACACCCCTACACCCACAAGCCCTTATTGTTTGGCATCGGTTACAGACGAGGCTAAAAGCATCAGTTTCTCTCTAATCCCCTTAAGAGAGGTAGACAATTTATTTTTTGCAAGGCCATTTGTCCCAGACAGTATGCACTAGCAGACTAGACTGTGTGCACTGTACATTGGAGTGCTCACACTCGCATCCCTCACCCACCCGACCGCCCACCCACCCCCTCACACATCCACCACCACTCTCATCGCACAGGTGCATGCGTGCATGCCCTGACCTTGGGTGCAATACAGAGCTTGTCTTTATGAGGCCTTGAGACATGGCATTTGTGGCATTTAACCCCCTCATCACTCTGTGACCCCCATTCACCCCCCTACAACTCCACCCTCCTCCACTTTGTATTGTCATTCCCTCTCCACCTCCGTTCCTCTCTTCCCCTTCTCTCTCACATTCTACTCTTTCTGCATATTCATCTTCTTCGTTGTTTCCCTTATTAAATCTCCTTCTGTCACAGACTTCAGCCCTTTAACCTGGCAGGTAAACAGCCATGGTCCAGGCGAGTGTGTGCGTGCGTGCATGTGTGTGTAGAGGGGTAACCAGACAGCCACAGAATGTGCCCCCCTCCTCTCATGCCGGGCTTGCTAGGAGAGG
The DNA here is from genome assembly GCF_046128005.1 of Genypterus blacodes. NCBI lineage: Eukaryota > Metazoa > Chordata > Actinopteri > Ophidiiformes > Ophidiidae > Genypterus > Genypterus blacodes. The sequence goes on along the minus strand of NW_027466879.1, from coordinate 13,617,361 downwards.
GTAGGGAGATCTTGACAAGGTCAGTGAGCTTTGTAGCTCATAATTACCCTGACTGGGTCTCGATATGTCAAAGCAGCTCTCTGACTCTGCAGGGCTCAGCCCATAAAGTGTGGAGATGAACCCACCGCCCCAAAACTGGAATATCTGCCCCCAAATCTCTTTGGCTATAGCCAATAAGAACCTCACGGAATAAGTGCTGACTTCTTTTTCTCTCCTCTGTGAACTGATCTGACATGATTCCTGGGTAGATATGTGAACTTAATATGGTAGTTAGTGACATATAAATATAAATAAAATACTGTAATTATTAATGAAATCATCTCAGCTTTTGATAGTATGATGTGTTAGTCTTTATTGCATATGTTCTACCCTACGTGATCCACCTGGAGTTGTTAATGTTAAATTTTATGAGAGGAAAAAACACCAATACAAATCATAAAAAAATAGTTATTATCTCCATATTCTGTTTGCTTTGAGTCCTTGTCCATCCCCACTTCATGTTTCCTCACTCAGATGAGAGAAGAAGGTTTCTCACACTGCTGAAGGTTCATCTGCTTGATGCTGCTCTCAGGAATGTGTGTCTCATTGTTATACACCTTACCTCGCTGCTGTCCTTTGTGGATTCCCCCTAAAACAGCCCTCACTCACCTGATGATTAACAAGATTTAAGATGGGGGAAATCCACATGGGGCCTCATTACCACAGTAAATACCTATCCCAACGTTCCATTTTTCCACAATTTTCTTTCTTTCTGTGGCACCGTGAGAGGAGGAGACTGTAGCTAGATGGATATGGAAGATGGAGTACAATGTAAGAGGAGGGGAGTTTACAGCGCTGTGGGAATGGAAACCCGTCTTTCTCCTCCTCTCTCTCCCAAGGCTCGGTCCCAAGACGTGCATGCTTTCCCTCCTCCGTGGATTCCTCTGTGCCCCGTGGCCCCCTATGTTCTATCTCCCATTCCCTGGGCTCACACAGGAGTTTTCACATGTGCAATTACAGTCATCACCCACAGACACAACCACTGAAGATGGCGGAGGAATGAGAGAGAGTTCCTCTTCATGCTCTCTACCTCTTTGAATCAAATACTTGCATAGATGTGGTTTCCAACTCTCCCACACTTTTCATTTAATTTCAACTTAAGCAAGTAACAACAGGCATAAATGTATTCCAAAATAAAGCAACAACTTCTAAAATACTATAATTTTACAACGTGATGAGAAAAGAAAAACATACTTTGCCCCCTTAGGTTTTTCCACACTTGTGATTGGGTGTCACATAGCAGAGAAAGGAGCTGTGGTAAAACAATACAGCTTTAACAACATGTGAACCATAGTCTCCTGACTTCTGCTGTGATTTCACAAGATGCCAGTTTTCCTTTTTCAAACGGAATACTGGAAAATGGTTACAGCAGGATGAATCACGACAAAGCTATGACATGACTCCTGTATCCAGCCTGCCACTTTCACAGACGTGCCTGTTTTTCATCTCGACTTCTATCTCTGTCAGCGAAACCAGGAGAAAGAAAGAGAAGGTTTAATTAACAGATGAGGTCAAAAGTCTGTTTTGTTAGCATTTTGTCATTTTTGGATCAACTTAAACACATTTCTTATATAAGGACATGGATCTGGAAGACCTTGCTTCATATTTTGGTGTGTGTGTTTGGATTTGTGTGATCACTGTAACCCTCAATGACCCAACAAATCAGGAGTCTGGCTTAAAGAAAAGTTCTATTTGCCTATTCAGCATTATAAACTATTTGCTGGAATATTATCATAACTCCAATACAAACACTAGATGTTAATTCACAATCTTCAGCCTGATAAAGTTTGTTGACGACTCTGATACACCATGAAATACACGGCCTGCCTCACTGATACCACAGCAATGTACTGTAAGCACTTCATCTCTTTGGGGGATAGAAAGCCTAAGGCTGTATCCTGTTTTTGGCAGCTGTAAAGATAGAAGTGCCTCTTCTCCTCCACTCTTCTGGCACTTCGCCTTCTGGGGGAAGAAGCTAGGGGACAGGTGGGGACCGACTGGCCCGTGCCAGCTGACCTGTCAGCTTTCGACCGAGTCTGTTTGAATAAAATGAGGGAGGTATAAGGGGGAGTTTGGTGAGGGGGCCTGTTAGGTTATGTGTACAACGCTTGTGTGTATGTGTGAGTGTGTGTATGTGTGTGTGAGAGAGAGAGGGAGAGAGGGAAAGAGATGGAGGAACGCAGGGTGACAAGAGAGAGACTGAACAGGATGGTACTGCTGATGGAGAAGGGATGTGACAGTTCTCCCTGGGATTGTGTGATTAATTGGGATCAGGTCACCTCTTCAATGTCTGGACAGTAATGCTATGCAGTCTCATATGGCTATTTACATACAGTGGACTCCCTGGGCTCAACACACACACACACACACACATACAGGCTGGGGAAACAAAGCACACACTCCTCTAAGTGGAACACTGTCATTATTTTTAGCTCAGATACTAGTCCAAGTTGTTGTAGTAGCAGCAGCAGTGGAGCAGCTTGTTGGTTTCCATGTTGTATTCAGATACAACTTTTTTCTTGTTTTCCTTTTTTATATTTTCCTTGTGCCGGAACAAATATATGTACTTGACAAGAGCTCCTACTAAGAAAGTGGTTGTCGATGCTGAAGTTCCTGTGTTACCTTTTGCAAACTCTGTCTCAAAGCGCCAGCCCCTGTTTTAGAAGAGTGGATGAGATAGCAACCCAATGGAAAGCACAGATACTAAGGAGACGCGTGGCACTGAATAATTTATGGGCCAGCAAAATAGAGACAGCCACTTGAAGTCCTCAGTAAGTAGGAGATATAGACAGTGGTGACATATCAAGCCACAATAAAGACGCCGGGAACAGTGGAGAAGGCAGGGGGAAAATGTTCAGTGAATTTCCAGAGTTAAGAGTTTGTTTTGGTTGCCTGCACTAGCTGCCTCTCTGTTTGAAAGTTGCATTGCTCTGCCTTGTTTACCAAGTCCTCTTGCTGCTCGCTCTGTCACACTAGGGATAGTACCCAGGTGAGCGCTGCTACACACAAGGAAGAGAGAAGCCAGTGGCCCTTTGATTCCGGGCCGCTGGTTCCCTCAGATTAGCTATTCTCTCTATACCCCAACGAAACCACTGGCAGAGCAGCCAGTGTAACAGAGGGGAGAGACTTCCATCCCAATCGGGTGGCAGAGGCGTGATGGTTTTGCTGGCTGGCTGGCTGGCTGGCTGCCTAGCTGGCTGACGGGCTGCCAGGTTGGGTGCTGGGGAACTTGCAAGCTAGGTGAGTATGACATTTAAAGACCGGGCCCCTGTTGGGCACCCAGACAGACACCCCAGACGGCCGTGGGAGCTTCTAGGCCTCCCCAGTCTCTCCCAATTACATCTCGGCGCCACTGATGATGGCAGGTCGCAGTGGAGAAGCTGTCCTCACGCCGCCCGTCACATCCTCACCACTTTCATCCCTTTGCTCACTTCAAAAGTGACATCTGTCATCACTAAGAAGCTTGGAAGAGCTGTGTTCCTGCGATGTGCCGCTTTGATGGTGATTTGGCCCCAGGCATTTGTCATACATAACTTAGGGGAAGAACAATGTGAAATCAGACTTGGGCTTTTTTTTAAAGGAGAAACGAATTTAAGTACAATACAGGCAGATGAAATCAAAATCACTATAACCACTGGAGGGAGCAAATCAAAGTGCACAAGCTGGTAAAAGTATTGAATCAGAGTCTTGTCAGTTTTCCTCTTGTTCGTCTCATTATGGCGTTCCCATCTGAGGGAATACGCTGCTCGTAGATGTAACTGGTGGAAATATTAGATCATGTCATTTTTGGAGAGGTTTCAGATTGTGAGCTTTTTGGTCCACACCTACGCAGCATGCAGCCACAACCAACACAACATCACGCAGCAGCAGCAAAGCAGCTTTTGAGTTCTAAACACAGAAAGTAAAAAAAGTGACACATATTCATCTGGCTTAATTGATCTCTGAACAATGATTACTAACAATAAGTCACTCGATGTCGGAACCCAAAAAAAATTGATTGAATACCTGCTAAATGCATGCCTGCCAGACACACTGATAAAAGAAGACTCTGCCCCCTACAGGCCTGGAGTAATTTTACACTTTAATGAATACACACTTGACATGACGTTCTGAGCCCATCTAGTGTGTGTACCTTTGTAGCTATACACAAACATGTAAATACGTGTTACAAACTTTGTGTGTGTGTGTGTGTGTACATGTGACTATTTGTAAAAATTAGTTATGGTGACCCTGACAAAGCTTTTCACCAGAGCTGTCAAAGAGACATCTCTCCAGCTGACCTTGCTTTGGCATCGTTGATGCATCGCCTTTCTTTTTAGCAATGTCCGAATCCAGTTGCGTACTCTTCATATCTGTCTGCATTGCAACCTTTAGTCCTAACCTCTCTCTCTCTCTGTTTGTGTCTCTGTCTGTGTCTCTCCCTCCATCTCTCTTTGTGGGGTTAACCAAGAGTTCAGTCACCCCTCTTTCTCACCTCTCTGTGACTGACAGGCTTGCTTCCAGATGGCTGCCAGATTGCCAGGCTCCTTGTCTGTTCAAATTAAGCTGTGTTTGATTAATGCATAATTTAAGGGCCCGTTAAGTTTCTCTCCACAAATATATGTGTATCAAATTAGCATTGTTAAGAGACGTGACATCACCTCTTAACTATCTATTGTTCTTTTTTTCCACCATGCAATTTATTTTCTACTTATAGCTCAAGCGGGAGTCCTGGTACACCACCTTACTCTTCCCTTCTCCAGTCTGTTAACATGCTGTCAGTGGAACTGACATGGAACAAGATGATTAAGGTTGTTTACCTTTTACCTTCAAATGCACTCATATGTGGAGGAGATTAAACACATGACCAAAAAACATGACCCAAAAAAAAAAGCCTTGGACCTGGTGCTTACTCATGACTTTGTTTGATTTTGTAAACTGACTGAACATGAGCCGGCTCACTCTTAATAAAGGGCACCATGTCTTCCGCCAACCAAAATAGAACTAATATTGTGTCTGCAACAGGTGGATGAACAGTGTAAGTACAATAAGCCGAGCAACAGCCCAATGAGCCTTACAATTATCCTTTGAGCAGTAGTGTTTCTAAGTTTACAACTCCCCCTATACTAACACACACACACACACACACACACACACACAGATACACACTCTCCAGGATGTCACGAAACAACTGATGATCAAACATATTTAGCATATTTATGTTCTTGTAATGCGCCAAATGTACTTTGTAATACCTATTTTTCCTTCTTTTCTAATTTTGACGCTATGAAAGCTGTAATGCTTGATCTGTGACATATTTGATCCCTCTTCTGAGCACACAGCATAAGCTACTGTACAATATGTCCCCTATACAGAAATCAACAGTGGTCTATGGTCTTCAAATTGGACTACACTCAAATTGCTTCAACTTCCAAAGTAGATTCCTGCAGGTTTCTGGCGCCTCCGTGCAGAGTTTCTGTGTGTGTCTTTGTGTATTCCTTTAGGCATCATATGTCTGAAGTTTGTAGTTTTGTGCTATCGGCCTTGGTACTTTTTGTGCTCGGGGCTTTGCCTAACTCCCACCGACCATCCTCTGTATTATTTATCTGTTCCACTGCAGTCACTCCAGGGGAAGTAGGGGCCACAGACACGGGGCTGACACTCTGAGCACAGTGGGCTACACACACACACACACACACACACACACACACACACACACACACACACACACACACACACACACACATCAGAGGAGAGAGAGAGAGACACGGGGGCAGAGAGACATACATACATATATCAATGCATACTGTACATACACAATGTTCAACTGGCCATATGTCAATCCATCTCCTAATGTATGATTTATGTATATGAGTGGATAAGTAATTCAGCGAGTGTCTCCTCCGGTACTCATTGCTGTGTGATAGTTCCAACAGAGGTGAACGAATTAGCCTCTATAAGGCTGTACTGGGATTATGTGGGCGGGGTCTCCCACTGGTACCCAAGCAACCCTTCAGTAAAGTGATGCTGAGTGATGGAGAGGGGACCAAAGCTGGGCCAGCCAAGACACAATACCCTCTGGGCTAACAACTCACAGGTATATGGTCAGAGCTGAGCAGCCTGCAGGTACTAAGGTGGAACAAAACAGTACCTGAACCAGCACACACACATTCACACACTTCCTCTTATACTCTCTCTTTCAGTCTACACATTCAAACTCCCTGCTTATATGTTGGATTCAAAAATACATTTAAAAAGAAAATCTAAATTCTATGGTAACGATCACACTGCATATGCATGAAACCTCTACAGTCCAAATAACCATTGACATGGACTATGTTGAAATCTTCGTAATGGAAGGGTTAATTTGTGAAAAAAAACCTTTAAGTCATTTCAAAAATGCATGTGATGGCTGAATGTAAATGTCACATTTCTAAGTGCCAAGCTAATAAAGTTTAACGCTGCAACACGAGGGAGGTGGGAGCCACTTCCCAAACCCTGGGGCCCTGATCAAAGCCCAGCTGCAACTTTCATTTGTTTTAGAAAGAGCGGTGACAGATCTGTCGTTAAAATATCAAGGAGAGAGAGAGACAGAGAGGGGGAGAGAGAGATGGATGGAGGAGGAGAGAAGAAACAAGGAGGAAGCAGCATTTCAGACCTTAAGATACTTATATTGTGTGTGTGTGTGTGTGTGTGTGTGTCTTTCCTCTCTTTGTCTCCAGCCGCCGTCAAAGAGATGCGTCCCTACGAATGACTTAAAAGCCCCCTGTCCCACTCATTATGATAATCATCCACACAAATCCTATATCAAACAAATGTTGCGAAAAATACCCAAACAAAACACACCTTTCCCTTTTCTTGTCCTTCTCCGCTCAAACACACACACACACGCCTTGCCACACCAGAAACTGCGATATAGATTCAATCATATGCACGTGTGAGTAAATTCGCAGCCCCTTTCTTTGGTGAGCGACGTATTAATCAAAGATACAAACACAAAAAACTCTTTCTTTTGTGCTAATCATCAACACAGTGTTTGATCCAACCTCCAGCTTTAATCTTGTTTTTACACGAGCGGAGCCCCGGCTCGCAGTGGAGCACGTGGAGCATTGTTGTAGGTGCATCACAGCCCTCTTAGCTCTGGACAAGTTTACACTGATTGTTTCATGTATCTAGGCCTGGGCTCCTGACACCGCAATGCTTTTTGAACCTGGCCTTTTGTGTCCTCCAACAGAGCTTTTGTTCTAGATGAAACAGACTATGTATGGTCAGCTCTGAGCTCCTGTACAACCCAAAGTGTCAGCTCCACACACAGGCCTGCACACACACACACACACACACACACACACACACACACACACACACACACACACACACACACGCAAGTGCAGATGAAGGCCAAAAGACGGTACACATAAATCCCACATATATGCGCATGTACTGAATGTACGGCCACTTCCCGACATACACATACACACATTTGTGGAGTGCGCATGGGTGTGGGGAGGGAGAGGACGTGGGCATCTGTTTTGTCTCAGCAGTACAACATCCTACAAGAGCAACCTCAATTACAAGAGAGACATCAGAATAAAATTTTCATCTGGCTGTAACACTCTTCTGGCCTCTTCCGAGCAGCACATCAGAGCACCGCTGTTTTCTTTGCAACGCTGTTTCCATTGTGGAGAGGCAGTGTTTCCCCCTCTCTCGCCGTTGAATGTACTTTACTTTTATTTAGAAAGAAAGGAAATACATAGTAGCCAGGAACTTGGTAACTCTGTATGTTTATAGGCTGTATTTGTTATTTGCAACAAAGCAAATAGGCTTGGTATGTAAATGTTGGTATGTTGCTTTGTGTGAGCTGCCTTTATATGAGTTGGATAATCTGACTGTTTCCACATTTTGACACTCTTAAGGGGTTTTGTTGTCCTCCCAAAGCATAGAGATCCACCATCTTCAAAACCTCCACACTATCAAATATGTCGGGGCAAGCCAAACTTGTAAACTCGATGTACTACAGAGGGATAAAAGACGTATGGATTTGATTTTGAAGCCCAGCAATCGTGGTTAAATAAAGCAAGAAATCAAACAGGGATTTGAACACCGAACCTTTGATGAGGTAAAATACAGACGTGCGGGTTCAGAAGTCACTGCGATTTAAAAACTAGAGCGGAAGGGTGAGAGTTCACTGATGAAAACATAGTTCTGAATTGTTACATGTTCACAAACAAAACAATGTTACTTATTATAAAGGTTATGAAGTCATACATGAAGGCATTTGATGTGTCCTTGTGGTGCTGACATACAAATGCAAACCTCAGTGCAAGAGACAACCATGTTTATAAACACACACACACACACACACACTCTCACATTTTCTATACATATACATTTTTGAAAGGACATTTCATGCATGTGGATTTTGTCAATCTAGCTATTCCATACCTCAGCTACCATTCTGTGAAGCGTTATTTTGTATTTCATCCCGCATTCCCTCAATTATTGACGATCGTGAATAAATCTTTCACCGTCTGGGTTTCTGTAACATTTGTTTCACCCTCATTGTATCAGCGACCCTTAGAAATTACAACAACCTGAAACTGTTAGATGCAAATTGTGTGTTTGTTAATCTGAAATCTATTTCTATTTATCTGCTACGAGTACGACAGCAACAGTGGAGGCCTTTGGGTTGCATTCTGTTTTGATTTGGCAGAATCGCGGTCGCGCTTGTTCTGATGTTAATGTAGCGAAAGCAAACAACACGGGTCTCTGTGCTTGGATGTGTTCAAAAGAGGCGGAACAAAGCGGGACAGCAGGATTTGTTATTCGTTTCAAGGGACGGCTGCATTAAAAAAAAAAGTAAATGAGCATCCTAATATCGGAGCCGCTCAATTTTTCAGCAGATGTGATGAAGCGAGGTTCAACTGATGTTTCCTGAAAGAGGCAACACGTGTCCCTCTTACCCGCCTGGTGCAGTCGTCTCGTCTACAGATGTGTCGCTTGATGTACCCATCGAATGGCACGCTTAATAAAATATCACTCCTGCTTTGACAGGGAAGCCTTAATTGAGTCCCTTGTCAGTTTTATCAAACTGTGTGTTATCGTCATTTGAAAACTTTTTTTTTCTCCCTGGGTCTCTTTCTTGCTCTTATGGAATACGGTAGCAGTTGGATTCTTGTGTAACCAAGAGAGTAGTCGGTTGGCATTGAGAAAGAGGAAAAAGTGTGTGTGTGAGAGAGAAGAATACTTAGATTGGAGGAGAAAGAAAGAATAAGGATGAGAGAAAACGGATCGGAGGAGTAACCATGAGAGACGACAAGGGGAAAGAGCCTTCAGAGGCCATCTTGTCATTGGATCCATAATTCAGGTTCATGATTTTAATTTCCCTCTGTTCTTATCAAAGGATGCTGGAGCGGCAGGGAGACGGTTGGTAGTTAGCTGGATAACTGCATATGAGATGAGCCGCAGCGCTCCGTCACAATGCCTGGACGACATAACAAGGATGAAAATGTGCAAGGAAGAGCAGAGAACACAGCCAATCGTAGCGTCTTTCTTTCATCCGCCAATAAAAAAAACACACACACAGCGTGCACTGTTTACAAAATCCCTCAATGAGAATTTTGAGACTTACTCCTTTTTCCTCGGAAGCCATACGCAATCCCCTCGTATCCCGTACCATGCAGTCACACACACACAAAGAAAGGCAATACGCTTTTGTAAGGCCATTAAAAAATAATAATGATCAATAATAAAGTTTGACTGTGTTTGGCTGCAATCTCTGGATTTGATCATATTCTTTTGTATGTCTACAAAAGAAATGCGGCTGTATCAAAGTATACAAGTTCACTGAAAGTGTTGGAACAGTGTTACACATTGATCCAGGCATCGGATCAGTGTTCCAGGTTGGTATACTGTTGTAAGAATGTGTGTTTATGTTGTTCTACAGGTTTGTTAGGCCACTTTAGACACTAAGCAATAAGTCATATGGTCACTATAACCATATTTGGCCCCCGAAAGTTCTTTGCATCTTCCTTTTCAAATGTCTTCAAGTCTTGACCACCAAGTCCAGTTGCCTGAGAGTCGACTTTCCTTGGATACCATGACCTGGATGACAGAGAACCTTCACAGACATGTCCGCCCTTCTTTTGTCTCACCTTCCCCTCTATCTCTTCATTGCATACTGGCTTCTTCCCTATTCCGATTTCTGGTTTCGTTGCTCATTGTTCTTTCCGGTGAGCCATTTGATCTTTAATTTATCACAGTTCCGGCGGTTTGTTTGACAGGTGCAGGTGCTTTCATCTGACTAGTGTTAGGCAGAGTGAACAAGCTAACCTAGACCTGTACGCTGAATGAGCAGGTGACGGCACACGTGCCCGTATGCTATGTTACTGGGTGAGCCAGTGAGGCTGTGCATGAGCTCATATAGGCCCATATACATACTGTAGCCATTTTACACAGTGCCATTGTATTCATCCATCATTCAAATGCATAATACAAAAACACATTCTAACAACTATGCAGGAAGATCAAGAGGGCAAGCACGATGCTGAAAACATTAGCCAGGTTCTGAGCAGATGCAGCAGGATTAGAATGCAACTTGTACAACCCCTAAATCAATGTGTAGCCCTGTTAAATCTACGATAAGCTTTACGTCTTGCTCTGTCGTTCATTGTCATCGATTTTTGTCTCTCCATTGTCTCTGTGCTCTCACTGTAGCTGTACACCATTACAAAATAGCCCGGCACCTTCTCACATATCTATCAGCATTTCCTTCGCGTTCTTAGGTCACAACCAATAACTGAAACTGAATAATATGTTAATGATTCCGAATAGTTTTATACCAGTTAATGCTTTTTACTTCTACTAAAAAAAAAAAAAAAAAAAAAGAAAGAAATGCTCCTATCGACCCACGCACTGAAGGTAATCTAGACGTATGAAATTCTCCCCACCTCTAGACTGCAGGTCTTGCCAGAGCATTTTTGAGACAGAGGCTTCCTGGACTATTTTGGTATCAAAGCTTTGAGGTAGCAAGAGGCATGCTCTCTGATGTCGACATGTAAGGAGAGGAGGGTCCTCCACTCTCACTGGTTGGTAGGGGGCAATGGGTGGGTGAGGCGGCACTCAGTAGCCCTGCCAGGAGCAATTCCTACAGGACATATTGGCCGTGAATGCCCCACCAAATCAAAGGTTATGTATGTTTGGTGCCAAGTTGATTGTATACAGGATGTATACATGCTACAAAATATCAGGTTAAAGGTCCCACACACAGTGACACCAAACACCATAGGGAGAACTTTTATCCATTTAAATAGGCTGATTGACTGATTATAAGATTGGAGACGCCTGTGATACTAAGTTAAGAAAATGGTCTGCTTGAAAAAACACTGAAATCCAATTATTTATTATCACGTCTTAAGGGGTATCAGTAATTTTGTCCAGGCCATTTTCATTTGATTAATTTGATGTACTATATTGAAAATCTAAAGCTGTCAGTGTTTTTACCGTGTGATTACATTAATGCTGCGCAAAGCCACTTCATACATAGGTGGACCGAATTTTAATTCAGACATATCTGATTTTTGTGACTTATTGATAACAAATTTCAAATTCTACTATTTGGAGGCACTACAAAGAGCATTCAATTAAATAAAAAATTTGGACAAATTCTACAACAAAAATTCGACTAATCACGCATAATATCAATTTTAAATGTTCAATTCAATTATATTCATATTTCAGTCAGGATGCTCGACAGTTTTTCACTTCTGGTGTGCAAAGAAGATACACCTTTCATAAAAATGAGTAAATATGGAGAAAAGGGTGAATAAAAAGCCGCCCAAATAAAGGGGGCTGATTTTCCTGTCTTTGCTCCTCTATCTCATGCTTTAGATGATGATGAAATGCTTTATTTTTACACAAATTCCTTTCTTGCAACATTAAATGTGTGTTTAAGCAACTCCAGCTCTACGCGGCAAACTGTTGTCCAGATGACCTCTTCTTTATCCCCCACGCTGAGGCAGCGCAGTCTAACGGAGTCTGACTGTGAATCCATCTGACCTGGCTACCCTCTCAACCGATATACTCTTCCCCGATTCATCTGCTGCCAACTCCTTCAAGTTATTCATCTGGAAGAAATATGCATTCATCATTGTATTTTTAATCACACCAAATAGATAGACAAAGAGAATGCCTCAGGGAGAGGGGGAGCAATCTACAATTCCCAGAGCTCAGATGGTATTCCTGCCCTGCATCGCCAAACATTCCCCAAATTGACTCTGAATGAATTTATTTTTAATGTGTGGAAGACGCTCTACCACAGAGAATAGAGATGGTGTGCAAGAGTCTGTGTGTATTTGTGTGTGAGTGCGTCTTTAGTGTACTTACATATTTCTATCTGCATGCGCCTGTGAGCGTGTGTGTGTGTATATGTTTATGTGTGTTTATGTCATTCTGAGGCATGTTGTGAACATATTCACCTGCATTTGTGTCTGCATGCGCATGCACTGTAGGTGTGTGTGTGTTTGCCATCCTTTGCATGTTTTTTAAGAAGAAGATGACAAACAATAATATTTATGTCGTGCTTCATTTAATCTATACATACATGAATTATACATTTTGCATATGTCTCATTCACAAAGCCAGTGCAAAGATTTTGACATCTCCATGGCATAATCCCAGTTCAGCATAGTTCCATCCTTATCAAACTCTGGTATTGTAGAGGCCTGTTTGGCCTGGCCAACCCTGAGCAAACGAGCAAACTCATCCCTTTATTCTCCATCCCATTGTATTCATTAATAAATTAATTTATCAGCTCCTCTTGGTTCCAGCCTAATTGAGTCCCATTGCAGCCTTCTAAGTAGGACATGTACAGATCCGACAAATGGAATGGTATCCGGCCCTCGGTCCTTTGGGCTATGCCTTGGCCCTGTACCCTGGAACACACAGCTTTGTTAGTGCAGTGTGTGTGTGTGTGTGTGTGTGTGTGTGTGTGTGTGTGTGTGTGTGTGTGTGTGTGTGTGTGTGTGTGTGTGTGTGTGTGTGTGTGTGTGTGTGTGTGTGTGTGTGTGTGTGTGTGTGTGTGTGTGTGTGTGTGTGTGTGTGTGTGTGTGTGTGTGTGTGTGTGTGTGTGTGAGAGTGAGAGTGAGTGTGAGAGAGTGTGGCTAGATCTGATACCTCTTTCATCTGCTTTGAGCTATCTGTTGATTATTTCAATGCAGTGCAGTCATATTATGTGTTAGCTGGGACAGATTGGAAGGTGGGGGTTGTTTTGGGAAGAGAGAGAGAGAAGAGCAGAGGGAGGAAGACGGCTTCCTGTTATCCCATCAGAAATGAGCCCCCACAGTGTTGAGTGTCTGCATACACACATACGCAGAAATTGTGTGTGCCCACGCATACACACACACGGGCACACCAAACAGATGTGAGCTTCGAAATGGGAGGGTCTTCTATAGCTTAATGCAATTACATTAAATTTTAAATAATGTTATGCAAATCAGAAATGACAGGAGATTATCTCCTTGGGACCTTGAAAGGGATTCGTCAGTTCTTATTCCAATAGCCCTGGAAAATAGCCCAGACGTCCTGAGTGGAGAAATATGGCAGGGCGTGACGGAGCCTGCCGCTGCTGAAAGAGGAGACCGTGAGAAAAGGCCCCAAGTGTTGGCTATTAAAATCAATTTACCCAGGAAGTCAATGAAGAGGAATCCCTTCCTAAAAGACACCTCCCAGGACAGCTCAGTGGTCCTGGAAGAGGAGCGGTGGCAAGGAGACGGAGGATGCGATCGCCGCATGCCAAGGTGAAACTAACCCGCACGCCAACAGGAAGGGAAGGAGGGTGGAGGAGGAGTTCGGGGGAGTCCGGGAGGGTGAGGACTGTCTTTCATGTTTCCCCCCTTGTGCCTGTTATATCTCCACATCCCTGCTGTACGGTGCAGTGGAGCTTTAAAGAGCTTGGCCTGGCGTGGAGTTCTTCCTCACAGCACTGGTTACAGAGGACAAACGGCGCTGTCAGGGATGAATGGCGGTGTACAAAAAAAAAGATGTTTTGTCGCATTGACCCGCTCCCCTCAGTTGCGATTCCACTGTCATTACAGGCCAGGACGGCAGCAGCCGGGCTCACACGACAGCCAATCGCAATATTGTGTCGGGGACCGAGCCATCCATTACTGAGCAAACAAAGTCTTGTCTGTCTCCGCCGCTTTGGGCCAACAATTAAAGACATCACGCCAGCACAGGGGCGCAGAAGGGGAGCAGGGGAGCGGGGGAGGGGACCTTATCAGAGCCCATTCCATCAAATATTGATGAACTTAATTGAGGTTTTTAGGCACTACAAAGCTTTCTGAAGAGTGTATGTGTTTTTTTTTTTATGGCAAAGTGCATCCTGGTTTACCGGAGGAGACAGTGAGGAGAGTGCAGTCTTGTGTGTAAATTGCATGTTATGTAGACTAACTGCAGGCAATTGCATGTTATTGAGAGAGAGGGAGAGGATGAGGCAGAAACTTGTAGCGATGAAATTCCTCTCCCACAGAAGGAAAGTATGTCAGCACCCAACTTATTGTTACAGACACGTATATGTTATATCTCAAAGAGGAATGTACGAGGAACATTCAAAATTATGATCTTGTGGTGATATTTTTATTCTTCTTTTTGAACGCTCTTCCCTATTCTCTCTGAACACAGAAATAGCACCCGGGCTCCCTTTTCCTATGTACATTTCTCCCCACATCTTTCCCTCCTTCAGTCATTTTGAGATAATGCAGGATTACGTTTCAATCTTTTTTACTTGAAATATAAAACTTTTACCGCCGCAGTTCTCCTCCCTCTCCGTCTCTCGGCAGCCCGTCCCTGGTGACACCAGCCGGAGAATGGCAGCTTTAATTTGCAGCAAAACAAGTTGAGAATATTGATTTCAAAAAGTGCTCTCTTCTCCCATTGGAGGGAAAAAAACTGTCTGCTATGCGCAAAACCCGTAGCCTTCAATTAAGTGGGGCTTGTAGGTGTGTGTGTTTTCATTTGGGCACGGTGTTCACTTGAAATGATACATTAAAGGCTGTGTTTTACTTCAATCAGACTGTAAAAATATACACACAGACCCAAGTGTCTCCTGAAGGGCTCCAGTGTTGGCACACACACCCTGCCACCATACAGCACCAGACAGATGGGCGGTATTTATCTTAGAATAAGAACCATGTTCTGCCGCTCCAAGTAGGGAAAACACTGCCTTCCCCACTTCTGAAGACGACACGTGTACTGGAATTCATGTCAGTTGATGTTCACAGGTCTCAAGTCTCACTTCCCCTCCCTGTGACTTCTTTTTTTCTGTATCTAGAACACAATATTCCTACACACTCTTTCCCTCTTCTGCGCAAGCCACATGGCTGCATCACCAAGCCGGACTGCCGAACCGTTGCATTTAGTCTTGTTCCGACTGACAATAAACCTGCTGCGATTACATTTGATCTTATTTGGTGAATGCTCAGTCCCTGTGGTAAGGCTTATCCCCTTTAATGCAAGGCCTATTTGGGGTTCTGATCTGGTGCTTATAGAACCAAGCAGGGTTGAGTATCAGCACGGGGAGGGGGACTGACTGGAGTTGGTGGTTGTAACGCGCCATCCCAGAGGCTTTGGAAGTCATCCCACTAATACAGACATGACTAAACCTCCCTATCATCCCCCACAGAATGACACGGCAAGGCTCCCAGACTTAACTCTTACAAAGAGCTTAAATATCTTAGATGTGTAATGTATAATGGAGGTATGTTCTGTACTTTAAGGCCGCTGAGCATTCCCTCTGCTGCACTAGGCGGAACCACAATAGCACGGTGGCCTCTTCACCATATCACACAGCAGCGTAACTAAACGATAAAGTAAAGAACGCTTGTGTGTAATCTGCTGTGCAAAATTAGACAGTTCATATTGATGACTCGCCCTCTAATACACACAAAAGATTATGTTTTCCTTCTCCCCTGTTTGTTTTGCTCATTGTCTCTCCATCTGTGCACTATGCCTGTAACTGTGTGTGTGTGTGTGTGTGTGTGTGTGTGTGTGTGTGTGTGTGTGTGTGTGTGTGTGTGTGTGTGTGTGTGTGTGTGTGTGTGTGTGTGTGTGTGTGTGTGTGTGTGTGTGTGACAGCCATGTGTTCCTCTGTTTGCATACACTGTGTGCTCCGCTTGCTAGAAAAGGGGGTTGAAAGCTCCCCTAGTGGCTCCTCTAGAGAATTGCCTTAGAGACTACACAGCTCTGCTGAGCAGCAAACACACTAATGGTAAGAAAACACGATCCTTTTTCTCCCTCATCAGCAGTCCGACTGTGTACTTTCTATTTTAGTTTTCTTACATATATGTAGAAGAAAAGGCTCGTTTGTGAAACACAGTGTAAACTCAAAATGTGTGTAGGTATTTAGTATTTACAATTCAACTACAATGTTTTCATCAACAGTTACTAAATAAAATAAAAGTGTTAAGGGAGAAAGTTTATTTTCATAGACATGATTTCCACCTCCTCTCTGTGTTTAAATAGATTCTCTTTGGTGCAGAGAAAGCTGCTCTGCTGACATGAATACAGCACAGAGGGTTCAGCTATCTATCACAAACACACTTAGTAGTTAAATCTTAATTAGCTGCGAGTCAATCAGGTTAAGACGCTGCGAGCAGGTTCATCAGTGTGTATGTGTATATCTCATTATCGCAGATTGAAAGCAAGAAGTTGTGCACATTATGTGTGTCTTTGCATGCTTTAAAGTGTGTACAAACATTTTGCACTTGTGTGCGTGTCCATCATCTCTAACATCCACTTATCCAATTACAAGTGTGAGGATATGATAGATCTTCCTCAGTCAGGACAAGATTGATCAGGCTATGATGACTTGTCACCTGCTCAGCTTCTTTCATTTGTTTTGACCCCTTTAAGTGGCCTGGACATTATGTTTCCAGAGTGGAGAGGGGATCCTGGTATTCTTGCTCTAAAATTGAATTCTTCATTGTCTCCTTCCTCTTCTTCCTCTCTGGGTGATTGTATCAGGAAGCGATGGGCCCTTTCAATTTCATTGGATTTAACGAGGACGCGAGGACGCGAGCACATTAGCGCCTCAGCACAATCGCATTTGTCAGCATGATCCTTTTTAAGTGCATTTCAATTAGGGCGTGATTCTTTGATTTTATTACGGCTCGGCCTCGCTGACAAAATGCTCACCGCTGGTTCAACAAGCTTCTGTCTAATGTACACAATTTAATTTTCTTAATTGAGCTAACATGCTTTTCATATCCTAATTCTTAGAATAATCTTTGATTGCTGTATCTGCTGCGGCAAGCTTTTAATGAAAGGGGGGCAGCCTAAAAACATCTGTTAGACCCGTGATTAAATCATCCGCATAACATCTGCATTTATGAGGGTATTAGCACGCTGTCTGGCCCTTTATCTATTTGGGGCAATTATCTTCTATGGTTGTGGTAATGCAAGATATTAATATAGATGTGTTTGTGTGGTTACACCCGCTGCTCCACACTGACAACTGTCATCTGGCTTTGGATACAAAGTACCAAGCGCTCTTTAAACAAAAGGACAAGGAGATGCTTTGTTCTTTGTTTGAGCTTTTTATGTTGTCTGCTTTTCTAAAAGGTGCGATGTATGTAAAGCAAATCCTGTTTCCTCCTTTGTGAGTGATTAGATAATTGATTAAGCTGTTAAATACTGACACACACACAGAAACACACGCACACACACACACACACACACACACACACACACACACGAGCGGATGTCTTACACAGTGTTTCCATACCTGCTGGTTTCACACAGTGTCGCTGGAGTACCAGCAGAGAGCCTTCCAGCCCACTGTAGTGTGAAACACAGTATCTCCTCTTTCCCTTCCTCCCTCCTCATTCCCTCCCTCCCTCCCTCGCCACCTTACATCAGACCCACTTTTATCAGGACTCACATGAAATGGGGTATCAAATGAAAGCCATCACTTTACCTCCTTAACCCCATCTACTTCCCCCTTCTCTCCTTCCTTCCTCCCCCCTGCCCTTCCTCCTTTCCCTCCCACGTCTTCCTGGTGGTGTGGTCATCTGTCCATTAAGTGGGGGTGAGTCAGTCACCTGCCGTTTGGCCCCCTCATCATATGACACACGGTGGCACAGCACGGCTGTCATCGCCTCCGCCGAGCCAGGATCAGGTGACCAGATTATCTCCCTGCTGGCTTCCATTTCCCACATTCTCATGTGCTCCACTGAAAACAGATCACACACAATCAGGACCAGATCAACCAACCAACGGGTGGATTGCCTGATTTCCACGACATGTGTCACTGACATACACAGGTCAGACTTTGTGACTGAAATGTACTTGGCTTAGTTTAATCAGCAAGGTTACAGAGTGGGTAACGCTAGCTGTCCAACATACACCTCTCCAGCAGAAATCTGTGCTGGGACAGAAGCATGAACTGGTGTAAGTAGCTACAAGACACTTTAGAGCCTTGCAGTGGCCAAGTGTGTGTGCGCCAAAGGTTTGGAACTAATTTAACATTCGCGTCTTAGATTCCACATAGATAATGGAAACTATATTATGTAATGTTCGCCCTGCTACAGCTAAACGCAAGCAGATGATGTAGCTAACATCACCAACAACAAAACTGCACAAAATCTCATCCATCTCTTGGAATTTAAAAGATTGAATCGATTGTTTTATAGTCTTGTTTCATTAGTAACATACAGTATTTCTTCGCATTAAATCTGAGTTCAGGTGTGGAGGAGATTCACCGAGGACTTTTCCAGCCTGCAATCCCAAAAAGCTAACACATTTTGGAGAAAACTGAGCAATAAGTACTACATTTCTGTCAAAAGTAGTGTGTAAAACTCGAGTAGTTCCTGTTATCAACATTGCTTCAAGGTTCCTCAGAAAAGTTCCTCCGTTTCTGAACAAGTTTATGGTTCCTGAAAAAGGCACAAGAAACGTCTTAACTGTCAAGACACTACAAGCTCCCTGGGCGACATTTCTGTGTTCTGCTGTCTGCTGTGATCCCCTGGAGTGACACGTGACAAACCCATTGCAGAGTGTTGCTGCCACAGCCGTCGCTGCGGCTGAAAGCCCGCTTTATGACATTTCAAAGGTCAAGGGGTCAACCGAGAGGAAGGGAGTTGACTGGGGCCGGCCAGATGTTGCTTATTTTATTGTGTCATTGCAAAGTCGTGTCATTCATTACGCGCCTCTGTGGTCGCAGACAGATGAGTGTCTTCAGACCGTAGCCACACCCAGGGATAAGGCTAATTGCTGCTGTGCTGCCATTGTCTTTAAAGCCCCATTTTGTGGCCGCCACGCTAAGTGGTGCAGCAACAAGAGACACATGGATGCACGCTGGCAGTGCCCTTCATGTGGTGCGTCCTAGCTTTGTTTCTCATTATGGAACATGATTTTGTTTTTTCCTTCACTCATCTTGTGTTTTCCTTGTCTCGCTTTGTGCCTGGTCTGTTTTAACTGCGTGGGTTTGGTCCTGCATGGGCGGTGCTGCGTCCCCGAGCCGGGCAGGGAGGCTGTCTCTGCCTCGCCGGTGCCCACATTAGGGAGAAAACTTTCCCCAACCGCCGAAGCCACACACACACACACACACAAGCCTCCTGCTGGAGACCCGGTTTCCCCTCAGTGACTGACCTTTCTTCAGGATACACGTAAAATTCGCAGCCAAATACTTACTGAAATTCAACCGTAAGAATAGCACTGCAATAACACCTCGAGGTAAAATGATTGACGTGTTTAAACAACAATATATCATTCAAAAGAATTCTCATTACATGTGTTTGGCTCTGTGCGGTTAGCATTGCAAAAGAGGAATTATCTCTGTCTGCTTGTGTTTGATGGTCCATATTCCCCCGCAGGGACGGAGCCTGTGAGAACTCCTCGTCTCTGCACTCTTCACTTTATTGTGTAAAACGCTTCTGGCAGATGCTTCAGTTGCGTCCAGGCCCATCAACTTCTTTCCCTCCCTCGTCCCTTCTTCCGCTTGTTCTCTCCCCACAGACGAATCTCGGAGCCGTTACGTGTGTGCGTGCGTGTGTGTGTCCCTCCCCTCCTCCCTGTGACCTCTGCCGGTGGAGTGAAGTGCAGTAATCTGACCAGCGCACTTCTTGCAGACACAGTCAAGTCCCCTCTGTTGTGCTATTATGAGCGTGAGTGTTATTACCCCTCTTTGCACAGGAAAATAGGCCTTGATTTTCATCGACCCGTCCCCGAATCAATGCTTTTAAAAATCTTAGACACCTTTTACTTAAGAGCAAAAGCATGCATTTTATGTTTTGACATGGTCATATTGATTTGGGGTGGGGGGGGTGACGGGTAGACGAGGGCGTAGTGGGATGGAGAAGGGGTGTGTTAGTGTGGGGGGGTGGGGTGTTGACCCCTCTCTCTCTCTCTCTCTCGGTGTGTCTCTCTCTCTTCCTCCAGCCTTCTCGCGTCTCTCTTTTTTGTGCTCTGGCTCGTCTGCCAGTGTCTGGTAACACTGCCATCCTTAATGGCTTTCCCGTGCTCTGTCTACACTCCCCGTCCCCTCCTCCGCCCCCATTCAACCATCTCTCTCCCCAACCTCTTCAAGCACCACCCCTCCTTCCGCCCTTTTCTCTCTCAGGAGCCCCTTACTAATCAATACTCAGTGCTCCCCGTGTACACACCCCATGTCACTCACATTTGGTCCTCTGATAAATTATGGATAGGGGCCTCTCACATCACATCTAAAATTTCTATTGTGTTTGTCAATGGGGCTGATCGATACTTCACCTCGTCTCATCCTCAAAGCTCCCCCCGCGCACTCCCGCTCGCTCTCCACTTTCATCCCCGTGCTCTTCTTCGCCCAGTTCTTTTTTTGTGTGTTTGTTTCCGATTTCTCATGGACCCTCTCGTCTCCGTGGCCGTAGCAACTGTAATTCAGGAAGAAAATGTAATCATCAAACGAGCGCCTCCGCCTCCGCCTCTCTTTCCCTTGTCCCGTCTCACTCGCTCGCTTTCTCCCTCCTCTCTTTTCGCCTCAAACTGCCATTAACGTGTGCCGACGCTCAGACAAAATACCAGTTTGGGAACCTGTGGCCCGACGCCAGTTTAACAAAACCACAGCACCCCTGCATCTTCACTTCTCATTGGCTTCCTCCACATCCTGACTGAGTGAGTGAGTCAAAGTAAATCAGCACTTCTGCGAATGTTTGAAGAGAGCTCGACGAAATTAGTGGAACCGTTAAAAGAAAAAAAACTCAACCAAAACATGTCCTGAACTGTCATTCGTGACTGGACTTAATTTAGCTGACAGTGTTTATTCCTTTATTTTGTTTATATGAAGGAAACCGTTGCCATCAAAAGGGGAACTTACACACTCCTGCATCTTTAGTTTCTCACACTCATACCACTCAGTTCTGTCACTTTCTCTCTCTCTCACATACATACACATACACACACGCACACGCACAGAGAGAGGCAAGCCACGTGGAGTCAAAGCAGTGCCGGGGATGTAATTTAAGTGGCATCGGGCTTATCGCAGCCTAAGGCTCAGCTGTGATCTCTGGCCCTGAGCAACACCTGCTACTCACACCAGATCTCACCTCCCACCTGCTGATGAGAGAAACTATGCTGGCGAATAACTCCAGCGGCGGCTCTCGGCCTCCTTTTCCATGACCACTTAACCCCTGACACGGCCTTTTAAGTGAAAGTCTGGTATGTGTCTGCCAGCCTCAGTGTGGCAGCCGAGGCTTTGTGCCATTTACCTAAAGTAACACGCCATCCACTGTCAGCTTCAAGGCAGGAAACTACTTCAGACACGTTGAAGGAGGAGAATGGTTGGACATTTTTCACGTTTGTTTCTATGGATGAGTTTTGATGATCTAGGAGTCGTTATGAAGTAGCTTTTTACGCTCAAATTTGCCATTTTTGTCATTTGACGGGGAAGTGACAGCAATACAATGATGACAAGCAGCAAGAAAGAAAATGAAGCCAAGCCAAACATTTAACATACAAGTGATAATTGCTGTTATGCTATATATTGTACTTTTAAGGGATTAAACGTGTGCAGTAACTAAGGCTCCACAGAGGGCAAACAGGGCTGAGAGCGGCGAGGCTCATTGTGTCAGTGTGATCTGCTTTCCGTCTGTCCACACCTCTACACCCTCTGCATCAGTGGCAGATCAAACCCAGCCCCCCCCCTCCCCCCCACCGCACCAACCACCCCCACACGCGTCCATTCCCACAGTCGTGTCGTATACGCCCGATATGAAAGCCGAGCAAGGTGAGAGCGTTCTTCATCTCCTCCATCATCAGGCCGCCTCGCCCGTGCTTTCGCGGGTTTACAAAAGGAGCCCAGGTTGACCCTTTTATATATAGATAGACGTCACACACACACACACACACACACATACACCCTTACCTCCACACACACACACACACACACACAGCTGCTCTGACAGACACACTACAGAGCAGTGTGGCATGCCTGGCAGGGGTCAATGGCTTTTATCTTTAGTGCGTCTGACCTTTGTGCGAGTCTTGTCTGAGGCTCTCAGAAACCAAAGTTATTGTGCTCGGTTGAGTTGTAGCAGCGTTAGAGTTCTTATTATAACAAATATTATCTGTAATATCATCTGTACCAATGTCAGAAAACACAGCAGGGTGATTTAAGGGTGAGAGTGAGACTCAAAGCCCTGCTGCTCTGCCAAAGTAGGTCAAAAAGTTCAAAAAATATTGATCAAAAACAATATTGCTCATACTATTACATACAAACATACACGTACTTCTCTCTCTCTCTGTCTCTTGCTCGCTCTCTCTCTCTCCTGGAGGATTTCACATTTGCGCGTTGTCTGGATGTATCTGTTGGAATTTGCGGATGTGCTTCTCTCTCTCTCTCTCTCTCTCTCTCTCTCTCTCTTTCTCTCTCTTTCTCTCTCTCTCTCTCTCATTCTCTCTCTCTCCATCTGCAGCTGCTGCCTTCTCAGTCCCTGGCTTTCGTGGAAAAGGTGGTGTCATCCTCCGCTCTCACCTGTCGGTTCGGATTTACCTCCAAGCGCAGGGAGACTTCCTGATTCGTGTGACAAACACAAATGCCTTTAAATTCCCACAACCCTGGCTCCTTACCAGCCTCATACCTTGTAATGCATTATTCACATCCTCTCCTTCCCCCCCAACCCCCTCGCATCAGGAGAGGGACAGCCACACACGACTCGCTTGGCAGAAAATCCATACGGCGTTGACGTCTTTGCTTGAAGCAGGCAATTAATAGAACCACAAGCCGGATCTATTTTCTCTCATAATCGGACTTAAAGGTGAGGAGGTAACGATGCTATTAAATGGCAATGTTAATTTTTTTGGCAAGGAGACTTTGATCATGAATGCATGCTGAGTCAGTCAAGGTTCTTCAGGGTGCCTGAAAAGTTGTGTGCTGACAAATCCAGATAAGGATCACAAAACCATAAGACTCTTGGTGATTACTTTTATTTATTATGTACTTCATTTGAATTACTGAATGATAATTGAACGCCTTGAACATTCAGTTGGCAGACTTAAAGGTGTCTGGAATTATTCAGGTACCTGACTTGATACATGAAATACATTATTTTTCCTCTTTTTGACTCTCATTAAACTAATCGCAACCGCTCACATCACTGTTCATCTTGTTTCCCACATAGTCACTCACATACATTTTTGTGAAGAGGGTTCATTCCTGGGATGTCTGGAGGTACAGTAGCTCGGAGTAGAGAGCATGAGGTGGCCGGGATGCCTCTGTCCCTAGCAAAGGTGCTCCGGGTCCTTCCAACTGGGAGCGGACCAGGGGGCACACCCAGAATACGCTGGAGGGATTATATGTCCCATCAGGCCTGGGAAACATCCAGAATGTGAATCTGTGACACTGCCTCCATGACCTGAACTAGATCAGCATTGGAAAATGGATGTTTTATTCTTCATAGTACATAAGCAGGCACAGCACCCTGTGTGGCCAGTGGTGTTCACAGTATAACCTGCACTCCCTTCTCATGTGCTGACACCCCGCGTGGCTGCGGGCCTGTCCTCTTCTTAATGGTGAAAAACGAGAGCTGTCATGTCGTAATCGTGTAATAACCGTGCGCGGTGTCACTTTCAGCAATTAATTGAGACGCTGTGACTGGGCTGCGTAAATCCTGGCTAAGTCGGCCGCGACAGGGCGCAGCAGCAGAGGGGTGTCGGGGGAGGCCAGGCTTGTGTGTGTGTGTGTGTGTGTGTGTGTGTGTGTGTGTGTGTGTGTGTGTGTGTGTGTGTGTGGCATGTGTGCCTAAAGGAAAGGAAAGAGTTAACATTTGTGCATGTGCTTTGAGGATTTTTATTTTTAAACTTCATCAACCAACTGCATAATTTGTTATTACAACTTCTAAAAGAGAGTGTGCGGTTCATATAAGTGAGTGAAGAAGAGTGTGAGAGGGCTCGTGGGGGTGGGAGTTGTGTGTGCTGGGTCACTTACAGAGGGCAGATAGATGAGGTGAGCGGGCCGAGCTGTCACTGAGACCAGACTAACGACTGCAACACTCGGCTCCTGCCAAACGCTTCTGAATGTTTCAAATTTGTTTGGGTACAGACGGCGTCGGATTTAACGAGGTGCCGAGACAGCTTTGAGTTTGTGCCTGTGCATGTGTGTGTGTTTCACATACTGGTGCGTCGCGGTGGAGATCCAGGTCATTTGTAACAGTGCGTTTTTGTGACTTATAACACACGTGTGTATAATGTTTTGGGACACACCACCATGCTCAGGCTGGTCCTCATCCCTTGCATCTCTCGCTTGGAGAACGATTAGAACACAAAATGCTCTCTTCTCAACTGTTCTTGACACATTTTGGACCTATTCTGATCTCCACCTCTCCCTCCCTTCCTGCCTCTCTCATCACTATTTCCCTTTCTTCCCACGGCTCATCAGTTTACTCACAAAATTGGTTTTGTCACTCACATTCATTGATGTATAATGCATAGATGCCGGTGGCCTTATTTCAACTCTAACAATACCGAAATCTCCTTTAATATTAAGCGTTTTTTTTTTTCCTTTTTGCATAGATCTCTGTGACAGAATGAAAGCGGCACAGCAATGATCAAACAGCCACTTGTTTCAGGTCACATCTCCTTCATCTATCTGTCAGAGCTTCTCCGGTGAGGGTTGAAAGAACACCACCACTGGAGAGAATTTCTCCAAATCAACCGCTTTCTCCTGCTGCTCCTCATCCACCGACAGAGACGGTGTCAGAATCAGACTCAGATTCTTCCTCAGCATCCCAACGCAACCTCCACATCGGGAAGACGTGCCGGCGCCTCTTGTCTCGTCACCTGTTATCTTCGCCACGTCTCGCCGTTAAATCATTCATTGGCGAGGGGAGTTTTACAACACGGAATGCGTTGCGGTGTCTATTAAAGCCGGTGGCCCACAATGTCTGGGAACAACTTAAATAGAAATAAATCACGTGAAGTTTGTACTAGTCTGTAATCTTAACCAAGGAATGACATGTTGCACTTTCTACATAGTCATTATTCCCACCTCATCGCGTGGTCTAGTGGACAGATTATCAATGTTATCAGATAAACACTTACATATCTACTAAAAGGAACGAGGAGAACCGGAAAATGTTGAGGTGTCGGTGGATTTCACGTGACACCTTGCTGTCATAGGCTCCTGCAAAGGAAAAGGTGGTGTCTTTGTCTGAGGAGCTTTTACCCGCGACTCCCCCTTGCGGCTTCTCCCTTCGCTATCCCCTCTCTGACAGATGGATTAGGGCTGCTGTACAACATTATTGTAGGTACAAGTCTACAGTATGTACAGTGGATTAATGGAGGGTAATATATGTGTAAAGAGCAGTGTACCTCGTAAACCCTCGACTAGTCCTGTGGTGAGTGCGCGGCGCTCTGGGTAAGGATTAACGCAGAGCTTGCGGCGACGTAAGATCTCTCCCAGGTGTATTGTGGATCGGTTGCACTTGCGTCTGTGTGTGTGTGTGTGGGCTTGATTAAAGCTCTTAATAAGAATAATCACATCATCATCAATAGATATTTAAAACCTTATGTAATAATCTGTCTGTCTGTGTGTCCATTGTACAGCATGTGATGTAATGTTTCGGTTTTCCCACAATCTCACATTCTTAAAGTTGTCGTTTTGATAGTCCACTGAGATACAAAGCAAGGTAGTAAACCCACAGGCATACCAGCGTGCTCACACACTCCACAGATATCCACCCTGAGATACCGCGCAGCCCCACAGTCTACAGAGACTGATGCAATTTTCTTTCTTTCTTTGTGTCCTTTCTCTCTCTCTCTCTCTGTCTTTCTTTCCCCCCACCTCCCTCTTTTCAGCGCTCACTGCAGATTCCACCCTGCCGTCGCCCCTCGTCACATTCCCCAATCTGTTCGCCTTCCGATATGGCGGCCAGACTTGAAAGGTAGTCTTAAGGACGAGAGCTTATACACCGTGCCAGATTTTGTTAAATAACCGCGAGATGTTGGTGCCAATTCATCGGTAATTGTCCCTTCTGGCACAGTCTGTTGAAAGTCCTGAAGAAGCCTAAGCTCAAGATCACTGCAAGTGTTAATCTTCTTATACTTAAGGTATCAGGTTTTCTTTTGATGTTGCTAAACATGTTGACTCCTATCTCAGCACAGAAGGCAATCCAGACGCAGCTACCAGCGAGATGGGGGGTTTTGTCTGCTTCTTTTCCAAGAATTGTGGTTTATGTGTTTCTCCCCCAGCATTCGCTACGGTGCTAAACAAAGCAACAACAGAATATAGAATGAAGCAGGAAGAAAAAGATTGATTCTGTGCTAATTGTCCTTTCCTTGGTGCAATTTAGTCTACTTTGTACCACGTTAAATAGCCTGATTTATTCTTAATGAGGTGAAATCCTGTTTCTCAGACACTTCCCTCTAACAGCCCAAGGTTATTTCTGAGAGCTGCTTCGTCAGTGAGCACCCTTTCACCATCATCTGAGAAAGACACTCTCGTCTCAAAAGGTAAAATATTAAGTGTGTAATTCATTTTCCTTACCTTAGGGTGTACTGTATATGTTTTAGACTGCTGTGACGCAGTTACAGGTAGACTTTGCATATTCACGTAGCAGTAGTGATGACCATGAAGTTTCACACGCTGGGGGAATCTGCCCAAGGAAATCAGGTGGACAATCCAGGGTAAGGTGCACTCTCTTGGGGCCTGCAATCCCTGGCACGCCGGGGCCCCCCTCAGGTGGCCAGGTGAGTCTGGGTGATCAATCACTGATGCTTTTTGTCAGGCGAGGTTCTTCCATCAGTCAATCAGTCAGGCAGGCAGGGCCTCAGGTGGTGGGAGACGGGTGCAGAGGCTCTGGGATCAGGGCGAGCTCCCACATGTACAACAACACTGATCCCACACACAGGTGGAGATTTGTTATGGGCTGGTGGGAGCTAATCTGTGATTGAGTATGGTGTTTGAATCTGACATGGGCGTTCACACAGTAGATGCATGGGCATGTGTTTATAGTATACATACACATACACACACTATGAACCTATACCATGTAACTCAACAAATGTACACAAATAGTTATGAAATGTCAAACATCAACTCCAAAATACCTCGACACCAGGTTCTTACACATCCTCACACTGCAATCAAAGTAAATGTCTGCCTGCCTGGAGGCATTCTTTAAGCATACATCCTGGGAGATTTATGACAGAGTTTAGAACTTAATTGTGTGAGTTTGTTATTGGAAAAAGACAGGTGGGGAGGTAGCTGGGACATGTTTTTATTATTTGGGTGTGTTTCCTCCAATGTATCTTAAGGTAATAAAACTTGTGTTTCACTGTAATTCCATGTTTGATTTGAAGGTGTCTGTCGTTTGGCTGCCAGAGTGGGAAACACTCCCACAGTCTGACTGTGGTGAAAGTAGCTGGAGGTGATTGGGTGTTGCTGCATAGTACAAAGTAGTGTTAATCCCATGACACGTCACCTATAAGGTCAAGTTCATCACTACAGACAAGAGTGGAGTTTTGACAAAGGAGGTATTGTAATCCTGGTATGGATTGTCTCAAGGTTTCAACAAAGAATTCAACTTCTCAAATATAAATTCAATTTAATTTATCATGGAAAGTGTAGAAAAATACCAGGTTCCAAATACATCAGAGGTTTTGGTTGATAGTGCCAGGAGACAGCATTTAGTTCACGTGCATACGTATGCGACGGTCCTGATACATTGAGCCAATGTAGTCCAAACTGAGCTCCGCAAAACCTATTACAGAGCTCAGATGACGCTTGGTGGGTTGACTGGCATCAGTCAAACCCACTGGCTGCCCCAGGGTCACACCAAAACTGGCACTTAGAGCTTTAACACGGAGACAGCACGCACATTATCCCGCTAATGATGGAATTACAGCACTGACTCACCGTGTTGCTACATGTAAGTGGTGGGAGCATGGTAATAGATTATCGTCTGAGAAAAGAAGCACTTTCCCAGCAAAAGCAGCTGTCATTGAGAAAGAGAGGGAGGGAAAGAAAGGGAGGAGGAGATGGACATAAACTCCCAAGAATGGAGGTTTAGATGATTGTAATTATGACTCTCTATAAAACGCTCAATACTGTCATTATCATTGAGTCATATGTCCACGCAGGGGTGTTTAAAAGGATGTGTCATCCTTGTCTGAGGTTGGGGTGGGTAGGTGAGGTTTACAAATTTAGGAGTAAGATATACGGACTGTCCTTTAAACTGGCACAGTCAATAAACAAGTGTAACGTAGCCAAAAGGACGTAATGGATTATGGTAACTGTGTCTGTGTTTCTTCATGTGGATACATGTGGATATGTTTATATGCTTGTATGAATCTGTACTCAGGCTGTGGGCGGATGTGTATGTATGTGTGTGTGAGTGTGTGTGTGTGTGTGTGTGTGTGTATAGAGAGAGCACAATGTGTCTGAGCTTTAATACCAAGAGGCTGTAAGTGGGAGTGCAGTGACTATAGGCCTCTGTGTTGCGGTTGAGTGTGTATAAACGCTGTGGTTGCTCTGTTTTCTTACTTTGGTTTCAGAGCGAATGTCTGAAAAGTTCATATTTTCAATGGCAACTCTGAGAGAACCATAAATTCACAGGGCGCTGTATTTTTATCCTCTTCACATAATGAAAGTTCCAGAGGACAAAACAGTCCCAGCGAGGGTGGGGTGTGTGAGGGAGTAGGTGAGGGGTAGGTTGTGGTTTTAAAGGGACATGAGAGAAGGCTGCAACTCTGCTGGACATGTGGCCATTTGGGAAAAGTGACTCTTGAGAAGTGTTCCCCAGTCTGTGCTCATTGCTCCGAAAAAATATGACACTCTGCGCAAACAGTGTACAGGATATCTGTCGGCTTTTCCAAGTGAAACCCGACCGAGCCGGGTCTGAATATTCTCAAGCAAAATGGCTCCAAGTTCAATTACACATTACAAGCCACATGACAGTTTCCATTGTGCAATACTCAGTATAACAAGTCTGCGCTAAATCGGCCAGGCACCCCTGTTCACACTGGAGTCAGTGTGCCGAGACAGGAGGGAAGGGCCCTCGACAAGAGGCCCTCTTAACTACTCTATTATGGTAACACATACCTGCAGAGAAGCAGACACCTGAGACCCAAAGCCAAGGACCTAGAGGCAACTAGTTACCACCGCTTCCCCTTGGTTGCTCCCTCTTGCACTTGACTGTTGTCAAACTGTTATGGTTCTAATGCTTTTGTGTTGATTGTGGGAGTCTTGAGTCTTGGGAAGATTATCTGGTGGCCCTGTAGCCTTGGGCATAGTTTATAGTAATGAATACAAAACCCCCTTTGCTTTAATCTCTGCTCAACAGACACATTCACTCTTACTGTACGTCGACGACACAATGCACGTCTTCAAAAATATCATTTAATCGTCGCTGACAGTTCACGGGTCCCAGGCATTCAAGATGGCTTGCTTCGGCTTTTCCAGGGTGTAATTCACAGCTCATGCGTGTAACCTCCCATCCCTTTGGTGGCGAGGAGAGGGAAAGACAAGCCCCTCTCCATAGTTAGATCAGTGTGGTGGGAATGCTGGAACCAACCCTGTTAAAACTTGAAAACATTCCCTCTGCAAACCACCATGACTAAGTAGATTAGGCCCCATCCACAAGAAAACAGTCTTATTTCCTGATGTTGTTTGGGGTGTTTAAGTCTAAAACAATGCTGGCTGGTGCACTGAGCCAACTCCTTTATTGCATGCTTCTTTTATTACCATTCAAGTTATTCAAATAAAGTCAATGAGTGGTTGAGTGAAACATGCTAAGATGCACACCAAATGTGTTTATATCGAGCTTAATTATTCCCCCTGATGAGCTTTTCTTGTGTCTACAACCATTTAAATCAAGGGAATCGAAACACACGTTCCTGTGTTTCCACGGTATGGCTTTTGTAGGAACCATGTCATAGACAATACACGGCTATATACATATTTTATTAGGACATGCATATTTTACAGTGTAATCCTTGGCACGCCATTGTTCACAGAATGTAGAGCGAGGTGAAATCTAGGGCTGTGTTGGATCCTTAAATGAGAAAAGCTGAATGTATCCTGACAGTCAGAATGGGCTCAGTGTCATTACATGTTCCTAATCTATGATAATCGCACAAAAAATAACATGATGCATTCATTCTTTCATTGTTGTCATGGCGTTCCTTGTTGTTATATCTTTTCGCTCAGTGTTGAAAGAAACCAATGGGTGACTTTTCTCAGTCTGTTAAACAGGATTTGGCAGGGAGAAAAATCACTTTAAATCTGTGGATATGAATTGAAATCAGACAGTGTCTGAAAAGAACGCTCGCTCACAGCACAATCAAATTTAGAGCCTTGTGGCAGACTGTACAGGAGCCGAGCGAAGGCAAATGTGCTTGTGCAGCAAACATGATTGCACATGGTAATTTCCTGTGTTCTGTCTGCATGGCGTTGTGGTTGAACGAGTGATTATACAGTGCCAGAGAAATGCTAATGTATGTGTTCACAAGAGACATAACATCCAGGCGCAATTAAAAGCACAAACAAGTGTCAGCCAGTGTTTGTGTAAATGACCGGGTTGGGTGAAGAGGGAAAAGAGGCGAGCGGTCACGAACACGTGTTGCTCGCTGCTCGGCGGAGGGAAGAATGGCAGCACTTAAAAAGTGGAACCCGACTGGAAACAAGGAAGGGAGTTGTGCGGCCAACAGGGATATAAACCCCCACTACCACTACACCACCACCACTGTGCCCCCCTTAACCCCCCACCAAACTCAAGTGGTTCCCTGTAAGCATTCCTCCCCCCCCCCAAAAATAAAATCAGCACCGAGGGTTGAGTCACGGCAAAGTTCACAAGAGTAACTTCAACCGTATCGCTCACATCTAATAGCCCTCTGTATTCAGGCTCCTCATGCTACCAGCACTTGATCATTGTGTTGTGTTAGGTACCTCTGGCCCTGCTTTCTTTAGATTCACTCTCATTCACCCTTACAGACAGCGGAGATGGAATTCACTCAAACTTTGACCCGGCCCCCTGCCCCCCCCCCTCGGTCAGGGAATGGCAGGGGACAGACTCGGCTTGAGTGGAAACGTGAGATTCCGGACGAGTCGATCCACGCATAATGACATCCTGGAAGTTTATTATACAATGTAAATCTAGTTTATTATTTATTATTTATTATTACCAGAGTGTACTGACATATCATCATTAATACTCTTTACATTAGTTCCAACATACTAAAGTCAATCAAAGGACATTGTAAGTGAGCCAGTCCACCCACAGGTGCAATATTCAGTATGAATCCCAGCAAACCCCTGTATTTTTATAGCACACACACATGTACAAACACTCGTTTCAGGGTTTTGCAATACTAATGACAATGTTTCTCTATTGATCACAGGCTTCTTCTGCATCTTGAGCTCAAACACAGCTGCGATAACTGATTGGCGCTTGGAGTGTCGGTGCATACCTGTGCATGCACCAGCACACAGGAGATTTATTAGTGTGGAAAAATATACAGTAGTCATCAGTTAAGATAAAAACAAGTGAGAAAGATGATATTCAGAGCTGAAATATGCGTAAGCCTTGCAGTTATTACCTATGCCGTTCCTGAATCTTGGCTTGGTGTATTATCTTACAGTGACATTTTTGTTGGATTTAGAGGTGATTATGCCAGATGTTGGTGTCTGATCGCCTACGGTAAAAACGTGACACAACACGAATCAAAAACAGATCCCTCTCTCTTAAAACACTATTGCTCATTCATTCTGGGCGAGATCACATATCATGTTCGTCTGTTGCCAAAACACAAAGTGTCTCAAACTATTCCAAGATTACAGCCTGAGATAGCTCTGCTTATCCATCTGTCACCATGCACAGAGTTATCTTCTCTTGTTTAAGTCACTCATGCTCAACATCTAATCTGAAGCGTGTGTGTGTTTTTCTGTGTGTATTTGTGTCACTTATGGAAAGAAAGAATGTGCGAGCCAGCAGCCCAGTCTAAGCCCACGTTTTCCTCCCTTCATCACTAAACCCTGACTCTTATTGGCTGTCTGCATGTAGACATTCGATTTGATTCCACGGATTATTAATTATTCTGACAGCCAGATTTATTATTTATCTCGCCAGCAGCACGCTGTAACTGGTGTTAAGCAAACGGGTGGCCGTGTCCTGAAACAGAGACGCGGATGAAGAGCGTGTAGAGTGTACTGTATATGGAACGTCCTGTATTTCTACGTACTCTGACTTTGTCCTCCAGCATCAATGTGCCCTTTGATCGTCACAAGAACAGGGAAGGAGCGCTTCCTTGCAAGGTCAAACACTTAACTATCACGCTAAACTATCGATGCCTGGTGACTTACAAATCATAAGTATTGATCATGGCAAGGATCATGCAGAATGTAGGGCAGACAGTAAAATCATATCCACTTAGGCTTAATAGCCCACATTAAAGCAATTATGCACACAAACTAGGACTGTCTAACTGTATGCATATTATGCGGCTCCATATATCTTTTTCTGCTACATTTTTATACATGCAATTCGAATAATGAATCAAGGTTTTTACTTGCTATTGACTGCTTCAGGTGGCACAGTTGTAATTGGCTGGGTGACCCCTCATCAACCGTGCGGCCCCATAGTCTTGTAGGTAAAGCGACTCTAGTCGATGACATAATGTGCGTAAGGGTTTTATATGTGTGTGTCAATACTCATGTATTTACTAATGACAGTGCAAGCGCCGA
The DNA here is from genome assembly GCF_046128005.1 of Genypterus blacodes. Taxonomy (NCBI): domain Eukaryota; kingdom Metazoa; phylum Chordata; class Actinopteri; order Ophidiiformes; family Ophidiidae; genus Genypterus; species Genypterus blacodes. The sequence goes on along the minus strand of NW_027466879.1, from coordinate 13,584,141 downwards.
CTGGTGACCTGCTAATGAAGTCGATGCATTTGCGAGTCAGTCAACAGGTCAAGGACTAGAGGAGATTCTCCCGTTGTCCTCCGCCAACATTCTGGCACAAGGAGAGGACGTTTGGCCATTTTGAGTTTATTTCAGGTGAAACGCGTGATGATGTCAATGTATGTTTATAATGTATGTTTTAAGACCGAGCGCTCAAGGTCTTTTCACAGCAGAAACTTGGGTTTATATGTCTTACACAAATATATATACATCTTTATTGGAATAAGTTAAATGACCCGTACCACATGAAACCAGTTGTCCTTGCTCTCCTGCACATAACTTGGCCGTACTTATCCGTAACAACCCGGAAAATTCGAAAATAACAAAAGCTTTTGGATACTGCAGGACCTTTGCCTTTGTGAGAATATTGGTTCCAATGAGCAGTTTTGGATGGGGAGCGTAACACTGCGTCACAATTGGCTAAACTCTACCTTAACTTAGTGCCGCCCGCAAAGGGAAATGGACAATCAGAGCAGTTATCAAAAATGACAGATTGTGGGGGCTGGAAACACTCTGCAAAGTTGGGTTTATGTGGATTTCTTTGTCAACAAACTTCACAAACTCTATTTAGAGGCCAAAGGGAAGTAGATTGACTCATTTTTTATTTTCTCTTCTTTGTTTATGCCACTGTGGGTTTCCAAACTGTCCCAAGAAAACGTCTTGATTCACCCTAAATCCAAATGTTATTGTGGACAGGCTGCACACATTTGAATTACAAACAGAGCTTGTGAAGTATTCATATTGTTAATTGCTAATTGGTTGCGTTTTGTGCATCACATCAGCGCGTACATACTTGTCACAGCAAAGCACATTACATTAGACAGATATTACGCTGCGACTGGATAAACTTTCTGGCGCAGCTTTATAATCACCCTATGTGGCAAAACTTACCCATGAAGCATCTGTTTGGCGAGAACACATGAAGGGATTTGCATAATACTGTTTGACCAAAGTCTGCACTACACACATTTACTCCATCCAGAGAGACCATATCTCATGTGTGTTTGGAAGATGAAGCATCATTCATTAAAATTCCAACATTCCCACAGGCGTCAGACAGGCAGATTATAACTTATTGGTGATATATGGAAGCAAACCTGTCGACCTTCGCTTCATATATCGCCAGTAAAAGAAGGAAAATGTGTCTCTTTTTAACTTCTGGCACAAGGTTAGAATAGTTGAAACAAAGATGACAAATTAGATCATATCCTAGAAACTAAACTACCAATGTATTTAATGTGAGATCTTAACTGTCCCCATTTTGTTTACTATGTGCAGTAGAATAATATTTTACGATATGCATACTAACTTACATTCTAGCACTGAGAGAGATTTTGAAGCAAAACACCCACTTGGAAATGTCATTTTAATGCCAATTGAGCCTCTGTTGATTCCATCTATTGTTCAATTACCACTTTCCCTTCTGCATATGCCAATTCCAACCCTATTTGTGGTTCCTTGGTGCGGTTTGCGCAGAGTCAATCACAGTTTTGGTTTGACAAATGCATTTGAACGCTGCTATTTCTCGAAAGATGTTATCACCAAAACCTAAAGCCTCCAACAGAAGAAGAGAAACAGAGGAAACAAGGGAAGGGAATGGATATTTGAATTCTGAGCGCTGCCTCTCACCGAACTTCCAAAGACTACTTTGAACGATGAATCCTGGGGTTAAGATATATGTTGAAATTACATGCATCTTACATTAAGAGGAAGCTGAGGCATGAGCTACTTTACCCCGACATCAATGCACGAGCTGGCATACTAGAAAGAGGCAGAAAGTAAGCTTTCTCAGAAAACTTATGTCATCAAACGCTTTCATTATCTAATGTTGATTCCCCGGAGATCAACATTGCCTCGAAGATATGGGGCTATAATTGCTTTTATTGGTTTATTGTGTGAGCGAAGTAGGCCTTTGATGTATTTAAGGGACCGACCTAATGAATCAGTGAATGCAGAAACAGCCTATCCAGGGAGACGATCTCCAAGGGGGGTGATGGTGGGGGTGGTGATGCGTGTGTGGTGGTAGCGGGGGGTTGAAACAATGGAGTACTTCAGTTTCCAGCGCAGCGTGAACAAGCAAAGACTTAATCAAGCCGGGTAAAGAGTAGAGGATACAAACGCGGGATGTAATCAGGTGTAAACATCCTATACAATGATGAACCCGGAGATGCGTGACCTCCGGAGTTATGGGAGCAGGGTTTGGGGATGGAGGATCGGGGGATGGGGATTTTTTAGCAAATATGCAGAAGTTCTTTCTATACCACAGATACACACATGCCTACACATGCACACACTGATCCACTCTCCCTCCCTGCCCCATTAGTCATTAATCATTATTTAGAGAGAGAGCAGGAGAACAGTGTAACACCTTGTTTTTGATGCGTAAGATTGCAGTGTTTTCCTTATGTAGATTGCGCACTAAGTGATTTTTCAGGTGCCGGTGTGTGTGTGGCTGGGGAGAGGTTTGGACCTGCGGCGTGGATCTGGTTACCACCGGCTTTTCCCACAAAAGTGATCAGAGACTGAAATTGGAGAGGGTGTGTGTCCCTCGCAGCAGGTTTACTCACATTTCCAGTTTAACCTTTTATTAAACTGTCCATTGTGCTCCCTCTTCACAAGTGTAACACCAAGTTACCATCAGGTCAGTTAGGTTAACAGCCAACGGGAGAGATAGCGGGAATGTGGGGCGACACTATCTCATCTCCCTTGCCCCTCAGTCTCCCTGGGAGCCTGTGCGACACATCGGGCAGAAAGGGAGAGAAGTATATACTACAACCATTTGATGAGCAGCGGGGCAATAAATTCATTAATCATCATTATATGCCTCATCAAACTCTTTGCCAGCCTCTCTATGGGAGTTACACAAATTAGCCAGTGAAAAACCAGTCATTTTAGAGGAGCTAGGTAAGTGCTTTTTGATTGCTTTCTTGAACAATGCTTCCCCTGACAAGCTAATAAATCAGATCTTTCTATACTTTAAGTGCAGCTACTGTGAACCCAATCCGAGCTCGCCCCAAACACACACAGAAAGGAGGAGGAGGCCGGTGCGGGACAAGAGGTTTTACTACTGCCAGAGCTCTTTCACAGATTTGTTTTGGATTCCTGCTCTTTATTCGGCAACAAAAGAGGCCCAGCTACAAAGCTTTTGATAAATGAATGAACTGCTGCTATGTCTCCAGATGCAACTGAGGGGGGCGGGGGGGATTTTCCTCATATTGGATCAAACTAACCTCATGTTTGACTTAGGATGAAGAACCGAGCCAACACTGACCATATGGTGGGAAATTCAATTAGATCTCTTTTCTTTCCTTAAGCTTGCGCTGCTTTTAAACATATTAGCTGGGAGTGCGACCTACGGACGGAGGCTTTGCTCTATGTAGATAGTCCGAGCTGGCAGGTGACGCATACCTACTACGGCGATCATATCCTTCCATCCAGATGGCCATTCCATGCAAGACCAGCGAATCATCCATCAGACTGGAAACGGCTCCTTGATTGAAAATGAGGTCAATGGATGATTTGAGCGGGGTTTGGGGCTCGCCATGTCAGCCTGCTCCAGGTATCAGCAGCTCTGGGCAAGTGCATTGGACGGCAGGTCTCACGTGGAACATGGGACACAGTTGGAGGGGTGATCGGGGAGGGGTAGTTAGGGGTTTAGGGGTGGTCTTTATCTGTTTAAAGCCCCCCTCTGATGAGATTACCTACTGGGGTTGGCTGTAAACCACTCTGTTAATCAGGGTGCAGGAGCCAACACACTCCCACTGGCATGAAGCCACTGTTTGATTTTTTTTGGGGGGGGGGGGGGGGGGGGGGTGAGTGGGTGGGTGGGTTGGGGATGGAGGGTCAGAAAAAAAAGGCTGAATCTAACCCATCATGTGCCAATGTCTGGAACGCTCCAAGTGTAACACGAGCAGGCACGGAGACGGGTGCAACCTCATTTGTTTCTATCCGTGTGTGTTTAGATTTAGCTGCCATCTAATTTGACAAAACCCTACCTATACCTGCATGCACCAAAAACCTGAGCAGACAGTGCATGCGTGTGTGTGTGTGTGGAGGTGGTGAGGGGGGTGTTCTTGATTGGATGGCTCCCAAGTTGCATCACTAGCGAGCACTTTACTAAATTGGCATAGAGACACTGTCACACATGGGGCCCAGCTTCCTTCCCTCATTGTGCTGGAAGTGAGGGGAAGTCTGGAACGGAGAGTTTTGAATGAGTCCAGCAGCGGCAGCGTCTCCTTACCCCCTCCTCATTAGCGTTCTCTCCACACACCGCTGAACTGAGCGAGGCTCAAAATAACTTGGCAAAAAAAAAAAAAGCAGGGAAGGGAAGAAAAGGCAGGGCCCCGTTTATCTCCATCTTGGGAACTGATCCAATTAAGTAAGTGCCCATTTGCATCCATCAGAATACAGCAAACAGGGAGGGAAAAGTGGAAGGTTTGGGGCAAACCAAAAAAAAAAGGGGGCAGCACTGAGAGAAGGTCCATTTGTTGTGCAAGGTGATTGGGAGAGTAAAGTGTCCCAGGTGAACGCTGGATAATGGTAATGTTACAGGCCGGCTGTGTGTGTGTGTGAGTGCAGGCATTATAGCGGTCATTAGGACAGATATCTGTGTGGTAATGTGGAGCAGATGTTGAGAAGAAAAGGATCATTTAAAAAGGGCAAATGTAAATAAACAGTCAGGCAGCTCGGTGCCCCTCCCCCGTCCTGGACCCTCTGAAGTCACTGCAAAAAAAACACTTCATCAATCTTCATCGGAGTCATTAATTTTGAAATATTAGAGGGCGACGTGTTGATGCCCTTTGTAATGTTTCCTGATACACATCTACTGCAGTAATCATTCCATTTAATACATTTACATTTACATCTACACAAGTGTTGTGTTATATCTTGTGATTTGTTGTGTTGTGTTGTGTTGTCTTGTCTTGTCTTGTGTTTTGTCTGAGAATGATGCTGCATTGTGTGTGTCGCTAAACACAAGTATGAGTCACTATTTTCAGGACTGGGTGTGTGTGTGTGTGAACTTGCTCACCTTTAAACACACAGTAAATGGGAGGAGCCAGGCAGAACCTGTGAAGTGTCGCAGGAGGAAGAACCGGCTTGTGTGTGTGTGTGTGTGTCTCCACCTCCGGACACACTAGCCTTCCCCTCCTGTGTGATGTGCTTACCTGAGCGGCTTGGCTCCCAGTCAAAGTCCCTCCTTCCAGTAAGCACTGTTCATATGTTAGTGTGTGTGTGTGAGTGTGTGTGTGTGTGTACGTGTGTGCCCCTCCACCTCCGCCTCCTCCTCCAGGGCAGGGCAGGAACCCCCAATGTGAGTGCCAGTGAGCCCTTACATGGCCACTGAACACAGACCCTTTGCAGTCACAGGGTCAGGAGCTCACACCACACTGCTGTCAGGAGCAGATTGGTCAATGAGCAGCGCTTTTCAACGAGTCACAGGGCTTTCACAGCAAGCCTGTGTGTGTGCGTATGTGTGTGTCTGTGTTATGCCACATAATATTGCATAGATAACTTGTTTGCCGTAGGAGCAAAACTGGTCATTTTGGATTAGATTTACATAATTACCATCAAGTCTGTAATCATAGCCATTTCCCCATTATGTATATATGGGTAAATGATCTACATTCACTGTGTTCTGTATATTCGTTTTGGCAAAAAAAAAAGAACTGAATCGCTCCATCACCTCTATAACCTCGGCCTGCCAGCACTTCATCGCTCCTCTTCCTTAATGTTTTTTTTTCTTCTTTTTCCATAGAAATGTTTTATTTATGTTAGGGGGGGTAGAGGACGGAGAGAGGGGGAAGGGGGGGTCACTTAAAACATCTCACAGCCCGAAAATTACACATGTAATCTCTCCCCGAGGAGTTCCACAGAGAAATAGAAAAACAGTTGGTGAAGTGCAAAAAAAAAAGAAAAAAAAAGAAGTAGTGGTAAATCATTCTGTGCCTCCTTATCTGGAGTCGCTTTACAATGTGTGCAAGAGCGTTTTATAACTCTACTTAACGTGAATATTGGAGGTGCCAAAGGGCCGCACAGTCACTTTAGTCCCTTTTTTTATGCTTTTCTGAACTGTAGTCGAGGAGGGAAAATAAAGAGGTTTCAAGACGTCAGTTGGCAGAGATTTTGGTTCAAAGTGGGTTGAAATTGAATTAGTTTGTACAAAGTGAAAGCCAGCTGAACAGCCCTGTTGTCTGGCCAGGAGGAGTTGGGAGAGTTTGAATATTGAGTCTTTAATTAGCTTTTTCTCATTTTAGAGGATGAAACAGCCTGAAGATCTGAACCTGACTGGAGGTTTTGGGTGCGTTCAAAGACCTTGAATGTGAGTTTAAGGACACAGGAACAACACAGAATAATTAACCCTTAAAGAAACAGGCAAAAGAAACACACATCTACACAACAGTGTGACTTTTACGTTCCCATAGAGACAGACTTGCCCCTTGCAGACACATTTCAGGGGGGTAAAACACACCTCAATGTCTCACTCCTCCTCTTCCTCTACTCCTCTCCTTTTATTTCAACTTTTTTTTTTTGGTAGGCACTTGACTCGCCGATCATACCCTTGTGAATAATCTCAGGAGGCCCCCAAGGACAGCCGGTGTCTATTTACACGTTGGGGCTGAATTTGACCCCCTGGGTCGGTATCATCTGTGTTGTATCGTGGAGGGCAGATGTTTTATCGGTATAGGCTGTTAAGACCAACGTTAGGAGTGTGTGTGTGTGTGTGCGTCAACAGGTTCTTCGTGTCATTCTGTGGTTTGACGGCGATCCAGCAGTTTTGCGTCCTCAGCTCAAACTGCTCTCTCCTTTTAAATGCGTATAATCTAGGTTATAAAATCATAAGAAATAGCCTGCAATTAAGAACAAAATGTGTGAAATGACGCTGTGAAAACATCATAAAAGCGTCAAACCTTTTTTTTTTGCCAGATCCTTTAAATGTAAACTCAATTTTTGAATGTTTGTTTTGAAAGTTGATCAGACTCGTTCGCTTCTCTACATTCTTCCGTAATTTGTTCCGTCATTCGTTCCTCCAACACGTCCGCTCGCAGTGGAAACTCGCTGCTGTTCTGAGGTTAATTCAGTGATTAAGCGTCTCTACCGCCGCACAGATCATCGCTCTAATAAAGGAATCGGAGGAAACACACGCAACTTTGCTTCATTCGATCCTCCAAAACAAACCTGAACGCACCATTTAATCCTGTTCCTCATTCCTTTATATTAACATTATATTCATACACACACACACAGAAAAGTGTGTAGGTACTTTTTGAAAATGTACATATACCCTGTAAATGCATTTCTTATATTCTTAAAATGTTATTATTTTAATATTATTAGTATTCATATAATTTCTATTTTACTGGCAGGGGTTCACTCATTCTAATACACACATTTTAATTTAGATCCGCCAATAAGATTATTTTCATGGTACAATCATTATTTCAGGTCGATTAAAAATATTTAACGATTTCATAAATAAACTAAGAATATTCTCAGTCACACAACCGGAAGTTGTGTGGCGTTTTCTTCGCTTCAAAAACGAAATCGGTCAATTTATGTTTTTATTTAGCCAAAAATCATGTCATTAGTGTTAGAAAGTAAGGGCACAGAGCTAAGCCTCCTCCTCTCCTCTCTTCTTCTTCTCCTCCTCCTCTCTCTCTCTCTCTCTCACTCTCTCTCTCTCTCTCTCTCTCTCTCTCCCTCTCTCTCTCCCCCCCTCCGCCTTCACACGTGGGAACTGTTTCTCCCCCGTTTGGTATTCTCACATTGTATCAATCCAAACAATGAGCCGACACGCCATTCAACATGGAGGGGAGAGCAACTTGTCTAAAGTTGCAGAGCGGATCTCTCCCCTGCAGGCGCTCCTGCATGCCTCCGTCAGGGCTGGCAGGCCTCTTACGCACTGCAGCCGAGAAACACAGAGAATCAGAGAGCAAATCTGTGTTTCTGTTTCCTCTTTGCTGCTGTAATGTGACATCAGGCCCAAAGAAATATGCTCATACACACAACAAAGCCTGAAATGCCTCCTGATCACCTATACTACAGGATGATAATAATAATAATAATAATCAAAGACCCTCTGTGGTTTCTCTCCTATATGAAAAACAAAGTGTCATATTTTTGGAAAAACATATTTTCTATAATTTTTTCAGTGAGGAATTAACCAAAAAATCATCCTGTTATTCCCACAAAATTCCCTCTAATAATAATAATTAAAATAATATTAATTAAACCGATCTGCCACCTCCTTCCCTGCCAGGCCCACAGTAACACCAAACCTGTTTGACACAGGCACACACACACGTCACAGCGTTTACCTCACCTAACACCGATGACTTACACCTTTGAAAGTGTGTGTGCCTGAGTTTGTGTGGGTGTGTGTTATTTCTACAATCAAATTCCGAGAAAACAACGCCATTTCTAAATAAAGCCGTACAGTTCTGTTATGGGGGGAAGGGGGGCACTTCACCTCCTCCTCCCCAGGGAGCAGTGAGAGAGGGAGAGAAAGAGAGGGAGAGAGAGACACATAATTATGCTATTTAGCCGGCTGATATGTCGCAATCACTGCTCCACACACACACACACACACACACACACACACACACACACACACACACACACACACACTCTGTCAGATTAGAATAGAGGTCCCGAATAGAGGACATTAAGGCGGAGGGAATTATAGAAACCCCCCGGGAGATGTGACACCGGAGCGGAGGAAAGTAAACTATAGAGATTAATGGGACCATAAACAAGAACACGCTGTCCCACTTCACTGGAGGTCACAACAATAACAACAACAGCAATAATAATTATAATAATAATAGTAATAATTATTATTATAATATTGATGGTGTTGAAGTAACGAATTTCCAAAAGGTGAGAAATGAAGGCCTGACACTTGGTCCACTGCTCAGGACTATTCAATCTTTTTAATAATAATAATTTTCGATACTAATATTTTTTTTTTTATCTCTAAAAATATTGCTGCGAAATTTTTGAGAAAAAATTAATTAAAACAAACGTATTTCTCCCCATCTGCTTTGGGGGGAAAACCGTCTGTGTTTTCTTTCGTCCCTTTTTTCCCCCCCTCCATCTACTTAAATTTGCCGTAATCCACATAATAACTGTGATCACCGTGTGTGTGTGTGTGTGGGGGGGGGCGGGGGGCGGGGGGGGGGGGGGGGGGGGGGGGTCGTGTGTGTGGTGTGTGTGGTGTGTGTGTGCCCCATTGGCTCCACTTCTCTTTTTAAACCGGGACATTTGATCAGGGATGGTTCGCCGTGACGGATTAAGAAGGAGCCCCCCTGAAATTATAGGAGCAAGTGTGACACCTACCTGCAGAAGTTGGAAGAGTTTGAGGACAAGAGTGTGTGTGTGTGTGTGTGTGTGAGAGAGAAAGAGAGAGAGAGTGTGTGTGTGTGTGTGTCTGTGACTCTCTCCCTTTGCTCCAAACACAAAATGTTTCCCATCTCAACGCGCCATTAAAGAGCCTGTGCATTAATGATATATAATAGGCCAGTATGTTCTCACTGCATGGTCGCGTCCCTTTTAACAGCTTTGCCACGCCTTAGAAAATAGTAATGAGGTCTAAATTTGGCATAAAATCGAGCTCATTACCGGAGTTCACCACCTGATTGCTCTGCATAAAACACCAAAGGTAATTGGGTTAAACGGCTGCGCCTCCGTGTTGTTATGATATCAATATCCACATTCAGAGCCATGCAAGTGTCAGTGTTTACCTTCAAAATAATCAGAAATATAAGTCACACAGGGGCCTGTGCTTATATCAACCAAACCCAAACTCAACTCTTTTTGGTTTTCAAAACACTCCTCTCCCGGATGTAAGGCCTACATTCTCAACCACATGCTCTTATTTTGAAACAATAATAACCACTGAGACGTCTGTCATAGTGCAAAACTCAATTAATATTTCTTGAGGATTAATTGGCTTTAAATCAGTTTTTTTGACACACATCAGGCAAAACCAACTGCCCCCCCCCCCCACCCCCCCAATAACCGCTGAACAAGTATATCTTTTTTTTTCCATAATTTACTTCAAAGATAGTGTATTGTCCATTTTAAATACAAAAATGCTACATTAAATATACATGTTAGTCTTTAATACAAATAGACTCAGGCGGCTGCAGCGATTAAGACCATTCTTTTTTACATGTTTTTTGTTGGATTAAACCATTCAGAAACTAAAAATTTGAGGATAGGCATTTACTCAGAAAATAACTTGCTTCATCATTGTTCTTTTTTGTTGTTTTGTCTTTTCTATTCTTTTTTTTCTCAATGCAACCACAAGGAAGAAAAAAAAATTCCAAAATAAATAAATAAAAGTCCGGCGCCGGTTGACTGTAAAGTATAAGCAGGTGTATTAAATGTGTGACATACCTTTCTTTAGTTCATAAGGGGAGTCTTTACAAACATCTACCTGCGTTTGGCTTCTGACTTTCTGGCTCTCCCTGACCAAAGCCTCTGCTCTATTTAACACAGTCTGGTTTAATCCATTGAAATGTGCCGTGGAGCCCGTGGTCACCGAGCCGTGGTTACTGTGAATGTGTCCAAAAGCGCCACCGTAGTTCGTGTAGCCCGGGTAGAAAGGGGAGGTGTAGTACAGCGGCCTGGACAGGACCGTGCTGTTCGGGGGGAGAGGACACTGAGGGGACGAGCGTGACGGAGACGCGCCGGTGCCCATGACTGCGCTCTGAGCCACCAGCCCCGGGCACGAATGCGTCCCCTCCCCGCCGCCTCCGGTGCTGCCCTTACACCTGTCCGACGACGTGGCGATCTCAGCCAGGGACCACAGTTTGGGTTTAGGGGCCGACGGGGGCGAGTGGATAACAGAGGTCACGTTGCTGGTCACCGCGCCCACCGTTGCCGGTGCGTGGCTCAAATCGGACGGCTTGTCTTGAGGCGCGCCGGCGACCAGCATGGTCCCCCGGGGCACCGCCGAGGGAGACGACGTGGTGGGCTTCGCCGAATCCGGCAACTCGGTAGTCCGCTCCTCCTGCTCTTTTAACTCCGAGTCGCTCAGGAGGGGATCCGTGTCTTTCCCGTGATTCTCCTCTTTAAATCTGTCACAGCTTATGTCCCCTGGGTTTAACAATTTATGATCTAAAAAAAAAACACAACACACACAAAAAGAATCGAATCAATGCGGGGCGACAGTATATAACAACGATACACCAAGATTACACCTTAGATACTATTATTATTAGTATTTATTACGATTATTTTGACGCGTGTTATAAATATCAACACAACAGAACGTCACGTCACAATATGAAACATGATAAACGGCGTTTGACTCCACTATTATGCATCACTGGTGGAATCAAAGTGCAACACGCAGGGCCTGAGTGTTGAGATTTGAATGAATAAATGTATTGTCGGTACAAAAACATTATAATATCACATCAATAATTATGGCAATAAGCGTTTAACAGTGCGGCCAAACCTCACGCAGCCGTTGAAAAGCGGGATATTAATGATCACACAGAGACAATAATGATCCTTTAGCCGAATACAGCAGCTGTATCCTTATTATGCAGTTAAAAGATAAATTGACTGCTAAACACTCTGCGTCACCAGCAATTTCAGCCCCTGAGAAGTCAAACGAGGGGAGTTCAAGGTGATTATTATTTAAAGCAATTGTCCCATTATAAATAATATACCACCATTAACCAGCAATCAATTTTGCACCCTGAGTGGAAACGACTGCGATGAAAAATTGATGATTTTTATGCCTTCTTCTTCTACTTCTTCTTCTTTTCTCCCCCACCTCCCCCCTCATCCCTCTCCTCCTCCCCCCCTTTCCCTTTAGCAACCACCGACCTGCTTCCGTGTCCGTGGAGTCCCCCTTGTCCGCGGGCTTGCTCGGCTCGTCGTCGTCGTTCTTCTCCAGATCGATATTCTCGTCCTCGTCCTCGTCCTCGCTGCGGTTCCGTGGGGTCCAGGTCATCTTGTTCTCCTTCTTTAGCCTCCTCCGGGCGTTGGCGAACCAGGTGGAGACTTGGGTGAGGGTCATCTTGGTGATGATGGCCAGCATGATCTTCTCGCCCTTGGTCGGGTAGGGGTTCTTGCGGTGCTCGCTCAGCCAGGCCTTCAGGGTGGCGGTGGCGTCCCGGGTGGCGTTCTTACGGTACGCCGGGTCACCGTACGGATACGAGCCCAGCGGTGCCGCGTACGGGTGGTACCCTATCGAACCGGCCATACCCGAAGTGTGTTCATAGGGAGAACTCTGAAATGACAAGTAAACAACCTTAGCATCTTAAAGAACTAGAAAGGAAGTTTATATCCTTGAACTTGAGTTTTGATATGACGTCACCGTGCGATTGTTTATTTATTTTCTTAAATTCTGGCAATCAAATAGTTTGCTGCGCCAATTCCATATCGTTGGAATAAGGCGTGACAGGCCGAACACACTGTTTTTTGGGGGGGATCATCCTCTCCCAGGCCTGAATACACTCCAAACTCGGCCTACGTGTGTGTGTGTGTGTGCGTGCGTGCGTGTGTGTATCTGTGTGTGTGTGATCAGATCAGACGCTGGGAATTGCGTACAAAAAAAAGGAAAACCACAATTTTTTGTGGTCGCTTCCCTAATTGAGCGACGGAGGAAAGTTTTTTTTACGACTTTCGCAACTAATAAGCGGCGACAACAAATAGACGCTGAAGCTTCAAATTGCCATGAAGTCAAGCAGCGTCAAATCTCCAGCAGGATGTGTACTCATTCTTTTAAGACAAATACTACAATTGACTTAACGCCAGTGTAACCCTATAGACAAATGACGCGTGTTTACTTCACTATACGTGCAGTATTTAACCCGCACGCTTCTCCGTGGCGCACATTTCCCTCACATTTGCGTGCCTCGCCCTTATAAAAACGCTTCCTTACGAGCCAACACCTTCGCCTTTGCATGATATTCAAACAAAAAAATAACCTTTACATTACTCACCACGTATGAGGAGAACGTGGCCGCCGCTGCAGCCGCCGCCGCCGCGTCCGAGCTGTACGGCAAGTGGGAGTTGTAGCCGCCCGGCGACGCGCTGGTGAAGGCGGTAGATCCGGCATAGGGCGCAAAGGCAGATCCCGAGGACGAGCGTCCCAGTTCCTCCGTCCTGGGTCCCGAGATGACGCTGGTGCTGTACGCGGGGCAGGAGTAGAGGGCGAGAGAGGCGGACGGCTGGTATAAGTAGCCCTGGGGATACGCCATGCTGGAGCCCCGGAGAGTGTATACAAGCCACTTAACTTAGCGGACTTTTCCTCCCCCCCTGTTTCTCTTCTTCATGCGCCGCTGCCGGAGCGCATATGGAGCCTTTTTTTGTTTTGTTTTTGCGCCTGCAGACACCGCTGCCTTTCCGCACACTTGACTTCAAAAATAAAAATAAAAAATGACAACGATTCAGGAGGAAGAAGAAGATGATGAAGGAGGAACCCCCCCCCAAAAAAAAGTTCAGGTGATTAAGTGGAAAAAGAGATTTAGTGGATTAATTGGGGGGTCACTGTCAGCGCGACCGACCGAGCGCCCGGCGAGTGGCGGTGCTGGAAGGTTTGGTGTCGTTTTGCGTTTTCTGCCGTGCGGAGTTGCACCGTCGCTCTCATTGCCCGTGCCCAAGTTTTTTTTTCCCTTCAACCCGTCGGACGGGGGCTTTGCTTGGGAAAATGTCCTGCCAAGATGCTAACTTGGAAATTGAGGATCCCGACGCCTCCTACGCTGCAGACTACGCTCCTCCTCTCGGGGTGTAGTCACCGGAGGAACGAGCGAGCTTATACCGGGGCGACCACAGCCCTGCCCAAACCCATGCTCTCTCTACCCTCTCTCTCTCTCTCTTTCTCCCTCTCTCCCTCCCTCCCCTCTCTCTCGCTCTCTCTCTTTCTTTCTCTCTCGCCCCCCCCCCTCTCTCTCTCTCTCGCGCTCTCTCTCTCTCTCCCTCCTCTCCCCCCCCCCTCTCTCTCACGTTAACTAACAATCCCTCTCTATTTCTCTATTTTCCCCTCTTTAACAAGCCTCGTCGCAGTAAGTCTCAGTGCGCCTGGCCGCCTCCCAACTTTCTTCTTCTTCTTTTTTCTTCTTCTTCCTCCAAATACGACGCCGTCACCTTCACACTTGATCAATAACACATCGGCTCTTATACGCCAGGATACGGGGGCTCAACTAGATAGACCGACAGGAATTTAACAGCAAAAAAAAATTACCCCTTTCTTTCTCCGTTTTCTCTCCAGTGCTTATCCAGTCTTTGTGCGTAAAAACGTGTGATTTGAGCCGTGCGCGTAAAATAAACACACTCTCTCCGCGCTCTCCGTGCGTCTTGACTTTAAACAAAAATCCGCAACGGGGAGTTTCAGACGGATCTGTGCCGCTGTGTCACGCCAGACACGTTTTTGCATCGCTAAAGACGCACGGAGAACTCAAAGAAGTCAAAGTAAGATGGCGTAACGTCCGAATCAGTCCGTCGGGATAAAGCTGTGTGTGTGTGTTATGAACAGATGATTTAGCGACATTTATATGCTGTTAAGAAGTGTGCGTGTGTGCGCGCGTGTGTGTGTTTGAGTGCCACAGAGCGGTTTTTTGTGGCGTCATATTTGTAATTTATACTGAAATAAACTGTTCAGACACACAAATCCACCAGGTTCCATTTCTAAACTTATCTTATTTGATAACTGCGGATATTTTCCTCCGTTTAAATATAAGATAATGTACATTTATTGAATATGTCACTATGGTACCATTTAATGCAATAAATGTCACACAAATATTCAGTTTATTACTATAATTAATATTTTTATATTATTAATTTCTGCATGATTATTTTTAAGGCGTTCAAAATAAATTAACCCATCACACACTGCAGAGGACAAAAATAGACTATTATAAATGCGTAGGCTGTTATTAATATTATTATTATTATTATTCCCCATAATTCAGACATCTAAAGGCCATTTTCATTTTGATAATTGACTTTCCAGTTCAAATCTCAGATAAGCCGAAAGGGATCGCTGTAGGCGCTGCTAAAGAGTGTGTGCACACACTGTCACGTGTTTTTTCTTCCCTTTTTTTTTTTTCTCTCTACGCTCTGAAAACCTCCAGAGAGCAAAGAATGATGACGCCGGTACAGTGGGAGAGAGAGAGGGAGGGATAGAGAGGGGGGGGGGGGGGGGGGGGGGGGAGAGAGAGAGAGAGAGAGAGAGAGAGAGAGTGTAAGAGCAGGATGGATGGTTCCACAAAGCGACCCTACAGTAGCCTAATCACGGTGACAGTGATACGATGAGACCCACTTTCACAACCTCCTGCAGTGTTTAGACAATCAACTAATTACTGGAACTCTTGACGTTTCCGCGTAACAGCAGCTACAACGCAAGAACGCAACTCATCCGCTGCTACACTGACAATTATCAGGGCTCGTGTGTGTAAGTGTGTGCTCGCAGTGTAAAGGTTGGACAAATAGTGTTCATGATGTTGTTATTAGATAAGATGTCATTTATCATTTAAATCCATTTTTCATACTTCCATCAAAAAATAAATCCTACTTTTATTAATTTGTGCAAATGTGGCAAATTTTTCAAAAGTAAATGTGTTATTCACTTTTTAAAATAAGTGTAAAAAATAATCTGAAAGCTGCATATTGTGTGTGTGTGTGTGTGTGGCGATGGCCGTACTCAGGTGTCCGCACCACCATCATCATCATCATCCTCCTCCTCATCACCATCAGTGCTCGTTTCTCCAGCAGTTGCTCCCTGAAGCAGCAGGAGGAGGATCTATCATCGGAGCCCACAAAACGAGTTGGGGGCTCATCACAGAAACGCGCAGACCGAGCAGGAGGTGAGTATAGATTTACTCTCATTTTACGCCTTTTTTACGCATTATCTTTGAATCGTGAACGCCATTTGGAGACGTGCGTAAAAGCGCGCGTCTCCAAATCAGCTATACACCCCCTCCCGGGAAAAAACTAAAAACTTCTGCGGTTCTGTTTTGATCGCGTGTGTTGTACGCGGTTTTGACACACGCTGTTACGTCGCGAAGACGATGATGATGAAGAAGAAGATGATGCACGCGCCACTTCAAGAAAATGCCTAAGGGGAGGCTCGTAATCTAAATAGGATATAGAGGCTGTTATTACACAGCATTACGAGGCGCGGCGGACTAATTGCCTGAGTTAAACAGCGAGTTGAAGGCGGAGAGAGGACGGTGGACAGGTTTGTGCGGCGCGCAAGGTCAGCAAGCATGCGCCCCTCCGATCGCACACACACGCACACGCACGCGCACGCGCACACACACACACACACACACACACACACACACACACACACACACACACACACACACACACACACAGTGTTCATGGTGGTTTGTCTTCTTCTCCATTCTTAAATCTGTGTCCTAAACCGATTAGTTGACACCAATTTCTCTTTGATGTATTAGCTGAGGGCTTTTGCCACTTGGAAGCCAATTGAAATTCAAAGCAGTTTTCGCTCTGAATGCTTTGGGGAGATCTGCTGCAAATAATGGATGTAATTTATTTTTGACCTTGCATTTTTTTTTTTTTTTGGAAAGGGGGGAGGAGGGTTTTTAATGATTAAACATATGTGCGCTGTTTTCCTGGACTTAACAACTGCCATTAAATTGTGTTATTTTGTTGAATAATGTATTTATAGTTAGAGGCCAACTTGTGTTCTTTTGCTGATGTTATGCTGATGTCAAATTAAGTTTTTCCAAATGTATTAAAAAGCAATGATTGACTGCTTGTTTGTCTTTGTTGTAAATGTGTCCATGCGTCTGAATGCGCTCGCACACACACACACACACACACACACACACACACACACACACACACACAGAGTATACACAATAAGTTAAATAAGATCAATCATGCTTCAAATTTTGAATTTGCAGATGAATTTGATGTTTAACCTGAACAATATAATTTATCTAATAATATTCTAAAACACAATTCAGATTTCAGGATTCTGTTCCTACAATATAAATGAAACACACATCTCACATAGGAAAATGTCCCTTTTGCTCAACTTAATTTCTTTCTCTTTTCTGTGTTATTGACCCCAAATGAAGATTAACTGTATGTGGCATGTGTGTGTGTGTGTGTGTGTGTGTGTGTGAGTCTGTGTGTGTGATTTCCGTGTGTCTGTCCTCCTGTCTGACCTGTGATCCTCAGCGGGCTGAGCTCTGGATTGGCTAAGTAATGAAATGATGAGCCTATTATGAGAAGAGATCCCAAAATAAGAGCTATTGGACAAAGATGAGACACTTCTCTCACTGCCAGCACCGCTCCTCCTGAAGCTCACTGCCAGCTGTGCAGATGATGATTGATTCGCTCTAGAGAGGTCAGAGGAAGCTACCTATTGATTTTTCTATATTCCATCAAAAATATTTATTTACAATTGTATCCACAGGGCGTATGTAGACCTATACCCCATACCCCCCTTTCAAACTGGGAGGGGGGTATAAAAGGATAATTCTTCCTCCTCCACGACAAGACAAATGACTTGTAATATTATTTCAGAAATGAGTCAATAGGCCCGGTGACTAAATGAATATTGATTAGATAAAATGGAGCCCGAGTGTGAATCCGAACTGTTTTCGGGGGGCCCCTGCTTCAGACGCCACCCCGTCAGACGGCGCAGACGAGAGCTCTCCTGCTGAGTCCTTAACACACAACACAGATCTGCCTTCTACAGCCGGGACAAAAATAAAGCTTGTGTTAGCAAATATCACAGATGGTGAACCCGCACACTTCTTTCAACATCCCCTCACTCCTCTCAGCTGCGTGTGTACCTGTGTTTTCTGATTCATGTTCTCGGGGCTTTCGTGCCAGACTTGTTATCTTAGACCCACAGCTAAATAACATAGTTGTTTTCAAAGGTGCTATAGGTGCCATATGGTAATCATCTAAATCCCATACCCGATAACTACTTTAAAGCTCTCCAGGCATGTAGGAGCTACTCCTGCAATGCCTTCATGACGGTAAAGTGATACAACGTACAAATCAAATGACTACCGGAATGCTAAAACCACAGTGTGGGAGCTATGCCCCAGATATTTGCTCTGACTTAATCCAATTGAAATAGTATGAGTGAGTTGCGAGGGCTCCTAGGTCTGTTACTGGCTTATGTATGTGATGCGTAATAGAAGTTGACGAGGTTGGTGATAGATCACAGCCCAGGTAATGTAAACACAATCCCTCAGGGTTTGTGTGCATGTTCTTTCTCTTTCCGTCTCTCTCTCTCTTTCTCTCTCTCTTTCTCTCCTAGCCCCCTCCCTCCCTCTCTCCCTCTCTCCCTCCCTCCCTCGTCCCTCCCTCCCTCCGTGTTCATCATCTTTCCTAAATGCATTAGTGGAGCACAAAACCAGAAGCAGCCTTAATCTGTCAACATGCCCTTTAATTGGAGGGAGAAAACAACACGCCTCTAGTTGTGCCATTCCTAAGTGCACATGCCAAAGAAACACAGGAGTTCACGGAGGAAATGATCCCGGGAGAGCGAGGCGTAATTAAAAGTATCTTTTAATAGGCTTGTAATGCAGAGCCTGACTCTTGTTGCCTTAAGTAGAGGGCGAACTCTGCGGCTGGAGACGGACGTGCCAGGGGGGCTTCTTGCTGAGGGAAGGCCTGTAAATGATACCAAACATGGCCTCGCCGCCGCCATCATCATCCTCATCATCATCATCTTTCCCTCCTCAGCCATCGCCACTCAGGACACAGACCACTCTCCTCCTTTTGGTCTTTTGTTCCTTAAAATGAGGGGATTCTCCTCGGCGATGCAAACATCGCCTCGCCTCTCCTCTCCTCTCCTCTCCTCTCCTCTCCTCTCCTCTTCCTCTTCCTCTCCTCTCCTCCCTCGGGCCACTTTGGGCCAAGTTGTGTTCCGCCTCCCACTCGCGGCGCCGCACACCAGCAGCGCTAGAGTGAGAAACGGGACCGAGGGGTTGATTTTTGGGGCCTGCTACACTGTAATCAAATGAGACTGCTTAGGGGAGAGGAGGAGGAAGAGAGGGAGGAGGAGGAGGAGGAGTATTATGTTCTGCGGTGCATTCCACTGCAGCAATGTTGCTCTTTTTTTTGTTGTTTTTGTCAGGGAGGACTTTGATGCCGTATCGCCTTACCTTTGTAGTCCCGGCAGCCATGTTTCATAAACACAGAACGGGAAACATCCCCAGCATTAGAAATTTAGATCGCCGCTTTCCTCCTGCCACTCTGCATTCCGCACGTGCCCGTTCGCGTTCCCCCTCTCCCAGGGCGGAGGTATTAAGTTACCTCTCCCATGGCCTCCGATACGTTCAAACGTCTCACAATCAGCCCCCCTTTATTCACTGTGTCATGTATAATCGGCAGCAACAACAATGGCAACATGGCTCTTGCGTTCTGTGTTTGTCTCTCTTGGTGCTGAAGCATTTCCATGGCTGCCGTCTCGTTTCAGGACAATTACACGTGACAAACACTTAACACACTGTCGGCGGCAAGAAGGAGCCAGGTGTTCAATTTAGAATTTGTCTTTATGAGCGAGACTGTGATATTAATATCAAGCCAAGCATTCCACATTACTCTGTACTTTTTTATTACCGCACAGGGAATACTCAGTGCTCAATTGTCTTTGTAGTTAACTGAAAATCTCAATGGGATAGTGTAATGTTATTCCAAGTCTATCTTAACTCATTAAAAAACCAAAGTGTTCAGCTCTGCTTCACATCTTTCATTGTTTTACTGCAGTCTGTGTGATATGCGGCGTCCTCAGAAGGCCCATTTCACATATAATTGAATATCTAAACGTTAAAGCGGGATAGGTCACCAAAAAGGAGAATGATAGTCAACTAATCAAATTATTCCCTGCACATAAATCAGACGTGGCACTGGATCCTTCTTCTCTCCAGGCCCTCCTCTTCCTCTTCCTCTTGGTCCAACATCTGACACACTGCCCTGGGTGTATGGGGCCAGACGTGGAAAGCCAAAGCGGGGATGCTGGCCTTAATGCCTGACACCTGGTGCAGATTTGGAGGGGATTCCACTTACAGGTACAACGTCTTACCTTCTTCCACCGTCCCAGAAATTCCCTGAGGTATTTCCTTTTCTGGCCCCGGTCCGTGTTTGTTTCTCTTCTGCTTTACCACCCAACTCTGCGTCCTGTGGCAAAGTCCGTGTTGGGATTAAGGTGAAAGGGTGTTGAAATACAGCACGTATCCCCCCTTTGATCCATAATATTAGTATTTGTTAGGAATATACCTTTTTTAAGCCACATGTGATATCAATAGGATTATAAATTCGGGATTCCTGCTGTGGCATCCGAGTTTTTCAAAGGGATTGGGTGTTTTTCTTGAGATAATGGCTACTTAGCAGATAGAAACAGATAACCGTTAACATGACACCATGAAACATCCTTCCATTCCACAAAGAAACTATTTGTGCTGGATTGAAGATTGTTTTCCAAAGATTTCCATTGCAAATATCAGGCTTAATCCCTAACGTCTTTGAATTTTGTATCCGTGTCTCCCTGCTGTTTACACCCGCTTTCCCTGCCCCTCACCCCCCACCCCCCTCCCGCTCCGTCCACACACACCCTCTGACAGGCTTTACAACTGGACACTTTATCCAGGAGTGCCGCCTTCTCACAGCTCGCAGGCACATCTGCAGGCCGTGCCGGGACAACCGAGACAATCCTAGCCAAGCCAGGCCGAGCCAGCCAAGGTAAACACGGCGAGGACATCAAAGCCTCCATTGGAAGCTCCAGCCGGCACCACCTGAGCGAGCTGATTATAGCTCAGCGCAGTGTCACCTGACCCAGGAACGGAGAGGCCTTGGAGGTATTTCAGTGTATCTAGACATCCTTGCAAAGTACTCACTGCTAATAATACAGATTTGGGAGCAGTTTTGATGCAAAAGTCAGGATCCGTGAAACATAAACAAAGTGTGCGTGTGCTTCGTCTGCACACTGTTTATGTTGAGACATGCAACTCTCATCCCGATGCAAATACATTCTAAACATTGGGCGGGGGGGGAGGCAAGTGGAGCCCATAAAGGCCCGCGAGCGCCCGACACTTTGAACAGACAACTATCACTAATCACTCCCAGAGCATTGCGGCGTGTAATTACTCTGCCAAACGTTTGCCTTTCACAGCTTAGCACCGGGAGCCCTGACCCCGCGCTTCCCTGTCTTTCCTCACCGCGCCGTGTGTGTGTGTGTGTATGTGGAAGGGGAGGGGAGGTAGGGGGGGGTAAAGGCAAGCTGAGTTTAATATTTAGAGAAAGAGTGGAGGAGGAAGGAGAGAGAGAGGGAGTAAGACGGGGAGGGAGAGAGGACTGAGGTCGGTGCTTCCGGCTTTGTGGGAGCCCATTTAAACAGGCTTTGAAACCTTAGCCATCCGGAGATCAGAAATAGCCTTATTGACTGCACGGGCCCAGAAGTGAGCGAGCACACAGGGCTCTTAGAGTTCACCCTTCCTCACCACACGGAACAGGAGAGGTGCAAAGTACGGCAGCGCCACAAACGGAGCCTGGACATTCATTTTACATCGAGGGGGGAAAAACACATTTATACTAGCTATTCTTATTCTGATAGCTATTCTCGTATTGTGACTTCACTCTCCTCGCCCTCCTCCTCTCTCTCTCTCTCTCTTGACCTCTCAGTGCTTATTTACAGTCCGCACGTATGTCGCCGATGCCGCTGTCGGTCCGCGGCGCTGTTTCAACGAATGCTGATGAGATGACACAATGCAAATATGAAGTGTGAAGGAGCTGCCTTGGCAAGCAGGTATGGGAGCGCTGGGGCGGCGATCCCATAATGACTATCGGCTGGACTTCACAGCCCGCATATGAACCCGTGCAATGACACAGGCCTTTATAAGAGCCTGGGTGTGATGTATCATCCTCTGCCCACTCAAAATAACACACACACACACACGCACTCATAGGAAAGGCCACAATGAGGGATAATGAAGCCTGGACTGTTTGTCACTCAACTTCTCCATATTATTGCAACGATGTATGATTTGATTCAATGTTAAAGGGGGAATTTATATTTTTTTATTCTTAGTTGACCTACTGACGGAACAGATCTGATAGCTCTCTGCACATTATAGACTCATAACACAGCTCATCCTTATCTTCATTTGTGACCATCCTCACCGCGTTGTCATGCACATCACTAAGGCAAGTTCACTCCGACTTTCAGCGGCGTGGAGACTGCGTAATGTCGCCGATGCTTTTTGAGAGAGCGAGCGAGACAGAGTGAGAGAGACCATTTTTATCACTGATGTAGTAATTTCACTTTATCAGTCAGTTGTGACTAAAAATACATCAGGGATTAGCTTCATGACCAGACTATCTCACACAGCTTTGATAGCATAATGGGGGCTGGTTGCTCATGGTTACAGTCATCTGATATAAGTTCATAACATTCAAAGCTACACATCGCAATACCACAGGGTGTTTTTTTTTCTTTTAAAGAACCAGAATGATAAAGCGTGATCAGTCTAAACTCTAATGAAAATGATGTGTTTTCCTCCCTGTTATCCTTTGTGGGAGCATTTTGCAAAGATGAAAAACACCGCCGCCGCCGCCGCCCCCCTCCTCTCCTCTCCTCCCTCCACTCCTTCCCCTTTCCCTTTTCTATTCTACACAAATTAGCTGTGGTCCTGGAGGGCAAAATGACAAGAGGTTACTGGAAGACTATGTGTTTAATTAATTGAAAAATGCTTAAATTGCTTTTACAGTTGTTATGCGGAGTGAAAAAAGGGAATCCGTGTTGCCAGTACTCAACCATAATTAGCACCCGCGGGAATTAAATATTTAGCATTAGCTGTGTTGCAGCACTTAGGACACAAATTTCTATTTTAACTATGAAAGCGAGCCTGTCTTAAGTGCATGCGTCTGTGTGGACAGCTGTGCAAAGGGGAACAGCGCGGGATATTTCAGCGAGACACCCCAGCGGCATTCTGGGTCTTTCCACATCACATGTGTAAGAGATATGGCAGTTGTATTCCCAGGGGTCGGGCATTACTCAGAGTATTTAGTTTTCTAATTAGGCTGAGGGCCTTCGTCCATGCCTGCCACCACCATGGGAGCCAATGAGAATTTCCTTTCTTATGTGTCAACTCTTTTCTCAGACACACACATACACAGATAGAGAGAGAGAAAGAGAGAGGAGGCAGAGAGAGAGCGAGAAAGCATGTGTGCAAGAGAGAGAGAGAGAGAGAGATGCACACATAGTTGAGGGAGAAGTAAAAGACCTGGGGAGAAGCCTTTGTTTATTCCAACTTTAATTACACGTTGCGTTTAATGACTCCAGTGGTGTGTTTGAGGCTGGCGAGAGGAGAGAGAGAGAGGGAGAGAGAGCAAAGGAGAGAGAGAGAGGGGCTGTGGAGCCTTAATGATCTGTAGCAGTGGATGTCAGCACAGCCATTGGAGACTTAAAGCCCAGTTTTAACACCCCGTTTGGTTCGGGGCTAGAGGCGACAGCTCAAATGGAGTTCTTACTAAGCCACACTCCACCAGACACTGCAAAGAGGGGGACTACTTTAGTGTCTGGTCAGCCTCTCACACAGGGGGGGGCCGGGCCACAGGAGGCATCAAGCAGCTGACCAAAGCAACTGTTGGACTTGTCAGTGCGCATCAGGTTACCCACTAATGAGAAGTAATATCCCGACTTTATAATACTTTTGATCTTTGTCAACGGTGGGATTTGGAGAGGGACGTGCCAAGATTGGACGTGGAATTTCTCTAGCGTTTTATGCGTGTGTAGCAGTAATTAAAAGCACTAACTTTGGAGTCGGAGGAACATATTGCAGGCTTAACCAAAATGGATATCTTGGATTAGTCACGCAAAAAAGGGAGGGACTGAAGGAAATTACCGTCAGGAATGGAGCTCTGTCCAAAATCACAGCGGTCAAAACATGACTAAAATATAAAGCGGTTAAACATACCAAAATATAATCTACTATAAAAGGCCTGTATGTGACAGTGTCGCCGTAAAAAAATCACCACAAACACGGGGAGCTCCAAACTTGCATCTTGCTCTTTGGAATGACACATAAAAAGCCAAGACGGAGGTCTGAGCTGGAGACAAAACATGTCCATGTGTCCATATGTCTGTATTTCAAGGTGACACGTCATTTGTCAGCGTTGAGAATAGCGTCCGACCGGGGGAATCCAACTACCTTCCGCTTCAGCACAGAACGTTAAAGACATCTATTATTGAAAGCTCTAAGAATTAAGATGGAGGGAGGAGGAGGAGGAGGGGGGGAAGAAGAAGAAGAAGCAGAAGAAGAAGAGAAAAAAATCCATGCGTAAAATTGCCGTCCATTCAACTTCAGGCGATATTTTCCTCTAGAGGCGAATATGTTAATTGGGCTTCGTAAAGTAGCTCAATCCTCAGGTTATTTAATTTCCCCCAACAGACCCGAGCTGTGCAAATTCACAGGGAATCCATGTGTAAAAACGAGTCCTCACATCAGCGTAAATGCTCATAAAGGGAAAATGTCGCAGTGGGGATAATGGGCGAACAATAGGTGGAGGTTAAACCCAAACTATTTCATTTAACACGTTTGAATCCGTACAAGAGCAAACCGTCGCTGTATGAGTATAACAGCGCCTGATGCATGACTGTTTTCGAATTCCGGCTCTTTTGTTTTGTTTCCTTCTTTGCACAGACTCCATGTTTATTGTGTGGAGGCCCAGTCGCCGGCCCCCTTGAAAAACAGCAACATCCTGGCAGCGTCCCAGGGTGAATTCATGGCCCACGCATGCCGCCGTCGCCAGCTTCCACAGGCCCTTTGTGGCGAACCACTGACCGTGCTGAGCCCTATTCTCCTCCAACCCGGCAAATAATGTGTCAGGGAAAAGATTATTGATAGCCCGGAGAGAAAAGACGAGCGGGGAAAGTCGGGTCGCCTCGCTCTCCGCTCCAACTTTAAACAACAATACAAGTGCTAAACCATCAAGTTTGAGCGCTCGCCCTGCCTCAGCCAAAGCGCCAGACTGTTGTTTGGCTCGGGTAAAAACGGAGTACAACTGGAACATGAACAGACAACAATTACTTCCATTTGTTTGAAATACAAGCGCCTTCCTCTTTACATTTGAAAACCTTGTAGCGAGGCAGGAAAACCGTGTACTTTCCACAAAAGAGGCGTTTGAATTTCCTGTTGAGTCATTGAGTTTTTGGGGTGTTTTTTTTATTTAACGAGACGTTGGGGGAAGCCGTCGTTCATCTGGCCTAAATGCAGCCCGAGCGCGTGTGATTCTCAGACACACGAGGAAAGCTATATTTACAGAATTAACGACACACTCCATCCACCGCGCAACAGCTGCTGCCCCAGCCACACTTAGCTGATTGGAGGCTGCGGCGTGCTGGGCTTTCCATTTGCAGAGCGGCCCGTGATTGAGCAGCAGCCGGGGCAGTTTTATGTGTGTTTGACTCTCCCGATGCTTGAAATCAACACTGACACTCCCATGCAAAAAGCAAACACTTGTTCAAGCAGATTGACTGCGCGCGAGAAGGCCGCCAGCCTTTTTTTGTTCTGCGTTTCACTCAGAGTTGATCGGCCCAACTTATCTAAGTGTTTGCTTTCTGGGAGGCGGCGGCGGCGGCGTGTGTTGTAGAGATGCAGCAAAGCTTGAGCTGTTAAACAAGCGATTCAAGTCTGTGTCTGTATGTATGTGTGTGTGTGTGTGTGTGTGTGTGTGTGGGTGTGTGTGTGTATACGACGCGGTATATTTTTGCCGTAAAATCTGTGTTTATGTTCACTGCAGGCAGAATTCACAGTGTGTGTTAAAGGGCTCCGGGCGATGCGCACGCACAACCGCCAAACTATGTCTCCCCCACTGTGAGAACAAGAACAAAAAAAAGAGTCTGAGAATGGAAATAAACATTACATCCGCACATGCTATGTATACAAAAAAGTCGAAATGTTTAAATTTTCACGCCACGGTTGCAATTTTATTTCACGCTGTATAAGATGTCGGCTATATTCCCAGTCAGATCCAGATGTCAGTAAGTTATACAAAGCCAGACATAAGCAGAGCATCATAACGCATAATAGGAATAATGGGCCTTTGATTTTTGGATTTCCTATTGAAGCACCTGTCACTTTTTGGCAAGGGCACACTATAGCACCAGGTCTGCTTTGGTGGAGCTGGGGGGAGGAGTGTATGTATCTATGTGTGTCTGTGTGTGTGTGAGTGAGTGTGTGAGTGAGTGAGTGGAAGAGAGTGGAAGATGAAACAGCCGCCGAGGAGGCAGTGATCACACAGACAGACGGGGTGAGTGACAGACAATACCTGCTGTAAAATTCCCTCACATCTCCTCCTGATCTGTATTCATAGATCTCGGCTGCTACGCGCCACAAACTGGTAGCCCACACCAACGGCAACGGGGCTCTTTTGGCGCGTTGGGTTTAACTCCGCAACTCACTACACACACACACTTTCCTCCACCCCCCTAAAAATATTTGCCATCTTTTTGTTCTGCGCCTAAATGACGACTCTGATCGCTGCGATGGAGATACACGACTCCCCTCCGTCTCGTCTAATGGCGCTTAATTCCGCTCCTTCAAAGTCTCCGCCCCCTTATTTAAACATGCTCTCAGGCCTCTAACGCCTTCATGAAGTCGACCACTTATATATATTTCGCCAATGAAAGTCCGCTCACTCAGCGTGACGCGTGAAAGTCTTTCCCAAACTTAATACGCAGGCCTTATCAGCCGCTATCAGAGCCTTTGTTTTTGCGTCGCGGTTCACCCTCTGATGACTGACTCCAGGCCTAAAACTTCCTGAAACCTTAGCTTTGCTACAAGAGAAACACACACTCAGAGGACAGCACAACACAGAGTGCTGCTCAACTGGATTAGATTTGTTGTGGCAGATCTAGGCTCCAGGTTTGACTCGGGTATCGTGTCGTTTAATTTCTCCTGGAATTGTTTTGACAAAACAAGTTAGCGTAAAGTCGGAAATGTCGGCTGAAACCAAAAGGGTGTGTGTATGTTTTTTTTTTCCTCCTCTTCGCACCCATGTGAAGCATATGTCAGTCATCAGCGGAGTGTTACAGTGGAAGTGACATCAGAACCCTGGAGGGCTTGCACTGCGAGAGAGGCTTTTTGATATGATTTCTGAGAACAAAGAGCTTAGCGAGCAGAAAGGAGTCGCTTGCATCTCTGTTGTTGGAAACAGCCGTTTCTATACAAACACTAGAGATGAATTCAAGAGTTTCTGCCACCGTGCTTCTGCTGAATCTTTATCTCTGCAGCTGTCACAAGAGGTAAACGCCACGGTTTTTGTGTCGCTAAAGTGCATATTTAGCGTGACAAGGGTAATTATTGTGATCTTAGCACGCTGAGATGAACGAATGTTTGTCAGATTAGTTCTAATTAGAAATGCTCCCTGAAACTGACACAGACTGAAACGGCATCGCTTTTAATCGATCTGCATGTTGAAACAAATTTCCTGTGTTGCTTTGCCTTTTCCCACCTTTGAACGAGACCTGATACACACCGCACCATCCGCCAAACTAACAAAGCGACGACGAGTCAAAGGTGCAATCTGACAGGTAAGACAGCGCTGCTGATTGGCTGGAGTTCGTCGAGTTGATCTTTGTCCTCGGCTCGTCTCCTGCTGGAGGTGACGACGCCCGCGGCGGCGAGAGATTGATGGGTGGGGAGTGGGGCGGGTCACTGCGAGCGGCAAGAATGAGCTCTGGCCTTTGAAGTCGTGCACATAGAGGGAAATTGATATATCAGTTTAAGCCCTGGACCCTATTAAAGGAGCGGCTGTCAGGTTAATGTGATAGCCTCCATGTTACCCTCAGACCCGTGCAGGTCAGGCCCTAATTCCTGTCCACCGCTCGCTGCAATTTCATTTTAGTTTCCCATCAGTAATGTTGTTCCCATCAAGAGGAGCTCGCACACACAGTTGACAATCTATCTCTCTCTCTCTCTCTCTCTCTCTCTCTCTCTCTCTCTCTCTCTCTCTCTCTCTCTCTCTCTCTCTCTCTCTCTCTCTCTCTCCTCACTCACCCCTCCTGCCTTCCACTCTGGCCTTACCCACTCACTGGGCTCTCATTCCCCTTGTCCCCCGTCGTCAATCACACACGCAAGGGCCTCAGAGTCCACAGAGGTGAACCCCTTGATCATTCATTTTTAATTACATGCAGAAATACATTTACATTAAAAATGTAGAACGGCTTCTTTTTAATTCAGACAATGTGTATTTATTATTAAACCTTTGTCTTGGAGGTCAGCTCACGAGGAGTCATCTGTCTGTCAGACTCAAGTCGTTGTACACGCCCTCCTCGGCCATATTAGTCCCGCATTAAGGCGTCTGTTATTCACTTTGATTTCCTTCTTCTGTCATAAGTCATCAGGCCGAGCCGTCCGCAGCATCAAAAAGACATTCAGTATCACCAGAATGAAACATGAACAGAATTTAAGGCAGGAGTCTGCGATTAGAAGGCTGGACATACAGTAGTTTATCTAGTGAGTGCATGTAAACGTACCGACTATGGTTCACACACAAACACACGTGATCCTCCGCGTTGTCTATTATTGGTCAAGTCAAAATCAAGACGTTGTACTGACTAGTGACAATATCTTGCTCATTTCCTGCAGCATGTGATCGCAACAGATCATCAAACTCAAAACATTAGTTCATTGATAATCAGGCCTGTTGACAATTTCAGTAGCAGTTATAGAACTCGTTTTTAGAGGCCGTGTTAGACATTTTGTGTGTGAAATTGTGTTGTTGATGTGGTATATTGCACGGCTCAACAAACTGAGCACTTTACCAAACATTCTGCCCCTTTTCCTCCTTTTCTTTAGTTCAAAAACATATAATGGCTATCTTTTGTTACTTGTTGTTTCCCCAGGCCTCTCTTATTCCCTCACACTAAACCCTGTATTCCAGCTTTCCAAGTAAACATGAAAAAAAAGTTCTCACCCTCAAACAAATTTGTTTATAACAGCATCTTTTCAGATCTGCAGGCCCATGCATATTTTGTCTCGTCTGAGTCAAGAATGTTGAGATTAATCCTGTGTTGTTCCTATTATTGGCCTCTCCTGAGACATGATGGTTTGAATGACTGTCTAAGCGCCATCAGATCCATCAATTGGATTCAAAGAAATGTTCTCCATTACTCTCTGCAGCCCGGCAGATGTTGTGGTTTTTGTAAGTCGAATTCCTTTATTATGTTAATACCTCTGTTTTGTCACTTGCACCATTTCCATTTGAGTGGGGTGGAGGAAAATCATCAGATGGATTTGGCTCCTTCAATGAGAGATGTTTGACATTCAATGAGATGAGAAACATGAAAAATAAATTTCAATAGCATGTGGCATATGACAATCACAACAACCCGGCCCCTTTGAATGAACACCAGATCACAATATAATTCTGGCACCACGTTGTATTTTTTTAATAACACGCTCCTGTATAAATTTAGCATGTATTATGTTTTCAAGTACACACACAACAAAGGAGGAGGACATTTTTTGGTGACAGTGACAGTTTTTTTTCGGTTGATGGACTTTTACTCTGCTTAAAAGTTAACAACAAACAAGCATGTACAAGTGTCATATCATTTTCTTTTCTGTTCCTCACTCTTTTATCACACACTCTCACACACACACACGTATTCACTTGTTCCTATACACAGTGCAAACTTGAGCTTTTCTTTTTTCTCCTGTTCTCTGCCTGACTGTATACACTCTTACACACACTCCCTGCCACACCTTGTAGGTGTGGCAGGGAGTGTGTGTGTGTATGTGTGCAGTGTGACCTAAAAGTGAGTATATAGTTTGTGAGGTCGTGCTTGTTAAACATAATTTTCCAACACAACTGCTCCATAGCTTCTGGTACATCTATAAGCACTAATTTTACCGAGAATTGTAATTTTGTGGTGATAATTGCAGCAGTTTTTTGGTAAAGATGTAAATGTAACATTTTATGACTCACAAGTATTACTTACTATGACTTTATAGTAAGTAATACTTACAGTTGCAACTCCTTCTTTGATATTTGGGTTATGTGGACATATGTGTTTGCATTTATGTCTCTTTAACTTAATGGGTGTGTGAGTCTACAGTATGTGCATGTTTGCATGTGGAAGTCTGCCCGCGTGCATGTGTGTGTGAGAGTGTGTGTGTAAGTCCTAGGCTTAGAGGTGTATAGTGTGGGTGTGCATGAGGGAGTGTGGTGGCTGAGCACTCCTCTGATAGGCCAGATCCAGGGTGCACTGAA
Source organism: Genypterus blacodes (assembly GCF_046128005.1). NCBI lineage: Eukaryota > Metazoa > Chordata > Actinopteri > Ophidiiformes > Ophidiidae > Genypterus > Genypterus blacodes. The sequence continues at coordinate 13,553,868 of NW_027466879.1, read as the reverse complement.
GCCTTTCGCATATATATGGAATTTTTGAATATCTAAACCATTATTTAGCATCCAAATCAGTTCTGCTTGTCTGACTGATGGACAATTTCAGTGTGACCCCAGTCTTTTTGCATGTGACCTATACTGTCGGGATTCTTGCATATTGTTTGGATGTTCACGTTGACTCCTCTCCCGTTTTTCTCTTTGATCCTTTTAGCATGCTCTTTGTGTTGGAATTCATGAAATATTCATGGCCGGACTGTGGCTTTTCCATATCTTTATGTACAATTATTGGCAGCCGTCCTGTTATGTCGAGCCATCTTAATAGTAGGCACCGGGCTCGGTTAAGTGTGACTTCAGATTTTTCTGACAGTTTAGCTGCTCTGTGTTATGAATTGATAAGGCGGGGCATTATATTTGCAGATCATATGGTGTGGTTGCCTTTTTAGCTCAACATTAATATTGATAAACGCAAATGATGTTGCTCACATGAGGGAATAAGGAGCAGCACTAGAATATGTATTATTATTTATGATTAGTATTATTTGTTATTATTGTTGTTATTTATTTATTATTATTATCATTAGTAGTAGTATTAGTATTAGTAGTAGTAGTAGTAGTATTATAAATGTGATGTTTTTCCTGCTTTCGTCTGTGTGATTATCACCTTCCTCATCACCTTAATAGAGTTCTGATTTGAGGTATGTGGCTCATGTCGATAATGCTAACAGGGTTAATAGTGTGTTCCTCTCCATCATGACAGTGTTATTGGCAGCAGTAGTAATTGGACGGAGGATGTCATTATCATGCCCTGTGTGCAGCCCAGGATGTGCAGGACCACGGAGGACCATGCTGGCGGTGTGGCCCCAGCCAAACCTGCCCCACACCCCACCCCAACGTCCTCTGGAGTTTCACATGTAAATACCGTCTTTTTCTCCCAGCATTTAATAAACGTTTCTGGCGGTTTATTAATGTGCAAATGGGTGAGAGCCCTGCGCTTCCCCCTCCGCGTCAGCACAACGTATGCACAGAGGCACAGAGCTGTTTAAGGAGAAGAGATTCACAAATCAGCCGGTGTGGAGCTAAGCCCGTGGCTCTCTCCACTAGGGAACCACTAAGAGTATTTAATTCTCCACCCCCACCCTCACCCCTCTCGGTGTGTCTTGGTGTACAGTATGTGCAGATGAGATCTGTGTGTGTGTCTGCGTGTGTGTCTGCGTGTGCATGAGAGAGAGAGTCCATTACCTGCCCAAGAGTCTCCATGTTTACTTATTTGTACCATTCTCCACTAAGTTCTCCCAGTGCCTCTCCCAGTGAATGGCAGTGGCTGAGGGAGTGAAAATGGGGTGAGAGATGTGAGAGACATCCAGATAGCGGTATCGTGCATAGACTCCTGCACTCACAGGGGCATACAAATGGGCAAAATCTAAGGATAAAGGCTCTCAGGATCCAGCTGTAGTAATATGAATGCAAATAGGATTAAAGTGCCAGCTTTAGAGACTGATATACAATTCACAGTTCTTATAAGAGTCTGGCTGCAGCCCGGCCGCATAAACCATATTTTGCTCGCTGGAAATTGAGGATATGTTTATGAAGATGGCTTTTGTCCACCCCCCCTCCCCATCCACTTTATGTTCCTCACTCTCAAAATGAGGCTTATTGTGATCAGCAGGCCCCTCTCATTTGCATTCAGTGTCTCATCTTCCAGGTGTTTTTCAGTCAATATTAGTTTGATCTTTGTCCGGGGCATAAATGATTGGCTTGATGTACGTAACACACATTTGTTTTTACAAACCCAGGAGAGTGATCTACAAAGGCCTTTTCATTCAGCCGCAGACAGAATTCGAAAGGCTTTTTGTTCCTCTTTTTTTCTCTTTGCTGATTTAACAAGCATTTAAACTGACTGATCTACTCAACATGCGATCCATGCTGTGGCTCACTCTGTATGTTTCAGAAAATAGTTAGTGAGTGCACTCGGGGCCTCTGTGTTCATAACCTCTCATTGACTCTTGATCACTATAAATATTATTTGACGTTCGGCTGCCGTTTTTCTTGTCCGGGGAGAGAATAACAAGGGCCATTCTGCTTCATATATTTTCACTCATTAGTTTGTCTTTGAGGGACTAAGCCGTCCCTTGCTCTCTTTCTCTCTCTCTCTCATTTGCTTTTCCTTCTCTCCTCTCTCCTCCGTCCCCCTCCCCGTGCTCTTAGTAGGGCTCCGTCAAAACCCAGGCCTGCTTTATCTCCATCCGTGAAGTTAAGAAAGCTGCCAAAGCTGTAAATTTGGACGCCCTTCGTTAGAGGAGCTCCCCTGGCTGTAATTCATCTCAATCCTCAGCGGTCTTTAGTTCCCTTTCAGAGGCTGTAAACTACTGCCTAACACTCACGGGTAGGTGGGGGGGGAGACTGTAGCACAGAGAGCCCAGGGGTTACCAGAGAAGGGCCGGCGTTTGAGGGGACAGTGTTGGGGCTGTGGGGTCAGGTGACAGACCTGGAGGTGATATATGGACGCTCGTGTGACACAATGCTAACAAGACTGGCTTTTACAATGACTCTCAGTTTTCCTTTTCTGTTGTGAGGGGGAATGAATAAAAGCTGAAATAGAATGTAATGTAATGAATCGAAAAATCTAAATCTAAGAAATGTGAAATGCACATCTGTATATACAGGTTGTGTAATCAAATGTGTTGACTGTTGGTCTGTATTTGTCATCAGGCAGGTATAAATTTGAACCTCGTTTTTGCATCGGTAGATATTTTCTTTTTGGTATTAAAGTGCTCATAAAATCACTTTCGCAGATTTAAAGGGCCTCTGACCTGCTTGAACATGGCCGAAAAGATGGGACAGCGTCAGAGGGGTTAAAGGACCAGTCATACGGTATTATTATATGAGATCCTGGATCAGTCATGGCATAAATCTCTGTATAAATCTTTTAAAGCGAGCCAACCAATTTGAAATTCCACAGCTCTTACACAAAATAACACAGATGCCCCAACACCCCCTGTTTCCGTTTTATCTCACACAGAAAGGTCAAGCAGTCAAATGATACACGTGACAGTAATATGTTTTGAAACAGTAGCTATAACCTAATTTACTTTATGAGGAGAGGAACAGACATGTATGTGTGTAAGATTAGAGTGTGAACTTTGTGTAAGCATGCTCTCTATTTTTGTAGGCAGAGGATGGAGATCACGCAAAGCCGTATTGGCTTGATGGCAGCCGGGCTTTATTTAGGGACGTTCCTCTGGAGGAGGAATAGAGCACGCTGTGTCCGTGAGGGGGCAGTTTGTTTGAAGACTCATCTGATGGGGAGTCAGGGAAACAGGTGGGGGCTGAGAGTCTGCTGGGGTGGGGTGGGGGCGTGGGGGGGTTAGAAATAGCACTTGGAGCTGTAGGTCCTCACATCCCAACCATCCGCACGCCACCATTGAGCCAGTGAGCCAGTGAGCCAGTCAGCCGCCCACCCAACCAGAGAGGCAGGAAGAGAGGCCTCTGCCCGCCTTCCTCCGGCCCACATTCTCGCTCAGATCTGATTGCAAGGCAAACATGGAGTCTCTCCCCAGATCCCTCGGTAAACATCTCTTGGAGCAGGGGGAAAGAGGAAGGCTGCGGAAGTCTAATGAGTTAATCATGGCAATACATTCAGCCCATCAGAGGCTAATCAAGTCAAGCTGACATTATACAGATAGATACAGATACAGATAGAGACCCATGGAGCGCTTTGTTAATTGAGATTTATTTATTTTATTTTGTTTTATTTTGTTTTATTACATTTTAATGTGATGCAGTTTCAGCAGGGATTTGTGTATTATTGTAAGGAAATTTTTAGGCGTTCATATCAGTGAGATGGTTTCATATTTTGATTATACCCACCACATCTGGGTCCACAATGGGCTGCTGCTTTAGGTTAAAACCTAAAAATAGGAGAGGTCTTCAGAAGCTGTGCCACGGGCAGCCAGGAAATGCTTTGATTTCTCCTCTCCCCCCTTTTTTGTTTGAATTTTATGAGAATATTCAATAAAGCCTCTGGATCTGGCGAACAGGTGGCCAAGCTTAGATTCTCTCGCACTGCTAAAGCAAACTTCCCCTACATATTTTAGCATCACAAAGCCATGTAAGACACGCAGAGTGGTGCTCTTCTGTTACACTGCTGCTTGTGCTCTTTGCAATGAAGGAATTAGGGCAGCCATGGCATTACTGATGATTAAGAGGAAGGATGAATAATAATTATGATGAAACAGAAAGAACAACACATTTTCCTGTAGAGTTGAACAAAGTATGCTACAGTTTTTGAATAGCCTTGAATAAACGAGTCAGAGTTTCTGTGTGTCTGTGTGTGTGTGTGTGTGTGTGTGTGTGTGTATGTTTATGAATGCGTGCATGAGTTTGTGTATGTGACGCACATCGTGGGTCCTCTAAGTAACCTGAAGCCCGGCTTAAGGGCCCACCTGTCCCTGGTTGTGGACAGACGAGGCATGGCTGCCAGGCGCTCCATTCATGTCCACCGCTAATGCTAACACTTATGCTAACATTAGTGCTAACATTAGCTACTGTTCTTGTTTCACTCTGTCAGCCCGATGCATTTCCCCTGGCTCGAGCCAAAACAGACACTGATACCCTACTTAAGTTGATGGCCTAAGTTGACATTAATCATATTTTGAATCTGCAATAATGAAAAGAAAACAATATTAGCAGAACTTGGTTTTGCTAGATCACTTTTCATTTCATTATCATTCCGTTTCCATTCCTATTCTTACTTTTGAATTCTTATTTGTATATTTTGAGCATTCAATCGGTGTTGTTGTATTATGCTGCTGTTGTCTGTTCAGGAGTTGACTTATGAAAGTAGCATTTAGCTTGTACAGAGGAAATTGCATCCTCAAGTTAGTGAATGTACAAGTTTTCCAAAAGGGAAGTTGTAACTTTATAGTTCTTCAAAAGATACAAGGTATGCAGACAACAAAAACAGCTAAATTCATCCTCTGGATTCCTGAATAGAACTGTGTTACGCTATAATAACAGTAGCACCCTGTGAAATGTGCGTGTAGTGTACATCTTGCCAACTCTCTCATTACACTACTTCACGTCCTGGGGTGACATTGCACAAGCTGCAATCCGACGTGAGAAGGCACTCGGAAGTTACAAACGGAGAGCAACGGTACAATTACAGGTGAAATTGTGGAGAGACGAAGAGGTACAATTTTAATATTGTCATTTTCTGCAGAAGACACTTGAGCCGTTTCCCTTTTTACGTTAAGAGATTATTATATATTATATTTTTATATTTGTAGCAGACATGTTAATGTCTAATGTCAGTATTTCTATACTTGTTATACTAGGATTTGAAGGAATATATCAAAAATGAATTTATGGCATCTGTTAAAGGGGTTTTAGCCAAATTAAATGTTTCAGCACAACAACATTCATTTGCCTGGAAAATAACTTCCATAGTGTGATCCATGGTAACGGCCAAGACTGCTACTTGCTGCTTGTTAAATATATTTTTTTGTCTTGTGTAATTACAGCATGTGTTCTTTAGGCAACATGCATCCTGAAATTAGCAAATGAATGTTTTAACCCTGGTGAACCTCCGCTATGTTATATGCACTCCCCTAGCCGTTATACCGCATGGCACTGAAATGAACACAGGCACTAATGACCTTTAGCACCGCTGGCAGGTTTTAAGTGTAATCAGTGGGTATATGTTTCAACGTGTTGTCCTGCGCCTCGGGAGATTACAGTAACGATACCAATTAGCCCAATCTCATTAGCCAGCAAAACTCCACTGAGTCACACAAATTAAGGACCCTCTCTAATCTGACAGTCGTAGAAGTGTGTGTGTGTGAGAGAGAATGTGTGTGTACTGTGTGTTGTAAAAGCAAGAGAGAAAGAGTGTGGTCTTTCATTTTGTTAACTGTGGGTTTATTTATGACCTGTGAACTCTGTGTGTGTGTGTGTGTGTGTGTGTGTGTGTGTGTGTGTGTGTGTGTGTGTGCACGCCTGTGTGTGTGTGTGAGAGAGAGAGAGAACGAGGCAGAGGGAGAGAGAGTAACTGGTGTGTGTGCAAACAAGTGTGAATGTGTAATGCTATAAGCTTAATTAACAGTCAAGGATCAGAGCAGATTCTAGACGTGCTCGAACACTCAAGCACACACATACACACACACACACACTTACAGAGAACGAGAGAGAGAGAATCACATCTTACTTTCATGTGTTTGTTTGGACAGTTTAAACCCCAAGTGATTAATTTATGAATTCTTGAAAGATGGAATCTGCTCTCAATCTCAGGTTTAACCCTCTCTCTCTCTTTCCCGTGTCTTTTAAAGATCAGAGGTGTGTGAGAAAGAAGCGTCTCGTGATGTGTGTGCCGAGCCGAGCGCTGTGTTATCTGTGGACAGTCGGACAGGTTCAGCTGCACTATCGGTTCACCACAGCGCCTTATTCCTCTGTCACTGAGCGCGTGTGGAACACGTTTGTCTGGGTAATTAATTTTTGACTTTCATAACTCCAAAGGCAAAAGCACCCATTAGATTGTAATTCATTGTAATGAAAGTAACAAACCAAGAAGCAAGACAAAAAAAAAGTTCATCTTTAGTGTTTAAAGTCTAACCTGAATCCATCCTCCATGGGTTTTCAGTCCAACTGTGTAGTGTAAGTAACATATGCGGATAAGAGAAAAGTGTATATGAATAAACTATAGTGTATTACTGTGCTTTGATGATAATGTTTTAGTCATTATGAAATACTGCAGTTTATACAATATCACATAAATGTCACATAACGTACTAGTAGTTTTATTTGTATACTCCCTAGTATTATAAAGTTATTAGATTTTGAATATTTTGCAATCTTCTAACAGAAATCCAAAAACCTAACATCATTTATTTCTATTATGTCTTGGTTGAATGAGATGACAAGCATATTGTTATTATATTATATGTGAATTGTGTAATGACAGCAGCTGCTCTTTTCTTTGATCTTGTGTCCTAACTGCTCATTATAGCATCCTGTGTTGTTGTTTGTAGAAGCTGTCATAATGTCATAATTCACCCCCACAGAAGGCTTAGAGCGTCCCAGTAAGTCCCTCTAATGCCATTTAACCCTGTGTTTCCCCTTCTCTCATGCTCAGTCTCATTAGGTCAGGATTAACAAGGGATTACTGTAGCCACGGGCTACTTGCTCTTTAACATTAATATCTTGAAGAGATGCCCTATAATTTCATTTTGAACGCCTCAAATGACTTGAAGCGGGCGGGGGTATCTGGGCCTTGGCAGCTAATCAAAGGAAATAACTTGAGGATGGCTTTGATAACGCCGCACTTTCCACTTGCGCCTTCGTTGACGCCATGTTTATTTATTGGCCTCAGAGGCAGGAAATTAAAGCCGGCACGTTTAGTGTAATTGGTCATTTTGTGTTATTCGCATATCATCATCAGGCCTCTGCAGATTAACGCTACCTGTTATTGCAGAAAATAATTTGTTTGAGCTCAGATGACTAGAGGGATGATGGGTATTATTCTCATTTTTCTCTTCCTTTCTTTATTTACCGCTTTATTTACAGGCCAGAGATAGAGGATGAGTGAATATGTGGGCTCATGTGGTGTGTGTGTTTGGGTGTGTGTGTGTGTGTGTGGTTGTGTGGAGTGTGTGTGTGTGTGTGTGTGTGTGTGTGTGTGTGTGTGTGTGTGTGTGTGTGTGTGTGTCTGTGTGCCACATCAAACTGAATTGGAGAACATACAGGCCACTAGCTTTAAGAGCATGTGACAATCATGACATCAAATCTGAGAATTATATATTACACACGTGCAGAAACACACTCACACACACACACACACACACACACACATACAGTACATTCGATCTGTCACACAAGCTCAACACTTGTCTTCTAAGGAAATCCTTTGTTGTTGTTGTAGGCCTCATTTCTGTGGCGACTGTTGTTGTTTGTGCTGTCGTTAGGGTGAGATCTGTACCTGAAAATGTGCAAATCGCCACCAAAAGTCTATGATAGACGCCGTTTCCTGCCATTAAAGTCACATTTTTTTAAGAGTCACATATATGGAGAATAGAGAAGTACATTTAGCCTTTTTTTGATTATGTTTGCGCACCATTTGACTCCACCTCACAGCCACATGGCTACAAGACGACAGAAGAGTGATTTCAGCAACGCATCCAGAGTCAAGCAGCGACATAACGCAGCCAAAATGAAGCTGGAGTGAGCCGTAATGACTGCCACCTTTCTCTCCTCGCTTCTTCTAAGCACCAGACGAATGCACACACATACATAAGCTCGCGGCACACCAAAAGTCTGCGCGCTCTGAGAACTTAAAGAGTTTTTGAAAGTTAAAAGAGGGCTTTTCTTCCTTCCTGATCCTGTTGTGATGTTTCCCAGGCTGTCTTATGTGTTGGAACGCGCAAGACGACGCTATTATGTTGGAAGTAAAGCAATATGACTGTGACAGGCTTCAGTATCCATTTGAGAAGCGCGTTTGGGGGGGAAAAGACAGCCTCGTGTAGTGCAATGCCTCCCCCTTTAAGAGATGCACTTCTCCCTCATGCACACTTTCAAGAATCTTGTTAAACACAAAAGGAGCAGCGGCGGCTTCTGTGGGACAAAGTGGAGCAGGGGGGGGAGAGAAAATAACTTTAAAAAAATATATTATGAATGTGCTTGCCAGGTATATGAACGTCGAGTCGAATTTGGTGGAAAAGCCTGAAACAGTAAAAGAGCTTAAAGGGCCGACCTTGAAAAGTCTGCCGTCAGAATCGCGTTAGTCGACCTGCTTCCCACCTGTCAAGGCACGGTGGAATCACGACATTGTTTATTCACTTTGATTTGTCAGGAATGCATGCGAGAGTATTGACAAAAGAGCTCTCCTCGCCGCGCCTCCTGCTCCCGCGTGCCCCCTCTGCATCCTCACCATCACCGTGTCTGGTGCCACGAGCGGCAAACTCTCTCCCTTTCTCCCTCTCTCTCTCTCCCCCCCCCTCTCCCTCTCGCCTCGTGCGTTGGGGGGTGTTTTGCGTCGACGCACCGCTCTAATTATTGCACCTCAGCTCGTGACACTTAAGGGAAAACACGGATGAAAAGTGTGTGTGTGTGTGTTTTTCTTTAAGGGTCAGTGGCCGCCCATTAGAATTAACGCTGGCATAGGCTGAGGCGTTTGTCATGCATGTCACACGCCGCTCTCTCTCTCCTAGCCCTCCTCCCCCTGTGCGCTCCATCTTTTGGCGGTGGTGGTGGAGAGGTGGTGGGGGGGGATATACTGGCGGTGAAGGGGTTGATGTGTGAGGGGGGGGTGCTGTCCATACGGGGGGCTGTGGTCCTCTCAGTGTGGCACATCAAACTCTATAAAGGGAATCATTTATGTGCCACTCCCTATTACTGAACAGCATGGAGACGGCTAATGAGGGCCAAGGCAAAAGGAATATATCCACCACTTTGCTGTTAGACAGACACTGGCAGGGAGAGAAAACCAGGAGTCTTCTGGGAATCGTTGTTTTCAGGGAAAAAAAGGGGAAGAACAAAAGTGTGTGAAGTGTGTGTGCGTGCGTGTGTGTGTGTGTGTGTGTTTTCACATCCTCCGCTTCATCTATCGGGTTTATTTATATATTTCCTCACCCGCCAGCGTTGCACTTAAGCTGCGGTAACAGCTCGAGGTAAAGACCGCGCTAAACACACACCGCTTTGCATGATAGGTGTTGATGAACAACGACGACGATGATGATAATGATGATGATGATGATGTGAGTAAACACGGGATTCGCCTTAACGTGCAAACGAATGGACGTTCGGGGTCCGGCGTGCGTTTACGTGCACGTGGACGCGCCTAACGTGGAGTCACACGTGCACGCGGGGGTCTAGTGGTGCTGATAAAAAGGTAGCTGTGACATTTCCAATTTGCCATGCACCAGCCCACTCCATTTTCTTCCCTGCTGCCTCTTACATGGTAGAGTAAGCCTCTAGGATTGACAATAATTACAGCCTGCATAAAATGAAGAGGGTAATATGAACACAGCTTTGCCATAATTGCCTTTTCATTATTTGCTAACAGTGAGCTATTCAGTCATAAGAAAGAGATTGCATAGTAATTGGCTGACAATGGGAGGCTGAGGCTCTGTGCAGAGGCTGTGGTAATTTTTGTGTTGCTGTGGAGGTTTTTTGGGGGGCTTTTTTTTATTAAAAATCTGAAGCATTAAACTGTAATTTAAAACTACAATTTCCAGCATGAATGAAAATCTGGGTATTAACATGAGCTCCTATTTAGAGTGGAACATCCTATTAGCAGTATTAGCACTATTTGGTAACTTTCCATATGGGCTGCCTCTCAACCCAAATGGGATTTGAGACAGCTTTGTTTCTCTCTCTGTCACTCTCACACGTCAACAACACCCTGTTTACAGTGCTGCAGATATCCTGTGTGTCTGTCTGTGTATGTGTGTGTGTGAGAGAGAGAGAGAGAGAGGGTGTGTATGTTGTAAATGAGGGTCAGGAAAAAGTTTGAATGACAAACACACAGAGTATCCATAGACACTATAAGGACACTTTCACCCACAAATGCACAAACACACATATGCACTTTCAGATATAATTACCACACTGTACACACAGCATGATGTTGCCTACTTGTGAGGGTGTGAATATGAGGTGCTCATGGTGTTGTGAATAACTAGGACGCACGTATGATAACGATTTCCGAAGCAATTCCTCTCATATATTACATCACAAAGCGTTTTGCTCATAATGTTAATTTGGTTCTACAGGATTTTCAGGTTATGCTGAGGCCTCTGGAGATGTGGTGTCAATGTAATGTCAAGGACGATGCAACAAGGCAGTAGAATCTCTCTCTTCTCTCTCTCTCTCTCTCTCTCTCTCTCTCTCTCTCTCTCTCTCTCTCTCTCTCTCTCTCTCTCTCTCTCTCTCTCTCTCTCTGCTCCAGATCTAGTTTTATGTTTTCTCTAATAACAGATAAAGCAGATTATCAGAACAAGACAATTGGTGAAGATATGCACTTGGATGAATGTTAAAATGTATTTCATTACATTAAAGTACTTGTCAATAATACAATCAGTAACATAATGAACACAAAGTAATGAATCATCTGCATATAGAGATATTACAGACAGACCCAAATCACTTTGCCTTTGGACACTAGCTTGCTTGTAGCCAAACAGCTCATTCTTTATTTAGCCTCCCTCCCCTTATCTCTGCTCGCTCATATTCTCCCTTTCTAATGGTGCTTCAGTGTAGCTAACAAACCCTCCAGTCAATCAATATTTATCTTATAAAGTGTGCTGCTCCTCAGTAGCCATAATCGTTTAGCTCAAGTGCTTGCATGAGTGAGAAATAAATTACATTTACAGTGCTATCATTGAGGGCCTGATGTTTCCCAGGCATTAGCAGATATTTAGAGATGGCCAAACGTGGTAAGACATTAAAGAACAAGGCTGAAGGAGATTGATTAGATGAGCAAACAACAGGCCAAGCAGATGTAGAGTGTAAGTGGTGGTTAATATGATTGCTGAACTGAGGAATTATCTATCTTAGTCACTTAGCCTGGTATTAAATTTAAAGTTTTTATTTTACTTGAAAATAAGTAATGTAATTCACTCAGTGTGGCGTCCAAAGCAACGCCTGGAATTGTTTTTTAAAGTATTTATTTTTTAATAATGTGATATGAACCCGACTCCGGTTTTGCGATTAAGCTCCTCTCAGTATATTTACTGAAACAAATGGGACAAAATTAAAAATAAGCCCTTCCCTATAATTATTTTATCTTTTACTTGATTTCCTCAAACTGTGTTGGGAAAAGAAAGTGAGATGAAAGATCAAAATCACTTTACCAGAAGAATATTTGTTTTTTCTGCATGTTCTGACGTGGTTCTGCCAGTGATGAGCTTCCTGTGTCAGTACCCTTGGCCCTGTGTGTGTGTGGGGGGGTGCGTGCGTGTGTGTGTGCGTGATCAGAGGAGCCATGGTACAGCAGCAAGCCAGGGGCTCTGTGTGTTTGAGGTGCAAGTTTGTGTCATAATTATCTAACACAACGGGGTTGCTGCTCTTATTAGTAATTAGCTTCTACCAAAACTGATTGGTATGGGTTCCTCTGCTCATCCCTTTTAATGTTTAAACATTTACTTTGTGCTTGAAGGATTTGTTTGTATATATCTTGTGTGTGATGAGCGCTTTTCAAGTAATTGGCTCCTAGGGGACAACACTTTCTAACAGTTAAAGAATAATTACAGCCCTATGAAATGTTAAACTGCCCCGACTGTCTTTTCGCAGAAGCTTAATTGCGCGCAACAAGTAAGGCAGGCTTTTCATTTTGTTCCATCACACGAATGGACTGAACTCTCGCGGAAACACAGAAATTTTGTCGAGTTGCAAATAGCCTCTCATATGGAAATTTTGTAGGACACCAAAGCAGTTTGAAAGGCGTAGCTCTCATTGGAAGTGATGCCAGGAGCTTGTTTGCGCGCATGTGTGTGTGTGTGTTTTATGTTGTGGAAAGTGAGAAGCGGGGGGCTTGGTGTCTGTCTTTTTATGCTCTAATGGTGTTTTGCATATATTCATTATAAGAGAATCCTTAAAGGGGAAAAGGCATCGTAAAAATCTCTAAATAACTCAGCTTTTATACATTACTGCCTGTGGACGCACGGTTTGTTTACATCTGTATGCTGTTGATATTTGGAATATATACAGTATATACATATATAAAGTTGGAATAATTGTTTATTCCAACTTAATGGGTGTATATTAACAATAATGCAGGAGAAAGTAATGTGTTTTATCAAATATATATTTCCCGAAAATGTTAATTACTGTACGTGAAGAAGAATAAGAAGGACGCTTTGCAGTGTGTGTGTGTGTTTTGTTGTGTTTCCCTTTGTCTTTTGTAATCTGTTTTAATGCAAAATCTCCACACTAAACGTTTTTGTTTGTTGATGCAAAAAAAAACAACCCAATTCCGTTTTAAGCAGGAATATAATTCTTGGATTGTTTTGTTTCCTGCTCACACCAGATAAATGATGTGGTTGTTGGGAGCCTCAGGGTGCAGCGGGTCAGCCCATAGGTGATACTCTCACATTTAAAGTGAAGATTATTCAGATAAGCTGTCAGGTCATAGCAACAATGAATATGAATTGAGCCATATATTTTCATATATTCTACGCTTGTGCCTTCATTGTGCATACCTTGAAGCTTCTGTTTTAAATATCCATAGGATGTAAACATTGGCATTCTGTAAATATCAAAATAAGGAACCTGAATGTTTTAAAATATAATGATCAAAACCTGCATTTTATTCCTCTGGTGTGTACTTACACACATCCTATGTTTTCCACGCATTGAGAACAGACAACATGTTCGTGTCACATTTGAATACTTTTCCACACTCTCTTGTCACTTGGCATGCTAATGATTTAATGTTTGGTATGCATTCATGTGTGTGAAATACTGTGTTTTATTGATTTTGATCCAGCGGGTTCTTGGCTAAATGCAGCATTGATTTAAGAGGAGTGGATATGCGTTGCGGGCTGCATGCCTCACATTCCTCCCAGACACACACTCCTGCTTTAGGTCCTGGCTGGGGCAGTGATCCAGGCCATCCTATAGACAAATGAGCAGGATTTGGGTCGGGCGGGTTTGAGAGCACTGACCTTCCACTATAGTTCCTGTCATGGGGTTAGTTATCTACCTCAACCTCCACTCCACCCTTTTATAGGCTCCCCGCTCTGCTTTGTTGATGAGTGTAGGATTAGGTTTGCCTCGCAGGTATCCATCAACTATCAGCTCCTGGGTTACAGTGTGTCTAAAGCCATTCCCATTTCCTATCCGCACTCCATTGCCAGGGTAATATACTGCGCTGGAGTGAATTGAGTGGGGCTCAGTTTGGCAGTGCTGGCATGCATTGTGCCCACTGGGCCCTTTGTAAATAAAATGTTATTACACGCCTGGATATTTCACGCGCCGTGTGCACATAGGGATCGCTGGTGCCATACTTCCGTGCGATCACACACACAGATGTTAATCAGAGATTAACACAGGACTCAATCAGCCTCTTTATTATCATTCTTCCCAACACACTTGCTTAACACAGTGATTAAGAGAAGAGCTTATCATGCAGAACTCTCTTGGATCTTAGGTTCTGATAATTATTTTCGTAATTATTGACGTATGAGGTACAGTATGTGTTTGGCTGATACAGAGAACATTTTAGGCATTTAATTTCCTCCTCTTTTGCTATTTTCTGACTTGTTTAATTACCTTGTGTGAAAATGAGACAGATTGCTTGCATTTGCTGTTCTGAGACAAACTCCCAAGAAACAATCAAAAACTTCTACATCTACAGCAGTTACGGCCTAAAAATCCCTGACTTAATCATTGCATTCTCCAGGAGCAGAGGAAACAGATTGTGTTACACGCTTTCACACTTGTCTCAGACAGTGTAGTCATCTCAAGTTTTTGACAGGATATCCAGGTGCAAGGCCTTCCAGACCCTCTGCTGGTCCTCGGGTGCGTTCACTGTGACTGATTGAATCCAGCTGGTCGAGCGAAAAGCTGGCTGATGCAGACTGAAGCTGAGCAGCAAAAACGGGATATTTTGTTTATGGCTCGACTTTAATTTTGAGGTCTTTTCTTGGTTCATTGGGCGTGTTGCAGATACACATTGATGTTTGAGGTAGATTCTTGTTGAATGTTTAATTCCTTCCAATTATGCTGGTATGTCACATATTTGGGGATTCCGTGGTAGCTGTGATGAATTTGGGAGATAGTGCGAGCAGACTGTGCCTGCTAGATTGAGCCCTGTGATCCAGAGGGGAAGAAACACAGCCCATGGCTAAACAAATCCTCCTTTGTTTTGGGGTGTGCTGAGTGATCTCCATTGAGCGGAGGGGATGGGTAAACACTGCTAGCTCTATAGAGCTACACACTGTAAACACACAGCGCTCATTAACTATAATGAGATGTTATGAGGAACCCTTGAGCTCATTGTGTGGCTTCGACACAAGAACCTGCCTACTAATGTTGTTGTTGTTTATGCAAAGCAAATCACGGCTTTAGATTGAAAAAAAACAAAACCTTTTTTTTTTTTCTCTCTTTCTCTCTTCAGGCCTCTTCCCTGGCCTGGCCTCACAGGTAACGGGCTGGACTCTCATTACTCTCTGCAGTTTTAAAAGCAGCATGCTGTGGCTGAGAGCACGGTTTCTTCTCGCCCGCACCGCTTAGGATTTTAATGAGCGTGACCCCGGCGGTACACTGGGGTCATCGTGACCTTTATCTGGGCTTCAACCACTGTGGCATTCCAGCTAATCCTGACCACTTACCTGCTCCCTTACAAAATGCAGACCAGAATCAGCATGTGAGTGTGTGTGTGTGTCTGTGAGTGTGTGTGTTTATAGCGCTGATGTACCGCCTACCCAGCATGCTCTCCTTCATGTGTCATTTAAGGCAGCGCTGAGACCACCGCCGTGCTGCACTGCTCCACATTCTGAGCCTAATTACAAACGTGGCACAGGATGCTGGTAAAGCAGTGGGGAACGTAGGAGTCTAGCACACATGGCTAGCGTAGTCTCTTTGACGACAATGAGTGGCTTCACCTTGGCTGTTAATTGCCCCCCGCTCGGGTCCCCGGCTCCCAGTCGCCCGGATCCTCTCCTGCCTTTTCTTCCCTTTTCGTCTCCGTGCTGATTGGAAACGATCTGAGTCGGCTGACAGTTGGCTGAGATTTCTCAGCCACATGCCTGACAACCCTAATTAGATGCTCCTATATGGCGGTTTACATTAGACAAACATTTGTGCAGGCCATGGGAGATGCCAGCTTTTGTTTGGAGATCTTCTTACACACACACAGACACATGCACACACACACACACACACACACGCGCACAAACACATACTGAGAAACAGACTAGTTTGCTCATTTATGCTTGTTTCCAGACTTTGTGTGTGTTGTCTGTCTGTCTGAACCATAGCAAGGATTTGGATAACTGTGCAGATAATGAATTTTAAATCCTATCCCAGAGATGCCACACTGGTAAGAAACCCTTAAAGTTAATTTGCTTCCTCCAAATCATTAACATATTCCTAGTTATTGGCATAGGGGCTGTTGAGAAGCTTCACTGGTTGTTTTTGTTTCTCGCCTGCAGCGTGCCAGCAGCACAGTATGGATTCACAGCCACTGCCTGTCCTTTTCTGTCTTGTAGCAAAGATGCTCACTGATAAGCATCCTCCAACAATATATAACACCAACCCGGACATATTCCTATCCGGCCTGCCTTTTAATTTTCAGAATAAAAGCCACCTCTTCACACCCCCTTTCACTTATCAGCGCCGTGATCTCAGGTCCTTTCAAAGCCCAACAAACCCGGTTTCAAATGGCCCGTTCAGCCTGTGACAAGATGTAGCTCATTTCCCTCACAGACCCACAGCAAGGTCACCGCTCTTTGAGATTCATTCTGTGCGAGGAAGAAAGAGAGGAGGGGAAGGGGAGGGAGCAGAGAGCGCCACAGAACAAGGCCTCGTCCTCTGCCTGGAGGTCATTCCAAAAGCCAGTCATCATATTCAGCTGCTGGATAAGGGAATGGGAGAGATAAGTGCGTGTGCATGTGTGTGTGTGTGAGTGAGTGTGCGAGCGTGTCCGTCTGTCTGCTTGCATTCACACTAAATCTAAGCGTAGTTGTCTGTATGTGTCTTTGTTTGTGTGTTACGTGTTCCTACTCAAGTCCAGCAATATATGCATGCCTGTAAATGTGTGTGTGTCTGTGTCTGTGTCTCTGTGTGTGTTGTAGACTTGACAGAGAGGTACTACATCATTACCATATCCCCACCGTTGGCTATTTTGGGGGATTTCCTATAATAAGAGGGCCTTTGTACTTTTGCCTGTCCTCTTGTGTGGCCGCTGGGCTTGTCAGCCTGATAGTTTAATCAGCCAACCTGTCATAACCAAGGCTGGAGTGGGGACTTTGCCCTGTAAATGCAGATTTATATCGAAGTTACATCATTGAATTACATTTTCTGTCTAAATAGCAGAGAAGCTGGTTGAGGGATGTAATAAAGCTAATCTACATACAGCCCTGGGTGGATAATCACATCTAATAAGTGGGACTCACGCCCCTATTAGCAGGGAAACGATGGGGGGAGTATGGAGGACAATTCAAGGAGTCAGCTGTGCTTGCTAATTATCTCTTTGCAGTCCTGATGCCTACGTGTGAGTATGCGTGTGTGTGTGTTTGCGTGAGTGCTGTTGTGACATGTGATCGTGGATTAAGATTCCAGTATTTGTACAGCAGGTCTGCTTGCACTCCCAGATGCCTTGTGGACTTGTCAGTGTGTTTTGGGATCAATGACTGTGTGCGCGTGTGAGTTTAACGCAGGTTGCTGGAGACACACACATCTCTTAAAGGAAACTGAACTCGGATCCAAACTTTGCCGCGTCGTAGTTATAATGTAATACGTCCGTTTTGGTGAAAGCTTTAATCCGTAAGGGTGGAATGTTTGCATGTGTGGCCCCGGAGGGAGTTAAACAACTGAACCCTGGCGCTGGTTTGTACACTTTGTTGCCCATTCAACTGCAGAGTTATCAGCATCCAACCCTGCGCTTGGCAAAAACCGCATCATCTTTTTGTGGCAGCCTCATGTCAAGCCATTCTCACAATCTCTCCCCTTAACGCTCTGACAGAAAGGCAGAAAAGAAGGGAGGAAAGAGGGGAAGACTGCAGTTAGAGGCTTCGGGGTATGTGTCCAAACCCTCGGTGGTTTGGCGAAGTTATAAGCATACATGCCTAATAACTAGTCTATCCCGGGCCTGCCAGAGGCTGCATCCCAAAAATAAGCCCTGACACATTAAGAAAAATGCCATCTGCTTTGAATGACGGCAGGGCCTGGTTTTCCATGCCGGCTCCCTCTGTGGGTGCAGGAACCCCGAGGTGACAACCCAAACACCTCTTTTCTTAATCTGCCTGTTCCTCTGACCCCCGGCACTACCCGGTGCCACGGTCCTCTGGGCACCATTATCCACAACCGAGGCCCCTGTGTCAGACCCGACCCTGTAGCCATGTGTCCTCACACCTCACATCAAAGGGATGATTAGCGACAAATACGCAGACACAATCGGCTGTGGACGATGCCACTTTTGGTGTTACGATCCACAAAAAGGACCAGAGAAAGTATCGTTTCTTAACACGGGCTGAAGTGTCGGCGACAGGGCTCCTCTCCGCTCCCCTAGGTGGAGCTACTGAGAGCAGAATGAGACATACGCCCCATGATCCCCCTGCTTTCTCTCAGCTTCACTACTGCAGCCTAAAGCGCCTCTCTCACATCACACACACAACAATCAATACACTGGTAAAGGCTACAGTGCAAATCCACTCTATGTGCCGTACACACCCAAACCTGTGTGAACTCACCGGCAAAGAGACGCAGAACATCAGAACGGAAAAGCGATTAGTTTACGAGTAATTTGAAATCTTATTAACTACAATCTAATGTAAGTGTTTCTATAGAAACTGTTTCACTGACATGTGATTTACATCAGATTGGTTCGCTTTGAAACTGTGAATTATTCAGAGCCGCACTCACATCATTTTACATTAATGAAAATATAATAGGAAATTAATGAAGCATTAGCCATTCATGATTTTTCCACCTTACTTATTAATACCACACTACATGTAAAAATTGACTTTGTAATTGCTGGACAAGCATTTCAAATATGATCTCCAGCTCATGCAGAAATGGCCCCTTTATCACAGCTGCATTCTGTTCCTTATCAATTATTGATGGCTAGGTTAAGGTAAGATATTTCTACCTGTTCTTAAAAGAGGAGAAAAGAAGATCCCTCACATATTGGCGAGCCGGAGAGCAGCGAGCGAAACAACAGGTTATGACACATAACACCGGCCTGTGCAGAGCTTTAGTTTAAAATGACATGTTTGGGTGAAATCCACAAAGACATTATCATCATCTCCCCTAACAGTGCAATCTCGGGGCTCCCGCTTGTACCCGCTGTGTGCCACCGGCTGCCGTTAGCCAAGCGGTTAAATGAACGTTGTTTTACCCTGATTGAACTGTCTGCGTCGCGGCCGGGTGTGGAGGCCGCACAGCCGTCCTGTTTAGGGGAGGAGGAGGAGGCTGAGACTGTCTCGCTGTCGCCCGCGCCGCCAACGTATTACCTCCCTAACTGGAGACTCCTGTTTCACCAGAGAGCTATCACATTTCATAACATGGAAAAATAACACTTTAGCAGGGGGGTCAGGTGGGGAAATGGCACCTCTAAATGAGGGTTAAGGCCATATCATTGTCTTCTCTGGCAGAACCGCCCCCCACCCCTCCTCCAATAATTCTGCTGACCTTCGGTGCCATGCGGCTGGTTCGACATGGAAGGGTGAGCTGCCGGGGAGACGATCCTTTTCACGCCGCCCGTTCCCCTCAAAATGGCTTTTTCTTCTCCCAGACAATCATCTGATATGGAGGCTGAATGAAATCACAGATTACATAAGAAAGGTCCTCTCTCCGCCTCTGATAAGGGCTCGCACCTGAAGTGGCTGCTTTCACCGCTTGCCTCTCATCTTCCTTCCCCTCACCTCCACTTATCTGCTCTCCCCTCATGCCGGCGCTCTCTCGCTCTCTCTCTCCCCCCCCACCCCCTTTCAAACTTAAGCTCTTGATTTAAAATACGTCCATTACGGCGGCGCAGTAGATTAATATGTAAATGTACGTAAGCTTTTTAATTACGTAAGATTAACTGTATTGATGAGATGGTGAATTCTCCATCGCCTGTAATTTCTCAGGTATATAATGTTCCATTTTCTTCTCTTTCTTGCTGACCTAATGTTGTCTGTTTTATATCTTCTCTCTGTAATGTAGGGACATCATCAGAGGAAATATTTCCCCTCTGCGCCACATGCGGAATTGAACTTAGTATTAAATAAAGAATGATATCCATTATACATTTGAGGATGAAAAATAATACTTTATTTCCCTTGTGTACATGCACTATATATGAGAGGAGAGAACGGTGCTATTGATCTTGGGTTTCATTAGGTGAAAATGCCTCCCCCGATGTACAACAGCAACTTTTCAAGCCCATTGGACTCTGGGTAAAACCTATAAGAGGGACACGCGGAGAATATATCCCCCCCACCTGAGGTATCCTTCAAACACGGCCCGGGCAATGTAAATGAACACACCTTCGACGGAAGAATCGTAATAAATTCAGAGGAATCTTGCAGCACTGAGGGGAGAGCTTGATCACTCACAGGCACCCCTCTTTGTCTCTCTCTCTCTCTCTCTCTCTCTGCCTCTCTCTCACACACACACACACACACACACACACACACACACACACACACACACACACACACACATGCATACACCTGCAAAACGTTTAATAGTGTGAAAACCGAGGGGACAGATGGTGGGTGCCAAAACAAGGCTTGTCTCAATCCGCTTTGACTTCGGTGCAACAATCAAAGAGCAGAGCGCCACACTGTGGACTGGAGGGATACTGACGGCTGAGGATACACAGAAACAGAAATTGAAGGTAATCCTGTTATTTATAATAAAATGCAAAACACAGCTTAGAATTTTCCATCTAACACACACACACACACACACACACACACACACAGTCTTATCTCCCCTTTTTCTCATTCCTGCCCCCCCTCCTTCTCTCAGCACAGGCAGAGATGGTGACTGGAGGGTTGAGCTGAGGTTTAAATCAGTGATCAGTAATTAAGCTTGAACATAGACCTGATGGTTTCCCTTCATATCCTGAGGATCTACTCAGTCAAATTAAATATTTTTGGTGCTGGGGGGCGGCTGTCACTAAATCCATCAGGAGAGGAAATGGGCTTCCAGCTTTCGCATATATTCCCCCAATGCAGTTTTGTCTTTAGTTTTCATAATGTTGTCTTGCTTTAAATTAATGTTAATAATAATCTTTAAAAATGAAAATGAAAATATTACAATAGATTAGCATAGACGAGCGTAGATTAAAACGTGTCAGGGTTTCCGGGGTATGACTCAGGGCTCTGTGATCACAGACGCGTGAGAAATATGGATAAGGGGAATATTTATTTTAATACAACTGCGAGCAAAGAAACATTTTTACAATGATGTTTGCGGGAGTGGGAGCACGAGTAGTTGCAGTTATTTCTTGTTGTGATTAATCGGATATATTTACATCACAATCTTGAAAGACGTATTCATGCACCCAGTTTCTGCTTTCAAGTGTGTGTGAGATAAGAGGGGGAAGCCAGGTCTTGTCAATGGCTGCACTTATCTGAGGAAGAAGAGAGAGGCAGATTGCATTTCAATCCACATGTATTATCTTAGACGCTTTGAGGGTTTTTTGTAAAAGAGCAAGTTAGCTCTTTAGGAATGCGTTCTGCATTCATCTTGGGATGCACTTCAGAAAGTTTTCTGAAAACAAACATCTGCATGGATTAAAAAATTAAAAGATTTCATGGGAGACGTGGCCTGAATATATAATCTACAGACAATACTTCCAAACAATTTCATTTATTTAGTCACAACAGGAGAATCAGATTGGCTTCTATAAATACAAATTGTAAAGTAAACTGTCTTACACGGCAACAGCTTAAAGGTTCACGTTCCCTCACTTTGTATGAGAAAATGTCTAAATCAGGCGTTGTTATCTTAAGCAGCTCTTCCTGATTACAGAGTGAGTTTGTGAAACTCTCCCCAACTTATTTAGTCTCATTTGTTTATCTTTGAGTAAAGGGGGTAATTTTTTTTCTGATAAGTATTCCCTTTTGAAATCCTCTTTAATTCATTGGTTAAAAAGCACAAAGGAATGCCAACAGCTCTAATGCCGGGACAAACCCAGGCGATGGCAGAGTGCACATCCAAGACAATCCCAGTGCTACCTGTGCCATGAAGATTAGACCATTGTATGGGGGAATGTTATCATCTGTGTGCCAAGCACAGACTGTGCACTGTAAAAGTCGCCACTAAGGTGCTTAAGATATGCAGTTTTGTCACAGGATTTATTGATACTGTTACAGGAAAAAGGTGACCTGGTATGGTGGATATAGTCTGCACCAGAGTTTCTTTGTGGCTTTTTATGCTCACCTATAGATTTTTTTTTTACTCCTCCTCAGCAATGTTTGGGGACAGAATCATATTGGTTGGAGGTCTGACACTGTTCGCTGGTAAAACATTTTATCTGTCCTCTGAAGCGATCAGGCGCTGGGTGCTTTGCAAAGTTGAGTTGTGCTGCCAGAGGACAGGCAGGGCTCGGGGATCCTGAACATCCCTCAGCCCCTCAGACATTTAGTCCCTCAAACAGCTAAAACCTCATGTGACTATACCACCACCGCCGCTACTGCTCCAAATGACTCATACTTATGTAAAACCTTATGAACTCAACAAAAATCAAGTTAAAAGACTTTGAACCGAGCGTGTATAAACACAAAACACTGAAACGATCGGCTTCAGAGATGATGAAAAGCGTTACGGTCACATAACAACAGTCATATATCTCAAACAGCTTATTAAAAAAAAGGCAAACAACTACTTGAAACGAGCTCAGAGCCTCCGAGCCTCCGGGCCATCTGTGGACCATCCAGCGGACTGTGGACGTCACGGCCCCCAAGGCTGTTGATACTGGTGAGAGCAATAAACAAATGAGGAGAATGGGAGTGGAGTGGCAGAACGTAGTGTATCAGAGCTCTGCTGTGTCGGCACTCTGATTTCGTTTGTGCTCTTACATAATTAAATTTGGACTTGGATCATGCTTTTTAAGAGATTATGCGAGCATATGTTGCTTGAACATGTGCCAGCCTGTGAAATGGGCCTCCTTTCATGAGCACTCTATTAGGTTTAGAGAGTTTATTGAAAATCAGAATTAGTTTGCTGCCAACAGTTAATGAATTGGTGTTATGATCTTAGTGCAAAGGATGCTAGTGTGCTATAACTTAGGCTTGACGTCAGAATAAAGGAGAGAGAAATCTGCCCGACAAAGACTGTAAATTAGATTTTTTTTTTCTGAAGCGCTTACATTTCAAAGGAATTTATATACTGCCATTTCAAATATACTGTATACTGACTGTTGCACTACTTAATAAAAAAAGTAATTCTGTTATGTCAGTGTATGATTTCAGCTTTACCAGGCAGACATCAAATCAAGCAATTCTATTATATTAGGTAAGCCAAAAGTCACAATAAATAAACAAAGATATACGTTTTTACGAGTTGTTATTTTTAGATACTAATTCTTTGCTTGTGAGTCTAATATTAAATCCTTTTTCCACATGTTACAGGTCACCACAGGCACACATACAGTCATCACTGAGTTCAGTGTAAGTTTAAACTATTTTTAATAGTTACGTTAATATATCAGCATTTAATGTGAAATAGATGTTTCTGGCTCTTATATATCTCTCATGCATCTGTATCTTCCTTATCAAGCTCCCTTTCTGTCTGACTGACCCAAACACGCAGGCACCTCATTTCTCCTGCCGCATGCATCTTCCTCTCCTCTGTGTTCATTTTCTGTCTCCAGCTCACCCTGTTGTACATTCATCAGGATGGGAAAGGACAAGCCAGTTGGCTTCACTTAAAGAGACACACATATCAGGGTGCTCTGCCTTTGCATCTGTCATTTTCTCTTCCACTGAAACATGGCCCCTGTCAGTGCACTGGCTGAATATATCACTCCCTCTCTCGCTCTTTCTCCCTCCCTTGCGCAGCTGTCACGGCTACCATGCGGCTCTGCAGGTCCGTAAAGGTTTAAGCGGTTATTCCAGTCATTATTGGCTGTTAAATCTGGTGATGGTCGTAAAGGCCCTGCCTGTTCCCCTGTGCCTCAGAGGTCAGCTGATGGCCTGCTTTATGAGCTCGCAGCGCCGTGCATCACTGCCGGGCTGCAGACTCATTCACACACACACACACACACACCCTCCCCGTCACAGAGGCAGGATGGATGGATCGGCAGGCCACAGTCTGCCATCTATTTGTCCCTGTCTGCTGTCTGCTGGGCTATCCTGAACCACCACAAGCCTCAGAACTCCCATATTACTCCAGCAGGGCTCGGAGGCCCTTTGTGATTTGCGACTCCAGCTTATATGAAGTGACTCCGCTTGTATGGCCCACGCAATGAAAGCAACAATCATCAAGGGGATGGCGAGAGCAATTCAACATATTTATGGCACTTTTCAAGAAATTGTCATTTTTTACAATCCCATAAGCACAGGAGTGAGTTACTCTCACTCGTAAGTTGTGTCGTTTGTTGGGGTGAAATTCCCCAGATTATCATTGAGTTTCAAAATGTGAGCAGCATCAATTTTATTTCACTTGTTTAAAGGCCTTTGCCACATAATAAGCATAGTTATATGAGACAACGGCGCTAAAACGCAGTGCCACATCAGTTATGACTCAAGGAGAGAAGAGGACAACTTCTGACATTATCACTGTTTTATTGAATACCCATTCATCACATTGACGTGTTATTCTCTATTAAAATGATGAAAGTTTGGAGACAGATTAGAAGGTGGTCAGATTCAAAAGGAAAATGAAAGATATCCATTTTTTTTTAATTTAAGAAATCCATTTACTCATGTGAAGCTTTATTCTTTTAAAGGAAAGTCACATTTGATGCTGTTTCCACCAATAAGGGACATTGTTCTGGCTGTAGCCACTGTGTGTGCTAATAATTCATTGGCCTGCCAATTATTATTTCTCCCATAATGGGAGGAAGCAGGGAGATGAGAGGGAGAGAGAGGAAGTGCGTCGCCTCTTGCTCAAGGACTGCCACTCTGGAGCCAAAGACACTTGGATGTTTTCCTCTCTTTTACCCTCTTCCTTCTCAAAGGGCTTTTTTGGAGAGCTGCACACAGGCGTGCTGTCTTTACTGTGAAGTGCAGCCCCTTTATTACCAGGCCTCTGGTGACCTCACCCCGCTGAATGAAGTCATTGACTGAACTGCAGGAAGACAAACCAGCGTTCCGGGGAATTAATCAGGTCCATCAGCAGCAAAGCTGCTGGGCGCTGGACAGCCATGCTGGCTCGGTCGGCTCTGCCGCCCCTGGGAGCGATGCAGGGTAGTTACCGAGTTGACAGCTAGCTGATAGCCCAGCGTCCTTCATATTATGAGCACATCAAAGGCGGGCCTCCCGGATAAAGCGTTGGGGTTGAGGACTGGGGAATGAGGCCTCTCACCACTGGCTGGATGAGTGCAGCATGACCTCATCCCTAATAATATTCAACTGGAGCTGGGATGATGGAGAGGACTGAGGGGCCTTTGGGAGGGGAGCAATTTGGTTGTTTAGCCACCTGAAACTCAGTTTTTTAAACATGTCTTTTCCCGTGGTGAAAAAAGAATAATAAAAATAATCATCCTCCTCCCTCTCCTCTGCTCTCCTCTGCTCAGCTTTTTTTTCTCCTCCGCTCGCTGTCAGTCGTGTCTGCTCCACTGTTGTGTTCCAGCCTGTCTGTCTATGTAATTTGCCTTGCATGATGGCATGCCGCTCTGTCCAAAAATAAAGAGAAGACCCCCTTTAGACATCACCAATTAGAGAGACAATTAGACTGAGCCCAGCCACTCAGGGCTGCACTGCCTGCAGAGCGTGTGTGTGTGTGTGTCTGTGTGACTGTTAACAGTATGTATCATAATGCCTTTAGAGAACAACTTGTACTCACTGAGGCATGTTTATTATTTTAACGTTTTGTGCGTTTTGGGTGTGCGTGTGCACAGACTTCAGGCTTGACATTGGGATTTCCTGTGTTTGAGTGTAGGAAGGTCAGGAGCAGAGGTAAGGTGTTGTTTCAGGCCACTTTATGAGGAGCACAGCAGTGAAAAGCTACTAAGCCTCTTGTCACAAATGAAGAGCCATTAGCTTGCTATCCAATGCTTTGTTATGTTAACAGTTGGCCACTCTATGCAGAAAATGACCCCTTTTACCCCCTTTGAAGAAAATAGACTTTATTTTATCATTTTATTGCCGTCTTTCTTGTCTGCAAAAGGCAGTCATTTGGTGATGTTTGATGGTCGGAGCATGTTTGTGTGCGCTTGAAGAGAGGCGGGGTGTTTCACGTCTGAATTCCTGAGCTGTGTGAAAAGGATCGCCTTCTGTGGGGCTGAATTTAATGAGATGATCAATGACCCTCAAGATTCACATTCACAACAGAAAGAGAGAAAGAGAAAAAGAATGAGGGAGCTGAAGACTCAATAGGTTTATTGCGTTTGTATGTCAGCTGTGGTCCCCCTTTGAAAATGTGAATTGTTTTTGAAACATCAATCCTTCTTTGTGATTATGGAGAGGTGGGTTTCCTTTGATGCAGCCGAGACGGACAGAAACAGGTCCGCCATCCCATTTCAAGATAGTTTCCATATCAGACCGGAGACGTTGATCATCGATAAGTAGGTGAGACTGATTAGGCAACTAGCTGTTCTTTTTATGCATGTTGCAGGGGTACAAGGGTCACGGTAAGCGGGTCATTCCACCGACAACAAATGGACTCTGATGTCTCGGCGTAGTGCAGTGCTGTTGGACAATTTGCTCTGACTGATTTCAACTAATTGTGCTCACCTTCCCCTCTCCTTCCCTTTGAACTGCAAAGGTAAGAAGGGAACAGGAGAGGTAGGCTTGAAGCAGTACTGACAGAGAGGCCCGTGTTCTCACTTTGAATTATGGAGCACACAGTCGGATGTCAGATTGTATCGCTTTTGCAATCACGCAGCTCTAATATTTACGAACAGAATGGCTGTACTTGTTGTCTTGTGCATCTGAATCAGCCTGCATATATTAATTCTGTGAAAGAGCTGAACCTGATTTGTTTTGGCATTTTACATTATGTGGTGCATTTTTTGTACAAGTTTTGTTAAATAATGTAGCACAATTGTGCATCGCCCAAACAGATTGTCCAGATGTTTTGAACAAAAGACAATTTCTTCTGTGCGTGCCTACGTTTGTGTGCTCGGGTCTTTGCTTATGTATATACAACACATACATATACAATACATATACTGTCTGTACACACTGACTACAGGTCACATATCAAGGCATAGGAAGGACACTGTCCTCTTGTACACCGTGCTGTACCCTCTTCCTTAATTTGCCCATTGTGAGTGTGAAGGGGAGCCAGAGAGATGACATCATGCAGCAGGCACTGTTTGAAGTGCCAGTCCTGAAGGAACCACTTATAGCAATTAGGATATCCTTGAACAAGCGTTTGCGAAACATTGGCTGGTTTTTGGCATTTGCCTCCCATTCCTGCCTACTAACTAGCGAGGTTTGATCTCCCATAATTATCTACCCACCGGCTCCTCACTCCTGACAGCTCTCTCCCTGGAGAGGGCTGAATGCCGAGGCTACTCACTGATTGCATCAAAGTGTCAGAAATTGCAACATCAAAAATAATAACTGATATTCCGGCGGCAGGCTGCTCTTTGAATATTTCCTTTAAAATGCTCTCTAATTTGTGTCTCGCATGGTGCCAATGTGTGTGTGACTGTGAGGGCTTAAAGCAAATAAAAGCAGGGGAAGTGCATTCATTATTGAACCCCTATTTACATATGGCAGACTATTCTGTCTGAACTGGCATGAAATAGATATGCTTTTATTCCGCCACCCCGCTCTTCTTTCTGGAGTTGCTCAGCATCTGTCCCCTTTTCTTCCTTGTTCTCCACTTTGAAATATTTCTCAAGTACCCATAATACATCACTGGCGTCAACATCTCAGGAAAACTACCTTAAAGAGGAAGAGCGGGGCAGCATGTTCAGTAGTGATGGGAAAGACCGTCTCACAGCCAGACAGAGTGTGACAGGCAGCAGCTGTACAGTGTGGGTGTGAAAATGTTGACCAAGACACTTAACCCTCATGTTCTCATTCTAATCTCAGGCCCCTATAACACTCTGGATGAGGGTGTGAGCACTGCATCTGGAAACATTATCTGGATAATGACATCTGATGTTGGGACTTTTACACCTTAAACCATTAAGTACAATCTTCTTCTTCTTCTTCTCTGGATTCTGCCTGCATGCCTCCATAAATGGGCAAAATAATTGTATTAATAAGATCATTTTCAGCGCGTGTCATGTGTGCCAGCTGTGCTCATTGCATTTATATCTGCAGATCCTGAATTCCGATCAGGACGTTCTGTATTTGTTTACACCTTGTGTTAACATGTGTTTTCTTTATCTTGATCAGATTTTTCAGATACAGAGCACATGTTAATGCAGGGTGCCATACTGTTGTACATTCGTTCTCAGTGAAAATTACGCAACTATGTACTCATAAAATCAGATTGTGTGTGAATGTGCTTTTATCTGAAAGGGTCAGACTGTTCTTCAGTTGAGATCAAAGAAAGATTGTTAACATAATGAGAGGAGGAAAAAAAATGAAATTTAATTTTATCCACACTCAGGAACGTTTTGCCTGGCATACACACCCAGTCAGTGCCATGGAACTGAGAACATCACATGGCTCTAAATTGTTCAACAATAAGGTTCATCTCCATTTTGCTCCTTGATTTGTAAGCCAGTGTGCCGGCAAACACATGAATATCCTGTCAGTCTTGTTTCTTCCTGGGTCCACTTGCAGCAAGGTTAGCGGGCTCTTTGAGGGGGACATCCATATTTCAACACCTATCTTGACTTCCCCGACCTTGCCAAGTTACACATTTATAATACATAATCTCTTCCTTGTTCTTGGCGTGTACGTTGTTCTGGATGTTTCGTTTTTAATTGTGGACATCAGAGGAATAATTTGCAGCGTCTCCCGGCACTTCTGCGTTTCACTGAGGGCCATTTGCATCCCCTGCCCTGTGTCTGCAGGCCTGCCTCTGCCTGCCGTGAGCATTACCTCAATGAATTGAAGGGGACAATTGTGTGTTAAAGGAATGAATTGAGAAAGACAGTCAGCCAAGGTTTTTTGCGAGGATGAAATTAAAATCAGTGCAGCAGCGAATGGGGCTGCTTTACTAGAATAAATTAATGCCAGAAGAGAGGGGCGAGGCAGGTTTGCTTTGCAATGACAAATGTTGATTTCCCCCGAGGTATTTAAAGTGATTTGACCCAGTCATTCTTTTAAATCACAGACAGGAGATGATAAATGTGCTACTAATGAGGCCTCTGCATTTTATCTCTCACTCTCTCCCCTGCAGGATGGGTCCAGGCTCTGAGTGGCTCCTGCTACGCCTCCACGTGCTTCCAAAAGCTCTGCTAGCCCCACAGAATGCCAACAATGCCGAGCACGGGAGAAGAAAGCGTCCCCACGTATGCCGTACATGCTGCGATAGATTGTCAGAAAATTAAAATCAAACACGCAATCACATTGTGTTGCAAATGCACCTCTTTTTCAAAGCCCCACTAATCTTAAAGTCCCCGAAATTCAACCCTGTCAGCATTTGTAGACATTATAATAATCTTCCTACCCAGGTCGCTGTTTTCTCCTGTCTCTTCCCCCCATCTCAAAGGTAAGCACTTTGCCTATACACACATGACAGAACCCAGAGCTGCAGGAGCTGTTAACAGCACAGCTCTCATTATCTGCAGCACTGAGCATGTTGTGGAAGGGGAAGAAGAGTCTTTTCAGGTGCAGATGTAGCGCATCATTGATAGGGTGTGCCGCTTTCCTCCTTTACAGCCAGCCTCTGATCAATCAGTGCTGACAGGGCAGGGGCTTTGTGTGGCACGTAGCGGGACAAATGTCTGCCAAGGAGCGGGGGCACACCTGAAAGAGGCGGCGGCAGGCATGCGCCACCACCCCAAGCCCCCACGCCTGCAGATTAGCCCCAGCTCGCTTTGATGGATTAGCATGTAGGAAAATTGCTCGATTATTGATATGAAAATGTTTGGGGGGGAGTTGAGAGGAAGAATGGGGTCCTGGATTGGTGTGTTTCTGAAGGAATGAGTGTGTGTGTGTGTGTGTGTGTGTGTGTGTGTGTGTGTGTGTGTGTGTGGTGATTATCTACCTCACTTTCCATTTTCTCACCTTCCTGCTTCTCAGGGAGAGAGAGAGAGAGAGAGAGAGAGAGAGAGAGAGAGAGCGAGAGACAGCGAGAGAGAGAGTGTGGCACAAAGAAAAGACTAGGGCACGGGGAGGAGACGGAGCGAGCCGGGGCCTTCTGCAGGAGCGACACATTCAGCCGCCCTTCATGAAATATTGTTCATCATCATATTAACAGGGCTGAACGTGGGGAGATAAGACCCGTCTAAAAAAGTAAGCAGAATGTCTATTTCAATCCGCACACCCCCCCAAACTCTCCTTATTCATTCAGAGTGGATGTGAAATGTCGCAGGACCTTTTTTTTTTTTTAACTTGAGCCGGCCCCAAGAAAATGATGACATAATCACCTTTAATTGCTTGATTTGTCAATCCCTCACAATCCCGCGCTGCTTTATGCCGCCTGTCTCCTCTCATCTCAACACCCTTGTACTGTCACACATTAGCCCCTGTGACAGAAGGGGAATCTGGTATTTGAACAGTCCTGAATTATGTTGATGTTATGCGTTATTATACAATACATGCAAAAACCCAACGTACCGAATTCTAGCACTTAAAATGCACATAAAAAGGGCTCAGTGAACGGCCTGGAATTTATGTCTTGAACCTAATCAACCTCGATGTGGAGACGTGCAGAGTTGTGGTGAACCTGCCTCAGCAGAAGGATGTTTTGATAAGGACGATGTCATCGGCAGCTGCTTCGCTTCTTAACCTTATGGGAAACCACAGAGCAGAGGTTGTAAATTGAGGGAAGATTCCCCTTCCAGAGCGATGGTGTTTATTACCTCTTGGTCAAGTAACTCCCATAAATGTGACTGACATAATTACGTTGACCTCTCTATCAGCAACATATATATAAGAAAAACTAACAGTGGTGAAGTCTATTTATGTGCGTCTATTCATAGGCTTCTACACACACCAGCCGATGCAGTTAGAACAGATGTGCTGTATGACGTACGCACCACTTTTGACTTATATTGTGTTTAGTTCTTTATGTTTCTTATATTGAACCATCAGATTTATATTGATTGGACTAAAACTGCACTTTAAATTTAGTTTATTGGTCTTGGGAAACAAATGACTGCATAAAGGTTTCTGTGTGTGTACATGTGGCAAAGTGCTCCTCAAGACCAAATTGAATGTGTTCAATCATTGGAATCGTCCTTTAAAAGAAATTCGCAAATACATTATATCATTCACAAAATCAGTTTTATTCATGAAAGTACATTAAACACACCAAACTCACACTTTGGTAGAACATGAGCATGTGAGCTGAGATCCAGGGGTCAGCGCAGGTGAGCGCTGTCGCCCAGCTATGGAGCGCCGCCCGTCTCTGACAGGCCGAGGATGAGGGATTTGTGAGCGCCGTGGATTAGCTTAGTGGTTACTGCTGTTCTGATCACAGGAAGTTGGACCCTGTCTGTTAAATGTCATCCGTGACCGGCGGACGGGATGCCGCTCTCTCACGGCCCGGGCCCATTACTGCAGACGGAGGCCTCTCGGAGGAGCCGTCCCTGACTAATGGGAACAGTGTGTGCACGGGCTGAACTCAAGAACTCCAGTGACAAACACAAGTAACGCAAAAAGCGTGTGTTTTACAACCCCCTGTAAAGGTCCAGTCGTAAACTGAGAATTTATGCCCTTCATTAGACGTAATACAATGCACATAACTCTAACGTATAACAATTGGGATAGCTATAAAGTAACCATTTTATACCTTCTCAAATCTGTGACTTGTAGGTGACCCTGGTGGAGGCGATGTTAGTGCAGCCAGATTTACAACGACTGCATATTCCCTCTGATAGGCCTCAGCGTTTTTATGGAATTAAAGGTGCCAAAATACAAAATGACTTAAATTTAGATTAATTTTATGTATCCATTCAGAAATATTAGCCTCCGAAGCAAAATTTACAACTTGTAACTGGAGTTTTTGTGCAAGGAGATTTCACATTGATTCATGTCTAACTGGTTTTACAGCCAGCCTGGGATGACTGGAAACTGGCCTCTGCTTCCTTGGTTGTTTCTTAGCCTAAGCCAAACCCGCTTGGTCCATTAAACTGACATATGAGGTGTAAAAATAGGTCAGGGAGAAAGTCTTCAAAATTAACAAACTGTTCAAAGAATTCTGTGTCAAGACATTTTTTTCCTTGAGACTTGACGGTGAAAGTACAAACTTTTACTGTGACCACACCTTTAGCAATTAAGTCACAATTCATCGAAGTGGGCAGGTTTTGTGCACAACCTCAGTGGAAAACGTGCAGCCACACACCCCAACACACGATCAATAAACATACTAATCTCACAGCTGGAGCGTAGAAGTGAGTTTGTGAAATCCTCAACTTAGACAGAGTAATTGCATAGTTGAAACGTATCCCACAGTCTGTGTTTATCTCCTCAGTGTGCACCAGCATGCTGTAGTTGTGAATGAAATTGTGGACACACCCTATCTCCAGGCCATTCCTCTTCTCGGCAGCATGACACATTCAGTCACCTGACTGCCATCAGTGTCAAAGTGTGGCACACACTCAGCGGGGGATCCGGAGTGGAGCTCATTGATGAGATGAAACAGGTTGACTTCTCCCTTGGTCTGAAGTGGAATGAAAAACAAATGTCATGGAGGGTGACAGAGAGCGTCTGTGTCTTATCAGCCTGGCCGATGTGAGTGATGGCTCTTATCTGGCCCCCTGCTCCGTGGCTGTTTATTATCCTAAGGTGGCAGGGCGGTGCTGGGAAGAGGGGAGGACTGGGAGCCCCTTCGTGATCCATCACTCCGGAGGTCTCCTTCCCCTCTTATCTGACCGCTACATGGATAACTGCAGCTCTTGTTTACAGACGCCAACCCATTTGAATGAATAGCAGGCACAGGAAATGATTCCTTTGCTCTCTTTATCAGTCCAGGTGAGTTATAGGGAGGATGGAGTGTGCTGCACCATTTTTCTTGCACATCCTGACACGCACATGGGCACACAAAAACACATGCTAACACACACAGACAGCAACATGTACCATGCACATCTTACACACACACACACACGTTAGGCCCATATACACACAAACACATGCATAATCACATACAGTACTATTCTTCTTCTGTACAGAATAAATGGAGGTTGAAGGGAAGCGAAGTGAATGCCAGGCAGTGTGGCACACAGGAGGATAAGCTTGTGTGTGGCCCAGTTTATCTCTGTGCATGAATTACATTCATTTCTGTTATCATGTTTTTCTTGGTTATCTGAGCCAGCATGTGTTGTCAGTGTATACATGAGTGAGAGTTGATATGAGAGAAAGAAAAGATCTATGCCTGTGGTGGTCAGCGGATAGTCTATTGAGGTTATGGCATTACTGAGCATCATTTCCTGAATAGGAAATGTTGTTCTATATTTACTTGTGTTTTTGAAAGGAAAACCTCAATAAAGATAACTATTTTTTTACTTGTTCCATTTCCTTTCACCGTCTCTGTTGGGATATTCCTGGTGCTCCCTGGCAGGGCAGAATGTGTTGGTTTCCATTTCAAACAGGGCTCTCATGTCCGTCACATCACCAGGGGTCTCTCCTAAAATACATGCCTTCTGTCAGGGCTTGGGGATAGAGGGAGGAATGGAGGGGAGGAAGTGAGGGAGAGGTGTTTAGGGCTACCGGTCGCCGCTCCCCCGGGGCTCAGTGGCAGGCAGGCTTTCTCCTCAGATCCGAGTCAGATCTCACTGAAGCTGAAATAACCAGAGTTTGTTTGAATGTACAGAAGAGGAGAACGGACCCGGAGGCCACCACCTGTGAACCGACACAGTAAATCCAGCGAGATCACTCCTGCTACCACCACCGCCAAAGAATGGTGACACAGGGCAGCTTGCACTCTCTCCAGTTTTAGCCTGGTACAGTTGGCAAAGCAGAACATCATGAGCGACGCTAATTGCAAAACTACTCAAAGACACGTGGCCATCACGAGGCAGGAGTGGAAGCTGTGCAGGAGGTAAAGGGAGGCAAGAATGTAAACACAAAATCTTGTGTTCTCATTAAAGGAATGAGAAAAGGCCTTGAGCTCAGCACATGCATGCCCGGCCGTGCCAGTGGAGATGCCATTCTAGAGATGTAGTCGTCATTGGCCAGTAACGGACTATAATAAAGAGGAGAGAATAACACTGATGACAGTCTGGCAGTTGGAGTAATGTCTTCATCATGTTAGGTTAATCCATATCCATTCTCATCACATCAGGTCTGACTATCTGTCCAGATCAAGTCAACACGATACTGCTTGATGTAAAGGTAAAGTTAGTCTTTTGTGTTGCTTTTGGCTGTAAGTAGTGCAGATGAAGCTTCCTTACTGTATCTGATTCAGACCCACAGGTGAGCTCAGGAATTAGCTAATATAATGTGGCCACAAAAAAGCAATTAAACTAAACTAAATGAAGAAATTTAGACCCTTTCACACATCAACAGGCATAACATCTGAGCGCTAGATGGATCAGGTTTGGATTAGGAAAAACTAAATATGTCAATAGTTGTGATTAATGGATGATTTGGAATCATCAGGTTTGATCTGTGTGTGTGTGTGTGTGTGTGTGTGTGTGTGTGTGTGTGTGTGTGTGTGTGTGTGTGTGTGTGTGTGTGTGTGTGTGTGTGTGTGTGTGTGTGTGTATATTCTGCAGCTCTGTCTTTTATGTTTGAGGTTATACGGTAAAGTACTAACACAAGTCAGAGCTCATTTTTCCCAGTCAAAGATGAAGAAAAAGCCAAATGCCACGGCCTGATGCTTACCAGAGCACAGCCTGTTGTATCTCCCATGTCTCAACCCTACACACACACACAAGCACACAATCATACAGTACAAAGAGCACCGTGTAATATTTACCTGCCCAGTGTTGCACTGGCCAAGTCTCTGATCTATTCTTTATTAGAATGTCACAAGAAATAATGAAGGAATAATCTTGCACCATAATTCTTAGTTTTTATTGTCGTGATTTGTACGAATGCAAAAGCGAGGCACCACCAAATAGTAATTTATTGCAATATGTCTGTGATTAATTTCTGGCATAAAGGCAGCATTTATAAACAGGCATAATCCACCTTAACTTAATAGTATTCAATTAATCACAGGCTGGGCGCAGTTGCCGCCAAAATAATGGCAATTTAATAATGCGACACATATAGCAGGCAGATTACCAAGTATTTATAAATGTCATTGACTAGCATGTAATACACGGTGACAGGAAAACATGCGCTAGGCCCTGCAGTGTCTGCTCCTATGTAATGCAACAAATGTGCCATCCCCATAGCAAAGAGGCTATGAATAACTGTGATAATCACTGCAACAATGGCTTCATTTATCAACGTATGAGCGGTGCTAATGTTGGGCACGACGAGGCTGCAGCTCCATATTCAGCACAGGAACCAGGGTGATGTCACAGGCGACTCTTCAGCTGTGCGTCCTCCCTGTTTTAGCACCCGTCTCTGTGCGGATTTCACTCATGACTTAATGAATAAGATAACGATTAGCACGATATCAGCAGGATTGTTTTAGAAATTGCCGCTGAACCATTATCCTGGAGTCTGCTTCACATGGGGTCACTCGGGTTTTGGTTTTCCACGGATCTGTTTCGGATTAGGCCGATCGTTTTTGACTGTGAAGACCTCTTGTGCAGCAAAGACATGCAGGTTAAATGAGCTGGAAAATCTAAATTGTCTGTAGGTGTGAATGTGTCTGTGTGGGCTCTTTGATGAATAGAGAGAGATAGTGTGTGTGTGTGTGTGTGTGTGACCTGCTCAGGGTGTATCCAGCTTAATACTTTAAACTTTGTGACTGTTAAACTTCAGCAGCATTTTAAATGTAGTATAAGTCCTTTTTCCCCTGTTGTCTTACCGCATAAGCACATACTCTAACCTCTCTAACTCTAACCTAACACGCCTTTGCTATTATCCTTCCGAGGCCGAAATGTCTGATGGCAAAGAGTAGGAAAGTCTAAACTAAGCTTTGTTTATTTCTCACATGTGGTTTGGAGCATCACGCACCTTTCATGCTGTTTGGAATATTGCGGTTTAGGACTTCAAACTTACTCAGCTGTTCCACCCGTTGCAAGGTCATCTCTCAGTGGATAAGAGTGCGAGCTATTTGTCCTAAAATCATCATGGAAATATGTTTATAAATATAAATGGATACAGTTATACTTAAGGGTGTGTCCGCAGCATGTCAGAGCGTTGAGCCTGTAAGCGGTCAAGAGGTGACAAACAGCTTCCCAGCATTGTCACCACAGGAGAAAGTCATCACGTTTTAATACGAAAGTATAATTTGATGGCTGAAAACAATACTCACACACACTAAGAATAGCACGGGTGTTGGAAAGAGATGACACCCATCCTGAGGGGAAAATTCACTGTAATTACAGCTTTATTTAGAAGTAGTTGGTGGTCCATCATTTGATATGGACGTTGTTTAGATGTAATTTTCTTAGTATTCATCAGTTGCATATTAGTTACCCATATGCACTGTGCGCAATGCTAACATTTAAATCAGTGTAAACAGCTGATGAGAAAATAGATGAGCTATGGGAACTTAATCTCCTTGGTGATGGTGGCGGTGGTGTTGGGTGGGCCTGAGGTTTTGGCTGGGGGGGTCCGCACTGTCCCGTCTAGGTGTAAGTGCGAGATGGATAGCTTGACAAACAAGAAAAAAAAGAGAGAGTGAGAGAGAGGTGGAGCGGAGGCTGCTCAGTGGGGATGTGAGAGGAAGGAGGTGGCGGTGGAGCTGACCACCATTGGGACTGGAGAAAGGTCATGGTGTAATGGAAACTGATTCTCCACCCTGGCTCCCTGGGTAATATCCAGTAACTGTGCCTTTACCCCCCTGCAGAACAGGGTGCACTGCTTCCACAAACCTGACGGAACTGTGCTTAGCCCCGACCAGAGAGGAAGAGAGCAGGTCACCAAATCTACCGGGGCACATCCTTTATCTTAACACTAGGAGAGCTGTGTGAGCACGCTGGAGCTCTTGACGGAGCAAAGTGATCTTTTTTTTTCTGACAGCCTTTAAGCTACAAATCCTTCCTCCAGCAAAGGTTCTGACCCGAGCTGCGTGATAGGAATGCAGCGTTCCGACTCCGATGGCCCGATTTCCTGCTCACCTCCTCCAAATATGTTAGAAGGGTTGTTTCGGCTAGAACCTTCACATCAATGACGCTGAAGGAAACCAACCCGTGGCCTGATGTGGGTGAAAGGAAGTATTTATTGTTGGGACATTCAGTAGGAGCAAAGGTCGGGTTGGTAACATTCACTCTTTGAAAGGTTGAGTTTATACACAGAAAATCCAAAATAGACATAACGGACGTAGACAAGATGCAGGGTGAGTTACATAGAACATCAGTATAGATCATCTGGAATAGATCAGTATAGAATCATCTGCATACAGTGATTAGCGATGTCTGACACCATTATAAAACCTTTAAAAACAGTGGAGGACTATAATGAGAGGTTTTAAGAGAAGGAGACATTTATTCTTTGTTTCAGATAAATTGTTCCTAACTGTAGTCAGATTACGAAAAGTAACAATAAATTCATTCAAAGCCCCAGAGTTAGTATAATGATTACAAACAATTTAGAGGTACTAATACATTACTGGAGTATTTCATTATTTTCCACTACATTTCTGTGGAAAATGTTGTACTTTTAATTTCATTTTGACGAAAAGCAGTTCATTTTAAGTGTTAAATTCTGAACAGCCTTATAATTGCAGTTAAACATGAGCAATGTTACTTTACTAGTGTACTTAAAAGAACAATGTGTGCAAACAGCCCTTCACATAACGACCTCCTCCACCTGTAAAGTACGTCATCAGTCACAATTAAGAGGCGAGTTCTGAACAAAATTGTTTATAAAGTCATGTACCAATGAATTTCTTATCACCGCTCCTCCTCAGAAACAAGATCTAAGGATATTGACTTGTTTCTTAGTTAAAAAAGTTCTGATTTAGAGATTCTATTGCAGCATAGAAGTGACTCCATGTTCCTCCTGCCCTTTGTGCCTTTTAGCCAGCATACATCATATTGCCTGTAAATTCACTATTCAAGACTATACACAAGACCCCCAGACCCTGACCCTTAAAATTTCAATGGTCTTGGTATAAAGCACAACACCTGACCTCCTGACTCCTGAATAAATAATAGAACTTGGAAAAGCCACGAGTAACGTCGGATTGGTTCTCATTCTGGGCCCCTTCCTCTCTCTCTCTCTCTCTCTCTCTCTCTCTCTCTCTCTCTCTCTCTCTCTCTCTCTCTCTCTTCTAACATCTCACGCCTGGGAAGCTGAGTAACACAAGACAGATTGTTGGGCCTGCAGGAGAGAATTCAGTGAACTGTACCCGAGGCGAAATTACTTTGTGAGACATTTAAAGGTCCACCCTTTAGAGTTACAATGGTGTGGTAAATAGCCATCATAATGTGAAGTGTTTAACAGAATTGCTTCTCATTTTCACTTTCACGGATGGTTTGAGGATCTCCCGCGGTGGATAGGGCTCCTTTGTCAGAGGTTAATCATTGATAGACATTGTTTTTGGAAACGTAAAACACTGTTAAACAAGTGTAAAGGGCAGGCAGAGTCGGCCGCCGCGCCACCAAATGACACACTGCGACGGCAGCGGCCAGATTCCTTTTTTTTTTTGGAGAGGCTGCGTCGAACGTGACTTCATGTGAATGCGGCTATACAAATGGTTTACAAAGAGTTGACTTGTTATTTCTGAGCAGAAAATACAAAACAATTATGTGGCATGTGTATTTTGGTAGTCAACATGTGTTTGTATGGGCTGGGGTTTCACTGCACCACATCTGCTCTCTCTATTTATTTCTTTATTTTTCTGCATACGTGACATGCTACACCATCGCAGCTCTCTCCTACGTGATTTGTAAGTGACCTTCTTTCCTCTAGGTTTCAGTCCCCAAAAATAAAAATAACGTTTAGAAGGTTACCCAACCCAGACCATTACGGGACATTTGCTGCCAACTACCCTGAAAATGTGTTTCTGGTTGCTTGGACTATTATATGGTTTTCACCAGAAAGGGGCAGAGAGGTTGGTTAGCTTCCTGATAGAGATTTATACAGGCCTAAAGGGTATTGTGTGTGTGTGTGTGTGAGTGTGTGTGTGTGCACTGGTAGTGTACGTAGAATAAATGTACTTACAGCGTTAAATGTCGTATATTATCAGGCCTACTGGGAAAGATAATAGGCTCTATAAGTTGTTCTCTATCCCAGTGTGGCATTAATGGTAGATGCTAGGCTATTAATAGCTTGAGGCTAACTAGCGTTTCAGTGGTTAATGCTAATTATATTGGCGTCTGCACTAACCTGTAGGAAAACAGTGGAGGAGAAGTATTCATGGCCTGCTGAATTGAAATACAGATTGCAGCAGCAAGGTGTTGATAATGCCGGAGATTAATGGCTCAGCCGTGCATAATCACCTTCATCCTCCTCTTCGCAGCCCAGCAGTAGCAGATAGACTCCTCACACCAGCGCTGATAAGACGAATGGCACACATGGTCTTCTCACTCACACACACCCACGCAAATGTATACATCGCAATTGTACACACACGCGCTCCTGTCCTCATATACTTCAGCCCTGGATCAGGAAATCCCCAGATTCAAGTGTTCACTGTGAAAGCAGCTTTCACTCAAGTGTATTTCATCCTGCTGTTTCTTCCCGTCATCTCCATTATCCTCCCCTCTGCTGCAGA
This sequence comes from Genypterus blacodes, assembly GCF_046128005.1. NCBI lineage: Eukaryota > Metazoa > Chordata > Actinopteri > Ophidiiformes > Ophidiidae > Genypterus > Genypterus blacodes. The sequence goes on along the minus strand of NW_027466879.1, from coordinate 13,514,208 downwards.
TCTCTTGCTCTTCTTTCGAGCTATTCCCACTCTGTGGCCGTAATTCACTATGGTCTGGCTTTTTGACATGCGTGCAAATTGGCAAATTACAGGATGGCGAGCTGTCACTAGTCAGATTCATGCGGTCACAAGGGAAGGTGGGGAGCTGGGGATGTGCTGGTAGTGGTGGTGGGGGCTGGGCATAGCAAAGAGGACATAAGCCCTACATAGTCTGGCCTAACATTGTTCATGCTGACCATTTGATTGACGCTCACTGCTGCCGTGGTTTGAAAAAGCCCTCAGTGCTGCGCTGCTTTCGGAGGCCTTCTCCCGTCCCATCCCTCCTATCCCTCCTTTGTGTTCCCTTTTCCCCTTCATGTTGTTTTCCTCTCTCTGCCCCCACCGCCTCATTTGCATCAGAGGCCGGAAGGTTTCACAGCGCACGGGAGGGAAGTAGGGAGGGGGGGGCGCGGACTCCCTTACTGCCTCCCCATCCCACCTACCCACCCTCCAGGCCCACGCTCTTTGTCTCATCCGCCCAGGCCAGATCGAGGGCACAGCAGGCCTCCTGCTCGGCGCTCCTGGCTGGGTTGGGGCTGGTGTTTCAGGATGGGCTGCTGGGAAGAACAGCATGAAGGTGTTATTGTAACTGGGCATGGCCAGGCTAAAGCAGCATCGGCATCTCTGTGTCTGGTTCATCCAGTTGAACCCCCAGGAAAGGATGTTTCACTTCAAGGGAACAGGAAGCCAGTGTGGAGGATGGGGTTTCTGGGTAAATAACGAGGCTGCTGGGACACTGTCTCCTGTCCCTCGCACATGTTGATGTACTGCACTGTAATGAGTAAATTCGCAGCAATGAACTCAAATTGTACAGAGGCGATCTCGCAAAAAGCTCTGAAGCAATGAATGTAAAGAGGACTTTGCAACAGAAACGCCTCCTGTACGTATCAGTTGCCATATAAACCAAAACAATGTAAACCTGTTTTCCCTGCAGATAAACGCCCCCCTCTTGCTTTTAAGTGGTTAGAACATGATCTTAGTCTGATTAATTACACCCCTTGCTGCTTGCCCCCTCTCTCTGCTCTCCTGGCTAATGGCTAGTGTTTATGCCGGCAGTACAGCCGCGGTTTCAGGGGCGGGTTGGTGGTCCTCGCGTGAGGGGAGCAGTTTTAATTAACGTGGAGACAACACCTCTCTCCCTGCTCATCTTTCACCTGGGAGACATGGGGGAACTCTGACACCAGCCCGGCATGCCGCTGATTAAAGTGGGGCCTCATTTACCGTTGCCTGCTGTCAACAAAACACCACTAATGGCATTATGCCCAAGCCTGAGGGGGGGGGGACGGGCAGGGAATATCCCCACCCAGACTTGAATGAGAGAAAACAAACTTAGGCTAATCTCTGATACGGGAGCTTAATCTCCTTGTGATCTTATCTAGGACAGGTCTCACATGTTACGGGATCTGACCCCGCTGAGACGAGATGGACAGAGCTTAAGCAGGTAAAAGCTGATCTGGGCCCTTTGTTTGGGAGGCTGAGGTATGACTGGGAGTCGGTATTTAAAGGTGACTTAGTCCTCTTAGTGGTTTGGCGGAGGCTGCATTCACAAGCCAGTGGCTGACCCTTCACTGGCTGAGAGGAAGTATTTGCACTGCTTTCATCACCTGATGGATGTTGGCATAGATGTTCCTCGCATTCTGGCGGTGACTTCATACTCATGTCCGACTCGCTTCGTCCATCACTTCCTCTATATATAGCAGGGGGAATCATTGTTGGAATAGCTGGGGTTGTCCCTTTGATGTCCTGGCAGAACAAAGCCACAGCGTCCTTACGCACTTAGAGAACACTCCAACATGGAATCTTGAAAACGATGGTTGTGTCAACCAGTCCATTCGCACCTCTGCGCTCCCTGCTCACGTGTTGGGGATGTTAAACAAATCTCTAACACATGACACGTTTCCAAAATATACCTACAGGGAAACAGGTTATTTTTAAATGAATACAGTAAACAGATAAAATGTAAGTTTCACATGTTGTTTACATGTCAATCTGCAGCCATCTCCACTAAAGTAATTGTACATTTTGATAAGTTTGTCGAGGACAATTTCATAGCAGCTTTGTATCGCTTGAAGTCAATAGCCATGAGTTTAAGCAGCCTTGTAAACTACAGGAGCAAACAGCTGATCTCCAATTGGGAGATTTACATTGGGAAGAAGCCTGAATAACTATTAGAGTCCTCGACTGTTGTGGTTATGGAGGTGAGCTGTGTTTTTCCACATCGACTCCACTCATCCTTACTTTTTACCCTTTCAAGTGGTTAATGCTATTCAGTCAGAACTTTGAACTAGCACCAAGAAGCTTCAATGTTTCCCTATCTATTATCTATTCTATCTATTAAATTCAAGCATCTTCTAACTAGGCCTGTTCCCGTCCCTAGTGGTGGATATGAGCACTGCCTATAGGCCAGAACGCTGCACTAACACAGCAGTGCTGCTGCCAGTCGGCCCCTTCCCTACCATTGTGTGTGTGTGTATAGACTGGTCAGCGTAATGTGAAGACACAGGAGAGGAAGTGCACAGTGAAGCGTCTTGATTACCGCCCTCGGGAGGCCTAACTGTGGAACCACTTAAAAGATAATGCCTGAATGATGTTTTTCAAACTCTGGCCGCCTATTTTGTGAGTTGAAACAATATCAATGATGTAAAGGAAATGGGTCCTGAATGGCACTGTTTACAGTTGTTGGATGTTCACACATAAGCAGCAAGTTCCAACATAAACATCCACTTAGTGCATGTAAATCCAAGGGCTATTAATAAGCTCTTTTATCTTCTCTTCTGGAGTTTGGCCCTGGATGCCTTGGGGGTGATCTGGCCCTCGCTGACTAGCTTTCCTTCATGTTTCTCTCCCTCTCTCCTCTCTGGTTGTGTTTCGTAAAGCCGGTGCCTTTGGGCAAAGAAACTCATTACCAAGTTTAAACACCTCCAGTTTTCATCGCCTCCAGTTGTCTCGTTTGCTGTGTTGTATTTACACCTCCACTCCACAGACCTTTGTGTGTACCCTAGAAACGCCCCGGCACCACCAGTCTGCGGAAACGTCAAGGGTTTCTGCTCAAGGTTTCTCCTGAAGGCTCTCAGTTTACTCTCCAGCAGCCTGTCCCCTCTGTCTGTGTTCTGGTGGACAGTGACAGCACTCATATGGTTGTATCTCCCTTACATATTTTCCCTCTGCAGACTGATGAGTTCTGACGGAGCGAATGCCTTTGTCTCGCACTCTCTCTCATGCGGACCCCATTTCAACTGTTGTTATTCTTATTCCTGTCGACAGAAAGTTGTTTTCGCTGCCTCTCTTCCCCGCGTGTCCGTGACAGGCATACTTCCTGCATGGTGTGTGCAGCCAAGCTGTGTGTATGCAGGCGCGGGGAGTGCATGTACTGTATGTGTGCGTGCAAGTCTGTCTTTGTGTCTATGTACGTGTGTATCTATGTGTGAGGACTTCAGTGAAGCAGAAGCTGCTTTTATGTCAGTGCCAAGTGTGTGAGAATGGTTCCGCTAGTGAAGGACAGCCTCTCCTGCTGCACTGGGCGTCCCACTCTGTTCCAAAGAGCCAAATGCCTTTATCTGATGTTGGATCTTTGTTATTTGTCCATGAAACTACAACTGAGAATTTAGTAATCCTATGGGACTGACCAAATGATCTCCGTCTTACCGGCATGTGGACACGAACATAAATGGAGCAGCTTGCTCCTTTGCCATCCTATATTGTTATTAACCTGCCAGCTTCTTTCCTTGGCTTCCTTTGAAATGTAGTCGCTCACATAGTGGAAGGAGGAAGGTCAAATCGGCAAGAATCCTGCTTGGCCGAGGCTCCCTGGCATCATCCCAAAACCTCAAATGTTTGTGTCACCGTGTCACACCTAAAGCGCTTCCATATTTCAGCCTCGTATCCTGGAGACTCAAAGTAGCTCTGCGGCTTGTGTTTGTGCCTGGCTGCCATCTTGAGTTGTGTGTTTTAGCCACTGTCTTGTGGTTTGGGCTGGTCCCGGGTCTCAAAGCAGATGGTGGCACAATTTAACATGTGCAACACAATTTCCCGATCACATGGCATGGAAGTCAAGGGCAGGGCTCGTCAGGCCTGTTGTTGACACACCCCTGCCCTAACACATTGAACGAGTTAGCAGTCACCTTTTCACACACGTTACAGGTCACCATTAGATATATTAGTTTCACTCAGTTCAGATTACCGACACATAAAATGTAGACTTGAATCAGGCTTGTTATACTTGCTCAGAGGGGAGAATTTGTCAGTAACTTCAACCTCAATTATACTCTGATTGAGGCAATGACTTAACCTTCTAAATGGCATGTAAATGCCAAAACGCAAGTGAATACTGGAATAAGTCACCAAGGCCCAACAGACCCTGAATATGAGACTGTAAATAGATTTATTCAGGGATGCAAAAGCCTTAAATTAAGTCTTAAATTGTCTTGTTGGGTCAGGAAAGTGCTGCAGCCTTTTATTGTTATGGTGCAAGTGGCACTTGAAGACTCTCGGACAGCCTGGGAGTTGTTCTAGCCAAAGAGTTCTGTCGTCGTATTTCTAAATGTTTTCTCCACAGCTGAGATGGAAAGAACAGTGTAGCTGCCAGAGCTAGATAGATGATCTAAGAGGACGCTTTGATATCTGCACACGTACCTTTGATGCTCACAATACTTGATCTGCACAGATATTTGCAAAATCAAAGTAACTTTACTTTCAACAGCTGCATAGAATTTAAGATGCATGGAAACACTTCGCTCGTGAAATGGAGACACGGTGATGTTTGCATGTCTGGCAAAAAGTTCAAATGAAATATGAAACACGAGAAGATATATAAAAAATAATAGGTTTCTTTTGTCACACAGGCTTTTGTCGGAATGTTGTGTCTTCTACACATGGTTGTCCAGTAAATAACAGATAAATAAAAACATAAAGTAGAATCAGCTGATCAGAGTTGAGCGTTCAGTATCAGCAGGGTTATCAGATGTACAGTTTCACCCCTTCAGGATGATGAATGTCTGAATCCTGACATTTAACCTGCGCCGTATTATTTTCTCAGCATTCCAGTGGAAGTCCTATAACAGCCACCTTGCGCAAGTGTTGACAACCAGCCCCAGAGTGAGGCTGAGTGACAGCAGTGGCATTGGAGCAGGGACGGCTAGACGGCCCGTATCCCTTTCACAAGCTGGAAGTAGAGGCGGGCTGAAAATGGCATCTCCCAGGGAAAGCCAACAACTGGCTATCACCCCAACCGTTTGTCTTCATCAATCAACCTGCGTTTGTTGACCAAGCAACATGATGTCACTATTAATTTCATGCATTCCCTTAATGTGGTCCAGAGGAGAGCCCTGTCCTCTCAGTAGGCATTTCCTGTCCTGTTGCATTGTGGGATGTGTCTGTTTCCTCTTAGGAGATCAGTTGGACTTTTCTTTTTTAACTTTTACTTCTTTCCCTGTTGTTTTTCCTCCTGCGTATTCGTCTGCTCTTCATTCCCGTCTGCCGTTTCCCCCCCTTGCGCTGTTATTTGCTTTGCTTTGCTTTGTCATAGCTGGTTGGAAGCAGCTCCTCTGTGTTTGTATCCTTGTTATGTGAGTGCTTGTGATGATTTCCACTTATTTGCTGAGGTATACACTGAACTGGATGTACCAAACCTTTTGATCAACACTCAGATTTCATGAACAGATACTGGCACTGTGTGCGCAGATCAGTGCATTAGTGTTTCATTTGAAAGAATGGTGTCACTGTGTTGACAAGCTCATGATAAGTTGGTGGCTTCTAAGGGAAAATGTTTAAAGCAGATAAATGCCTCAGGACTCCAACTGTCTGTCTTATTGTCCTGATTGTAGTTTATTTTCGGTGATTATGAAAACCTGCTTTGAACAGGCTTTGGGGATGTTGGTTTATTAGCTTTAGAGGAAGTATGCCCCCTGTACAATGATCCTGCAGAAGGTACTTAATTTTATCTGACTTCTGTGCATCTGTATTTACTGTCGACATGACTGGCTTTTTTATCATTCCTTTGATTATCACAGAGGAGGAAGGAGGTATGAGTGATATTCCTTGCTCTCGCTCTCTCGCTCCCCTCCTCTGTCTCACTCTCTCCCTCTCCGTCTCTTCTCTCCCTGTTACTGCACCTCTCCTTTGGCTTTAAGAGGCTTAGCAGCAGCTTAACGCCCAGGTCAAACTGGCCTTTGCCCTTCATCTGTCAGCCTTTTGATGTCATGCCAGCCCGGGCTGCTTGCTACGCCCTGCCTTTAACAGCACGTCAAGGGGTCAGAGGAGGGCTTCAGTCCCCCACCCCACCTTAACACCCCTCCATGCACCACCACCAACACCTCCCTTGCATATGTGTGTGTCTCAGACGCCCCCCCCCCCTCCCTCCCTCCTCTCCACCGCCCTCTGCCCTCCCTTGCCTCTCCCTTGCCCCTCCCATGCCAGTGCCCATTATTATTTTATAGTTTGGTTCTGCATTCCTTTCACTCAGGCTGCGGTGGAAGGCGGACCTTTGGCTTTATTGCTTACACATGTCCATGGCTCTTTCTCTCAGCAGGGAGAGACAAAACAGCAAGAGGGAGATGGCCAATAGGGGCCAGCCAGCTAAACTCTCCCCACCTTGAACTAATCGTTGGGGGCCACATTGTGGCTCTACCTCAGCCTTATGCCAGTGGGGTTTCAATTTGTAGAGACATAAACAGATACTAAAGCCAAGGTAACGGCACAGTGATTTATCAAGCCAGTTCACATCAAATTATCACAGCGCCCCCCTGCTGTCAAGCCTCATAATAGCCTCCAGCCCAGGCCCTGCTTCAGAGGTGCACCATGGTCACACTTCATTTAGGAGTGCACAAACATGTGTCCCTCTGTCTGGTTTCCCTCTGAGCGTGACGCTTCACGGCAGCCAGTGATCATCCTGGACAGAGCGTCAAGAGTTTCAAGAGGAAGTAAGGATCTGTGTGTGTGTGTGTGTGTGTGTGCGTGCGTGCGTGCGTGCGTGCGTGCGTGCGTGCGTGCGTGCGTGCGTGCGTGCGTGCGTGCGTGCGTGCGTGCGTGCGTGCGTGTGTGTGTCTTTGTATTTCTTGATGTTCATATATACATTACACACACTTATTTGCATTTGCTTGCATTTTTTCAGTGCAAATGATTTGTTGATTTATTATTCCAAGCAAAATGGCGAAGACATGTAAATATTAAGAGATATTAAGAGAGAGATGTGTTTCAATACCAAAGAGTACAGATGTATCTTATCAAACATGTGGCATCTTCCTTTCTTCGTCTCATCAGCTGGAACGGATAACAATAATTCCTCAAGCTCTTAGTGGAAAAGCACCCGAGTCAAGTTGAATTGTGTACGTCTGTGCAGACCAGGTATGTAACAGAATCTATCTTGAAATAAACAGATTATTTTTCTGTAGCGAAATCATGTTTCACTTTAATATGGTGCCTGAGCAGAGTGCTGCCTTTGATCTCCACCAGCAGAACCCGGCACATGGATAATATATCTTTCAGAGATAAAAGTAAAAATGTGTGCGAGGTGATGATGTCATTCGGTTATGGCCACAAGCCTGGGAGAAAAGCAAACTTTCACAGGCGAGGCTATCCCAGGGATCACTCGGGGTGCTCTCTGAGCCGTTGGGGAAATCAATTACACATTGTCCGACCTGTGATTCCTGCTGTAGGAACTTAATCGTGGGGGCCTTCTGCGGAGGATCACCTCGATGAGTTTGGACAGTGTTTGTGCTCCCTGGTGTCCACTCTCTCTCTCTCTCTCCCCCCATCTCTCTCTCTCTCTCTCTGTGTCCCCTCCACCCTCACCCCCCCAAACCCCTTCCAATTCGCTACATTTGTGTCCAGCTTACAATTCTGCAGAGAGTCATTCATCATCATTTGCTGGCGTATCTGTCTTGAGTGCCTCAGCTTTGATCATGTTGTATTTTATTCTTTACATCTGTTCTACATTTAACCTTCTGTAATGCTGTTGCTCAGACACTATTACCTTAGCGTAACAGGGTGGGTTGGGGGGGTTTACCTTGTGCTTTTTGTAGCCAGTGTAAATCTGCCGTCCTCTTAATTTGGTAAATGAGTGATCCATTAGTTGAAAGGCTCTGATAAGCAGATCTACCCCCCCCCCTCCTCCTCTCCCCTCTATTTCCTGTCTTATGTGACATCGCTCGGAGCAATCCTGTGTTTCCTCTTATGTGATCTTCTCTCTTTCCTTGAACGCTTATCTGCTCCTAAATCATCCCTCTCTCCGGTTTTGGGGAGGACGGTATATTTTCGGAGAAGCTCATTCCAGCTTTATCATTTCCAGTCATTCTCCGAGGCTTCACTCTCTCAGTGTATATGGGCACTGGAACTCCACCTATGCCCCCCCCCCCCACCCTCAAGCCCCCCGCCCTCTTCTTCCTCCCTCTCTTTTTTTCTCTCCTCTTTGGCCTCGGGAACCCAGGAGCATAAGGCCCTGACCCCCCCACTCCTCCTCCACCAACACACTAATCATCCCTAATCAGAAGTGAAATGCATTTTTCTAAGGAAGTAGCTGGAAAATTTCACAATCTGCATTTCTCCGACCAAGCTGATTAGGGAAACATTATCCTGCTTTCACAGTCACTTCCAATCTGCCTTTAATCTGTCACTTCAATCGCCTAATTATTTAGTCAATGACCTGGGGACGCAATCTCACAAAAGAATGAAATGCATGCCATATCATTTTCCCTTTCATTTATGCATGATATCACTGGTTCGACGTTAGGTTCCCTTCAGCTAAATATGCAAGCCTTGTTCCTGTACATGTATATGTGTGTCTATGACTATTTCTGCTCTCTCTCTCTCTCTTTCTCTCTCTTTCTGTGTGTGTCAACAGTAGCTTGTTTAGAAGCTGCTGAGCTGTGAACGCAGGCTGGGGTGTGTTTGTGTGTGTGTGTATGGGGTGGGTGTATGTGTGTGTGTGTGTGGGGGTAATGCAGTTTAGCCATGAGTTGGAAGAGCCTTTAGGGAATGAGACTCTGTGGGGGAGTTGTGTTATTGGAAAGGTCATGATTACAGTAGGGGGTCAAAATAACTCGCTGACACTCTTTATACACAAGTGACTGCGATTGTGCCTCAGGGTGTCAAGAACTATATTGAGTATTGACTATATGTCACAGCAATAAAAAGGAAACCTGTTCTCCATCGGCGCGTGTTCTACCTCCAAAGA